>NC_090327.1:123065041-123677541 GCF_035084215.1 Heptranchias perlo
AGTTGTTTCCTACGTTATTTAGGGGAAAAAAATTCTTTTAACAATTGAAAATGTCAGCATTGATTTACCATAATACTAAGCAGGAGTTAAGTCGCTGAATATTATCCCCCTCACCCCTCTCAAACCACCCTGCTGAGGATCTGAGTGTGACATTTTGATTAGATCATCAATCCTTACTGTTAACAGCATTTTTCCTGAACACCTGGGTTGCTAGGTCACATCTGGCTTTTAGCTACTGTTGTTTCAATGACCTAACATGCATTTTGCAATAGTAATGCACATTAAACTGTTGGAATTAAAAGTTATTTTTTAATAGTGCTTTATTTAGATAGAATTACATAGAATGTACAGCACAGAAACAGACCATTTGGCCCAACTGGTCCATGCCAGTGTTTATGCTCCCACCTCCCACCCTTCTTCATCTAACCCTATCAGCATAACTAACTTTCTATTCCTTTCCCTCTCATGTGTTTGTCTAGCTTCCCCTTAAATGCATCTATTTCAACAGGTTGGATATTCTACATTATATCTTTGTATCTTTCATCGAATGAATCAAAGGGTTCCTGCCCAATACAAAAATAAAAGTTCCAGTGTGAGATGAGGAAATATTTAGAATGATAGAAATTGCAACAAAAGAGATGACAGGCCGAAAGGAGAACAAGCTACCCGGAAATAGCCAATGCAATCAGTCAGATTCTGGCAGGTATCTTTCGTGAACCATTAGAATCAGGAGTCTTATTTGAGGATTAGAGAAAACATAATGTCAATTTATTAAAAATTAAATATAATCCTGGGAACTTAATGCCAATGTGCTTAACATCTGTGGTAGGTGAAATATTGGAATACATCCTGAAGAAGTGAATAATAAAGCACATGGAGACATATTGAATAATAAGAGGGAGTTAGTATAGCTTTATGGAAGAGAGGTCATGCTTAACAATTATATTGGAGATTTTCAAATAAATAACAGATTTGGTGGACATGGGACACTCAGTGGGTATTATATATTTAGACTTAAGCAAAACTTTTAACACACTGTCACCTCGGAAATTGGTCCACAATGTTGGGAAGAATGGAATAAGGTACAGCTTCTGAATTGGATTGGAAATTGGCTGAATTAGAAGAAGCAGCAGGTATTTGTCCATGGAGCCATTGCTATGGGGGAAGATGACTAGTGACGTGCTTCAAAGATTAGGGCTGGGTCAGTGGTTTACAATGTACATAAATGATTTGGAAATGGAGACAGAAAGCTGTCTAAGTTGACTTGATGCCAAACTAGGTGGGCTTTGTAAATAACAGAGAATAAGCTGACAAAGTGGAGAGGATTTGGATAGATTGGGAAGTTGAGCTTGTTAAGTGGCAAATATCATTCAATGCTGATAACTGCAGAGTGATGAAATTGGGGAAAGGCAATAAGCAGTGAGAATATTGGCTAAATAGCAGTAGTCTATAGGTCACAACACGGGAAAGGGATCTGGGGCTTCTCATGATAGAGTGGTGAAACAATCAGCACGGTGTACAATGGCATTTAAGAGAGGAAGCATAAGAATATAGGGCCACTGGCTTCTTAAAAGGGTGTTAAGATTCGTGAAAATGTGGACGTTGCTGAAATGTTGAATGAGTTCTTTTGTTCTGTATTTATAAGAGAACAGGATAGTACAGGGACTGTAGCAAAGTTGATGTTCCAAGGTAGTGAGAACGAGGAGTGTAATACAATTAGCAGTATTACAGAGTCGGTGGCTGGCTATTTGAATAAGATCCAAGTGAATAAACCATCTGGGAAGGTTGGGATGTGCTGACTTCTGGTACTGAGATTTAGGAATTTCTTAAATAAGAGAGTGGTACCAGAGTACTGGAGAATGTCAAACATAGTGTCTTGATTTAAAAAGGGATCTGGGGTGGGGGGGGGGTGGGGAATCAGGGAAAGTATAGGCTATATAGTTGGTAGTAGGGGAAATTCTAGAATCAATTGTCAAAACAAGGTGGTGCAATATTTAGTGAGATATAAGCTAATTGGCAAGAGTCGGCATGGATCTTGAAAAGCAAAGTCTGACCTGACCAATTTAATAGAATGCTTTGATAATGTAAGGTTGTAGGTAGAGGTGTCAATGTAGATGTGGTTTATTTGAACTTTAGCTTTTGATCAGGTGCCTTATTTAAAACTAGTTCGGAAAATTAGCAGGCAGGTTATCGGCGACAGCATGCTACAATGGATCAAATCGTGGCTTGGCAATAGAAAGCCAAAAGCCTGTGTAAATGACAGGTATTCAGGGTGGAGAGGTGTGATATAATGGGGTGCAGCATGGCAAATTGTTGGGATTGGTACTCTTCACCATTTTCATTGATGACTTTAATTGATGACCTGGAAGAGGGTGTTGGTAGCTTTATTTCCAAGTTTGCATTAACATCAAAATATTGGGGTGGTAAATACAATGGAAGATAAGGACAAGCTACAGGATAACTTGGACTATTTGAGGAGTTGGGCTGATGAATGGCGGATGCAGTTTAATGGTGATAAGTGTTAAGCCATGGACTTAGGGATACTAAATAAGCAGAGGGGTTAAAAGATTAATAGGAAAATACTGACAAAAATGAATCGGGGAAAGCGATCAGGGAGTCATAACAGATAAAATTATCAAGCCAATGTTTGGCTGCTGTCAAGATTGCAAATGGGATGTTAGGTTAAATAAAATGAGGAATAGGGTATAGATTGAATGAGGTTATCCTGCTGCTGTATAGAATATTTCTCATCCTACTTCTGAGGTATTGTGTGCTCTTCTGGAACCCTTATTAAAGGAAGGATGTAGCTGAGCTGGAAAAGCTGCTGAGAAGAGCTACTTGAATGATGAGGGGACTGCAGAATAAAACACATGGGTACAGTCTCACAGAACTGGGACTCTTACTGGACAGAAGACTGAGGTGGGGTATGATGGAGGTATACAAATTAATAAAGCTCAGGAATGTAGAGGATCAGTCAGAGATATTTAAATTGCTACAAGATAGCGTAATAAAGGGACGTATGTGTAAGTTGAAGAGCAGTAGTTTCAGGTGGGATGTGAGAAAGCATTACTTCACTGAGAGATTAGTCAATTTTTGGAATAGCTTACCAAGGAAGGTTGTAGCGGTAAGTAGCTTAGATCTCTTTAAAGTTAAATTGGACAAGTATCACAGACCAGTTGGGCCAAATGGCTTGTTTCTGTGCCGTAAGTTCTATGTAATTCTATCTTGAAGAGAAACACATCATATAATTGCTCACACAGCAGTAAGGTGGGCTAGATAGACTTATGAACTATTCCAGCCGTGAGATTTTCTATTTTTTCAGGAATGCAGAGGTCAGGGGATAGAGCCTAGGTCCAAGAAAGTACTGCTTGCACAGAGCACTGGTCCTGCCCCACCTGGAGTACTGCGAACAATTCTGGTCATCTACTACAGTAGGGACATCTTGGATTTGGGGAGATTACAGTGAGAGGCCAGAATGGGGGCATTTACACTACAACTTTAGTGGGTGTGAAACAGAAACTACTTTGTACTAATGCTCAAGTTTTAATGATGTGGAGATGCCGGTGATGGACTGGGGTGGACAAATGTAAGGAGTCGTACAACACCAGGTTATAGTCCAACAGCTTTATTTGAAATCACAAGCTTTCGGCTCCGAAAGCTTGTTATTTCAAATAAAGCTGTTGGACTATAATCTGGTGTTGTACGACTCCTTACAAGTTGTAATGGCATTCCAAAGCTAGGGCCTGACCTGATTCTGGATTGAAGCAGATTGAGATTCCATGGTGCAAATACTTTTATACTGCTTCAGCTCCACACTACGTGGAGCCTAAAGCTATTGCAAAAAGTACCCATGGATCCCTTGGACCTCGTGGACAACTTTTATACGTAACTGCAATTAATTTAAATGTTTATAGAGTGCGAGTGGCAGCGTCCATATTATCTAAATGTTTACAATTTAACTGCTGGGAGAGGATCTCTGCACATGAATGTAAGTGCAGAGCCCTCTCCTGGGCAGCAGAGTTCCAGTTTCAGCCAGGCAGTGTAAGTAGGCTACTACCAGGCTGAAGCCTGAAATGTAGCTACAAATCTGAGCCTGGCTGGCAGCTGCAGTATAAATACACCCCAACTCAATAACTGGGATTAGGCAACTAAACTGTGAAGGCGGCTATGGAAATAGGGAACATTTATATTTCAGAAGAGAAGGCTTGGGGAGATCCGATTGAAGTTTTCCAGATCCTGAATTACAATTTCCTACATTACAACTGTGGCTACACTTCAAAGTACTTAATTGGCTGTAAAGCACTTTGGGATGTCCTGAGGCTGTGAAAAGCGCTATATCAATGCAAGTTCTTTCTTCTTTAAAGGGGTGTAAACAAACTGAAAGTTGATATTACAAATTGTACAACAAGAGAGCATGAGAAAAAGTAAACAGTTTAGATTTAACTACTTTACTCAAAGAGTAGTGAATGCGCGGAGGTGGATTGCGTTGGTAAAATCAAGAGGGTGCTAGATAGATATTCGCCTAGGGAAGCAATGAGGGATAGGAAAGATAATGGGATGTATGATAGTTTCTAGATTTTGAGAATGGCCTGATGGAGTGTTATGGTAGTTTCCAGTCCCGTACCATCTATGTTTTTATTTGTGGCACATCAGAACCCTCTATAAAACTGCTGTGGCCTCTCAGGTTGTATGTACGTTATCTACATGTACCTGCTATCTCCTGGAAATTTCTGCCTGTCTATTAATGTACAAACATTTAATGCATTCATATTACATATTACCGAATTTCATCTCTCCACCATGGGCGGCCGTGTCTTCAGTTGCCTTGGCCCTACGCTCTGGAATTCCCTTTCCAAACCTCTCTGCCTCTCTACCTCTCTCTCCTCCTTTAAGTCGCTCCTTAAAACCTGCCTCTTTGACGAAGCATTTGGTCATCTGTCCTAATATCTCCTTATGTGGCTCAGAGACAAATTTTGTTTGATAACGGTCCTACGAAGCACCTTGGGATGGTTTTACTCCATTGATAGTGCTATATAAATGCAGGTAGTTGTTGTTACACTTTGCTTTGCATGCTATTTTAACCAAAGCATGTGAGCCCAGAAACTACTGTGTGATATTGGTGTATGATGCTTTAACATATTTGGATGGCATTCTGTTAGCTGTTGTAATAGTGGTGTTAATGGGTTAACACCTCCATTAGAATAGCTGACAACAGACTGTCATATAAACATGTTAAGTGTCCGTACATCAATATGGTAAAAAATTTCTGAGTTTATACACTTTAACACAGTTATTGGTGTGATAGGTATTGTTTTACAGTGGTTGTATGTTTTTGCACTTTTTTTTGCTAGTTTCTAACATGCAAGAAGCATCAAACATAATAGCAAATCATTTTGTGCGTCATACCAACACTCTACCTAATTTCATCTACATAGCTATAATATTGTTGTTATAATAGTCAGGTTTTTTTTCATTAATTCTCAGGATGTGGGCAAGACCGACATTTATTGCCCACCCCTAGTTGCCCTGAACAAGTGGTGGTGGGCTGCCTTCTTTATCCGCTGCAGTCCGTCTGGTGAATATGTTCCTACAATGCTGTTAAGTGGTTTGATACAACTGAGTGGCTTGCTAGGCCACTTCAGCGGGCTGTTGAGTCAACCATGTTGGTGTGGGACTGGAGTCACATATGGGCCAGACCGGGTAAGGACAACAGGTTTCCTTACCTAATGGATATTAGTGAACCAATTGGGTTTTTACGACAATCTGATGTTTTTTTAATGGTATCTGAGGACATTGAAATATATCGGGAGTCAGAGCCTCGTTGAAATCAGAAAGAAAGATCTTTACACAAGACTACATTCTTTATAGTCACCATCAACTTATTAAGGCTAAAGTTACATTAGAATTATAACATTGATGCAAAGTGCTTTTGCTTTACATCAATGCTAAGAAATTGTCGTGTAAATCAAGGTGTCCTGTCTGTTCAGAGCTTGAACTGATTCTGGAGCAAAACAAAGTGAGACTCCCTCTTCCAAGGTCTGGTTGGGGACTGACTCCAGGTTTACACTACAACTTTAGTGTTGGTTGAAAGCAAAACTGATTTTCACCAGCCACACAGTTATTCTGTAAACGCTGGCTGAAAACAAATGGTCATGAAGGGTACGATTTTCTGCCACTACTTTTTACTTCCATACAACCATATCCGTCTATTATGTTAATAATCCTTGTTCTCAGTACAAAGTCCATTAAGTCTCACTGTAGCTCCTTGAGTTTTTACTAAATACAAAATAGCTCAGGTTAAGAGGGATTTACTAGCACATGGACGATCGGTCAGATTTGAGATCAACTTGCCTTTTATTCAGGAATTCAATCATCCAACAATTTGATGTATTGACAAATTGAAGAGAGTGTACTGAATGCCCTCTAAGGATCTTTTACAGGGGTGAGTTTGTAACCTGAACAAGATAGTGTTCATCTTCCAGAGAAGCACCTCAACATCTGCCAGGTGGCTTCACCAGTATGTTCTTACAATTGTCTTGAAGCAAGTGTATTGGTTTGGACGTTAGGCCAACTGCAGTTCACAACGAAGATGTTAAAGATCCTCCCTGGTCCCAGTTCCTAGCTATACCCAACAATAATGTCTCTTTCAGCCACTCCCATCTGCAATCTGGAATACTTTCCTTTATTAGCCGAAGCAGAGAATATAAGAGGAGGGAGGTTATGCTAGAACTGTATAAAACACTGGTTAGGCCACAGCTTGAATACTGCGCACAGTTCTGGTCATCACATTACAGGAAAGATGTGATTGCACTAGAGAGGGTACAGAGGAGATTTACGAGGATGTTGCCAGGGCTGGAGAATTTTAGCCATGAGAAAAGATTGGATAGGCTGGGGTTGTTTTCTTTGGAACAAAGGAGGCTGAGGGGAGATTTAATTAAGGTATATAAAATTATGACAGGACTAGATAGAGTGGATAGGGAGAACCTATTACCCTTAGCAGAGGGGTCAGTGATCAGGGGCCATAGATTTAAAGTAATTGGTAGAAGGATTAGAGGGGAGCTGAGGAGAATTTTTTTCACCCAGAGGGTGGTGGGGGTCTGGAACTCATTGCCTAAAAGGGTGGTAGAGGCAGAAACCCTCAACTCATTGAAAAAGTACTTGGGTGTGCACATGAAGTGCCGTAACCGACAGGGCAATGGACCAAGTGCTGGAAAGTGGGATTAAGCTGGATAGCTCTTTTTCGGCCGGCACAGACACGATGGGCCAAATGGCCTCCTTCTGTGCCGTAACTTTCTATGATTCTTTGAAAGCCTGCTCTAACGGACAGTGCAGAACAAAGACCTACTTATTTCTGTTCTCCAACTTTTGGTCCTTCATCTCATCTTGGTGGTCTGTGGATGGGTGGAGTGTTCCCTTGGGATCATATCTGTAGACTCAGAAGGAAACAAAATAGTTCACTTGAGACCAGCAGGTCAGTGAATCGGTATGCCCTCATTCTTGTTGCTGTTTTATTCAGAACATCACCGGGAAGTATCTTTTCACCAGGCTAAACATCGTGAGCAGAGACAGCATCATTCATTTAATTACATATTACACAGTCAGCGAGTTCTCTTTAGTTCCAACCTATTCAGACATTCCTCAGTAGGCAGGTTGACTTCACTGGATATGAAGTTATTTTAGTTCTTTATTTGTTGCTGCACTTGTGGTTTTAAGTGAACTTTTAAGTAATATATTTGGAAAAATAAGAAGGATGATTATCCTTTTTAAGAAACTTTTCATTGGTTACCTCGGTGACCTTTCCTCATTCCATCCAATAACATTGCTTTTTTCAAGGCCAGCAAGTTGGTGCTCCAGTGCACTGTAGCACAGAGAGAGCGGAAAACGGTTTGCACTGTAATTCCCCATATGATGAGTGAGTTTCCGATATCAACGCGCTATATGATAAATGTTGGGCGTGAAATTGGACATGGGCCGGGTCGCAAAAACAGAGGGGATCGTGTTTGCCGCCCGTTATAGGCCCCTGCCTGGTACTCAGTTCCTTTGACTCCAGTAGATTTGAATATTGTGCGAGTGGTAGACCGGTCGACTGATGTGACACTGCCTGTTTTGTGTCCAATTTTACCCCCTCTCCCCAGCTTTTGTGTTATTTGATGTGAAATAATAAACCTGTTCAAGAGGAACCAGTTTTAGATTTCACTGCAAATAGCGAAGAGGAGGAAACATCCTCTGCAGAGTGCAGGCCTCGTTAGGAGGAAAAGCCAGTGGGAGTCACCTCAGGCTGCTCTCAGATGCCTGCTAGCAGCCAGTTGGAAGCATTTTCAAAAGTCTAGAAGCAGTGCTTTTGGCTTGAGTACAGTGCGATGCAGTGTGTAATCCTCTCATTGTGTAACGTATCCTGCTTTACTTATTGAAAAAAGAACCTGAAAAAGAAGCTGAATTTGTTTTGGTGGGGTGGGAGAGTGAAGGATAGTACTGACAGATGAAATTTAACACAGAGAAGCATGAAGTGATGCATTTTGGTAGGAAGAATGAGAAGAGGCAGTATAAACGAAATGGTACAATTTTAAAGGGGGTGCAGGAACAGAGACCTGAGGGTGTACGTACACATCATTGAAGGTGGCAGGACAAGTTGATGAAGGCTGTTAATAAAGCCTGGGCTTTAGAAATAGAGGCATAAGAGTACAAAAGTAAGGATGTTATGCTAAACCTTTATAAATCTGGTTAGGCCTCAGCTACAGTGTTGTGTCCAATTCTGGGCACCACACTTTAGGAAGGATGTCAAAGCCTTGGAGAGGGTACAGAGGAGATTTACTGTTCAAAATTATGAGGTGTTTTGATAGAGTAAATAAGGAGAAACTGTTTCCACTGGCAGGAGGGGCGGTAACCAGAGGACACAGAGTTAAGGTAATTGGCAAAGAAAAGGGGCAATGAAGAGAATTTCTTTTACTCAGCGAGTTGTTATGATCTGGAATGCATTGCCTGACAGGTTGGTGGAAGCAGATTCAATAGTAACTTTCCAAAGGAAATAAGTTATATACTTGAAAAGGAAAAATTTGCAGGACTGTGGGGAAAGAGCAGGGGGGAGTGGGACTAATCGGATAGCTCTTTCAAAGAGCCGATACAGACACCGAATGGCCTCCTTCTGTGCTGTATGATTCTACTACATGTGTTTAAAAGGGATGGCTGGATCTGACATCGTTGAAGAACCAGGAATACCGGTGGGTAACTTATGCTTCACTGTGTCAGGAGCCAAATGATTATTACTGATGGACAGAAAAACAAAATAGAGAATGTAGCAAGTTAGTTGCAATAAACAGACTCCTAATTATATCATTTTGATGGTTGAACTGGAGTGAATAAGTGGTTTATGATTTGAAACATTGATTGTTCTGGATCTGTGAGGCTGGTACTGTTTCTTATGGACTAAAGCATGGAAGATTAGTTCTCAGATTATCCATTATTCTGCATATGGATTTTTTTTTGCAATTGGAAGTGAATCTTTGGTGGTTGAACAAGACTTGGTAACAATAAACTGAGTGGCTCCAAAGACGTAGAACGTAAAAGATCAAAAATCTGTTCTTGTCAGTTTAAAAAGGAAGTTAGTTGGTAGTCAATTCAAATTATGGCGATTGCAGGAAATTATTTTTTATTTACAAAATACATACTTGAAAAGGAAAAATTTGCAGGGCTATATGGAAAAGGCAGGGCAATGGGACTAATTGGATAGCTCTTTCAAAGAGCCGGCACTGGCACAATGGGCCAAATGGCCTCCATCTACGCTGAACAACTCTGATTCTATGAAAATAAAATTGGGTGAATTTTGACCTCATTGAGGTGAAGTGGAATAAAACACGTTCTACTATTATCACCTAGTTTCAGCATCAAACACTTACAAATCAAGTATAACACTGCAGGTGCAAGGTAAAGCCTTCAATACGGTTTGTCAAAATGTGCCTTAGCCCCAACCTCAGAAAAGTACATCCAACTGTCCTGGTGTGAATTTTCCACTTCACTTCCCACACCAGCAATGCTTACAGCCTCTCAGATTGAGATAACCAATTTAGTGCCAAATTAGAGGCAGTTTTGTGTCATGGGCTTACACCTTCTAGGAATTGAGCTGTGACCCAAACCCATTTTATGTAGGATTGTTACAGCCAACGGATGGAAGATCTTTTCATCCCAGCAGCCTGGGCTAAACTTAAAAACAAAAAATCCCCTGTTTCTCCTGCTGCTTCCATTTTTTTGTCTGAGAGGATAGACTGGAGATTTGCTTCCAACCCACGATGCTGTCTAAATCAAAAACAAAAACAACAAAAACAACAAAAAAAAATTAACCCAGGTTGAGTTGACATCGCAATCATTTTGCTGTTTTGCTGCTCTTGCATTGTGGAGTCTAGTATCAATCAATAGCTTAATCCTCTGCAAATTGACGTTACTGTTTGTGCTAAGTAAGCTACAGCGATGAATTGAAGTCAAACTTAAGCGTGTGCTGTCCTGATTAAAAAATAAATTCCTGACAATACATTGATGCCCGCACATCCATATTGTCTCCCCTTATGAATTTTGCCACTTAAGTATCAATTCTGTAAGACACAAATGTGACCCTGACCAGTAGTATGTATCAGGATCTTGCCATATTTCTGTGATACTGCAACTTTAAAACAGAGATTTGTTATGTTTAACAGAGGTCCTCTGTATGTAGCAGTTTAAAAACATTGTCAATAGCTTATGGAAAAAAAATCCTTGAAGACTGAATGAATAATAGGATTGAAAATTTAAGCAGACATTAAATTTGATCTGTCAAACTTCAAAAATAAATAAATATAATTTAAAGTCACTTTGTCCACTTAGATCCAAATATCTAAATTCTCATTGTTTACGTGATTCTCTGGCCCCTGCCCCCCCCCCACCCCCCCCCGACGGTGACTCGTTATGCCGCAGTATGGCTTCACGGGTGCCAGTAGCTTCTGGTACTTCAGAGCCTAGAGTTTCACAAATGCTAGTCATACTTAAGAGCATCACAGCCAAGCCCTATCCTGCTCAATCCCACAAGATCACAAAATAAATATGGATGTGGAAGGCCATTGGTCCATCTTAGATGATCCATCCCAACATTTCATTTATATAGCGCCTTTAACATAGTAAAACGCCCCAAGGCGCTTCGTAGGGGCTATTATCAGACAAAATTTGACACTGAGCCACATGGGGATTGCTGCATTTCTTTTCTCCCTTTCTTTTAAGTTGCAATTCCTCGATTTTAATCGCTCCAATATTGGCGGCCATGCCTTCAGCTGTCTAGGCCCTAAGCTCTGAAATTCTGTCCCTAAACACCTCCGCCTCTACCTCTCCTCCTTTAAGGCGCACCTTAAAACCTACCTCTTTGACCAAGCTTTTGGACACCTGTCCTAATACCTCCTTATGTGACTCTGTGTCAAATTTTGTCTGATAACACTCTTGTGAAGCGCCTTGGGACATTTTACTACGTTAAATGCGCTATATAAATGCAAGTTGTTCTTCTGTTCAAGATTTTAGTTCACTTTCATGCACACTTAAGCAAGCAATACACCTGTGTCTTATTAACTTCGAGCACAGTTAAATATGGAGGTCAGCCATTTGACAGGATGTTTCTAATGGCTGTTACATGAGGTAAACTCTCCGACTGCCAAGAACCCTGAAATTTATCAGACATTCACAGCAGATTCCAAAGTGAGCAGTTACAGTATATGACAAAAGAAAAGTCACATCTTGGTATAAGGGACATGCTGTTCATAATTGTTATGTGCAGCCTAAATAAAGGTTTGATGTGGTGAAATCTATAAATCATACTGGGCTATAATTTGTACCATCAGTTCTGAGTAGTACATCAAGATGATGACGTTCTTAGTCAAAGAATATACCAATTATAGGTTCACTGTCCTATTGTAGGTTCAGTGATACTATTCTTAAAGACCACCTATCTACAAGAGGCCCCAAAAGAACAATAACTTGAGGTTTGAGCATGTTAGGATCCGCCTCTCTATAAAGACCACCTGAAGACAGTCCTAAAGGTTGTTTTTAGTTGTGTTTTAGATGTTTATTTAAAGATGCCACTTTTCTACAGTAGTGTTAGTTCTGATACCAAAAGATTTAAATTAATCAAGCAAAGTTTCCACTTTCTTTGCATAACCTGAAAAGCAACTGCTCGTACAGTTGAAATTTTGTTAGAAGCATAAAGATGGTAATAGGAATACATCAGTGCAGTACCTGTGCCGTCAGACCCAAGTTGTTTTTAAATAGAGCTTTTGTTGCACTTTTAGTTATGTCACATAATTACAGGAAAGGTGAAAAGTCCTTTGTCTGTGAAGCATAGAAGCAGTTTTGGATTTAGGATGCCACATTACAAGCGTGCAGTGCCAAATGTTAAAAATGGCCAAAACCTTTGGGAATTCTATGTACCGAAGAAGTCAATTTTTTGTGTATGTGTGGGTGTGTGTGTGTATAAGTAGATAGAATGACATAGAATTTACAGCACAGAAACAGGCCATTCGGCCCAACTAGTCTGTGCTGGTGTTCATGCTCCGCATGAGCCTCCTTCCACTCCTCTTCATCTAACCCCATCAACATATCCTTCCAATCCTTTCTCCCTCATGTATTTTATCAAGTTTCCCCTTAAATGCATCTATGCTATTCGCCTCAATTACTCCTTGTGGTAGCGAGTTCCACATTCTAATCTCTCGGTAAAGAAATTTCTCCTGAATTCCTTATTGGATTTATTAGTGACTATCTTATATTTATGACCCTTAGTTTTGGACTCCACCACAAATGGAAACATCTTCTCTATGTCTACCTTATCAAACCCCTTCTTAATTTCAAAGACCGCTATTAATTCACCCCTCAGCCTTCTCTTTTCTAGAGAAGAGCCCCAGCCTGTCCAGCCTTTTTTTTTTATTTGATGTGTATATATTTTTATATGTATATTGGCTCAAGTTATATCATGACAATATCACTTATAAACATCCAGGTAAAAACTATTGATCTCAATAGGTGTCAACTAAGTAGTATCCAGGAGTTATCCATGCAGAATCTTGGTGGGCAATATTGATTTCTTTCTTTGTCACCTTTTCCATGTATTAAAGTCATGGAATTTTTGAGGAAAGAAACCTGAAAAATGTTGGTAAATATCAGCCTGTTTTTATATATGTGTATTATATGTGAGTGTACGTTGCAAGCTAGTGACACAGAAGGTTTGAATGACATCACAAACTACAAAATGAGGCTAGAATAGTTCTCATCAGAACCCCAAGAATCTACTACAGCCATGAACGTGTTCTTAAACATTGTTTAATTTTTGTAACTGTACCTAGGTTTTGATTACCTTTTTGGATCCTTCTATTAAAGATTCACCAGTGGAGTTTGCATCTTCCACCAGCTTCAGTCATCCCTGAGTTTTCTCTCTGCACTAATTGCTCCAGTTTCCTATGTGGTATATTTTGATTGCTACACCCAAAATTGTGACCATCAGTGTGTAGAAAGAAAGATCTTGCAATTATATAGCACCTTTCATGTCCACCGTATATTCCAAAGTATTTCTTAGTAAATGAATGACTTTTGAAGTTTACTAATTGTTGTTAAACGCTGCTGCCAATTTGCACAGAGCAAGGTTCCACAAGTAACAAATGAGATAAATGGCCACTTCATCCGTTTTGGTGTTGGTAGTTGATAGCTGAATGTTGGTCAGGACAACAAGAGAATGCCCTGCTCCTCTTCAAATCGTGCCAATACATCCATCTGACTTACTTGAAGGAGAAGCCTAACTGGAGACCAAGACTATTATGCAGCCCTAGTTAATGAAACCACTTTAAATATTATTTACGCGCCATTATATTTTAGGCCACGATGCCGTGCTTCCGTGTGATGTGAGTAAGGGCTGGGTGCTTCCAGATTGACCACTAGGCTGGTTTGAAGCAACTGCTGCCATTATGCTTTGAAATGTGCACTGGCCTGTAAATCATAGCACTCGAACAAATACCTGAAATGATGAGTCACTATGAGAGTGAGCATGTGTGATTATTGATCCAAACTGGTTTCAGCAGTGTATCAATGCAAAAATGGAAGCACAACTTTCAAGTCCTGATTTGACTCTGGAAAGCTCTCAAGCCAAGCAAGGAGGCAATCTCACACCGCTCCGGTTTGATACCCACAGCTTAAGAGGGGTCATGCTGGTGATGCTCCATGCTCTGCAACCACCAGCCTCAGATTGGTACTTCAATATATAACTGCAGCCTACGATATTTTTTAATGAGATGCGCAAAGAAGTACTTCATACAGAAAGCACTTGCAGTAGCTTTTTCTTCTTTAAATTAAATATCATTGCGAGTTGCCTTGGTTGTATAAACTTAATATTACCTTCAGAGGGGAGATGAGAAATTTTTTTACGCAGCGCGTTCTGATCTGGAATGCACTGCCTGAAAGTGCGGTGGAAGCAGATTCAATAGTAACTTTCAAAAGGGAATTGGATGCATACTTGAAAAGGAAAACTTTGCAGGACTATGGGGAAAGAGCGGGGCAGTACGACTAATTGAATAGCTCTTTCAAAGAGCCAGCACAGGCACGATGGGCTGAATGGTCTCTTTCTGTGCTGTATGATTCTATGAGAATCAAAGTTAGCATGTTCATGTGGACTGTGACACTAATGACCACTCAATTCCTACTAGCAGATCTCCCATGGTGTTGCTCACAGTTAATTGGAGGATGTGCTGTTTTATGATCAGAGCATTACACCATCAAATGCACAGTTTATAATATTGTTTATCTCCTGTAACACAAAAGTTAGAAAACAAATTGCTTCTCCCGCTTTTCATGCAACTATCTCTGTACTTGTCTCCCATTGGTGAATTCTTTCTGTTTCACCCTCTGCCTTCCATTCTTTCTGTCTCCCTCTTTTATTTCCTCTCTCTGCCTGTCAGATGCTTTCTTTTGTTATCTGCGTATCTCTGAGATTCTTTCTATCTGACTCTTTCTTACTCTCTCTCTCTTTGTTTGTGTAAGTCTCTGCTAGTCTTTGCCTCCTCTTCTGTATGCCTGACACACGCTGTTCTCCCTCTCTGTACATCATTCTTTTTTTTTGAACTGTATGTTTTGTATCCTCCTTTTCCTCTCCGCTGCCCTTGCCTTGGGTTTCCAAAATACTGATAACCGGAAAAAATAAGTTGGCTTTCTTTGGGAGTGGGAGCAAGAGCTTCTGTTGCATTTGCTCAAGATTGCTGAGAACCAGGAGCCTGGGCTGGGAGGGAGCAAGAGACTGGAGCTAGGATAAGGAAGTAACGGAGTGCTGGGATCTGCAACTCTTGTCTGTATTATTTATTAAGAACGTCTGTGTGGGTGTGTGTTTGCGTTTTGGCTGCAATATGCATTCTTATTATAGCTGTGCTTAGTTTTATATTTATACAATGTATTTTCATATTATTGGTACAATAGTTATTATTTTTACTTATTATTATTGCTATTACGCTGTTAATTACCAGACTTAACTTTCTGTGGCTAGTTTAATGGGCAATTAATGTGCAAATCCAGCAAGTTCTTAAAAAGAATGGGGAGGCTAAGGGCGAGATGCCGTTTGTGAGAAACTATTGTTGGAGTGGTGTAAATCGACCAGGAAGTTCTGGAGAATCATAACTCACAGCGTATCTCTTATTCCCCTGAAATTGCTAGCCGATTTGCACATTATTAACGGCATGGATCGTTAAGACACCATTATTTTTACAGCATGATCCGGCCCATTATAATTACATTAATTATTATTATTGCTGTCTAGGAGGAGTAAAACCCAAGACCTGTAGAAGGTTTGTGAGGGTCTCGAGACTGGGAAGCCAGAAGGAGTACATTGGCTATTGGGAGGCAGTGAGGTTGGGGCTGTGGCCAGAGGCAGCAAGATCGTTGGTGAAATAAAGAGAACTTCAGTAACTCACGAGAGTAGTACAAAAAAGTGCAGTTTATTCAGTGCAGTCACAGATTACTTCTAGACAATCTGCATTACTATCCAGAATGTCCCAAAATACTCCCCTCCCTAAGCAATACCCATTTAAGCGCCGTCTGCTCGATAACGCTAGCTTGACTTTATTTCTTTCCTTCTGCTTATTATTATTGCTATTACGCTGTTAATTACCAGACTTAACTTTCTGCGGTGCGTTTAATGGGCAATTAATGTGCAAATCCAGCAAGTTCTTAAAAAGAACAGGGTTTGGGGGTGGAGAGGGGGAGGTGATGACAGAAGCACATTTTCTGGCCTCGAAAATCCGTGACCTTAGCTGTGGATGTGGGGTGGTGGAAATGTGGGGCTGTTTGGGTCTCTGCCCCTTGGAATTTGCTTTGGGATTTTCTGTGAGGTATGCTGGTGAGCAGTTGTTGTGTATGTTCCCTTGTAGTCTGACATCAGAAATACTGGTGGGGTGGCATAAACTGCTGGAATTCCCACTAGTCCTGCCTCGTGCCCTCGGTGCACTGTACATATACAGACAGACAGAAAAAGTGCCTCCATTGGTGGAAGGAGGACCACAAGAGTGTAAGATTGTGGTATTGAGGTCTGGAACACTCATAGGAACATAGGAATATAGGAACAGCAGTAGGCCATTCAGCCCCTCATGCCTGCTCCGCCATTTGATAAGATCATGGCTGATCTGTGATCTAACTCCACATACCTGCCTTTGGCCCATATCCCTTAATACCTTTGGTTGCCAAAAAGCTATCTATCTCAGATTTAAATTTAGCAATTGAGCTAGTATCAATTGCTGTTTGCGGAAGAGAGTTCCAAACTTCTACCACCCTTTGTGTGTAGAAATGTTTTCTAATCTCACTCCTGACGGGTCTGGCTCTAATTTTTAGACTGTGCCCCCAACTCCTAGAATCCCCAACCAGCGGAAATAGTTTCTCTCTATCCACCCTATCTGTTCCCCTTAATATCTTATAAACTTCGATCAGATCACCCCTTAACCTTCTAAACTCTAGAGCATATAACCCCAATTTATGTAATCTCTCATAACTTAACCCTTGAAGTCCGAGTATCATTCTAGTAAACCTGCGGTCCAACCAGGGTTTTGTATAGCTGCAGCATTACTTCTGCCCCCTTGTACTCCAGTCCTCTAGATATAAAGGCCAGCATTCCATTAGCCTTATTGATTATTTTCTGCACCTGTTCATGACACTTCAATGATCTATGTACCTGAACCCCTAAGTTCCTTTGGACATCCACTGTTTTTAACTTTTTACCATTTAGAAAGTACCCTGTTTTATCCTTTTTTAATCCAAAGTGGATGACCTCACATTTGTCTACATTGAATTCCATTTGCCACAGTTTTGCCCATTCACCTAATCTATCAATATCGCTTTGTAATTTTATGTTTTCATCTACACTGCTTACAATGCCACAAATCTTTGTGTCATCGGCAAACTTAGATATGAGACTTTCTATGCCTTCATCTAAATCGTTAATAAATATTGTGAATAATTGAGGCCCCAAGACAGATCCCTGCGGGACTCCACTAGTCACATCTTGCCAATGTGAGTACCTACCCATTATCCCTACTCTCTGTCGCCTTTCGCTCAGCCAACTTCCTAACCAAGTCTGTACTTTTCCCTCGATTCCATGGGCTTCTATCTTAGCTAACAGTCTTTTATGTGGGACTTTATCAAATGCCTTCTGGAAGTCCAAATAAATAACATCCATTGACATTCCTCTGTCCACTACTTTAGTCACCTCTTCAAAAAATCAAGGTTTGTCAGGCACGACCTACCTTTCACAAATCCATGCTGGCTCTCCCTGATTAACTGAAAATTCTCGAGGTGTTCAGTCACTCTATCCTTAATTATAGACTCCATCGTTTTCCCCACAACAGATGTTAGGCTAACTGGTCTATAATTCCCTGATTTCCCTCTCTCTCCTTTCTTAAAAAGCGGAGTGACATGTGCAATTTTCCAATCCAGAGGGACAGTTCCTGAATCTAGAGAACTTTGAAAGATTATAGTTAGGGCATCTGCAATCTGCTCACCTACTTCCTTTAAAACCCTGGGATGGAAACCATCTGGTCCTGGGGATTTGTCACTCATTAGTGCTATTATTTTCTTCATTACTGTTGTTTTACTTATGTTAATTTTATTGAGTCCCTGTCCCCGATTCAATATTAGTTTTCTTGGGATTTCCAGCATGCTATCCTCTTTTTCTACTGTAAGTACTGACGCAAAGTAATTATTCAACATGTCTGCCATTTCCCCATTGTCAATAACAATATCCCCACTTTCAGTTTTTAAGGGGCCAACACTGCTCCTGACCACCCCCTTTTTCCTAATATAACTATAAAAGTTATTTGTATTGATTTTGATATTCCTTGCAAGTATCTTTTCATACTCTCTTTTTGTAGCTCTTACTATGTGTTTTGTGACCCTTTGTTGATCTTTGTATCTTTCCCATTCGCCCTGATCTGTGCCATTTTTTGCCTTTTGTATGCCCTTTCCTTATGTCTTTTACTGTCCCTTACCTCTTTAGTTGTCCAGGGCTGTTTTTTTTGGCAAGTAGAGTTCTTGCCCCTCGGGTATAAACTGATTCTGTATCATGTTTCTTTAAACATTTCCCACTGATCATCAGTCGTTTTACCCATTCACAGATTTGCCCAGTTTACTGTGGACAGTCTCTGTCTCATCCCATTGAAGTCGGCCTTACCCAAGTCTAGAATCTTAGCAGCTGATTCACTTTTTTCCCTTTCAAACACTACCTTGAACTCGATCATGTTATAATTGCTATTGGATAGATGTTCACGCACAGTTAAGCTGTTAACTAAATCTGGTTCATTACTCATTACTAAATCTAGTATGGCTCGCCCCCTTGTTGCCTCTAGGACATACTGCTGTAGAAAACCATCCCGGACACACTCAAGAAATTCACTACCTTTCTGACAGTTGCTAGTCTGCTCTACCCAATCTATGTGAAGGTTAAAGTCCCTCATTAAGACCACTATGCCTTTGTTACATGCTTGTCTAATCTCTGCATTTATACAATCTAGCACTTCAGAGCTGCTGCCATGGGTCCTATACACAACTCCCACTATTGTCTTAGATCCTTTTCTATTTCTCAATTCAACCCATAAGGTCTCTGTTGGCTGCTTGCCCCTCGTTATATCCTCCTTTATCATTGAAGTGATTTCATCTCTAATCACTAAGGTTGCTCCTCCCCCTCTTCCATTTTCCCTATCTCTCCTGTAGACTTTATAACCCGGTATATTTAGTTCCCAATCCTGACCATGCTGCAGCCATGTCTCAGTAATAGCTATCATGTCATACCCTCCAATTTGAATTTGAACCTGTAGTTCATTTAATTTATTCCTTATACTCTGTGCATTTGTATATAGAACTCTTAGTTGGGCCACACACCCTAGCCTGATCTTCAGCTTTGATGCTGGGTTAATCGCTTTACGCCTTCTAGTTTTCTCTTTATCTGTAGTGCCTAAAGTACACTTTCTTTCTGCTGCTCTATGCTTTTCCCTTTCACTTGTTCTTGAACAACTGATTGTACTGTTTGTATTGTAAATTTTCTTACCATCACTTGCTGCCCTCAACTTTACTCCCTTCTGACTCCCCGCTCAGGTTCCCATCCCCCTGCCACTCTAGTTTAAACCTTCTCCAACAACACTAGCAAACACTCTCGCGAGGTCATTGGTCCCGGTCCTGCTCGGGTGTAACCCGTCCCGCTTGTACAGGTCCCACCTTCCCCAGAACCGGTCCCAATGCCCCAGGAATCTAAATCCCTCCCTCCTACACCACCCCTGCAGCCATGCATTCATCTGGTCTATTCTCCTGTTCTTATACTCACTAGCACGTGGCACCGGTAGTAATCCTAAGATCACTATCTTTGAGGTCCTGCTTTTTAATTTATCTCCTAACTCCTTAAATTCACCTTGCAGGACCCCATCCCTTTTTTAAAATATGTCGTTGGTAGCGATATGGACCACGACTACTGGCTGTTCACCCTCCCCCTCCAGAATGTCCTGGAGCCGCTCCGCGACATCCTCGACCCTAGCACCAGGGAGGCAACATACCATCCTGGAGTCACGTTTGCGGTCGCAGAAACGCCTATCTGTTCCCCTTACAATTGAATCCCCTATCGCTATAGCCCTGCCACTCTTCCTCCTCACCTCCTGTGCAGCAGATCCACCCGTGGTGCCCCGAACTTGGCTCTTGCTGCTTTCCCCTGATAAGCCATCTCCCCCAACAATATCTAAAGCGGAATATATGTTTGAGAGGGAGATGGCCCCAGGGGACTCCTGCTCTACCTGCCTAGTCCTTTTACTCTGCCTGGTGGTCACCCATTTCCTTTCTGCTTGCGTAATCTTTACTTGCGGTGTGACCACCTCACTGAACGTGCTATCCACGATAGTCTCAGCATCACGGACGCTCCACAGTGAATCCACCCGCAGCTCCAGCTCCGAAATATGGTTAGTCAGTAGCTGCAGCTGGACACACTTCCTGCACACATGGTCGCCAGGGACACTGGTAGTGTCCATGACTCCCCACATAGTGCAGGAGGAGCATATCACGGGTGCGAGCTGTGTTGCCATGACTTGCCTTAGATTTACACTGCGTTCACCTCTCAGACTATCCTCCCGCTCTCGGTCTCTCCTTTTATACTGTGCTCACCTCTCGGACTCTCCTGCCTCACCTGTGACGTCGCACAGTAGTTTTCTCTTGTTGCAGGTCTGCTGCTGCTTTTATCCCCACTCTCAGTCTTCTGATGCCCAGGTCCGCCGCCGTTCTGCAGAAAATGTTAGGAAAAGCAAGGCAAAGCAGCACCTCCTTCCCCCACTTCACCGAACTCCCACACTCACCAAACTCTCAGCTGTTCACTCTGTGCTCCGTTGCACTCAGTGCTGGTTGCACTACAGGCCCCTGTATTTCTACTGTTCGTGACTCAGATGAGTCAGGCCTGCTCCTATTTCAGGAACCAGTTTAATCCAGCTAACCAATTACCTAACCACAGCCGCTCTCTTTGCTGAAGCCTAACAGAAACTTGCATTTATATAGCACCTTTAATTTAGTGAAATGTTCCAAGGCGCTTCAGAGGAACGATTATCAAACAAAACTTGACACGGAGCCACATAAGGAAATATTCGGACAGATGCTTGGTCAAAGAGGTAGATTTTAAGGAGCATCTTAAAGGAGGAGAGAGAGCGTTCGAGAAGCATAGAGGTTTAGGGAGGGAAGTCCAGAGCTTAGGGCCTAGGCAGCTGAAGGCACGGCCGCCAATGGCGGAGTATTTAAATTCCGGGATGCACAAGAGGCCAGAATTGGAGAACGCAGAGATCTCGGAGGGTTGTAGGACTGGAAGAGGTTACAGAGATCGGGAAGGGCAAGGCCATGGATAGATTTGAAAACAAGGATGAGAGAAGAGTTTGTGCACCAGTTAAGTGGCCTTCCTGCCATGGCCAATTTCATTTGCCTATTTTACTCTTCAGCTTTACCTTGCCAGCTTTGCCTCCAAACAGCTGGCCAGTACCATG
The DNA here is from genome assembly GCF_035084215.1 of Heptranchias perlo. Taxonomy (NCBI): domain Eukaryota; kingdom Metazoa; phylum Chordata; class Chondrichthyes; order Hexanchiformes; family Hexanchidae; genus Heptranchias; species Heptranchias perlo. Next base: position 123,086,563 of record NC_090327.1, read on the forward strand.
CTTTCCTCATCCGCCTCTCCGCCTCCAGGGAGCCCCAGCTGTGCCGATACTGTTGCGGGGACCCACCAACAACATGCAAATTGGCTTGACTGTTGAAAATCCAACGGGATCAAGTACTTTAATTCTGGAGCACAACAGAATTACGAGGCCACCGTTGTTATGGCGGCAGACTTTGGTTTAAACCAATCAACACAGTTAACTCTACAGATAGTGGTTATTGGAGCAAACCACTTTTTTTCCCCCTACAACATGTGACATCTTTTAAATGTGATGCTTCAGATGCCAGCTAAATGAAAGACTTTTTATCATGTAGATAATTCAGAAACAAATTCAATTCTTTATTAATATGACCAATAAATGCCATGTATTTAACAATAACGCATATAAAAGTCTTGATTCTAGTGTGACACACACACTCGATGTCATGCTTTATTACAAATGCAAAACAATCTTTTTAAAACAAAAAATAGAAAGCCAGTTATTAACCTGGAGCCTGAAATTTTAGGAAGTACAACTGCTCTCTGATTGATAGGCTGCAAAGCAAAATCCACAAACTAGAAATAAAAGCAGCTGACTTGGATTTCTGTTACAAGACTAACATAATAGTTGGCTTCAGAGCAGTCTACAAACTGCTCAAGCTTCATGCTTGCAGCCTATAAGTAGTTACAATTACTTGCATTTACCTATTTGGAACATTGGCCTTACAGGCACAGGCTAACTGAGCACCTAAACATCACACAAAGGGTAGTGGAAATCTCGAACACTCCCACAAAAAGCTTTTGAGGCTGGGGGTCAATTGAAAATGTCAAAACAGAGATTGATAGATTTTAGGCAAGGGTATTAAGGGTTTTGGAACCAAGGCGGGTAGATGGAGTTAAGAAACAGATCAGCCATGATCTAATTGAATGCTGGAACAGGCTCGAGGGGCTGAATGGCCTCCTCCTATTCCTCTGTTCCTTACAGCTATACTCCAGGCATGACATAGTCCTGTGAGCACCACCTTGGGAGATTTGCTGGTTCAGGAGTGTCCAAGCTACATCCTCTGGGTCACTTCTGATGCTTGAGCACTGACAATCCAGCACCCAAAGTGAAGCATTCGGTTCTGTCCGTCCTTGCATTTCTTACCAGCTGTTTCAATTTCATAGACTTAGAGGCTTGGAAAGGGTTCTTCTGAGTGCCTTTGTGGTGGATAGATTATATATCAATATCTAGATCTGTTGGTATCCACAGATTGAGATGTGTGCAAATGCATGGGAACAAGGATTTAAAATTTACATGTGCCCCTTGATAGGCACTTAAGTGGCCCATGAAGGCAAAAAGCTTGGACACTATCAGTTTATCAAAAATAAATGTTTGGGCTACATATGAAAAATATTAAGATGTGTTTGTAATGGGATTTGCTAAGGAATCAAAAGTTAGAAACATTTATGATGGAAAGCATACTATATTACAATGAGGGCTAATCCATCTAAAAATTAATTGGAAATAAGTTAGGGATTTAATATTCGCTGTGAAAGCCGACAGTGAGAAAACTCAACTTTTACTACTTTTTTTAACAATAGTGGTAACCTATATAATTTGTATTAATTTAATCCAACACTTGAGAATTTAGAAATTGGATTTGATCTGTCCATTGAGATAGCTGGATTTCAGCTCCACACTACAGTTGGATAGTCAGCTCCTAATTTATTCAATCAGATGACCAGATTTTAATGCATCTCTTGTACTGCCAGGTTAAAGTGATACATAGAGTATGGGCGAGTCTTGGGAGTCGGAGTCAACCCTTTCATTAACGTTTTATGGCTCACCAGAGATTAGAGGGATAAAGGTCTCCTCTTTGTATGAAAAAGTGGTTTAATACTTTCTGGCACATTTGATGTGCTGCAGCTCCTATCAGACAAGGAAGTGTTTTGTTCAGTGAGCAAAATGAGAACAGTAGAGATTCCAGATAAATCCGAAGTGTTGAAATTTGCCTTTTTCACAGATCTTGAATAAATTATTACAATAAAAGTAATAACCCTAAAGGATAACTTTTTCTCTAAAACAACTTGTACAGATTCCTGACTGAACACAAAAAAAATTCTATTTCATTTCTATAAAATGAGTAGCATAATCACATGATAATCCTGCCCACCATGCCCATTGAATAATTTATGTTGGGTATGGCGAGTATTTCAAAAGTGTCACATATCTTGGGGTTCAGATAATTTTGATAAACTTCTCGATCTTTGCTCTTGCAGTTTATGATGTTGTTTGAACCCCTCAGTATGTTGCTGCTTTACGCACACTCCAGCACTATTTATAATGTATATAATACAATAAGGGATTCAAATGATCTTCAAAAAGACAAGCATGAAGCTTGAGTAGTTTGTAGACTGCTCTGAAGCCGACTATTATGTTAGTCTTGTAATAGTAATCCAAGCCAGCTGCTTTTATTTCTAATGCGTGCATTTTGCTTTGCATTACAAAATATTGATTTTAAATTCAACATTGTACAAATTCTTGTGGTTGGTAGCATAAGGAGAAGGTTTCTTTTATGCACCATGTGTAACAAAACCATAAACCTGTTTATAAAGAATGGGTTTGCGATTTTATTAGGTGCAGTCTGTAGAGGAAGTTTTGCCCCATCGTGTTACAGGATTCACCACGGGGTGGCAACTCCCTTGATGACTTAATGTATAAATGCACTGCTGTGTGATATTACAGCCATATGGACTAGGAGGTCCCAAATTCGATTAATATTCTGTACTGAGTTAGCTGATCTCAGCAGGGTAACAGTTGTCACTGCAAAGTGCGAGTGGGCTAGGGTTTGCATCTGATTGCTCTTCTATTGTAGAGTATGCTTGTGTGGTTATTAGGTGAAAAGAGGCCTCCTCAGCAGTGGGATAGGGACAGGGACAAGGGGAAGGGGAGGATATAGTCGAGGCTACAGCATAAATAGTCCCAATTTTGATGATGGAGAAATCCATGAGCTTCTCACAGTGTCTGAGGTAAGATTGGGGGGGTGAGGGGGCGCAGGGGAGAGATTTTTTAAAAGGTGATTGGTTGTAGAAGAAATGAGTCTGTGATTGTCCTTGCTCTTGGGGATGATGCTGGAGTGCTAAAAACTTTTGGCAGAGAAGAGCAAGGCACGGTAATGCTTGATGTAGGAAAATCCATTATAAGCTTGCATCATAAAAACATACAAAAAAATTACACAATTTTCCCAGACCCAACAACTTGAAACCATAAAACAAACCGGCTAAATTTCTTAAGCAGTTTTTAAAATTGCTTTCAACCACCTCTTTCCTTCCTCGCTCAGGCCAGTATGTATAGCTAGAAATATCATTTATAAACACACACACACACACACACACACACACACACACACACACACACACCATTCTTGAAAAGAACCTACCCATAAATTAATTGTATAATGTTTGGAAGCCCTTAATTTTTTCCTCATACATTTCCCTGCCCCTTGCATCTTACCTCAGACACTGTGAGAAGCTCATGGATTTCTTCATCATCAAAATTGGTACTATTCATGCTGTGGCCTCTGCTGTGTCCTCCCCTTCCCCTTGTCCCTGTCCCTATCCCACTGCTGAGGAGGCCTGTTTTCACCTAATAGCCACACAAGCATACTCTACAACAGGATAGCAATCAGAATGCAAACCCTAGCCCAACAACTTACATTTATACAGCACCTTTAACGTAGTAAAATGTCCCAAGGTGCTTCACAGGAGCGTTATCAAACTAAATTTGACATCGAGCCTCATAAGGAGATATTAGGGCAGGCGACCAAAAGCTTGGTCAAAGAGGTAGGTTTTAAAGCCTAACCCCCTCTCTGTGGCCTGGGACTTGAACTCAGCTCCAGTGCCAGAGTTGGAAATTTCAGCTGGGCATGAGATTTCCAGTCTCTGTGGACAAATTCTTTGTGTGCAAGGGAGATGCCTTGTGAGTTGTTCTTGCCCTGCTTCTTTATAACTACCAGATTGCACCATTGCGACCTATGTAAACAAGCAGGCAGAAAATTCACAAATAATCGTGAAGTGTGTGTCACAGGAAAAATGGGGCGAAATCATTTTTTGGATTTTTTAATGCAATTTTAATGAAAACTCGTAGCTTAATGACGTTGTTTGGATTGAGGTTTTTTGTGTCAATGAAGGGCTTTATTGCTGGGGGCCAGAGGAATGATGTGTTTGAGGCACTTTGATGCTGAGCTTGGACATTGTGACCAATGTCAGTCAGACGAGGAATGTGACTGTTCAAGGTGAGAAAAACTTCCATGTTGCAGCCCTGCCACTATGGAAAGTACAGAAGAGGAAATGATCTTTTATCATAATGTACTACAAATTCAGTATGAAGGTAAAACAAATAAAATATACAGGTAGATTTTTGTTTTCAGGTCCTGGGAAGTAATCTGCTTGGAGTAGATCTCCTGCCCTTTATGGAATCCACCTGATTTTCATTAATGGGATGAGAATCGGGCGGGTTCTATAAAGGATGTGCGATCATTCAAACCAGATTACCTCCCAGGCGGTGGAGATGAAAATATGCCCAATAATATAAGTAACTGAGAATAAGAGGTTTTGAGGAGGAAAGAGGAAAGTAACTTGCATCTTAGGTTTTAGTACAAATATTGGGCCAGAATTTGCTGGGAAAATAACGGCGAGTTTAATGGCGCTCTCTGTTATTAGTGTGTAAATCGTTCAGCAACTTGTGACGAGGAAGAGATACCCCGTGAGTTGCGAATCACCACAAATTGCTGGACGATTTGCGCCGCTCCGCCGTTCGCCTCCCGAAAACGGCATCTCGCTCTCAACCTCCCCGTGAGTTTCCAGAAATTGATGGATTTGGGTATTAATTACCAATTAAACTCACCACAGAAAGTTAGGGCTGGCACTTAACGATGTAAGGACCCTTTTAATGATGAGATTTATGTTCCTGCAATGCCACCCAACCTCTCTGGCCCAGAAAGGGAACAATTGAAACTGTGGAGTCTCATTCCTGCAGGTAGTAAATTGTTCCTAGAGATTTTTAAAATTCAAAATTTTAAATTTTTTTTCTTACTTTTCCTTTCTGTCTCTTTTTCTCTCCCTCTCTTAATCCAATCTTTCTTTCCCTCTCTTTATTTCTCATTCTGTACCTGAATCGTGTCTAATTCATCCTATTTCCTTCTCAGTGCTTCTGCTGTTTCTTTCTCAATCCTTAAATCTCGTTGGTTAAGGAGATAGACCGTTGGTCTCATCATTCACTAAGGTCCCAGATGCCCCGTTGCCCTCACTGCACCGTTATCAGCTCGCACTTCCAGCAATTTGCGACGCAGAACATTTTCGAGCTGAAGGGTGCAGGAAAAAGTCTAACTAATGGCGCACGTCACGAGATGCCCCACTCCAGCAAGATCTGGCCCATTATATCTCAGGTCCTGTATCTTTCAGTATTGATATGGTGTGTAATATTTTTGCCACATTTCAGTCATGCTGCAGTAAATTTGCAGTATTAAATGATGAATAAATGCCGCATTTTTTATGCTGCAGTATGAGTGCAATAAACTTCAGAAACCTCACATTCCTAAGCAGCACCATAGGAAATGTAGTCCTAGAATTATGAATAACACATTTTCAGGTCTAGCAAGGGTAAAGCAAGCCCCCTCTGCCCAAACTAAAGAGAGCTGTATGCCCATTAAAAAAACTCAACAAGGGACCAAACACTAGCAAAAAACCTCCAGCATAAGTAACCTAAGCATAACCCTTTTCAGTAACAGGATTTCCTACACGATTTGCTAGGAGGACTCTGTCTTGTTTCACGAGCGATGCAGCCAACATACTAAAAGCTTGTACACCCATTCTGTACTGCTTCAGAAGAAAGTTCCAGTAAGTAATAGATATTGTCCTTGCATAGTTCCAGATTTATGGATTTACAATATTAAAAAAAATAAAAATGGCTTTGCTTTAAGGACACCAAAAGTTGTGGCGCATTGACCCTATGTTCCCATGGGCCCTCTAATACTCTGTTACGAAATGGTTGATTCATATGATTTTATAGTGGTGGTGTGCAATAACATCTGTAGTCACAAAGGATCATGCTTCGCAGAAAGGAATAGAATTCAAGAGAATGTTGTGTAGCTGAATAATAATGTCACTGTCGTTTTATCCAAATCTTTATCCAAGTGTAACCAATGGAGATGAATCTCCTCCTACAGGTGAACATAAATATAGGTGCACAGAAAGCTTCTCATAAACTATTTACAGCAGCCTGTCCTGTGATTGATTACCCAAACGTATGTTGTCTGTTAATATACTAGGATATGTGTTTTACATGTTCCCTTTCAAAGCTATTCTTATCATGCTTAACAGTAAGTGGTTAGATAATGTAGTGCTGTATTACAATGAGAATACTCTTAACTGTAGATTTTCTGATTATAGATCTAGTGTGTCTTGCTGTTCTGAATGTAACAGCGGGGAGAGTACTCATTGTATCCTGTGCATTGCAGAATGTAATGAAGGCATAACATTACCTGCAAATTATACTAGAAACACAAGGACAACCGAATATGACTGAGGCGTGGCTAAGCACTAGCGGAATGATCGGACCCATTGACCAAGATTAATGAAACTCAGATGGGTTTTAATTAGTGCAGCTGTGGTCATAAATTATCTACAGAATACAAATATTGTTATATTTGGGAAATTCTTGATTTATTTTTTTCTGTTGGCCAGTAGATTTAGATGAATGAGTTCTAATCATAAACATTCTAAAACAGCGCCTCAGGCAGCAATTTATTATTTAGTAAATGCAAGGCACCATCAGCAAATGTGAGTGCTACCCAAACACAGTGCAGTAAACTTGTTCTCCGCATTAATTTTAAAATGTCGCTGAAATGTGTGGCCTTGTACGAGTCGTCAAAAACATTAGGGTGTCTAGTACAGAACACAAAGCAGTCTGTCAGGCAAAGAATGTACAAGAATTATTGTCCAGCAGATGATCCATAACAGAATGCCACTGTGTATGCACTTCCAGCATATATCAACTACATTTATTCTGACACATAATGTGGTCTTTTCATATTATACTTTAAGTGCATTTCTCAGTAAACAGAATGGTGAACAAGTTGCTGTGTGAAAGCGTTAAGATTTGACGGGCTCTTGTTGTGATTATGAAAGATTCATGATACACGAGAAGCTTTGTGGAGGCGTGTAGATATCCTGGGAATTCAATACCCTGGATCAGCTAAAAATGTCATAGCTTCCCAATAAAACAAATAAGAAAATGATTGAATCTCTTCCCCCCCCTCCCTCCCCCCAAAATTTTGTTAAATTCTTTACTGCTAGGGCCCAAGCTCAAACGACACTGCTTAAGGGACTGAAAACGAAAGATAACAAGAGATATATTAAGTGGCAGCTTAACAACTGCTTACAAGAAGAATGATAAAAGAAACCAGAATGTTCATGTTAACAGATTACTGTCCTCTGTGGTTTGAGTTTTGGAGCAAATTTGTAATGTTTTGTGTTGTTTGACATATTTTGAAATTGCATTGTGAAGTTAATAATGAGTCAACAGTTACTCTCTGCTAAACAATGGTCCTAATATTTTGTTGATACTGCAGTATTCAGTGATAGATATTTTTAAATCACTTTTCAAAAATGTTGGTGCAAATAGAGAATGATCCTGCATACTAACCCAATTTGAATTAAATATATTGTCATGGAAAAAATTACAAGTAAAACTGTTACTTGAAAGTTAAAGGGAACGTATCATTTAAGATTAACTAAAAGAAATCCTAGGTTGCTAAGGACATCTCTTGGTAATGTTGGAGTTCATATCCAGAAGATTACAAGTTGGAATCCCAACTCTGTTCAATATTTTACTTAACTGCCTTTGTTGTGTGATTTTCTCTAATTCAGGACCAGGGCACGGACAATGAGTTAATGATAATGAGGTGTTCCATATCAAAGGAGGGGAGAAATGGCAGCTCCTGCCAGCTGAGAGAATGATCTTCATGTCAACTCTGAGGAAGTTGACATTTTAATCTCCTTTATCCTTTTTATTCTTCCCAGTTGTTGGAAGGTGTAGGATGGGAAGAGAATTTACTAGCACTGTCACCTTACCTTGGTTAGCAGAAAGCTCATTGAAAGGTCCTTTTTTAAAGATTAAAAGAAACAAAATTTCATTGAATTATAACCATGCCTGAAATTATAAGTGAACTTTCATTTGTTGGCCTCCATGTACGCTAGGATAAGATAATTGAAGCACCCATACACTCACAAGAATACCATGCAACCATCTCCATGATATAAGTTTTCTAATTCCTTAATCTCTCAGTGATAAAGTATACAATATAACTAAATGGCACAATTTTAAAGGGGGTACAGGAACAGAGAGAAGCTGGGATTGTTCTCCTTAGAGCAGAGAAGGTTAAGGGAAGATTTAATAGAGGTGTTCAAAATTATATGGGGTTTTGGAGTAAATAAGGAGCAACTGTTTCCACTGGCAGGAGGGTCAGTAACCAGAGGTCACAGATTTAGGATAATTGGCAAAAGAATGAGAGGGGAGAAGAGGAGAAATGTTTTTACGCAGTGAGTTATGATCTGGAATGCACTGCCTGAAAGGGTGGTGGAAGCAGATTCAATAGTAACTTTCAAAAAGGAAATTGGATAAATACTTGAAAAGGAAAAAATTTGCAGGACTGTGGGGGAAGAGCAGGGGAGTGGGACTAATTGGATCGCTCTTTCAAAGAGCCGGCACAAGCATGATGGGCCAAATGGTCTCTTTCTGTGCTGTAAGATTCTACAAGTGAACAGGGAAAATATATTATGAGGCCATGAAAGGTGCTTTATAAATGAAAGTTGGTTTCTTTTACGTACCTTATCTTGTGACATGTGAAGGCTAATTATATTTAAAGAATGATAATTGCTAAACTGAAGATTGGCAATCCACCTTCTTACTTTTATTGATCTAACAGTTCACCAAATTTTATTTATATAGATAGAGGTGAGATTATGGGTGTGTTGAGCAGAATGATACCAGTCAGTAGCAGTAAGTGGTGATGATAGTAAAATAGTAAGTAATCTAAAGCCTCACTTTCTAAAGCAAAAAAATCCAAGAGCCTACAGGTTTCTGGCTAACAGTATGATATTTGGCATTACTAGAAATATATTTAACCTTGACCAAAATTGAAAAAAAAACCTTCTGATATGATCACACATCTAGTTCCTGCCTCAAGACCCTGTTACTGCTACTACTACTAATAAAGCCATGCCTACACTCTCAAATGCCAGCAGCATTTTTGGCATGTTTATAGTTGAAATAACCACATACCAAACAAATTAAAAATATAAAAAATATATATATTCCTGAAATTTGTTTACCTATTTAAACCCGATCGTGTGCTGTTGATTGTACTTTTGCTGCTTGTTGGAGAAAAGAAATTCTCGCATTTATCTAGCGCCTTTTACGACCTCAGGAAGTCCCAAAGTGCTTTACAGCCAATGAAGTACCTTTCATGTGTAGTCATTGTTGAAATGTAGGAAAAGCGGCAGCCAATTTGTGCACAGCAAGCTCCAACAAACAGCAATGTGATAATGACCAGGTGACCTGTTTTTAGATGTTGTTGAAGGTTAAATATAGGTCAGGACAGCGGGAGAATGCCCCTGCTCTTCGAAATAGTGCCATGGGATCTTTTACGTCCACCTAGAGGGCAGATGGGGCCTCGGTTTAACATCATCTGAAGGACGGCACCTCTGACAGTGCAGCACTCCCTCAGTACTGAATTGGTGTGCCAGCCTAGTTTATGGGCTCGAGTCTCTGGAGTGGGATTTGAACCCACAACCTTCTGACTCTGTGGCAAGAGTGCTACCAACTGAGCCATGGCCGACACGTGTGAGATAATACTAAGAAAACTGGGAACAGTTGTAGCAGCCGAGGTCAACTCTGAAGATGTGGATGCATCACACAGTGTAAATACCGACTGTATTTTGTGCATGTCGTGATTATATATTGCCATGAAGGTTTCAGAAGTGGTCAGTAGGCTGTTTCATTTGGCTGAATTCATTATAAATGGCAGAGAACTTTCAAACGTTTTTGGCCCAAGCAAGGTGGCCATGTTCTCTTCTGTTATAACATCAATAATTTTTTCTTCTGTTTGCTCGCATCACTGCTAGAAACTGCAGACATGGTCTGCTCAAGTAATTCTTATTTATGCCACAGTTTATGAGCATATGGAGGCAGTAAATTCTCTTGGTGAAATCTCTCCGTTTATGTTTCATTGATATGAGGGAGAAAAAATATGAGGGCTGTGGCAGTAAAAAGTGTGGCTATTGCCAACCTGTTGTCTGCCTCTCACCTGAGTCTGCCTTATTGTAAGCATATGGTTTAAAAACAGATAGGGGAATATAGATACACAGAATAGTGAGAATGTGGAACTCGCTACCAAATGGAGTAGTTTAGGCGAATAGCATAGATGTATTTAAGGATGCATAAGTATATGAGGGAGAAAGGAATAGAAGGATATGTTGATAAGGTTAGATGAAGTAGGGTGGGAGGAGGCTCATGTGGAGCATAAAAACCGGCATGGACTGGTTGGCCTGTTTCTGTGCTGTAAATTCTATGTAATTCTAAACTGGGTGGGGTAGAGTTTCTGCTTATTTCCACTAGTTTTGCACTCAGATTCCAGCGCAATTGGCTGAACCAGTGCAAAAGATTGGGGAATTTTAAACGTCAGTGAGTTACGCCCAAAACCACTTGCGCTCGTGTTCTCCGTGATCTTTTACGCTGGTTTAAGATTCAATTCACCCGTATCAGGCCCCGCCCACAAAACTGGCCACGCCCCCTGGTCAAAATTGCCAGATTCCGCCGATTGCGCTGGTTCGGGAAGGCTCTTCAAAGTGTGCTCATTTTCTTAGGCGCACAGGCACTAGTAGGCACGATTTAAATGTTTTTACATATCAGAAAATATTTAATTTACTAAAACTGACACCAATGAAACTATTAAATGATTCAGTATAGTTTTTTTAAAAGTCATTTTCAGTGATTTTGAATCAGGTGTCTAGGACACCCTAATTAGAAATGCTTATTTTTTTGTGATAAACCCATTTTCAGCTGTATTAATAAAACCGCAACAGGTTACCACTTTTAAACACATCAAGGAATACTTTTTAATGTAAAGAAAAAGAAAGAAATGATTACGTTCTATTACGTTGCCCAATTGCGCTGGTTCATGGAAGATTTTACGTTTGTGATTATGCAAATGCATTTTAGCGGAAATTTGAACTGAAACCTAACCAGCTCCATTCCGGGTGCATTTTGGACGCAATTTCCAGATTGCGCCCTAAGAGTAAACGCTAACCCGGTAAGACTCTGCCTGTTAAAACCTGCTGAAGGTTTTCTTTTTAAGTTTCATTTAAAAGGTCCCATGTCCCGGACTGGTACTAGAAAAAGTGCTTTAACTGTAGCAGGGATCAAAACATGGAAACAGATGAGCTGGTGGTAACCTTGATTTTTGCCACCTCAGTCTGGAATTACCAAGATGTTATGGTGACAGAAACCCGGTGTGAACATTGCATCTTCAGTTTTTATGAAAAAGCCCCCAACAATTCATCCAATGCAGTTAATTTGATGAAGTGTTTATGGTGCTAAATGGAAATCAAGTCAATTGTTTTGTTTGGGCTTTTTTGCAATCGATAGAGAAAACTATTTTGTTTCTTATTAGCTTTTTTTTTATATCATCAAGGCTTTTTGTCAATGGTATTGAAACAAAATTACTTCAGGATGTTTCCCTTTTAGTTCTTCCGGTCGGCATGCACCATTCCCCAAGCACTGTATAACTAGAACTGGGTTCTTGTGAAGTTGTGCGAATAAGGCACTTGCAATGACAGTTGGAGGTGTTAATCTATCTCTCTGATGGTTTATCTTTGTCCTGAAGTGTTTGATACACTAGTCGAGAAATTGGCGGAATTTGGGCATGAACCCGGTGACGGCAACAACCGTCATGCCAAAACTGATCGCAAGAGGATCATGCGAAATTGGTCCTCTTGCAACAACAAATTGCATTTATATAGCACCTTTTAATGTAGTAAAACGTCCCAAAGTGCTTCACTAGAGGGTTAGCAAACAAAATTTGACATGGAGCCACATAAGGAGATATTAGGACAGGAAGAGGTAGGTTTTAAGAAGCGTCTTAAAGGAGAAGTGAGAGTTAGAGGGGCGGAGAGGTTTAGGGAGGGAATTCCAGAGCTTAGGGCCGAGGCAGCTGCAGGTGCAGTCGCCAATGGTGGAGTGGAGGAAATCGGGGATGCGCAAGAGGCCAGAATTGGAAGAGTGCAGAGATCTCTGAGGACACAACCAGCATGCTGGGGGCACGAGTCGCGCTTCAAGAGGGGGTGGACTGGTTGTGAAGAGGAGGAAAGTCTTGAAGGCAGGATGACGGCACTGGGCCCATGGTAAGACTAAGTGGGGGGACGGGGGGGGGGGACGGGATGGGACGGGACGCGGGGCAAGGTCTGGCTGGCAGCGGCACACAATTTCAACATGGAACCAGGAGGAGCAGGAGTGGTTCCACATTCAGGTAAGTTTTTTATATATATATATATATAAAAAAGATGACCTGCTTTTTTGGTGGCAGCCTCTAACAGTCCCTTGAAGGACCACTGGTTTGCCTGCTTTGGGCCTGAGAAAACTGACCAAACTGCCCATTTACAAATAGGCAACGGGCCCAACGCTAGTTTCAGGCGAGCGCCCTAGATGACTCCTGGACACCCTGCCCTCCCAGCGCCGACTGAGCACGCACACACCGCATTGGACCATTCAACACCAGTTTTTCACCCGTAAGGTCAAACATCTTACACTAAATATAACAAATATACAAATACATCACCCAAAGAACAGATGCTGTGCGATCTAATTTCTATGCCACTTGTTTTTGCTTCCTATAGAAAGAAAGAACTTGCATTTATATCGCGCCTTTCACGACCTCAAAGCGCTTTTCAGCCAATGAAGTATTTTTTGAAGTGTAGTCACTGTTACTTCCTCATTCTTTACCGCTGTAGCATGCTGACGTTATTCACCGAGTCTTTGCGGAGTTATTTTATTCATCGTGATAGCCTTGGCCATAATCTTTTCACTTTTCCACCATTTAGATCAGTGTTACCCTTTTGTCGTGATAGTAGTTGGTGTCGTCCTTGCATTCATGGTATGACTTACTGCTCTTTGTGTCTAAAATCTTGATTTATTTTTTGTAATATTGCAGCTTTAAATAACAGAAATCAGCCTTGCAACTTTACACAAAGCCAAATTTTAACAAAACTGTAGACGCTAGTCACTACCACAGCAAAAGGAATATTAATATATCGAACTCTTGTTAGACACCCAGAATCATAACAGAATTACATAAAAATAGATAGAATTCACAGCACAGAAACAGGCCATTCGGCCCAACCAGTCTATGCCGGTGTTTATGCTCCACACGAGCCTCCTCCCACTCTACTTCATCTGACCCTATCAGTATATCCTTCTATTCCTTTCTCCCTCATGTGTTTATCTAGCTTTCCCTTAAATACATTTATGCTATTCGCCTCAACTACTCCATGTGGTAGCGAGTTCCACCTTCTCACCACTCTCTGAGTCAAGATGTTCCTCCTGAATTCCATATTGGATTTATTAGTTGCTATCTTATATTTAGGACCTCTAGTTTTGGATTACCCCACAAATGGGAAACATTTTCTCTACGTCTGCCCTATCAAACACATTGCACAGATTTGTTGTGTGCATGCTTCGGAAGCTAGAACTTTGCCACAAACAAAACCAAATCTGAAAATTCAAAAACCTTGTCAAAACTTGGTGAAAATCCATGAGCCCCTTCCTCTGCCTACTTTCTAGGTTCTTCCAGTTCCACTTGAAGTGCAGCAGATTCATTGATATTTTGGCCCAAATGCCAACATTTTAAAGTGTTCAGATCAACGTTAATTTGATTAATACTGTGGGGTGGCGGGGGGGAAACTGGGGGTTATGAAAATGAGCATTACTGCTTCTGTGAGAAAGCAGTGTGTGTGGTTTTTGGTTTGTTTGTCCTTCTTAACCCTTGTGTCCCTCTACCTGCTTCGTATTTGCATACGTTGTCCTTCAGCTAGGCCAACAGGACTGTCCCTGGCCCCTTTGTGTGCAGCTTAATATTTCTTTGTCAGAAATTGTAATTTTGTGAGACGGGGCTAGTTCACCCTTGTTTTGCTCCTCCCTGAGATTGAATGCTGTGCGAGTGTAGTCCTTCATCTAGGTTAGCCTGGCCAAGAACTGCCAAAGCTTGCCTAATGAGGGCAGGTGACTGAAAATGACAGCTTGAAACTGCATTTCAAACCCTAACGCCTCGTCCAAGAGTCTCTGCTGCCTTTGTGTTCGTTTGCAATTTTTGTCTTTGCTTTGGACTTCACAGCATATGGAATTATGCTTCTATGCAAATTAAGATTTAATTCTGTGTTTCCATTTGCAGTTAGGTTATCTAAAGACAGAGTGCACAGTGAAGTGATTATGAACTAGTAAAATTACTGAAGACGTCCAAAGATAATGGCATGTGTTTCATTATCCATGAAAATAAAATATTTGAGGTTGTGTTAAAAAATATCTGCTTTGTTCTTTCTAAAGGAAATGTAACAAATTATCCTCAAGTTTTAGAAGTGATCAACTTTATTTTTATCACAGGGATGGTGTTGTATTTTTAAGTATTGATGAATTTGTCTGAAAGTTATTTTGTTTTAACACAATTGAAACCAAGTTGTCCGGTGGAAGAAATGAAGTCATAAATCCTTAGTAGGAACCTGTAACTCAATGGATTTCTGTTATTGTTTATTTTATTTTAGCAGCCAAAGAATGAGAATGAATGTACAGTGACAGTAACTATGGGTTCAATCCAGCATGATTTAGTTTCCCTGTAAGAAGCATTCAAGACGATTATTTTTCTAGTGATATTTCTAAAAGGTAATCTGGTCACTGATTGCTCTGATTGCCATCTGCTGTTTTGGGGCAGTTTTGCTCACATTATCCATTTATAAATAAGCGAAAAGCTGACTGGTGTGAGGAGAACATGATAAAAGCAAGTGTGAAAATTTAGTTTAGAAAAGGCAACCGATTGTCATCATCCCACCATTGGCAGCCATGCCTTCAGCTGCCCAGGCCCCAAGCTCTGGAATTCCCTCCCTAAACCTCTCCATCTCTCTACCTTTCTCCTCTTTTAAGACACACCTTAGAACCTACCTCTTTGACCAACCTTTTGGTCACCTGTCCTAATATTTCCTTATGTGGCTCGGTGTCAAATTTTGTTTGATAAGACGCCTGTGAAGGGCCTAATACGTTAAAGGCGCTATATGAATGCAAGTTGTTGTAATAATAGAAAAAATGACGTTCCACATGGGAAAAGGGGAACTGAAATGAGTAGTGAGAAATGGTAATAAGTAGGATCACCTGTAATAACAGACCTTGTATGTGGTGTGATGTGTTGTAATTTTCTTCTTAGATGCAGTATCATCTATAAAGCTAATAGGAGCAATATGGCTTCTTTATTAAGAGACTACCTTAGGGGGCTGGACAGTTAGAATGAGCATTCTTAAACTAGAGAAGAGTAAATAAAATCAGCCAGGGTTCCTGCTTCTAATCACTATCCAGTGCTGGAAAATGCACTTAAGTGGATAGGACTAGGCTCCGTTGTGATTCCTCAATGCCTGGTAACTTGCCAAGGGTCCAGGGTCACTGGACCTCACTTGAAGAACAGTCACTTGGGTAAAGTACTGGAGGGTGGCCACTCACATGGAACCATTCCCCTGTATTGCATTTTGGAAAAAGGACAGAAAATTGGGAGGAACAGTGCTTTTAAACTCAGACACACAACAGATACCAAATTGCCTCTGCTTATAGAAAACAATATTTTGTCATAATGATGACTGATCATCCATTTAAAAAAAAACAAATACACACAATTGTTATTAAAGCCCAGCTTTCCTTCAAAAGTAAAAAGCGAGTGCAGATAAAATATACAAAAATGTTATGATGCCCAAAGTTCTGACTCTTTGTTCCCAGACTAGCGAGGAATCACTCTGCCTACAATATCCTTTATGCAAATGTGCATAGCTAAACAAGTGAGATAAAGAGCTGTTTCTAGGTATAATCATTAGTAATTTAAAAGCATCTTTATTAAGATGCCCTTTTTAATAATTTTTAGTTTTCCATTACTGTTGATGTAAAGTAATCTTGTCTCCATTTCTGCATACTAGTGAAAACCTGTCATAATGTGGAAAGAATACACAAGCAGAATTAGCAATTGTGTTTCAGTGCAGCTTCTAGCACTGTACTCACACCATAAAGTTTAATTTAAACAGAGAGGAGTTTAAGTTGTTTTAGATGATGTATACACTTATTTAACTAAGGCTGATGGAGTCACTGTGCCGTAGATCGTATTATTTACATTAATTGCTATGGTAATAGCTTATTCTGGTAAGGAACACATTCTCATAGGTTAATGATCTTTAGAAACAAAAATCACGTTTTTAATATTTAAAACAAAATTACTATTAATATCAAAACAAACATTTTTCCTTCATTTATTGCATAAATGTTAGGAGTAGATACACCAGTTTGCACTGAGTAGTTTGTTTACCTTGGCCCTAAAAGACCCTTCAATATCAACATATCTGTTAATCGAATTACTGTGTGATGGTGTGGGATACAGTCAGTTGTAATGGTACACAGTATGGGTGGCGGGTGCACACAATTTAATTTTCCGACTTAAGTAATGAAGAAAAAGAAAAAAACTACACAATATAGTCAAATTGTTTCCAGATGTTAACCTAATTTTCAATAATCATAAATTATTCACTTGATGCAGGTTAAGTGTGCTGATATGTTTTCTTAGGAAGAGGAAGGAATGAAAGTATTTAATATTTTTTTCTCCCTTTCTCTTCTTTTTAATTCTCCCATGCCTTGTCTTCCTGAAACAAGAGAGGAGATACTCGATCTCTAATTCATCCAAAACTCTGCTGCCCATGTCTAATCCCGAACCACGTCCCCATCACTCATCACTCCCATCTTCATTGATCTACATTGGCTCCCATTCCTCTATCTCCCTATCTCTGTATCCTTCTCAGCCCTACAACCCTCTGAGATCTCTGCGCTCATCTAATTCTGGCCTCTTGCGCATCCCCGATTTTCATCGCACCATCATTGGCAGCCGTGCCTTTAGCCGTCCAGGTCCTAAGCTCTGGAACCTCTTTCCTAAACCTCTCTACCTCTCTCTCCTCCTCTAAGACTCTCCCTGAAACCTACTTCTGACCAAGCTTTTGGTCACCTGTCCTGATATCTCCTTGCGTGGCTTGGTATCAAATTTTGTCTGATAATCGCTCCTGTGAAGCACCTTGAAAAGTTTTACTAATAAAGGCGCTATATAAATGCAAGTTGTTTTTGTAATAAGTTTCTGCCAGTACTATTCTGTGACTCATCACTAGGAAGTGATCAAGGACATCCTATGATAACTTGCCTCGTGACTATTTATTTGCCTTTTTTCTCCCCTCTTCTCTCCCTGTGGAAGTGTCTGCATTCCGCAGGGAATCCTAGGAACAAACTTAGCTGCCAGCTTTTCTACTTTGATGGATGTGACTAAGTTGCAGTCCAAAGGTTGACTCTAATTTTTAAAAAAATTTCACAGCAAGATTCGATAAACAGATATGTTGATATTGAAGTTCCTTTTAGGACCCATCTATACAAACTACTCAGTGCAAACTGGTGTATCTACTCCAAACAGTTATGCAATAAATTAAGGAAAATGTTTGTTTTGATATTTATAGTCATTTTAATTTAAATATTAAAAGCATGATTTTTGTTTCTAAAGACCATTAACCTATCAAAATGTGTCCCTTACAGAATAAGCTATTAACATGGTAATTAATGCAAATAATACAATCTATGGCACAAGTAACTCCATCAGCCTTAGTTAAAAAAGCATATACATCATTTAAAACAACTTAAACTCCTCTCAGTTTAAATTAAACTTCATACATTGGATTTGCAGCCTTATTTTTAACTGCTGCATCATGCATATTAGTTTGAGTTGTGGATATGTATGGTTGAAGAAAACAGTCAGTTTGGATCATTGAAAGTGAAACTATATTGTTCATCAAACGCACACAAAAAAATGCAGCAGCAGCTTTTCAGCGCATCGGTCCTTTTTTATTTTGGCCCCATGTTGCCGCCAGTTAATCGGGTAAGGCTGTGTGTTTGCCATTTGCAACCCGTGCCCTCTGACTCCAGAAGACAGCGCAGTACTTCAAATTTTTTTTATGAAGAATATTTGAGTCTATAAAACCACAAACAGAAATAACATCTTAAATGCAATCATTGTCAAGCCTGAACAATGTAATTTATCAAGAGAGCATTTCAGACTATATAATAAGTTTCATATATTAATACAATTTTTCATCATATGTCAGGCCCTGATTTATGAATAGCTTGTGATCTAAGGTAATCATTGAATTATAATTCAGTAATAAGAAACGAACAACAAGAGGCTGGAACTGCTACCTTGCATTAGTTTACATACCACAGAGCCAATTTACTAAACAACCATGGGCTAAATTATACAGTATTTCTTTTATAATTCGAAGGAAGGCACTAGTTAATTGGATAAAAGCTAAAGCCCTCATATTTTTAAATGATTTAGAAATTGGTGCTGCACTTATTGTACATCTTGCTTGCCTCTTATGTTTCCCTGCCTCCGCTTCAACTAAGTGAGTTTAAAAAATAACTTTCTTCACACTAGCAAGATTAGTTTAAAATGCAGTTGTGCTATTTAATATTTAACCAAAAGTTCCTGTTTTTTTTGGTAAATCTACAGTTTAAAGGTAGATGGGACTCAGCCCATCAGCTTCCTCGATCAGAGTAATAATATCTATAGGCACAAACATGCCATTTGTTCAAAACAGAAAGGGTGCTGCTTCCTCGATTTGCTGTAGGACAGTTCCTATTCATTTTAATTGTAAAAGTTCTTAAACAAAGGTAATGTCGTATGGATGCAGTCTTCTCTTGTTGAAAAAAATATTGTAATTAAGTAAATGTCAGTCCTTGGATCAAGATATCCCACTCATTCTAGTGCTGATTTTTCTAGGTACCTTTAAGCTCCCGCCCCCACTGCTAAACTTAATCTTGTATAACTGATATTGTTTGCTTGGTTCTTTGACATGCTTCGTGATTATAATCACATTGAGGCATTAGGGGCCCACTGACCCCCTTCTCCCTCTGAAGAGTAGCTGACTCTTGTTGAGAAGTTATAGTGCAAACAAGCATGGTGCAGGACAAATGGCTATGTTGGAGGAAATTTGATAATCTTAGCAGGAATATTCCTCCGATACCTTTCCCACCTTACCATCCCCTCCTCCCGGATATGGATCCTCCACAACAACAACATCTTGCATTTATATTGCGCCTTTAACATAGTAAAATGTCCCAAGGCGCTTCACAGGAGCGTTATCAAACAAGATTTGACACCAAGCCACATAAGGAGATATTAGGGCAGGTGACCAAAAGCTTGGCCAAAGAGGTAGGTTTTGAGGAGTGTCTTAAAGGAGGCGAGAGAGGCAGAGGTTTAGGGAGGGAATTCCAGAGCTTAGGGCCTAGGCAGCTGAAGGCACATCCACGAATGGTGGAGCGATGAAAAGGTTTCAGAGATATGGAGGGATTTGAACACAAGGATGAGAATTTTTAAAATCGAGGCGTTCCCGGAGCCAATGTAGGTCAGCAAGCACAGGGGTGATGGCTGAACGGGATTTGATGCGAGTCAGGATATGGGCAGCAGAGTTTTGGATGAGCTCAAGTTTACGGAGTGTGCAAGTAGGTTCTTCCCCTTACCCATGAATTCCAATATCTTTTCAGTTCTATGTAGCCATTCCAAAAGATGTTTACTTGTGAGCTGCTGCCCAGGAGGCCCACGCTTCTGCATCTTCATACAATTCTTATTGTATCTTAATGTACCACATTATCTATGGCTACAATGTTAGCAATGTTTGAGTCTATAACTCTAACATTTTTTTTCATGTTTTGTATGATTAATCAGGAAAAAATTCCCTTGCCACAGACTCCGGTCCCAATGGGGTTAGAAGCTCACAGCTGGATTTCATCATTTTTGTCAAGCTGCATCCAGATAAAATCTGAGTGAATTGCAGAGAAAAACCACCAGTGGGAAAACCAAGGGCCCAACACTCTCCCTTTTAATGTGACATCTCTTGCATACATCATCGATATACATAAGTAAACCATGGAGGGAAAAATTAAATGTGCTGTGTCCACAGGTGCTTGCAAACAGAACAAGAATTGCACAGCTTGGGGGTAATTTTGATTTTGTGCGATAGCGTAAAATGGGCGATAGCAAATCGGCAGCCCCGTTTTACATCTCTCCTGATTTTTTATTTCCGTTGATTCGCTATCACCCGTTTTACATTATTGCACAAAGTCAAAATGACCCTCCTTGTGTCTAAGCACAACTGAAAGTTTACCCGTGGTGTTTGTTTAGTACCATTTATGGTCACACAGCAGAAAGAAAGGGTTATTTAAAAATATTAAATGTTAATTCAGACCTGTGAAGGAACTAGAAGGAGGAGCCACTTCTGAAACTATATGGAATACTCAATGCCTATATAAAGCACCAGAAGAGGGATTTTCTGTTGTTGCTTCCGGTGGTAGTAACAGTGCAAACCAAGCTATGCACTGCCTATATTCTATTGACGCTTCTGGGGTTGTCCATCATTAGTTAATCATAGCAAGCTCTTAGCATTCAATCTGCCTACAGATTATATACACACACATAAAGCATGTGTGCACACACTGGTATGTTGCACTGTTATTCTTGTTCATAGTCTTATTCTTAAGTATCAGTTTGGTTCATTGGTAACGTTCTCGCCTCCAAGTCAAAAGGCTGTAGATTCAAGCCCCGCTCCGGCACATCATTTAGTCTGTGCTGAATTAGCTGATCTCATCTCTAAGTGACCTCAGTGTCCCTGGCTAAGGAATGGAAAAATCAGCAGTCCAGAGTGGGAACTGCATTTAATTAGTGGGTCCTGCTGGAAAATGCACAAGAATAGACATTGGTGAGGTGATGACTGACCTCTGCAGTTCTTTCTCTCATGGTGGAATAGTCTGGAATAGCTGCTCAATGCCCAGGCACCTACATGAAGATTGGCCACTTGGTTGAGATATCAGAGGGCTTATTGGCTGGTTTAGAATCGTACGCTTGTGCCTTCAAGAGTGGGGGGGGGGTGGAGAACAGGCAAAAATATTGAAGCCCACAATGTTAAAAAAAAACCTGCAGAACTCAGTTGCTGGTGAAGGGCTCATGATTTATGGTTCTATCATGCTTGTGAAAGAACTTCAGTATTCATACGGTTCCAGTGAGATGTCCTCTGTATATTACATTTTAGTGCATTCAGATACCACAGTGAATCTGTGAAATGTTTTTAGCTCTGCATTGTACATTTTTTCATCTATTTTATAATGTATAGAAGTTGAAAGTTATGAACAATCATTTCTGTATATTGATCAATGAGGATTTGTTGAGCTACAAAAGACTTCCAGTATTCAAATGTGTATAGTATTAAAATAATATAATTGTTAAAGTGCTGTTTAAGAACCTAGTGAAAATGCCTCTTAAGTAGAACATGTGACATTGCTGAAAGGTTTAACAAATAACATTACTGTAAAAATGTTAAGTCTCTGAAATTTAGAATTTGCAACCAATTATGACAACATTAAGGGCTTGTTTCAAGAACCTTATTCTTTTTGAGAATTCATTAAATCATAAATCTGAGGTAGATAAAATGTCTACCAGATGATTTTACATGTTAGCTTAGAAGACTGGATAAGTAATTCTGTGTTTGTGTGACTGTGGTTCCTGTTGTAAAAATTAGGGTAACTGTTTCATGGTCACACTATGTGCTTCTGACACCAAATACCCATACTAATTTATTTTATAGTATCTTAGATGGCAACTGATATTTGAAGGGGTTGCAGTGCAATTTATTGGTGGCCTATATCAATATGAGATATCAATATCCAATTATAGTACACCACCCATAGTTGCTTTGAGTAAATAAAACCCTGTCAGTTAAAATAAATGAAAGCAACAATGTGAATATTTCAGAAACAAGTGTCACAGCAGACCTAAAGCAACATATTTCATCTTGATTGTTGCAGCATACAGATTTGAGGTTGAAATCATAGAGAAGAATACAGGAATTAATCATTGAATTTTTTAAAATTAATTGTAATAGAAAGGATTACACAAGTTCTAAAATAGATTGCATTCCATTTAGCAGATGTAGTTCCTTTTTAAAAAAAAATAAAAGAAATATATACACCACAAACAGCATTTTAAAAAATATAACATAAATGAGCTTGTTGCATAGAGGTTAGTGCACTCATTTCATGCCACGTTGATTGCAGGTTCGAGTCCAAATGCTGATTAACCAATTTGTATCTCTAATGAGCTTTGTCAGTTTTTGACTCGGCTGATGTCTGATATGACCAACCTTGAGGTGATATTCCAGGCATTGGTAATTTTGATGCTAGCCTACAGACATCCAGAAAACGTGCAATATCTCAGTTGGGTGGTTGGGAAATGCTGGTCTCCATTTTTCCAGAATCGATTTAAAATGGTTTTCGGCTGGAGGCTCGCTAATAGATTGTTATTGGGTAGATGGATCCAATTAATTGTAGTCATGCTGCATTTTATTCTAATAATTAAAATTATTAATACACATGGAGGGGCAAGTTACATTTAGGGCAGAAGAAAATGGGTGACAAAAAAAACAGGAAAACAAGTGCCACAAGGGGATAGTAACATTAGTTGCTCCCATGTGGGTCATTGCTCTCCTTGACAACGTCCCCCTCAAAAGCAAAAGCTACTTTTAAGTCGGTAAAATTCTCTTTTTGTGTTATTAAGTGTAGTTTTCCTATCAGCAAAGAGTCTCAGTAAAGGAAGATATAGTTGAGATACTGGATGGGCTAAAAATTGATAAAGAAGAAGTACTTGAAAGGCTCGCTGTACTTAAAGTAGATAAGTCACCCGGTCCGGATGGGAGGCATCCTAGGTTGCTGAGGGAAGTAAGGGTGGAAATTGCGGAGGTACTGGCCATAATCTTCCAAACATCCGTAGATACGGGGGGTGATGCCAGAAGACTGGAGAATTGCAAATGTTATATCCTTGTTCATAAAAGGTGTAACGATGAACCCAGCAACTATAGGCCAGTCAGTTTAACCTCAGTGGTAGGGAAACTTTTAGAACCGATAATCCAGGACAGAATTAACAGTCACTTGGACGAGTGTGGATTGATTAGGGAAAGCCAGCATGGATTTGTTAACGTCAAATCATGTTTAACTAACCTGATAGAGTTTTTTGATGAGGGAACAGAGCGAGTAGATGAGGGCAATGCAGTTGATGTGGTGTATATGGACTTTCAAAAGGCATTTAATAAAGTGCTGCATGGTAGTCTTATCATCAAGATTGTGGCCCATGGAATAAAGGGGGCATAGCAACATGGATACAGAATGGCTAAGGGACAGGAAACAGAGAGTAGAGGTGAATGGTTGATTTTCGGACTGGAGGGAGGCGTACAGTGGTATTCCCCAGGGGTCGGTGCTGGGACCACTGCTTTTCTTGATATATATTAATGACTTGGAATTGGATGTACAGGGCACAATTTCAAAATTTGCAGATGACACAAAACTTGGAAGGATAGTAAACAGTGAGGAGGATAGAGATAGACTTCAAGAGGATATAGACAGGCTGGTGGCATGGGCGGACATAGCCATACTCACAGAATCATATCTTTCAGCCAACGTCCCAGACTCTTCCATCACCATCCCTGGGTATGTCCTGTCCACCAGAGGTGGCGGTACAGTGATATACAGTCAGGAGGGAGTGGCCCTGGGAGTCCACAACATTGACTCTGGACCCCATGAAATCTCATGGCATCAGGTCAAACATGGGCAAGGAAACCTCCTGCTGATTACCACCTACCGTCCTCCCTCGGCTGATGAATCAGTCCTCCTCCATGTTGAGCACCACTTGGAGGAAGCACTGAGGGTAGCAAGGGCACAGAATGTACTCTGGGTGGGGGACTTCAATGTCCATCACCAAGAGTGGCTCGGTAGCACACTACTGACCGAGCTGGCCGAGTCCTGAAGGACATAGCTGCTAGACTGGGCCTGCGGCAGGTGGTGAGCGAACCAACACGAGGGAAAAACTTACTTGACCTCGTCCTCACCAATCTACCTGTCGCAAATGCATCTGTCCATGACAGTATTGGTAGGAGTGACCACCGCACAGTCCTCGTGGAGATGAAATCCTGTCTTCGCACTGAGGACACCATCCAACGTGTTGTGTGGCACTACCACCGTGCTAAATGGGATAGATTCAGAACAGATCTAGCAGCTCAAAACTGGGCATCCATGAGGCGCTGTGGGCCATCAGCAGCAGCAGAATTGTATTCCAGCACAATCTGTAACCTCATGGCCCGGCATATTCCTCACTCTACCATTACCAACAAGCCAGGGGATCAACCCTGGTTCAATGAGGAGTGTAGAAGAGCATGCCAGGAGCAGCACCAGGCGTACCTAAAAATGAGGTGCCAACCTGGTGAAGCTACAACTCAGGACTACATGCATGCTAAACAGCGGAAGCAACATGCTATAGACAGAGCTAAGCGATTCCACAACCAACGGATCAGATCAAAGCTCTGCAGTCCTGCCACATCCAGTCGTGAATGGTGGTGGACAATTAAACAACTAACGGGAGGAGGAGGCTCTGCAAACATCCCCATTCTCAATGATGGCGGAGTCCAGCACGTGAGTGCAAAAGACAAGGCTGAAGCGTTTGCAACCATCTTCAGCCAGAAGTGCCGAGTGGATAATGCATCTCAGCCTCCTCCCGATATCCCCACCATCACGGAAGCCAGCCTTCGGCCAATTCGATTCACTCCACGTGATATCAAGAAACGGCTGAGTGCACTGGATACAGCAAAGGCTATGGGCCCCGACAGCATCCCAGCTGTAGTGCTGAAGACTTGTGCTCCAGAACTAGCTGCGCCTCTAGCCAAGCTGTTCCAGTACAGCTACAACACTGGCATCCACCCGACAATGTGGAAAATTGCCCAGGTATGTCCTGTCCACAAAAAGCAGGACAAATCCAATCCGGCCAATTACCGCCCCATCAGTCTACTCTCAATCATCAGCAAAGTGATGGAAGGTGTCGTCGACAGTGCTATCAAGCGGCACTTACTCACCAATAACCTGCTCACCGATGCTCAGTTTGGGTTCCGCCAGGACCACTCGGCTCCAGACCTCATTACAGCCTTGGTCCAAACATGGACAAAAGAGCTGAATTCCAGAGGTGAGGTGAGAGTGACTGCCCTTGACATCAAGGCAGCATTTGACCGAGTGTGGCACCAAGGAGCCCTAGTAAAATTGAAGTCAATGGGAATCAGGGGGAAAACTCTCCAGTGGCTGGAGTCATACCTAGCACAAAGGAAGATGGTAGTGGTTGTTGGAGGCCAATCATCTCAGCCCCAGGGCGTTGCTGCAGGAGTTCCTCAGGGCAGTGTCCTAGGCCCAACCATCTTCAGCTGCTTCATCAATGACCTTCCCTCCATCATAAGGTCAGAAATGGGGATGTTCGCTGATGACTGCACAGTGTTCAGTTCCATTCGCAACCCCTCAGATAATGAAGCAGTCCGAGCCTGCATGCAGCAAGACCTGGACAACATCCAGGCTTGGGCTGATAAGTGGCAAGTAACATTCGCGCCAGATAAGTGCCAGGCAATGACCATCTCCAACAAGAGAGAGTCTAACCACCTCCCCTTGACATTCAACGGCATTACCATCGCCGAATCCCCCACCATCAACATCCTGGGGGTCACCATTGACCAGAAACTTAACTGGACCAGCCATATAAATACTGTGGCTACGAGAGCAGGTCAGAGGCTGGGTATTCTGCGGCGAGTGACTCACCTCCTGACTCCCCAAAGCCTTTCCACCATCTACAAGGCACAAGTCAGGAGTGTGATGGAATACTCTCCACTTGCCTGGATGAGAGCAGCTCCAACAACACTCAAGAAGCTCGACACCATCCAAGATAAAGCAGCCCGCTTGATTGGCACCCCATCCACCACCCTAAACATTCACTCCCTTCACCACCGGCGCACTGTGGCTGCAGTGTGCACCATCCACAGGATGCACTGCAGCAACTCGCCAAGGCTTCTTCGACAGCACCTCCCAAACCCGCGACCTCTACCACCTAGAAGGACAAGGGCAGCAGGCGCATGGGAACAACACCACCTGCACGTTCCCCTCCAAGTCACACACCATCCCGACTTGGAAATATATCGCCGTTCCTTCATTGTCGCTGGGTCAAAATCCTGGAACTCCCTTCCTAACAGCACTGTGGGAGAACCATCACCACACGGACTGCAGCGGTTCAAGAAGGCGGTTCACCACCACCTTCTCGAGGGCAATTAGGGATGGGCAATAAATGCCGGCCTTGCCAGCGACGCCCACATCCCGTGAACGAATAAAAAAAAAGATGAAATTTAACGCAGAAAAATGCTAAGTGATATATTTCGGTAGGAAAAACGAGGTCACAACTCTAAAAGGAGTACAGGAACAGAGAGATCTGGGGGTATATGTGCACAAATCATTGAAGGTGGTGGGCAGGTTGAGAAAGCAGTTAAAAAAGCATACGGGATCCTGGGCTTTATAAATAGAGGCATAGAGTACAAAAGTATGGAAGTCATGATGAACCTTTATAAAACACTGGTTCAGCCACAACGGGAGTATTATGTCCAGCTCTGAGCACTGCACTTTAGGAAAGATGTGAAGGCCTTGGAGAGAGTGCAGAAGAGATTTACTAGAATGATTCCAGGGATGAGGGACTTTAGTTGCATGAATAGATGGGAGAAGCTGGGGTTGTTCTCCTTGGAACAGAGACGGTTGCAAGGAGCTTTGATAGAGGTATGCAAAATCATGAAGGGTCTAGACAGAGTAGATAGAGAGAAACTGTTCCCATTGTCGGAAGGGTCAAGAACCAGAGGTCATAGATTTAAGGTGATTGACAAAAGAACCAAAGGTGACATGAGGAAAAACTTTTTTACCCAGCGAGTGGTTAGGATCTGGAATGCACTGCCTGAGTGGGTGGTGGAGGCAGATTCAATCCTGGCCTTCAAAAGGGAACTGGATAAGTACTTGAAAGGAAAAAATTTGCAGGGCTACGGGGATAAGGCGGGGCAGTGGGACTAGCTGGATTGCTCTTGCATAGAGCCAGCGCGGACTCGATGGGTCGAATGGCCTCCTTCTGTGCTGTAACCATTCTATGATTCTAGGACTTCCACCCATTTAGTGTCTTAAAGGCATCCAGAGGCTTGTCGCAGCTAAGATCTGATAGGATGGCTTTACCTGCGCAAATTGGCTGTCGCATTTCCTTCATTGCAACAGTGATTATACTTCATTGGCGGTAAAGCACTTTGGGATGTCCTGAGGTCGTGAAAGGTGCTATATAAATGCAACTTCTTCTTCTTCTACATCTCACTGGGTAGATCACAATACTGCTGAAAAGAAAAAAACACCCCATTCTCACTTGGGTGGCGATTGAGTGGCCTTGCAAGAAAATTAAGTAAATAAAAGCCTAATGTTCAACACCCAGATAATAGACCCTCCCCTTTATTTGCTTTCCAAAAACTGGATCTCTATGTCGACCAATGGAAAAGCCTGTTGAGCAATCACTCACTGGTGAAATGGGTGCAGATTGAATTGCTGCCACTTGAGCTCAATTCTTCTGTCAAGAGTTGGATTAGTTTGATCTTTAGCGGACCATCTTGGTGAAAACAGCTCTAGCATGGTCGGATGTTACCACAAGGAGGAGACTTTATTCTGATTCCCTGGCCTTCAGGGAGCAGTGCTCCTCAAGGATGGTTTAAGCTGAGGGAGACAGTGAAGGAAGGGGAATGGTGGAATATTGTGCAGCATCTGCATCCCATGAACTCAGCCATGGAGGAACAGATACAAAGAGGAAAAGAAAATTGCCAGGGCAGTCTTAATAATAAGAAAGGTTTAAATGGAAACCAGCTTTAGGATTGTCAGATGTTTAATATGACATAGTTATGGCCCGAGTAATAAAATCACAATTTACAGCTAGTACCCTGTATTAGTGTGCTGATATTCACCCTAAACTGTGCTAATTTACAGTCTCTGCATGACAGGGTCAATTTAGCGATCCCAGCTAAAAAACTGCGTGGATTGCTGCGTGAGGCCCGAGTTCTGCACTGGCAGAATGATGACCTGGCTTTGATGAGCGTTATGTGACAAACTCATGAATATCATCGAAAAATGCAACCTATGCAGCTTGAGCCTTGCGTAGGGAGTGAGAGGAAGCCTACCGCACAGAATATCACAAACGCCGTTGTTCAAAGTGGGATGAAAATTGTTAACACTTTCTTTGAAAGGCTTAAAAATGTTTCACACAATTTTCAGTCTTTGCCATGGCTGTACAGGAGAAAAAGCAATGACCAAGAACCAAAGGACAGTGAACCCCAACGTGGAAGCACAAATCTGAGTTGGTTAGCAATTGGTGGCAGTAGTGCTGCCACTGACCCCAGTGGCTGCAGAAGTGGACATGCTCAGGCATGAGGTGGATGAGAGGAGGGTTAACTGGTTGGAACTCCAGGGTACAAGGTAGTGTCTTAAGTCTTGCAGGAGGCAGTGGCTAGGCTAAAAACTGGCTGTAGTACCTATAGGATATGTTAAAGATGAAAGAGAAGACAACATACTTTAAACAATCTGGCAAGCTGACATTACACAACAGTATGATGTATCATGTAGACCCGAAGATTCCATGCCATAGAGTTTTGCCTGTCAACCAGTTCCACATTTTTGTTCACCCATGCCAAGCCTTCATCTTATAACTGTGTTACTGCATCTTATGCATACACGTACCTCACTCAGCAAGGCCTACAGTCGCAATGCAAAATTGGCCTGCTCTCCCAATTCAGCAATCCCTCTGCACCTGTTCTTGCACCTCAAAAGTATCCTGAATTGTCTCTTACATCTTTAGTTATGTTACATTTAACGGTCATCATTCCTCTTGGTTGTTCAGTTGTTTTATACTTTTTTCCCATTCTTTTTCAGGTCACCCAGGCACCATATTTTTTTCTGCCCAGCCTGCTCCTAGCCCACTGCTACTATTCCTCTGTAGCCAGCCAGTAGTCATGTGAAGTATAATAACATCTTGTTCCTTTACCCTTTGTGTCATGGCGCTTCCAAGCTGAAAATTCTATTTGGAAGCTCCATCTTGGCTTACTCCTGCTTTTTCTGCCTATTTCACCAAGCCCCAAGCATTCTATCCCTAAGCTTGATTTTGCTTTCTTTCTGAATGCGTATTGGTTTCTCTGAAGTTATGTCATCTTCGGGTGCTATCTTGTGTACCCTTACTAGACTTGAATACATAATCTAGGCTGACATTTCAGTACAGTATTGAGAGAGTTCTGCACTGTCAGAGGTGCCGTCTTTCTGATAAGATGCGAAACCGAGGCCTCATCTGCCCTCTCGGGGACATAAAAGATCCCATGGCACAATTTTGAAGAAAAGCAGGGGAGTTCTGTCTGGTGTCCTGGCCAATAGTTATCCCTCAACCAACATCACTAAAACAGATTATCTGGTCATTATCACATTGCTGTTTGTGGGACCTTGCTGTGCGCAAATTGACTGCCGTTGTTTCCTACATTACAACAGAGACTACACTTGAAAAAGTACTTAATTGGCTGTAAAGTGCTTTGTGATGTCCTGAGGTCATGAAAGGCGCTATATAAACGCAAGTTCTTTCTTTTCTTTCTCACCACCAAAACAGTGACTAGAATTTTGTAACTTCCTGTCCCTATGGCACAATTAAGAATAGAGCTGTAGGGAAAGTCTAAGTGATCATTAGACACAACTGATATTCAGACTTGAGTTCCATATTTGAGTCCAATTGGGAGTGTTGCAATCACTAGAATCCCTGCACATCTGTAGTTTCAATCCATTGTACCTCAACTGTGAAATATTTATATCAAAAAATTAGCACCGTAGTGTTTAATCCAGTGTGTGCCAATTCACAGAACGTGTGCACCATATCAGTAAAGTCGCATTTAATCGAGAATGTCTTGATTTACACATGTGCACCATCTCAGTCCAGTCATATGTACCCCACAATCACCTGATTTACAGCATGCATGTTGTATCAGTGCAGCATGCTTCCTTTTAACCTTTCTATTGATGTGAGAGTATTATCATATCACAAGATACCAGCTTTTGCTAAATAACCTTTAACCCACAGCAGAATAACTTCTAATTTTTCACGAGAGCAGCACTGTATTTAACTTTGAACTTTCACTACTGTTTCATGCTTAGTACAACAACTGAGTGTCAGTAGATCTACAGCCACTCTCAGCAGAGTTCTGCACACACCAAATCTAGAAAAGAACTGATTGATGCTTATGATGACATTCACTAGCCTTTAGAGTAGGTCATTGGCAGTATGAGGTGCAAGTATGAATTATGGATTTTTCAATATATAAGCCAGCCCTTAAAATTGAAGTTTGCGAGTTTTACGCGAGTGCTGCTCGTTTGCAATTGGATACTATAGTTGGTGTGCATGTATTACTTAAGTTTAAAAAAAAATGTTCCTCAAGATCCTGCTAACTCTAAAACGAAATCCTTGCAAATCAACCTCCACTTTCCCAAGAAATGATTATAATCAGAAGCAGCCTGAGGTACTGCCGTTGATGGAAATGACTCTGTGAACCAAGACAGGATGTCATTCTTCAGAAAAGGTGGAGTGATGGTCTATTGAAGTAGTCTGATAGCAAAGCTGGGAAAAGCTGCCAGGAATATCCTTGTTTTGTAAGCAGCAGGCAACAGTGTTTTATCTGACAGACAGCGTGTAAATCTGTCCCCGGAATGTCCAGATGTTTAGTTTCCAACAGTCACTGTAATAATCTCCTTATTTTCTCCAGTTAGAGCGATAACATCACTTAGCAGAATGCAGGACTGGCAGAATGCTGACGGATGACGCTGTTGGTCTATGATTGTACTCTATCGTTGACATAGGAAAAAATAAAAACGGAAATGTTGGCAGATGATTATTGTGGTATTTAAATGATCTTTGCAATTGTTTCTTTTGTTTTGCCTATTCACGGTGAAGGTGAACAGATAAGTGCATCAGAGGAAAAATTGCCACAGAAACTTTAATTGATTGTTACGGCTATTAGCTTACCTTCTGTTAAGCTATTGAGTTGAGTTAGTTAGCTGATTTTTATTTTGAAGTGCAAAAGAGACTGTAATATACTGGGCTTGGATTGTTTCATGCCATGGCTCCCTAAATATGCTGTGTTGTGTTCTGCACAATCACTTTAGAAACTGCTGACAACACAATATCACGGGGAACCGAGAAGAGTCAAAAATGTTGCAGTTTTTTGGAGCGTTGTCTTCCATCTGTAGCACTCAAACTTGCAGACATAGAGAAGTGATATGAATACCTTATTAATGCAGCATTTATTGCTCATTTAGGCTGTACGTGCACTTATCGAGATAGCAGGCGATAGGATTGATGAAAGGAGTATTTGCTGACTTTTGTAAGCAGTAACTGATTCCTGCTCTGGCTTTACTCAGGTCAGATGTAAAGCAGGGTTCTACAGCAGCAGCGAGATAATTGCCTTTCAACATCAGAAAGCACCTCCGCTATGTTAGAGTAACATTCCATTTTGCTACTCTCTAGTTATCATAGAATCCTACAACACAAAAGGAGGCCATTTGGCCCATCGTGCCTGTGCCAGCTCTTTGAAAGAGCAATCCAATTAGTCCCACTCCCCTACTCTTCCCATAATAAATACTTAATATGTTAATTGTTGTCAAGCATTTGATGTTTTCCACTTTAACTTTCAGTAATAGGTAGAAGATCCAACCCTCCCAAACACTAATATTGGCACTGCCCTAATAACCTAGAGATATTACCACAAAAATAAAATGAAAAACATTAGTTTTTTTCCCACAGTTTTGGTCATCTTGTGTCTGCTGCATGCCAGGACCAGCTTTGGCCCAAGAGCTTTGCAAGTAAAACTTTTATGTCTTACAGTGACTGATATATTGCGCTCCCAGCTGCATGCAGCTTCCAGCAATGACTTGTATGGTGTGGCCGCCGTGGCTCAGTTGGTAGCGCTCTTGCCTCTGAGTCAGAAGGTTGTGGGTTCAAGTCCCACTCTAGAGACTTGAGCACAAAAATATAGGCTGACACTCCAGTGCACTAATGGAGTGTAAAAGATCCCATGACACTATTTCAAAGAAGTGGAGGGGAATTCTACCTGGTGTCCTTGCAAATATTTAACCCTCAATCAACATCACTTTTTTAAAAAAAAAACAGATTATCTGGTCATTATCACATTGCTGTTTGTGGGAGCTTGCTGTGCGCAAATTGGCTGCCACGTTTCCTACTTTATAACAGTGACTACACTTCAAAAGTACTTCATTGGCTGTAATGCGCTTTGGGACATCCATGCTCTTTCACCTTCCCACCACCCGGTCACCTTTCTACCACTCCTTCACTCCTGTAATGACTCCTACCTCTTCCCCTTTGTACTACCCACTCAACTCCTGTATTCTCCCCTCACCCTTGCTATACTGTTAATCACCTCAACCCTAATCCGGGACAAAATTAAAAGTCACTTGGACAGTTGTGGATTAATAAAGGAAAGCCAGCAGGGATTTGTTAAAGGCAAATTATGTTTAATTAACTTAATTGAGTTTTTTGATGAGATAATAGAGAGGGTTAATGAGGGCAATGCAGTTGATGTTGTGTATATGGACTTTCAAAAGGCGTTTGATAAGCTGCCACATAATAGGCTTGTCAGCAAAATTGAAGCCCATGGAATAAAAGGGGCAGTGGCAGCATGGATATGAAATTGGCTAAGTGACAGGAAACAGAGTAGTGGTGAACAGTTGTTTTTTGGACTGGAGGAAGGTTTACAGTGGTGATCCCCAGGGATCGGTATTAGGACCACTACTTTTTTTGATATGTATTAATCATAGAATGGTTACAACACAGATGGAGTTCATTCGGCCCGAGAGCCCATGCTGGCTCTGCAAGAGCAATCCAGCTAGTCCCACAACCCCGCCCTTTCCCCGTAGCCCTGCAAATTATTTCCCTTCAAGTACTTATCCGATTCCCTTTTGAAAGCCGCGATTGAATCTGCCTTCACCACACCCTCAAGCAGTCTATTCCAGATCATAACCACTTGCTGCGTAAAAAACTTTTTCCTCTTGTCGAATTTGGTTCTTTTGCCAATCACCTAAAACCTGTGCCCACCGGTTCTTGACCCTTCCACCAATGGGAACAGTTTCTCTCTATCTATTCTGTCTACACCCCTCATGATTTTAAACACCTCTATCAAATCTCCTTTCAACCTCCTCTGCTGTAAGGAGAACAACCCCAGCTTCTCCAGTCTATGCACATAACTAAAGTCCGACGTCCCTGGAACCATTCTAGTAAATCTTTTCTGTACCTTCTCTATGGCCATCACATCCTTCCTAAAGTGCGGTGCCCAGAATTGGACACAATACTCCAGTTGTGGCCGAAACAGTGTTTTATAAAGGTTCATCATAATTTCTTTGCTTTTGTACTCTTTGCCTCTATTTATAAAGCCCAGGATTTCTGAACCTGTCCTGCCACCTTCAAAGATTTGTGCACATAATACCCCCAGGTCTCTCTATTCCTGCATCCCTTTTATAATTGTACCATTTAGTTTATATTGCCTCTCCTCATCGTTCCTATCAAAATGTATCACATCGCACTTCTCTGTATTAAATTTCTTCTGCCACGTGTCTGCCCATTCCACTAGCCTGTCTATGTCATCTTGAAGTCTATCACTATCCTCCTCACTGTTCACTACACTTCCAAATTTTGTGTCATCTGCAAATTTTGAAATTGTGCCCTGTACATCCAAGTCCAAGTCATTAATATATTTCAAGAAAAGCAGTGGTCCTAGTACTGACCCCTGGGGAACACTGTATACCTTCCTCCAGTCCGAAAAACAACCTTTCACCACTACTCTCTGTTTCCTGTCACTTAGCCAATTTCGCATCCACGCTGCCACTGCCCCTTTTATTCCATGGGCTTCAACTTTGTTGACAAGCCTGTTATATGGCACTTTATCAAACGCCTTTTGGAAGTCCATATACACATCAACCGCATTGCCCTCATCAACCTTCTCTGTTACCTCATCAAAAAACTCAATCAAGTTAGTTCAACACGATTTGCCTTTAACAAATCCATAATGATTTGGACTTGGGTGTACAGGGCACAATTTCAAAATTTGCAGATAGCACAAAACTTGGAAGTTTAGTAAACAGTGAGGAGGATGGTAATAGACTTCAAGAGGACATAGACAGGCTGGTGGAATGGTTGGACACATGGCAGATGGAATTTAACGAAGAGAAGTGCGAAGTGATACATTTTGGCAGGAAGAATGAGGAGAGGCAATATAAACTAAATGGTACAATTCTAAAGGGGATGCAGGGACTGAGAGACCTGGGGGTATTATATGCACAAATCTTTGAAGGTGGCAGGACAGGTTGAGAAAGCAGTTAAAAAAGCATACAGGATCCTGGGCTTTATGATAGAGGCATAGAGTACAAAAGCAAGGAAGTTACGTTGAACCTTTATAAAACATTGGTTCAGTCACAGCTGGAGTATTGTGTCCAATTCTGGGCATCGCACATTAGGAAGGATGTGAAGGCCTTATAGAGGATGCAGGAAAGGTTTACTAGAATGGTTCCAGGGATGGAGGACTTCATTACGTGGATAGACTGGAGAAGCTGAGGTTGTTCTCCTTAGAGCAGAGAAGGTTAAGAGGAGATTTGACAGAAGTGTTCAACATCATGCAGGGTTTAGGTAAAGTAAATAAAGAGAAACTGTTCCCATTGGCGGAAGGGTTGAGAACCAGAGAACTCAGATTTAAGGTGATTGGCAAAAGAACCAAAGACAACATGAGGAAAAAACATTTTTATGCAGCAAGTAGATATGATCTGGAAGGTGCTGCCCGAGGCGGTGGTGGAAGCAGATTCAATCATGGCTTTCAAAAAGGAATTGGATAAATACTTGAAGGGAAAAAATTTGCAGGGCTACGGAGAAAGAACATGGGAATTGGATTAACTATGATAATCCTCCATCCACTGCCCCCAAAGAACTGGTATCAAAAGACCAGAGACCCCCTCATCTTCCATCAGTTTTCCTCCTTCCATCTCCCTCCCTTCTTATCTGTTTCACTCAGAAGTTTTCTTTCCTTTCAAAATTCAACTTGTTGTTTTTCTTAATTGAAATCAAACTAGAATGAGGAAAAGAACTACCTGTTGGCCTTTCTCTTTGTCTTTCTCTTCTCCC
The DNA here is from genome assembly GCF_035084215.1 of Heptranchias perlo. Classification (NCBI taxonomy): domain Eukaryota; kingdom Metazoa; phylum Chordata; class Chondrichthyes; order Hexanchiformes; family Hexanchidae; genus Heptranchias; species Heptranchias perlo. The sequence continues at coordinate 123,122,021 of NC_090327.1, forward strand.
TTTATTACATGGGTGTTAGAAATTAGAACCTCTAATGCATAGCTGGAAGTAATTAGCATTGACCCTTTCCAGCTGTCAACAAAATACAAGCGAGATCTTCAGTGAGCTGCAAAATTCAACTGGTGGCTGGCTGTTTTTTTTTTGAAAATTGAAGTAACATTAAATGAAGAAATGCACACCCTATTTCTGTTTCACATTCCCCCTCTCTCTCTGACCCCCTGCCTGTCAAAGTGTGTCTCTCAGGTGTAAGCAATAATTAGCATTGACCTTTTCTAACTGTCAACAAAATATAGATGAAATAGTTGAATTTTGAAGCCAATTAATTGTTTTTTTGAAAAATTGGACTAACCTTAACACTCTCGCTCTCACACACAGACACTTTCTCTCATCCTCCCTCTGTCTCTTTCCCCTTAGCGCCTTAGCTTAATACACTTTCTGAAGTTTAATGAACACAAAACAAACGCTACAGAAGTTCAGAACACTGTAATTTTTACTCTCTTTCACTCTTGCACGCACCTCTTTTTTAAAAAAAATAAAACTTACCATCAAATTTACTTAAAAGCTTTTGAGATGTGTTGTTGTTGTGGTGGGGATGGAGAAATTGCCTGATGTTCACTGTGGTACCACAATTTATATTGAAGGTTTGGCAGTCTCCCCTCCTTTTAAAAAAAAAAGCCCTCTCTCAATTCCTATGGAGCAGCCCAGGGGGAAGGCTGCTCCCAGGTTTAATGATGCCTCACTCCAGGTATTATTGGATGGGGTGAGGGGGAGGACAGAGATCTTCCCCCCCCCCCCCCCCCCGGCGGGCGGGAGGAAGCGGCCTGCCTCTACTAACTACCACCCCATCTCTTTTCTTCCTTTCCTCTCAAGTCCTTGAACATGTTGTCGCCTCCCAAATTCATGCAACATTAGGTTTGAATCCCTCCAATCAAGTTCCTATCCCTGCCATTGAACCCTAACAGCGCTAACCAAAGTCATAAATGACATCGGATGGATGGTAGAACTTCAGGGAGTTAGAAAGTAAGGCCCATGGTATAAGGAAGCTTTTTGAAGCTAGTCTGCCCCAGTAACAGCAGAAACAAAAATATTGGGCCCGACATTAGGAGGGCGGCGGGGGGTCGACTGGGTGCGTGGGTAACGCTCCCAGTGAAATCGGGGTGCTCCACATGGAATCGCAGGCTAATTGGATCCACTTACCTTGGCTTCCGGGTTTCGCGCTGGAAAGCTGCGCAGCGGGCGGACTGCGCATGTGCAGCATAGACTGTCAGCTGGAGGAGCCCTATTTAAAGGGGCAGTCCTCCACTGACTGATGCTGCAGGAAACAGGAAAAATTACAGCATGGAGCAGCCCAGGGGGAAGGCTGCTCCCAGGTTTAATGATGCCTCACTCCAGGTATTATTTGATGGGGTGAGGAGCAGGGGGAGGACAGAGATCCTCCCCCCCCCCCCCCCCGGCGGGTGGGAGGAAGCGGCCTGCCTCTACCATCAAGAAGGCCTGGCTCAAGGTGGCAGAGGAGGTCACCTGCACCACCAACATATCACGCACCTGCACACAGTGCAGGAGGCACTTTAGTGACCTAAGTAGGTCAGCCAAAGTGAGTACACTTACTCATTCCCCTACACTCCGTCTGCCACATCACCGCCCCCACCCCACATCTCCTTCTGCACTGCCAACACTACTCTATCACATCACTCCTCACACCCACTCAAAGCTCATCCTCATCTTACCTGCACTTACTCACCTCGCCAGTACTCATCCCACCACTACCACTCAACCCAATCCTCATACAATCTCATGGCTCTGTCTCATACTCACCCTCTTATGCATCTCTTTCACGGTCAGCCTCACTCAACCCTGTGCTGCAGCCACAGGGCACGCATCACATATGTGCAGTAGGAAGCGTAAGGCAAACGTGTCGTGAGCATGAAGGGGATGCACAAGGGTGTTTGAGGGCTTGTCATGGTGTTTACCTATATTTAATTTCTGATCAACTCACATAACATATTATATTGTCACCACTGCTGCCACGTCTTTGCAAATCTTGTCTGGTTTGTGCAATAATGCCCTTTCCTGAGGATCACCATGAAGACCCACAACTGATGCCACCCATTGTGTCACTGCAGAGTGGGTGTAGGTGTATTTGCAGGGCTCTTTTGTGCAGACGACTGAGAGACGTCGGCGATGTCCCCGGTGGCACCCTGGAAGGATGCAGAGGAGAAGTAGTTGAGGACAGTGGTGACTTTGACAACGACAGGTAAGAAGGTGGTGCTCGGGCCAGCCGGGAGCAGCTCGGCATGAAGGAGGCTGCAGATGTCCACGACTACATGTTGAGTGACTCTGAGCCTCCGTGTGCACTGCTGCTCAGAGAGGTCTAGGAAGCTGAGCTTCAGTCTGTGGACCCTGTGGCGAGGCTAGTGCCCTCTGCGACGCATCTCTCCCTGCGGTTGCCCTCCCTCCTGCTGTACAGGTGGATGTGTCACAGCACTGTGTTGTGGAGCTCCACGTGTCAGAGGTGGACGGCTTGGCTGGCGAGGCTGGTGATGCTGTTCGTCCTCCGAGGAGGTCATGACTACAGCTACGGCGGCCCCCATCCGGAAGATGTACATCTGAGGGGGTCCGCAAGGTAGGTACGTGTGTCTAGACCCCGGGGTAAGTGTGCAAGTTGGTGAATTTTGTTGTTAGGAGGAGGGTGGTGGAGGCCAAACTTTGTCCAAAGTGACAGAGTGGCCTCCTGCAATGAGTGAGGGTCTCCCCGCCCCACCTGTCAAATGGACCTTTGTAGCTGCCACAGGCTGATGGCTGCAACACGTCCATTTGAACTGGGAGTGTTTCCCCCAGTACGGGAAACAGTCTCAGTTCATTGCAAAATCCCACCCCTCCTAAAATGTTATGTTAATCAGGTCTTTAAACGACCTGAAATACCTTAATGAGTACTTTAAGTGGCACCCCGCCGGCTTTAATTGCCAGCGGGAGTCCCACACGCGGGGGCTGTGCGCGCATCTAAGCGCGTCACTGGGGAACCCGGAAGTGGGCGGGTTGGAGCCGGGCTCCAGACCCGCCCCAGGAATCCCCAATTTTCTCAGTCCCCCGGCCGCGAACGCGCCGGCTCGGGGATGCGAAGATCGAGCCCATTGAGATTGTCTATGTGAACTAGTATTGACCACGCTGAGATCTGAAGTAGTCAGTTAACCTAAGCATTACAGAAGTGACCAGGAGTGTGTTTTAATGCTGAAAGCCAATAGCTGAGGGCATTATTATACACTGAAGGTCACTTTTGCAACTTGAGGGAGCAATAGTTTACCTTACAGCTCAAAAATAGCAATCGATATTTGTTTTATTCTACCCTTAGTCAATTTATTTTAAAATCTGAAAGATTTCACCCATTTTCCACAGGCCATACATAGGCTGTCCTCTGTCACATCTTGGCTAGTAGTTTTATTGCCTATTGACATGAGCCATTGAATTTTGTGTCTGTGTGCATGTAGATATAATTAGTTTCTTAGTTGGAAGTGAGACATTATACTTTAACTAAATGTACAGAATAAGTCCAGAATTGAGCTGTTAAATATTTTGTTGGTACTTTCTATTCATTAAATTATAATTTTGTAATTATGTGTTACAGTGGCAGATGCTGTTGAAACACAGCTCTAAAATATAAAATAGTCCATTTTTATGTGTGTTTTCTGAGACTTTGAATACTTGTGTATTTTTGCTTACATAGGTATTTTGCTGAAGTTATTTGCCTTTTTTTAAAATTTGCCTTTTTGCTGCTATATCGTCAGGTATTTTCGTATGTATTTTTTAATTCCGTGCTATTTCAGGGCCATTGTGATCTCCTGGACATAATTTCGATCGCTTAAGGGGATTGGAAAGGAATTTTCCAGGTTTCTTCCTCCTAATTGTCCTGGGTTTTGAACTGGTCTTTCGCATCTTCCTGGAGATCACACGGTTTCAGGTGGGGTGGGGAGTGTACATATTGTGATGCACAAGTGTGAGAGACAGGCTGGATTGACCAGTAGGTCTTTTTCTGTCCATCATTGTTCGTATTTCTCCCATGGGATTACCTAAAGGTTTTGAGAGGTGGTGTTTATTGAATGTTTCTCAAATTGTGTTTAGCCCTATGCAGTTAGGTTACGATGTTTGGCATTTTCTTTCCTCGATTAGGATTTGCTGTATACCTCAGTTGCGTAGAAAGCTTTAGTATTGGGGTTTGCAGGAGGTGAGGATTTTGTACCAATGATTGTAAAGACAAATAGTAAAGCTGGAAATGCACACCAGACCAGTGAGCATCTTCAAGAGAAAAGATGGGTTAACATTTTTGGAGCGAATCTTCAGAAGACTATGCTATCTTCTTATTCTTATGCTGATCGATCAGCATATGTACTTTCAGGTTTTTCATATATTATAAATTATACATATTGGTAGATAGTTTTTTTTACCAGCAGTCTAATGTACATCTTTTACATAATAGTTTTAGTGCCCATTTCTCCTTGGGTAGCTAGACCGAATTTTAAATGCACCTTGTCTTTCTTTCAGAGCTGATTAGACGTGACACTTACATTCAGTAACACTGTAGGCTGTGGAATGTTTTACATTGCATCTATTCCAGATTTATTTGCATTTTATATCAATATTATATGTTTAGGATATTTTATTAAAAGAAAGCACATGGGATAATTATCTTCAGATAATGACCCCAAAAAACCATTGAAAAGCCATTTATATATGTGATGTTCTGTTAGAAAGCAAGATTTACAGATATGACAATATTTATACTGCACATTCCGTGACAAACCATGGTTGTTACTCTTCTTACTTCAGCCCAGTAAATCACTTGGGGACTGGGCAGCCTATCTGGCAACAGCACCAAGTTAATCAATGCCTCTTACCACATGGAGTCAAGCCTATTGAAGTTTGTCTGGTCATCGTGCAAAGATGTGGAAATGGGATACGGTTCAGCAGTGATTGTAATTCCAGGCTTTGTATATAAAGTATGGATGTTGTGTGCCGTAGCAGTGGTTTAAGTTCACGCTGACGTAATTGGTTGAGTAACCTTGTATGATGGCTTTCCATTTAGTCTTTGCTCTGACAGTATGTGCCCTGGATAAGTGGGGGGACTACACAGGTGAAATCTATTCTCACATTTGCCTTGGGGGCAACTGGACTGTAACAGAATTTTTCAAACCCTTTGGGTCCTACTGCAGAGCAGAGAATAAATGGCTGAAGTGCCGGGTCTCGACAGAAAAATCAATGCCTCGTTATACAGACGTGCCTGCAATTCTGTCTGTAAAAGTCCATACAGGTACTACAGTTCATTTTTTTTTTAAAATGCTGCGGCAGTATTATGTGTATTTTGCTAATTTTTTTCCCCAGCTCCTTACATCTTATTTCCCCCCCCTTTTTTTTTTGCAACAGGAAATTTGTGTGTGAAATTTGTGACCGAACTTTCACAGAGAAGTGGGCCCTGACCAATCACAAGAAGCTGCACATGGGCCAGAAGCCGTTTAAGTGCACTTGGCTGACGTGCCACTACTCCTTCCTCACAGCATCTGCCATGAGAGATCACTTCAGGACTCACACAGGTTTGCTCTTTTAACAGACTAAAAAAAAGCGGTTGTTAAATCTGTAAGCGACTTCAATTTAGAAAAAAAAAAGCAAACCCTGCTACACTTTTACTGCAGTCCAGGCTAATTCGCTAATCACATTTACATAGAAATTGCAACACGGAAAGAGGCTGTTTGCCCCAACCAGTCCCAATTAAACCCAAATTTGTGTTCCCCTTTTCTGTTACTCTGTTTTGTTAACCCTTTGAGGGCTACAGCAGTGCTTCAACAACAACAACTTGCATTTATATAGAGCCTTTAACGTTGTAAAAATGTCTCAAATCACTTCAAAGGAGCATTATTAGACAAAGCTTGACACCAAGCCACATAGGAGATATTAGGACAGAAAACCTTGATCAAAGAGGTAGGTTTTAAGGAGCCACTTAAAGGACAAGAGGGAGATAGAGAGGCAGCAAAGTTAGGGAGGGAATTCCAGAGCTTAGGCCCCAGGCAGCTGAAGGCACGACCCTCAGCGGTGGAACGGGAGAATTGGAGGAACGCAGAGATCTCGGAAGGTTGTAGGATTACAAGAGGTTACAGAGATGGGGAGGGGCGAGGCAATGGAAGGATTTGAAAACCAGGATGAGAATTTTAAAATTGAGTCGTTCCCGGACCAGGAGCCAATGTAGGTCAGTGAGCACAGGGGTGATGGGTGAGCAGGACTTAGTGCGAGTTAGGATACGGGCAGCAGAGTTTTGGATGAGCTCAAGTTTATGGAGGGAAACTTCTCAGTAGCTTGGTTCTGAGAACATGAGAGAATCTTTTTTAGCTAATTCCTTGAATGCTATTAGCTAAGACCTTTTTATATTGCAGAATTGCTGTGGCACTGTAGAATCTGCCCCATTTACATCACAGGGCAGATTCCACAGCACTGGGATCACTATGAAAACTGCTGTGCTTGTTCAAGAGGATACCCATGTTTGATGAGTTATGTATTACATAGCGAAGTTCCCAGCCTGAGCTGATACTCCGCCATTCCTAAACATACAAAAATGGTCAGCCTTTTAATCAAAGCAATTTGCTTAGTATTTTGAAGGCGCGATTGAATAGCAATGGGTCATTAAATGCACGCTGTAACACGGAATAGGGAACATTCAGGTTAATGGAAGGATTGTGTCCAATTCTGGGCACTCACTTTAGAAAGGATATCAAGGACTTGGAGACGATACAGAGGAAATTTAGTAGCATGATACCAGGCATGATGGAATTCAGTTATGTAGAGAGACTGGAGAAGTTGGGATTGTTCTCCTTGGAGCAAAGAAGGTTAAGGGGAGATTTAATAGAGGTGTTTAAAATGATGAGGGGTTTTGATAGGGTAGATAAGGAGAAACTGTTTCCACTGGCAGGAGGGTCAGTAACCAGAGGACACAGAGTTAAGATAATTGGCAAAAAAGCCAGGGGGGAGTTGAGGGAAAAATTTTTTACTCAAGGAGTTGTTATGATCTGGAATGTATTGCCTGAAAAAGTGGTGGAAGCAGATTCATTAATAACTTACAAAAAAAATTGGATATATACTTAAAAAGGAAACATTTGCAGGCTTTGGGGAAAGAGCAGGGGAGCGGGACTAATTGGATAGCTCTTTCGAGAGCCGGCACAGGCATGATGGGCCGAATGGCTTCCTGTGTTGTATGATTCTATGATATAGCATCTTTAAAGTTGAAAAACATCTCAAGGCTCTTCAGAGGTGTAATTTTTAAAAATGAACACTGAGCCAAAGATGGCATTATCAGCAGGGGTGACTAAAAGCTTGGTCGAAGCAGTGGGTTTTATGGAGAGTTTTAAAGGAGGAGAGATATGGTTTAGGAAGCGAATTCCAGAGTGGGCGGCTGAAGGCGGCTGATGGGGCAAAGTGGGAGGGATGCCAGAGTCTGATGATTGGAGATTGTCAGATTTTAGGAGGTTACAGAGAAGGGAGGGGCAAGGCGATGAAAGGATTTAAACACAAAGGTAGGAATTTTAAATTAGAAGCATGAGGGGACTGGGTGCCAACGTAGGTCAGTGGACACAGGGATGATGAGAGAGCAGGGCTTGATGTGCGCAGGAGGGTTTTGGATGAACTGGTTTACGGAGGGTGGAAGATGGGAGGCCGGCCCAAAGAGCTTTGGAGTCGTCGAGCCTGGAAGTGGCGAAGACATGGACGAAGGTTTCTGCGCCAGATACACTTGGATAGGGTGGAAGTGGGAGATGTTACAGAGATAAAGTAGGCGGTCTTTGTGACGGAAAGGATGTTAGGTCAGAAGCACAGCTCGTGGTTGACTAAGACGCCAAGGTTGCGAATAGTCTGGTTCAGCCTCAGACCGTGCTTGGACATGGTATGGAATTGGTGGCAAGGGTACGGAGCCTGTGGCAGGGACCGAGGGCAATGGCCTCTATCTCCCAGTGTTTATCTGGAGGAAATTGCGGCTCATCAAAGACTGGATGTCGAACAAGCAATGTGACAGCATGGAGGCAGTGGAGGGGTCACGAGGTGGTGGAGAGGTAGAGTTGAGCGTCGTCAAAGTACTTGTGGAAGCTGATCCCATATCTGTGAATGACGACGCCAAGGAGCAGTATTTAAGAAGAAAAGAAAGACTTGCATTTATATAGCGCCTTTCATGACTTCGGGACGTCCCAAAGTGCTTTACAGCCAATTAAGTACTTTTTTGCAGTGTAGTCACTGTTCTAATGTAGGGAGGCGCGGCAGCCAATTTGCGCACAGCAAACTCCCACAGATAGCAATGTGATAATGACCAGATGATCTGTTTTTGTAATGTTGGCTGAGTGATAAATATTGGCCAGGATACCAGGGAGAGAACTCCCCTGCTCTTCTTCGAAATAGTGCCTTGGGATCTTTAACGTCCACCTGAGAGGGCATAATGGGCTTCGGTTTAACGTCTCATCCAAAAGATGGCACCTTCGACTGAGCAGCACTCCCTGTATTGCACTGACTATGAATAAGCACTATGTAGATGAATAAGAGGAGGGGCCACAGATAAATCCTTGGGTGGTAACAGTGTGGAGATGGGACGAGAAGCCATTGCTAGAGATACTTTGGCTAGGGTAAGAGTGGAACCAACAGAGAGCAGTTCCACTTAGCTGGACAATGGACGAGAGGCGTTGGAAGAGGAATGTGTGACCGTATAAAAGTCTGCAGAGAGGACGTGGAAGGATAATGCACCACAGTCACAGAAGATGTCACTTGCTACTTTAGATAGGGCCAGTGCAGTTTTGTGGCAGTACGGAAACCTGATTGGAGAGTTTCAAACAGGGTGTTGCACGATTTGACAGGTGAAACCAACTGATCAAATAAGCTTACAAAATCGAGTACGGTTACAAAATACAGTGAATTAGGCTAATAATAGACTACGAGAGAACTATGGATTTATAACATACAGTTCATCCGACCTCTCGCCAGTCCTTTTCCAACCATTAGAACAATCTCACAAATAAAATGAAGCCCTGAGAACTGGCACAATGAGTGCTACGGGCACTGTCCAATGTCCTTGTGTCTTTTGGTAACATGTTATCTTAAGCCATATCCCTCAGGGTAGGGAGTTTCATGTGAAATACTTGAGCCAAAGAATTAGTTTTTTTTTGCCTGAGCAGTCTATAATCCAGCATGAGCTCAAGAATCTGCAGATAGACCCGACTTGATCTGCTTAATTTCTTTGAAGAAGGAAAGCAGATGAATTTAAAAGATATCACCAAGCAAAAATACAATAGATTATCAATTAATAAGAGAGAACATGGCCACTTTTATGTATTGCTGTTAGCTGGTTTAGCACGCAACCACATTTGAATCTGACTTTACACAATCAGAACACTTGTGTAAAAATAATTGTGAACCTCAATTGAACGGCTGGAACCAATTTACAGAGTCCTATCCTGCTAACACCTGCAAAACACGGTGCTTGGCATTTACTTCAGATTAACTATAATTTTCCAAGTGCAAAGGCCAGCAAATTTTGAAGTAGACACCTACTTTAAATCCTTATTTGGAAGAATATGTTTTTTTAATATATAAAAAATAAAGCAGTACAAATTTAGCAATTTGTGGCAACCCTATTTATGGAGCTATCATTTTGTTTGCGTTACATTAGATTGAGTGCATGCTTAATTTAAGTGCATTACTTGACTTGCAAAGAAAGAATATCAGAAATGTGAAGGAGAACTTTTTTTTTATTCGTTCATGGGATGTAGGCGTTGCTGGCAAGGCCAGTGTTTATTGCCCATCCCTTTCTCTGCTCTTTTTAAAAATGTGATGTCTATACAAAATTCTTTTGCAAGTATGGGACGCATCGGTTAAGCGATTGTGTTCAAAATAGAAAAATGAATGTTGCTAAATGGTAGGTCATTAACATCTCAGAATCCAAGTCCTAGTTCAGTATATGCAAGTAATGGATAATCTGCACCAATTACAGTGAGATATATATCTAGTACGCGTCCATCACGCAACAATAACAACTACTTGCATTTATATAGCGCCTTTAACGTAGTAAAAACGTCCCAAGGCGCTTCACAGGAGCGTCACCAGACAAAAATTGACACCGAACCATATAAAGAGATATCAGGACAGGCGACCAAAAGCTGGGTCAAAGAGATAGGTTTTAATGAGCACTGTAAAGGAGGAGAGAGATAGAGAGGTGGAGAAGTTTAGGGAGGGAATTCCAGAGCTTAGGGCCTAGAGAGCTGAAGGCACGGCGAAATCGGGGATGCGCAAGAGGCCAGAATTGAAGGAGCGCAGAGATCTCGGAGGGTTGTAAGGCTGGAGGAAGTTACAGAGATAGGGAGGGGCGAGGCCATGGAGGGATTTGAACGCAAGGTTGAGAATTTTAAAATCGAGACACATATTCATTACAGAAGCAAAACAATCTTGGGTGTTGGCGTGGGGGGAGAAAGCCAGCCTGTTATTGACCTGGAGCCTGAAATTCACAACCACTTTCCAATCTGTAAACGACAATGCCCACATCAAACAACAATTACACTCTTATTGACCTGAAGTGGGGTTGCCAACTCTGGTTGAATGTATTCCTGGAGAATTCATTGCATGAACTCCTGCCTCCAATCGTCCCGCCCAGTCAAACAGCCTTTTTGCCCATCTCTGATTTTTTACAACTAATAAACGGAAGTGTTCCAAGAAAATGAAAAGAAATGCACAATTCTTTTAATGCCCCTATGATTTTTCTCCTGGGTGTTGCTCGCAGCAGTGTCCTGGAGATTAATCTTCAATTCCTGGAGACTCCAGGACAATCCTAGAGGGTTGGCAAGCCTGACCTGAAGCTGTGTTTACTTAACACAGTCCCACCTTATCAGTAAAATGATACTTTGCATTACACAATATAACACTCCTATAAAACAGCATATCATCTGACATACAGTAAACAATTTTGGGTACTCCAAGTGTGTTTCTTGTTTGAATTCTTTCCCAAAAACATCCATTCATAGCTGGTCTCAACTACGTAAAGGACCTGAGCAGTACATTGAATCATTATATGTCATTAACGTGCAAAACAGTTGTGGAGTATCTGATCCGGATTGTGTGAGTAGTGAGAGTTTAGAATTTCATTAAGAACTGAATGTTGAACATGTTTGTCTGTGTTTATATTAAAAGAAATGTTTTTTGGGAGCTTCTTTAGGGTTGTGTCTGGGAGGCCAAAACCTCCTTAGCTTCACTGACAGGGGTGTTGACGATTTAAGGTCTCTAGACTGCCCTCAGAGATCACTTATATCGAACACCAGATGAAAAGCCAGTGCAGATGTAATTTATCGTCAGTGTTTCCTTCTAAAGAATAATTGTGGAGACTTGGTTCAATCAATATTATAGATTTTTGTTGTTAGATTTTGTAGTCTGCACCATAATGAGAGATAGGGGACAGTGTCTGTTTCCTAATAGAAAATAAAGGATTTGTTTCCATGTCATTGTGCATTTAAATTCAAAAGTAGAAAATGTTCAAGGAAAAAATGCCTGTAGTTTGTGTTATATTAACGTAAGAGAAATGTTTCCGAAGCGGTACTCCATAAGAATACACTAGGTGAATACAGACCTTTTCTCATTCCCTCCTCAATTAAAGTAAGTCATTTAAACTCTCAACATCAGTAGTTGCACACTTGTCATACTCACCAAATTGAGTTCTTGTTTCTTCAGTAGGATCAAATTTAAAATGGTTCCTTCTTCGAGTGCAAATGAGCTGGCTCAATTTCCCGCATGCCACTGAATTCCCAATTTGCTGTGTAGAGATACCTCCGCACGGGGCAGAGTGAAAATGGGAGATCGTTTAGAGACTGGTTTGCTCTAATATGCTCCTGAGTGGAGGAGGCAACAGAGCAGATTGCCCAACTGCCCTTTGACCACAAGAAGCATGTGAGATGGCACAGCCAGGATGGGCTGTGATAACAATAAATCAATTTATACCATATTTTAGAAAGAATTTTGGTCATAATGTGACATAGGCTCCAATAAAGTAGGTTGCTGTTCTTAAAAAAAAAAGTAGCTTGTTGATAATCTGCTTGAAACCAAGTTGCTCGTAGTTGGTAATACTGAACTTCTATTCCAGTTTAGTGCTATATAATCTTGAGGTTTGTGCCAAGCTTATTAGTTTGGTAATCAAATAGTTTGATTGTTGAAATAATTAATATTCAGATGCATTAAATCCTAAAAATGGATTAATTTCCCATTTAAAAGGGAACAAGTAACCCTAAGTTACTCCTTATACTCAGTTCAATTTAACAGAAATATTTGCATTGATAGGCTCTTGACTATCAGTTGGTTAGGCAAGCAGTGGAGCAGCAATGACGGGATGTTGCAGCTAAGGTGATCCCCTTGTAGTTGTCCACTCCTTATCCTTTGTGTTCGTTGAATCAGTTCATATAGGGCTTAATAACCAACCAACCCCAAAAAATTATTTCTTTTAATCAGTAAATTGATTTAAATAGCAAATAATAGACATCCGGGAATTATTACAAGGCAGTAATGTTAATCAAATGGTTCAATTGATACCATAAACTATAACTGGTTTGTAATATGCATCTGAAGCCTGAAATTAGATTTTTGCCTGATAATCACTTCCATGTACTTGTTATTTTTAATCATTTATACTGGGGGAGCTGATGGAGAATTTGTTTTCACTCTTTTGTCAGTGGTGGGTTTTGTATTCGACATTGATGGGCCAGGCACTCCATGATGCATGATAGTGTCTATAATTGCACGATTAACAATTGTGACATAATGACGGCAAGTTTATTGGGTTATAATCTGCAGTCGGATACCAGAAAAATGGCTGTCAAAATATGTTAAAACAGAGCTAGGTAATAACAACTGTGGGTATTTTTGATATAGAAAGTGTGGACATTCTGCAGGGTTTACAGGAGAAACTAATGTGAATGAATGAACTGGAGAAAAAAACAAAACCAAATCCACAACAACAACTTACATTTATATAGCGCCTTTAACGGAGTGAAACGTCCCTAGCCGCTTCACAGGAGCGTTATCAAACAAAATTTGACACCGAACTACATAAGGAGATATTAGAACAGGTCACAAGGAGGGAATTCCAGAGCTTAGGGCCTAGGCAGCTGAAGGCACGCCCACCAATGGTGGAGCGATGAAAATCGGGGATGCACAAGAGGCCAGAATTGGAGGAGCGCAGAGATCTCGGAGGGTTGTAGGGCTGGAGGAGGTTACAGAGATAGGGAGAGGCTGGGCCATGGAGGGATTTGAACTCAAGGATGAGAATTTTAAAATCCAGGCGTTGCCGGACCAGGAGCCAATGTAGGTCAGCGAGCACAGGGGTAATGGGTGAACGGGACTTGGTACATTAATTGCATTTGTTGTACACACATCGATCCCCTTACCAGAAGTTCACGTTTTGTTCACATTTATGTTCAGCTTGTGGATGACCTCCAAAGGAAAACTTGCATCTGTTGGTATTAGACTAGTAAATTAAATCACATCAGACTCAATGAAGCCAAATAAAAATAAATGCATATTTATAATGTAAGTTATTCATAGAAAAATAAAAGTAGCTTGTTTTAAATCTGTTAAAGCACTAACATTTACAGGATATGTGTAGAAATGGCACATTCTTTCCAACTCCGTGTTAAAAACCAAAAGTTCTGGCTGGAAATATTGCTCTTGAGGATAATGATTGAGTCTGTTGTGCTTTATTCACGGTCCTGTTATATGGCTTACCTTATTTAAGTACAAAAGAAAGTGTGATTTCATTTTCAGATGAAATTACAGCATTTTTTTTATATCCCAGGATAATTCTCCTTTCACTGACTGACAGTGTCCAGAATTTTAAGATTTTGAAAACAGCCTAAGGTGCAGAATGTGTGCAAGAATATGTTTGGATATAGGAGGTTTTTTTTAACATAAGCAGAAGTTTACACAAGTGGTTGGGGTTGGGTAGTTCCATAAGAACAATCTGAATCAAAAAAAATAAATCGGGGAATGGCAAGAGTTTCAAAACTAGGTCCCTTATGCGCTCACTTAACTAACACTAGACAACTCGATTTACAGATCAATGAATAATATTGATATGAGGTTTCCGTTTGCACTCTGTTGTTACACTTTCTTATTAATGTGTTAGTCGTAGATACAGCGTTCCCAAGGGTACCATTGGGAGGTGGCTACAGGTAATAGCTAAAGGCTTTTTTTCCCTGCTATGCTTGAACAGTCTTTTTTTTTTACGTGAATCAAGTTTTTTAAAACAAAAATAATGCAGAAATACTTGAGTCTGTGCATCCGATAACTGCTGCTTAAAAAAACTTTCTATTTCTTCTACCTGCCATTGTAGATGGACTAGTCAACACTGAGTGACTGGGTCTGTGGGAATTGAGGGGAAAAGAAGTAGGATATGCATAAAAATTGTTCAAGTGCATAAAGCAGCCCCATCTGGAAGACATCTAACCGAAATGAAGTTGTATGAAACCATTCCATTGATATTAAAGCTAATTTTTATGGGTCTGACAAGTATGTAATTATGTTCAGTGGTGCTTTTCAGATTTTATCACAGTCAATAAACTGCAGTGGTAATTTCATTCCCATTTGACATATTTACATGGAAACATTTGATTGGAGGAATTAGTAACCCTGAAAGTCTTGATAGATATGTTTTAATGATCTGTGACCTCCACGGTCCTCTTATCTGTTTATTGTTGCAACAGGGGAGAAGTCGTTCCTGTGTGACCTCTGTGGATTTGCCGGTGGAACGCGCCATGCCCTTACCAAACACAGGCGACAGCACACAGGTCAGTAAAGTCGTTTACCGCTTTAGAGTAGGACCTAGCAGACAGACCAAGAATTGCAATCCCAGTCCGCTGATCGTGACCTGCCCTGAGAAAACAAGGGTTGCTGTGCAGTCGGAATGATAATTGCTTCGGTGTGAAGTTATTGACGTAGTAGTGATTTGTAGAAGTAGATACACTATGCTTGTGATGGAAAAATAGGAGGATAATTAAATCTGGAAAAGAAACATCATTATCCTGAAATTTGTTCTGTACAGTTCTGCCGCAGATAATTCTGTAATAAACTTAATGGACATATAAGCCCTTATGTAGCTAACCCGTTTTAGAAACTTTCACGTTCTCGTTAGATGATGCTCTGCAGAAACACAATCCGATTGTAAAGCAACATGAGCAGTGCTATATAAAGCACACATCTGTGTTTTGCTCGCTGTGTTTTCCTGTGCACTGTCCTAAAGACGGTATTACTGGAAAAAGTCATGTGACACCTACCTTCAGATTTAGTGTCAATTTTCTCTTTCAGTGAGGGTATGAAATCTCACCTTTTTTTTTCCATGTTTCCCTCGATTACACACTGACTGCAGACTCGGCTGTTGGCAAGTGACCTGCTCTCAAGCCTCCAATGATGTTTGAGCGGGCTGGCCAGAGGTGTGTGAGGATGACCTGGGCACAATAGTTCTCCTGAGTTTGCTTCCCTCCACAGCAGCACAATTGAGATTAAAAACTCAACAGAATGTGGGGCTTGAGCCCATGTCCCAAAGCTGTTGCTGCAATATGCTGCATCAGCACATTGCCCTGTCTTTACTGCCTTTTCACCTAAGTCATGCTAAACAATTTCATCTTCCTGTATAGCTGCAGAACAGTCCTGGTAAGAAACCAAGACTGTTAAACTTGAACCCAAAGCTGTTTTAATCAGCAGAAATAATAAATGCCACAGCATTATCAGGGCTAGAGTGATCTCCTGGACTAGTTTCGATTGCCTAAGGGAGTCCGAGAGGAATTTACCAAATGTTTTTTCCCCAAATTGGCCTTGGTTATTATCAGGTTTTTCGCCTCTCCCTGGAGGTCACATGGTTTCGGGTGGGGTGGGGAGTGTATGTATGTACAATGCACAAGGTATTGCTATTGTGTGGGACAGGCTGGATGGACCAGAGGGTCTTTTCCTGCCCATCATTGCTCGTATGTTCGTATTATTATAGAGGATATAAGCCAGCAGTTGAACCTCAAAGTCCTGACCACATACTAAACCACTCAGATTTCACTCTTGTAGTTAATAATATCCTCAGAACCTCGAAAGCCTTGTGTCTTTCTGCTAGCTGTTTATTATCCTGTATAAAACTCTGCAGTCCTCTGATTAAGAGTCTGAAATGTGTTAATTTTAAGATGCTAAATGCAACTGCATCTACGACCAATAAAAGATTAATCCAGTCGTGACCATTTAATTGAGAGCTGGTACTACATTATGGTGAAAGATGCAAAAATATGCAATCTGTGACTTTTAAACATTACACCTTATAATACAAGTATCAAAAGATTTTTGAGATTGTGAACATATCCATTCTTTTTTTAGTACTTGGTCAATAGGTAAATGCTTCTGAAATTAAATCTTTCGTAGCATGGTTTTCTAACCCTTACACGCCGGTAATTATATGAGTCTGTCACGGAAAAAATAATGAGGGTTTCTTTTGTAGGTGAAAAGCCATTCAAATGTGACCAGTGCAACTTCGCTTCCACAACGCAGTCACATCTGACCCGGCACAAACGTGTCCACACTGGAGAGAAACCTTATAAGTGTCCCTGGTGCGATTACAGGTAACAGTTCATTAAACGCTAGTTGATGTGAAAAAGATTAAAGGTGATGAGAAAAGGTTTATTCAAATTAAAACTACATTGCCATTAAAGTACATAACCAGCATCAGTAATTACATATTTAATTAGGAATTAAATTCCTCAAAGATTGCAATTTTTAAGGGTGTTTGGCAACCCAGATGATGCCTGTTTAATTTCATTATTTGTTTTCGGCAGATATTTCAGAATGTATTTCTTTTTTTAAATGTCAAAATCAAATGTTTAAAGGTGGAAAGATAACGACAAGAATGTCTTCCTTACTATTAAATTTAGGAGAGGGTAGGCTTATATTTGACGTGGTTTCCTGATCAGGTTACAAATGCTGTCTCCATGCTGAATTTGATATGTTCTGTCCAAACTGATCAAATGGGTGTTTTTTTTTTATTCGTTCATGGGACGTGGGCATCGCTTGCAAGGCCAGCATTTATTGCCCATCCCTAAACAAATTAATAAACAGACAACTGCACTAAGTTGGCGCTCAGATAGGTTTTACTCAATTCTGTTAGCATCTGAAATAGAGAAACAGATTAATTTTCTGGGATCCATCTAAAATATTAACATATCGTTCCCTTTCAGATGCTCCCTGATCTATATATTTCCAAAATGTTCTGCTTTTATTTCAGGTTTCAAACATTCACTTTTTCCTTATTTTTACATTTTTTTTATATCTTACACATTTCTTGTTTTCTAGTGATCTTCCATTTCAAATAGGGTTAGCTATCACTATTTGATAAACATGCTTCATTTAAAGTTGAATTAAAAAATATTGCAAGAGCCTTGATGTAGAAATACCCTCTGCTTTTAAAAATGTTATTAATCCTTTTGAGGATGTCAACATTGCTTCAGGTCCGAAATCCAAGATGATCTGAATGAAATCAGATCCCAATTTGGATGAGTTCAAGTTTCTTTTAAAACTGAATTTTTCTGGGAAGAGGTACAAACATTTCAGCTGAGGAAAGTCTCCACTTTGCTGCTGAGATACCAGAGACTTTATAGTTTGTCAGATTCCTCAATGGGTTAATTTAGATCAAATCGGAATACATTTTCAAACCTAGCCCTTTTTCCTCATTATTAGTAGTAGCACATTTTTTTGTGTGCTCAGAAACATTGTAAAGTACTTTTTTAAAGTGTCTTCTCAAAGGGCAGCCTCCAAGTACAGATTAACAGTTACTTAGAAAAAGAAAAAATACTGCAAATGTTGGAAATCTGAAGTAAAAACAGAAAATGTTGTAAATGCACAGCAGATCCACCAGCATCTGAAAAGGGAAAAGACAGGTTAACATTTTAGGTGTAGATGCTTCATCAGAACTGGAAATTGGAGGATGGCAACAACAACAACTTGCATTTATATTTTTTTAATTCGTTCATGGGATGTGGGCGTCGCTGGCGAGGCCGGCATTTATTGCCCATCCCTAATTGCCCTCGAGAAGGTGGTGGTGAGCCGCCTTCTTGAACCGTTGCAGTCCGTGTGGTGAAGGTTCTCCCACAGTGCTGTTAGGAAGGGAGTTCCAGAATTTTGACCCAGCGATGATGAAGGAATGGCGATATATTTCCAAGTCGGGATGGTGTGTGACTTGGAGGGGAACGTGCAGGTGGTGGTGTTCCCATGTGCCTGCTGCCCTTGTCCTTCTAGGTGGTAGAGGTCGCGGGTTTGGGAGGTGCTGTCAAAGAAGCCTTGGCGAGTTGCTGCAGTGCATCCTGTGGATGGTACACACTGCAGCCACAGTGTGCCGGTAGTGAAGGGAGTGAATGTTTAGGGTGGTGGATGGGGTGCCAATCAAACGGGCTGCTTTATCTTGGATGGTGTGGAGCTTCTTGAGTGTTGTTGGAGCTGCACTCATCCAAGCAAGTGGAGAGTATTCCATCACATTCCTGACTTGTGCCTTGTAGATGGTGGAAAGGCTTTGGGGAGTCAGGAGGTGAGTCACTCGCCACAGAATACCCAGCCTCTGACCTGCTCTCGTAGCCACAGTATTTATATGGCTGGTCCAGTTAAGTTTCTGGTCAATGGTGACCCCCAGGATGTTGATGGTGGGGGATTCGGCGATGGTAATGCCGTTGAATATCAAGGGGAGGTGGTTAGACTCTCTCTTGTTGGAGATGGTCATTGCCTGGCACTTATCTGGCGCGAATGTTACTTGCCACTTATCAGCCCAAGCCTGGATGTTGTCCAGGTCTTGCATGCGGGCTCGGACTGCTTCATTATTTGAAGGATTGCGAATGGAACTGAACACTGTGCAGTCATCAGCGAACATCCCCATTTCTGACCTTATGATGGAGGGAAGGTCATTGATGAAGCAGCTGAAGATGGTTGGGCCTAGGACACTGCCCTGAGGAACTCCTGCAGCAATGTCCTGGGGCTGAGATGATTGGCCTCCAACAACCACTACCATCTTCCTTTGTGCTAGGTATGTCTCCAACCACTGGAGAGTTTTCCCCCTGATTCCCATTGACTTCAATTTTACTAGGGCTCCTTGGTGCCACACTCGGTCAAATACTGCCTTAATGTCAAGGGCAGTCACTCTCACCTCACCTCTGGAATTCAGCTCTTTTGTCCATGTTTGGACCAAGGCTGTAATGAGGTCTGGAGCCGAGTGGTCCTGGCGGAACCCAAACTGAGTATTGGTGAGTAAGTGCCACCTGATAGCACTGTCGACGACACCTTCCATCACTTTGCTGATAATTGAGAGTAGACTGATGGGGCGGTAATTGTCCGGATTGGATTTGTCCTGCTTTTTGTGGACAGGACATACCTGGGCAATTTTCCACATTGTCCACATTTATATACTGCCTTTAACATAGTAAAATGTCCCAAGGTGCTTAAAGGATAAGCAAGCCTTTAATGGAACTGAAGAAAACCAAAGCACAGGGAAGGAAACAGAAGTTGACATCAAGAATTGGGAATGGTGACACCATTTAATGGGTTGAGTGCTCATCAAGCAAATTTTTTGAAGAGCTTGAAGAGGTGAAAACTGATGGACGATATATAAAGATCGTCTCAGTGAGGCAATGAAGAGTCATTAAAAAAACAAAAGAGCATGAAAATAGCTAAGTAAGTGAAAATGTGAGAGATAGGTGCACACAGCAAAAAAAAGGGCAAGAAAATAGGGTGGGAAATAAAAGGAAGAAACTGTAAATGCAGGGAATGTGAAATATTACTGGAAACGGACAGGCAACAGATCCATCTGCATGTGAAAAGAGAGGCCAGTACTGTACTCTGGATGCAGCCCCCCAACCAGAACACTGTTCTGACTAAACATCAACCACCTCCCACCCCTGTCCCAGATGCTGACAGACCTGCTGGGTAACGCCAGCACAAAATGCTTCTAAGAAAATGGAGGAGAAAGCAAAGGCTGGAAGAGACCAAAATCAATGTTCAGACCCGATAACTGCCGAGTGCCCAGGAGAAAGGTACAGTGCTTGTTCCTGAAGCTTTCATGAGCTTGGTTAAAGCATTATAGGGTGTCAAAAACAGAGAGGAAATGGGAGGGAATTGAGGCGGGGAGCCACTGGTAGGTCAGGATCACACTTGCTGAACTACTCCATTCTGTCCACAAATGTGTCACCCAATCTGATATTTGGCCGTGCCAAAGTAGAGGACCACACCATAAAGAAAGAAAGACTTGCATTTATATAGCGCCTTTCACAACCTCAGGATGTCCCAAAGCGCTTTTCAACCAATTAAGTACTTTTTTATTTAAGTGTAATCACTGTTGTAATGTAGGAAACACGGCAGCCAATTTGCACACAACAAGGTCCCACAAACAGCAATGTGATGATGACCAGATAATCTGTTTTAATGATGTTAATTGAGAGATAAATATTGGCCAGTGCTCCTCTGCTCTTCTTTGAAATAGTGCCATGGGATCTTTTACATCCACCTGAGTTTAACTCCCTCATGGCTGCAATGGAGTGTTCGCCTGGATGTTATGCTCAAGTCTCTGGAGTGGGACTTGAACCCACAACCTTCTGATTCAGAGGCAAGAGTGCTACCCACTGAGCCACCATGGGCAATGAAAACAATATTTGAAATTGGAGGAATGGCACAGAAATTTTCGACTCCGTGCTGTTCTTCCCTGGCACTTTCCCATGTGGCCATAGCAAATACAACAGACTTTCATCTATTCCCATACCATTGTCCAGAGCCCCAAACACTTCATTCCATTTGAGACAGCAACTTAAAGGCGCTTCCTCCAATCTAGTATATTTCTTGACTATTCCAATACATCCTTGTTGGCCTCGCATCCACCACCCTCAATAAACTTCAGCTCATCCAAAACTATGTTGCCCGTATCCCATCCCGCACCAAGTCCTGCTCACCCATCACCCCGTGCTTGTTGACCTACATTGGCTCCCGATCCCCCCAGCGCCTTGAATTTAAAATTTTCATTCTTGTGTTCAAATTATTTGATGGCCTCGCCTCTCCCTATCTCTGTAACCTCCTCCAGCCGTACAACCCTCCAAGATCCAAGAATCCCGCATTCTTCCATCTTTAGCCTCTTGCACATTCCCCACTCCCTTTGCGCTACCATTAGTTGCCATTTTTCAGCTATCTAGGCTCTAAGTTCTTTAATTCCATTCCTAAACCTCTCCGCCTCTCCACCTATTTCTCTTCCTTTATGATCCTCCTTAAAACCTACCTCTTTGACGAAGCTTTTAGTTGTCCCTCCTAATATCTTGTTCTTTGGCATGGTGTTAATTTTTGTCTGATTACGCTCCTGTGAAGCCCCTTGTGACCATTTAATATGTTAAAAGCACAATATAAATGCTAGTTGTTGTTTTAGTACTTTATCGCAATGCTGAGATGGTCTTTACATAATTTAGACCGCTTTCCAGCTTTTCAGTAACCTGCTGGACATTCAGGCTAGTAAGTGCTTTGTGATAAGAATCAGCATTCCTGACTTGATGGTTACCCGTTGTTCTATCCCTCCTCCCCCCTCCCCCCAAGTTATATTCAGTCCTGTGGAGGGTCTCGCTTTTCTTCGAGGTTCTAGTTCTCTCCGAGGGTCATCACCCAAGATATAAGAACATAAGAAATAGGAGCAGGAGTAGGCCATACGGCCCGTCGAGCCTGCTCCGCCATTTAATAAGATCATGACTGATCTTCGACCTCAACTCCACTTTCCCTCCCGATCCACATATCCCTTGATTCCCCTAGAGTCCAAAAATCTATCGATCTCAGCCTTGAATATATTCAATGACTGAGCATCCACAGCCCTCTGGGGTAGAGAATTCCAAAAATTCACAACCCTCTGAGTGAAGAAATTCCTCCTCATCTCAGTCCTAAATGGCCGACTCCTTATCTTGAGACTATGCCCCCTAGTTCTAGACTCTCCAGCCAGGGGAAACATCCTCTCAGCATCCACCCTGCCAAGCCCTTTCAGAATCATATATGTTTCAATGAGATCACCTGTGATTCTTCTATACTCCAGACAGTAGAGGCCCATTCCACTCAATCTTTCCTCATCGGACAACCCTCTCATCCCAGGAATCAATCTAGTGAACCTTCGTTGCACTGCCTCTAAGGCAAGTATGTCCTTCCTTAGATAAGGAGACCAAAACTGTACACAGTACTCCAGGTGTGGTCTCACCAAAGCCCTATACAATTGTAGTAAGACTTCCTTACTCTTATACTCCAACCCTCTTGCAATAAAGGCCAACATACCATTTGCCTTCCTAATTACTTGCTGTACCTGCATGTTAACTTTCTGTGTTTTGTGTACAAGGACACCCAAATCCTTCTGAACACCAACATTTTAAAAGTTTCTCACCATTTAAAAAAATATTCTGTTTTTCTGTTTTTCCTACCAAAGTGAATAACCTCACATTTCCCCACATTATACTTCATCTGCCACTTTCGTGCGCACTCACTTAATCTGTCGATATCCCTATCCATCTCTTTGTGTCCTCCTCACAGCTTACTTTCCCACCTAGCTTTGTATTGTCATCAAACTTGGATACATTACACTCGGTCCCTTCATCTAAGTCATTAATGTGGATTATAAATAGCTGAGGTCCAAGCACTGATCCCTGAGGCACCCCACTAATTACAACCTGCCAACCCGAAAATGACCCGCTTATTCCTACTCTCTGTTTCCTGTCCGTTAATCAATCCTCAATCCATGCTAATATATTACCCCCAACCCCACGAGCCCTAATCTTGTGTAACAACCTCTTGTGTGGCACCTTATCGGATGCCTTTTGAAAATCCAAATACACCACATCCACTGGTTTCCGCCTTATCTACCCTGCTAGTTACATCCTCAAAAAAACGTTAATAGATTTGTCAAACACGATTTCCCTTTCATAAAACCCTGTTGACTCTGCCTAATCATATGATTTCCTAAATGTCCTGTTACTACATCCTTAATAATAGTTTCTAGCATTTTCCCTACTGCTGATGCCAGGCTAACTGTCCTATAGTTCCCTGTTTTCTCTCTCCCTCCTTTCTTAAATAGCGGGGTTACATTTGCTACCTTCTAATCCACGGGGACCGTTCCAGAAACTACGGAAGATCGAAACCAATGTATCCACTATCTCTGCAGCCACCCCTTTTAGAACCCTCAGATGTAGGCCATTAGGTCCAGGGGATTTATTGACTTTTAGTCCCATTAATTTTTCTAATACTCTTTCTTTATCAATCTTAATTACTTTAAGTTCCTCCCTCTCATTAGATCCTTGGTTCCCACTATTTCTGGTATTTTTTTGTATCTTCCACTGTGAAGACAGATACAAAATATTTGTTTAACGTCTCTGCCATTTCCTTATTCCTTATTATAATTTCTCTTGTCTCTGCCTCTAAGGGATCCACGTTTACTTTCGCTAATCTCTTCCTTTTTATATACTTGTAGAAGCTCCTACAGTCTTTTTATATTTCTTGCAAGTTTACTCTCATATTCAATTTTCTCCCTCTTTATCAATTTCTTGGTCATCCTTTGCTGTTTTCTGAAACTCTCCCAATCCTCAGACTTGCCACTCTTTTTGGCAACATTATAAGCCTTTTAATCTAATACTTTCCTTAAATTCTCTAGTTAGCTACGGTTGGATCACCTTTCCCCCAGAGTTTTTATTCCTCATGGGTATGTATATTCATTGGGAATTATGAATTATTTCTTTAAATGTTCCCCATTGCTTATCTACCGTTGTATCTTTTAATCTAATTTCCCAACCTACCTTAGCCAACTCGCCCCTCATATCTACATAATTGGCGTTGTTTAAATTTAAGACCCTAGTTTCGGACTTACTTCACTCGAACTCAATATGAAATTCTATCATATTATGATCACTCTTCCCCAGAGGATCCTTTATTATAAGATTACTGATTAATCCTGTCTCATTATACGATACTAGATCTAAAATAGCCTGTTCCCTAGTTGGTTCTTCGACATATTTGTCCATCCAGGACAAAGCAGCCCGCTTGATTGGCACCCCATCCACCCCTTAAACATTCACTCCCTCCACCACCAGCGCACCGTGGCTGCAGTGTGTACCATCTACAAGATGCACTGCAGCAACTCGCCAAGGCTTCTTCGACAGCACCTCCCAAACCTGCGAGCTCTACCACCTAGAAGGAGAAGGGCAGCAGGCGCATGGGGACACCACCACTTGCACGTTTCCTTCCAAGTTACACACCATCTTGACTTGGAAATGTATTGCCGTTCCTTCACCGTCGCTGGGTCAAAATCCTGGAACTCCCTTCCTAACAGCACTGTGGGAGAACCTTCACCACACGGACTGCAGCGGTTCAAGAAGGCAGCTCACCGTCACCTTCTCAAAGGCAATTAGGGATGGGCAATAAATGCTGGCCTTACCAGCAATACCCACATCCCATGAATGAATCAAAAGTATATATTTTTCTAGAAAACTGTCTCGGATGCATTCCCTGAACTCGTCCTCCAAACTACTTCTGCCAATTTAGTTTGCCCAATCTATATGAAGATTAAAGTCCCTCATGATTATTGCATTACCCTTGTTACATGCTCCTCTAATTTCCTGATTTATTCTCTGTCCAATGCGATAACTACTGTTACGAGGCCTGTAAATTGCTCCCACCAGTGTTTCCTGCCCATTGTTATTTCTTAGTACCCTGGAATATTTAGTTCCCAACCTTGGTCACCTTGCAATTATGTCTCAGTAATGGCTGAGTAATGATCAAACCCATTTGTGCCTTTAATTCATTTATATTGTTAAGAATGCTTCGTGCATTCAGATACAGCGCCTTTAATTTTAACTTGTTACTTTTTTTCCCCGATGTGACCTTAGTCACTACGGCCCGATTACCTTTGTTAAACTCTCTGTCCCTTCCTGACATACTCTGCTTGTTTTTACTCAAATCGCTACTCTGCTGTACAGCCTTGACTTTTCTTTTTAGACTGAAAAAATTACCCTTACCTGAACTTTGTTCTCATCTATTCAGAAAGCAAGTACCTGTACCTGTTGGACAGGGTCAAAGGCTCAGGCTCCTCCATCACTGCATCCTGGGTCCCCATACCTGCTTGACTCGCAGTCACATCCTTCCATCCCTGACCACTGACCAAATCTAAACCACTGGGGGGATTCCCGCTCTCTCTCTCTCTCTCTCCGCTCCCTTTATACCCAGTAGCTGGTGATATTCCCGCACACTCTCTCTCTCCGCTCTCTTCATACCCGGTCGCTGGGGAGATTCCCGCACTCTCTCTCCGCTCTCTTTAAACCCGGTCGCTGGGGATATTCCTGCTCTCTCTCTCTCTCCGGTCTCTTTATACCCGGTCGCTGGTGAGATTCCCACACTCTCTCTCTCTCCACTCTCTTTATACCCGGTCGCTGGGGAGATTCCCGCTCTCTCTCTCTCTTTCTCTGCTCTCTTTATACCCGGTCGCTGGGGAGATTCCCGCTCTCTCTCTCTCTCCGCTCTCTTTATACCCGATCGCTGGGGAGATTCCCACACTCTCTCTCTCTCCGCTCTCTTTATACCCGATCGCTGGGGAGATTCCCACACTCTCTCTCTCTCCGCTCTCTTTATACCCGGTCGCTGGGGAGATTCCCGCTCTCTCTCTCCGCTCTCTTTATACCCGATCGCTGGGGATATTCCCGCACTCTCTCTCTCCGCTCTCTTTATACCCGATCGCTGGGGAGATTCCCACACTCTCTCTCTCTCCGGTCTCTTTATACCCGGTCGCTGGGGTGATTCCCGCTCTCTCTCTTTCTCTCCACTCTCTTTATACCCGGTCGCTGGGGTGATTCCCGCTCTCTCTCTCTCTCCGCTCTCTTTATACCCGATCGCTGGGGTGATTCCCGCTCTCTCTCTCTCTCCACTCTCTTTATACCCGATCGCTGGGGAGATTCCCGCACTCTCTCTCTCTCCGCTCTCTTTATACCCGATCGCTGGGGGGATTCCCGCTCTCTCTCTCCGCTCTCTTTATACCCGATCGCTGGGGAGATTCCCGCTCTCTCTTTCTCTCTCCACTCTCTTTATACCCGATCGCTGGGGAGATTCCCGCACTCTCTCTCTCTCCGCTCTCTTTATACCCGATCGCTGGGGGGATTCCCGCACTCTCTCTCCGCTCTCTTTATACCCGGTCGCTGGGGAGATTCCCGCACTCTCTCTCTCTCTCCGCTCTCTTTATACCCGATCGCTGGGGATATTCCCACACTCTCTCTCTCTCCGCTCTCTTTATACCCGATCGCTGGGGATATTCCCGCACTCTCTCTCTCTCCACTCTCTATACCCGATCGCTGGGGAGATTCCTGCTCTCTCTCTCCGCTCTCTTTATACCCAATCGCTGGGGATATTCCCGCTCTCTCTCTCTCCTCTCTCTTTATACCCGGTCGCTGGGGAGATTCCCGCTCTCTCTCTCCGCTCTCTTTATACCCGGTCGCTGGGGAGATTCCCGCTCTCTCTCTCCGCTCTCTTTATACCCAGTAGCTGGTGATATTCCCGCACACTCTCTCTCTCCGCTCTCTTCATACCCGGTCGCTGGTGATATTCCCGCACACTCTCTCTCTCCGCTCTCTTCATACCCGGTCGCTGGGGAGATTCCCGCACTCTCTCTCTCTCCGCTCTCTTTATACCCAGTCACTGGGGATATTCCCGCTCTCTCTCTCTCTCTCCACTCTCTTTATACCCGGTCGCTGGGGAGATTCCCGCTCTCTCTCTCCGCTCTCTTTATACCCGGTCGCTGGGGATATTCCCGCTCTCTCTCTCTCCACTCTCTTTATACCCGGTCGCTGGGGAGATTCCCGCTCTCTCTCTCCGCTCTCGTTATACCCGGTCGCTGGGGATATTCCCGCTCTCTCTCTCTCTCCGCTCTCTTTATACCCGGTCGCTGGGGAGATTCCCGCACTCTCTCTCTCTCTCTCTCCGCTCTCTTTATACCCGATCGCTGGGGATATTCCCACACACTCTCTCTCTCTCCGCTCTTTTTATACCCGGTTGCTGGGGATATTCCCACACTCTCTCTCTCTGCTCTTTTTATACCCGGTTGCTGGGGATATTCCCAAACTCTCTCTCTCCGCTCTCTTTATACCCGGTCGCTGGGGATATTCCCGCTCTCTCTCTCTCTCCGCTCTCTTTATACCCGGTCGCTGGGGATATTCCCGCTCTCTCTCTCCGCTCTTTTTATACCCGGTCACTGGGGTGATTCCCGCTCTCTCTCTTTGCTCTCTTTATACCCGGTCGCTGGGGAGATTCCCGCTCTCTCTCTCCGCTCTCTTTATACCCGGTCGCTGGGGTGATTCCCGCACTCTTTCTCCGCTCTCTTTATACCCGATCGCTGGGGTGATTCCCGCTCTCTCTCTCCGCTCTCTTTATACCCGGTCGCTGGGGTGATTCCCGCACTCTTTCTCCGCTCTCTTTATACCCGATCGCTGGGGAGATTCCCGCACTCTCTCTCTCTCCGCTCTCTTTATACCCGGTCGCTGGGGAGATTCCTGCTCTCTCTCTCCGCTCTCTTTATACCCGATCGCTGGGGATATTCCCGCTCTCTCTCTCCGCTCTCTTTATACCCGGTCGCTGGGGTGATTCCCGCTCTCTCTCTCTCTCCGCTCTCTTTATACCCGGTCGCTGGGGAGATTCCCGCTCTCTCTCTCTCTCCGCTCTCTTTATACCCGGTCGCTGGGGAGATTCCCGCACTTTCTCTCCACTCTCTTTATACCCGATCGCTGGGGAGATTCCCGCACTTTCTCTCCACTCTCTTTATACCCGGTCGCTGGGGAGATTCCCGCACTTTCTCTCCACTCTCTTTATACCCGGTCGCTGGGGAGATTCCCGCACACTCTCTCTCTCCGCTCTCTTTATACCCGGTCGTTGGGGAGATTCCCGCTCTCTCTCTCTCTCTCTCTCTCCGCTCTCTTTATACCCGATCGCTGGGGAGATTCCTGCACTCTTTCTCCGCTCTCTTTATACCCGGTCGCTGGGGAGATTCCCGCTCTCTCTCTCCGCTCTCTTTATACCCGGTTGCTGGGGGGAGTTCCCGCACTCTCTCTCTGCTCTGCTCTCTCCGCGCTCTCTATACCCGGTCGCTGGGGGGGATTCCCCCACTTTCTCTCCTCTCTGGTCTCTGAGCTCTCTTTATAACCGGCCGCTGGGGGAATTCCCGAGCTTTCCCTCCGCGCTGCTCTCTCCGCTCTCTATACCAGGCCGCTGGGGGAATTCCCGCTCTGCTCTGCTCTCTCCGCTCTCTATACCAGGCCGCTGGGGGAATTCCCGCTCTGCTCTCTCTGCTCTCTTTATAACCAGCTGCTGGGGGAATTCCCGTGCTTTCTTTCCGCTCTGCTCTCTCCGCTCTCTTTACATCCGGCTACTGTGGGGGGATTCCCACGCTTTCTCTCCACTCTCTATACCTGGCCACTGTGGTGGATTCCCGCTCTGCTCTCTATACCTGGCCGCTGTGGGGGATTCCCGCTCTGCTCTCTCCGCTCTCTATACCTGGCCACTGTGGTGGATTCCCGCTCTGCTCTCTATACCTGGCCACTGTGGGGGATTCCCGCTCTGTTCTTTCCGCTCTGCTCTTTCCGCTCTCTATACCTGGCCGCTGTGGGGGATTCCCACTCTGCTCTTTCCGCTCTCTATACCTGGCCACTGTGGGGGATTCCCGCTCTGCTCTCTATACCTGGCCACTGTGGGGGATTCCCGCTCTGTTCTTTCCGCTCTGCTCTTTCCGCTCTCTATACCTGGCCACTGTGGGGGATTCCCGCTCTGCTCTCTCCGCTCTCTATACCTGGCCGCTGTGGGGGATTCCCACTCTGCTCTCTCCGATCTCTATACCTGGCCGCTGTGGGGGATTCCCGCTCTGCTCTTTCCGCTCTCTATACCTGGCCGCTGTGGGGGATTCCCGCTCTGCTCTTTCCGCTCTCTATACCTGGCCACTGTGGGGGATTCCCACTCTGCTCTTTCCGCTCTCTATACCTGGCCGCTGTGGGGGATTCCCGCTCTGCTCTTTCCACTCTCTATACCTGGCCGCTGTGGGGGATTCCCACTCTGCTCTTTCCGCTCTCTATACCTGGCCGCTGTGGGGGATTCCCGCTCTGCTCTTTCCACTCTCTATACCTGGCCGCTGTGGGGGATTCCCACTCTGCTCTCTCCGCTCTCTATACCTGGCCGCTGTGGGGGATTCCCGCTCTGCTCTTTCCACTCTCTATACCTGGCCACTGTGGGGGATTCCCGCTCTGCTCTCTCCGCTCTCTATACCTGGCCACTGTGGGGGATTCCCGCTCTGCTCTCTCCGCTCTCTATACCTGGCCACTGTGGGGGATTCCCGCTCTGCTCTCTCCGCTCTCTATACCTGGCCACTGTGGGGGATTCCCGCTCTGCTCTTTCTGCTCTCTATACCTGGCCACTGTGGGGGATTCCCGCTCTGCTCTCTCCGATCTCTATACCTGGCCACTGTGGGGGATTCCCGCATTTTCTGCTCTGCTCTCTCCGCTTTAATTTGTCTTTTCTCTTTTCAAACGTTAATGGATCTGCTTGGTCTTTCCAACACTTTCTGTTGTTTTTCCTTGTGGTTCCGTACTTATAGAGAGCAGCTAAACCTCTAATCATAGTCAGTGAATCTTGAAAGCATGAACTGTAGTTGGAGATGCAAAACTGAAGAATTTCAATGGGTAGGCAAAGAAAAATATCAGAATCATTTCTTGATTAGACTCTTTTAAGAAATAAAATAATCAAGATTTAATAACAAAAATCTACAGAACATTTATACAGATAATATGTCCTTGAAAATGAGCTTTCTAAAAATTGAGGAAAAAAATCATTGAAATATAAATATTTAAAAGCACCCATATACTATTGTTGTATATCCCCTCTTGGAAAAAATAGTTTGGATTCTAACTTAGTTAATCTGGAATTAGTTATTACAGAATACAGTGTTTATGAAGATATTAACATGCAGAATTTGTTAGCTATAGCAAATGATATTCTGTCCATGAATGCTTGATTCAGTTGCATACACAGATCTGCTTAACAGCTTCAGACTGAAAACCCCAGTAATTAAAGTGTGTCTGTGTGTGACCATGTAAATGTTGCAAATTGAATGTAAAATGAAAAAAGTTATTGCGCATTTGAGAAGGATCTTGTTACATGCTTTCTGGAGCTCATTCTTTTCACCATGGTCTGTATTTTTGGATTGGAAAGTATTAGAGGAGAGGTTTTTTTCTCCCTTGTAGATACCTTGCTTCTATTTGTAATGTATTTCCGCACAATATCTTATAAAGCTGATGAGCATTTCACCACGTACAATATTTACTCGTGGTTAATTGTTTATCTCCAGTCTTGTACCCAGTCTAACCAGTGATTTATATTTGAACCATCATTCTCCACCCAACATCATTGTGGGAGGGCAGTCACCACAAGGACTGCAATGGTTGAAGGAGAAGGCCCACCGCCTTCTTGGAGCAATTAGGCCCAAGCCAGCTTTGCCAGCATTGTCCACATCCCAGGAACAATTTTTTTTAAAAAAAGCAGCACTGTGGTTTGTTTAGGTACATTTCAATACTTACAGGATTAGCAGCAGTGTCATTGGAGCTTATTGGAACCAGTGATCTTAAAGTAAATCTGCATTTTTGTTGGATGTAGAATGTCTGCACTAATACTTAAAATTCCTATTGGTCTTTTACTAAACCAGAGGCTAAGAGGTTAAAACTCAGGATGGGAGTCTGATGCAGGACTATTAACTAGAAGCACTTTCAGCGCTAGAGAAGGCATAGCATGATGCACGCAAATGGCCATTAAACAATGCTGCTTGCATCATATTTTGCTTGTACTGGTTGTTCAGGATTTTAAAAAAATGTTTTGAGTTTGCATAAAATATTAATATCTAGGATTTTAAAGATATACATGAATAAAATGTAAATTTAAATAATATAAATTATAAATGAATTGCTTTTTGAAAATATTAATTATATGGACAGAGTTTTTACGTGGGCCAAGGAAGTGTTCTCATTGAAGTGAATATTAAATGCAAGGTATTGTGCCAGTAGTATTGCAGTGCTGGCTTTGTTTTGCAAGTGAGAAAGACCCATAATTTATTCACGACACAGGGCAAGTTAATTATTAGATCTTTTTCACGAGTGAAAAATTCCCAGTATAGTACTGTTATCAGTCTCATGTTCTGTTTGTTCCTTGGTCCGTTATAGTTAATTTAAAAAAAAGACAAATTGTGAATCAATTTATTTTTAAAAATCTGTAAGTTTTGATTATTTTGTACATAGACAGTGACTCGTGTTGAATGTTTGCACAGTTTGGCCTATGGGTTTGCTTTTCTTAAGAGTTTGTAATTGTGCTCCTAATGCCACTGGATTATTATGGGTAATACAGATAGTTAGATATTTTCACTAGTGGGTGAAGTAATAAACTGGTATAAAAAGTAACATGGACACTGTAAAAAGTAATATCCATAGACTAGAGGAAGCAGTTGTCATCATCAGAATATCAAATGTATTCCTCAGAAAGTTCGTAGCTCAGTTATGCAAAAAGCAAATGGACTGTATTGTTTAAAATACGGTTTTGCTTTTTCTTTAGAGTTTGATTTCAACGGTGATTATTACTAGAATGCAGGAGACTTAAACACTCTCCATTATATCATGTGATTTGCTTCATTCCAGACACTCAAATTGAAGTGCGACAACATCTTTTCATCTAACAGCATTTATCAAAACACCTGTTCTATAAATGAATAAGTAGACAGTCATTATAACGTGCTTCTTGGGAGCAAGCAAAATAGGCCATTATAATGTGGGAGTGTTATAAATAAGAGTTTAATTCCATTGCTCACAACTTTTTAAAACAAAATCCATCTGCTTGGTACTGGGAGACATTTTTAAAGGAACTCCATTTAGTGTACTGCTGTTTGCTCTACTGAGCACCATTACAGCATTCAATCCCATTAAATTCAAATTTTACGAAGTGCTGGATGTCATTACTGGAGGACAATGGGGTTGTTAAGCAGAGACTCCAACTTAAGGCGTGATCTGGTCTTGAGTCAGCAAATTTCCTGTAGATGACTGGAGCAGATGAAAGATTGGCCATCTGAAATCTGCTGCGTCACTGGCTGAATCCTCAAGGTGCTAACTAAATGTTACTTTGTGGCTGCTTTGGTAAGTGACCATATTCTGCTCCTGCGCTAATGAGTCCGTTATGTCCTGTTTTCACCAGGTGGTCAGACCTTTTTTTTTGATGCACATATCTGTCTTCAGCCGTGTATTTGCTGTGTTTTCGTTCTTTTCCATGTTAATTTGGAAAGTGCAGCATCCTTCAAGTCATTAAACTAAAAAAAAGTTAAAAGCCCCCTTAGGGCTTAAGCACTCTCCTTTAACTGCTCCTCTCTGCGGCTGAAGGCCACAATGACTGTCTCTGCTGCCTTTTGTCAAAGCATGATGTGGCCTCCTGCCAGATATGGCTGAGATTCTTGGCAAGCACTACAGAAGACCGTCTGGAAGAATGAAAGGCTATCGGAAAGAGCTGCAGAAATGAGCCCAGGGAAGCCTCAGATAGGTGCAACGCACCCGGGGGGGTCCAGCCCCTCAAGTAACAGTCAACTGGTTTTGGATCAACCCCTTCTGCACTGCCAAAATAGCGTTATTCTTTTGAGTTTGGTATAGAATATGATTGGTGTCCCCTTAATTTTAATCAGGACTGGCCATCTCCACCCCTTCTGGTTGGCATGAAGTAATTGCCAACAGAAGAGTATTCTGACCAATTGCTGCTCAGGAGCATCTGAATCACTAAAATATGTGGCCCATACTTCATTCTTCACCAAGGCTGAATGTGATTTTGAAGAGAAGGATCCTCATTCAACTGAGATTCATCTCGGCTATTCAATGCTCATGTGGCCAAGAATTTGAACATATCAGCCCTAATGAGCTGTGCCTAAATATTGAGCCCCTTTTGAAAACCTCATAGAAGCTGTCCATCTCAACATTTTAGTGTGATTTGTCCTCTCTGTATTCTTACGGGCCATTGCAAGAGAATTTGGCAAATAATACAAATTTGCAATGACCATTTACTCAGGTCTACCATGCCAGCTGAAAGCCATTATAGTTTTCACAAAAGTCAATTATGCTGTTGTCTATCAAATTTACTTGGTGTAAACAAAAAGTTAGTCAAGGGCAGCAACCTAATTCCCCTCAGCAAGCAATCACAATGGCTGGGTTTATGGAAATAATGTGTTTGCATAGAATGTTCTGAAGATTAGGTTATCGTGCCACCACATTGACTGAATAGGATCGTCATACCTGTGGACCTGCCATCTTCTCTCAGTGATTCAGACAGGTCAAAAATCCATCAAGGTACCCTGCATCCTGTTTGGCTGAAGACTTCTTACAGGTTACTTCACTGTAGCAATAGATTACAGTGGGCGTCCTTGATGCAAGAACTCACATTACTTCTCAGGCTACTTTAATACAATATGCTTGGGGGCATATTTTAGTTCTCTGACCAGAAACACACTAAGACTGTTAAAGATGCCCTTCGGCATCTTTTATGATCAGATTATGTTTTCTCTATCGGGCTTTGAGCACCATTACTCGGGGCAAGTCTAACCCTTTTGGGTCCAGTCGCCTTTTCTGTAGACCATGGTAGGTTTTGTGCTACCAGCATTCCTTTCACTCATTCTGGAGTAGCAAGGCTCTATACTTGGAATCCAGATACTGGAGGTCTGTGGAACTAAGGCCTTTGGCCTCCAGTGAAGTCAAGTGATAAATCAACAGCTTTAATGTACAAACAATATAAGTAACCCTGTTAGATTTTGATCCCTAGATCAGTTAGCTTGCCTCTAAGCAGACATAGGAATATAGGAACAGGAGTAGGCCATTCAGCCCTTCGATCCTGTTTTGCCATTCGGTTAGAATCGTGGCTGATTTCTACCTTAACTCCATCTACCCGCCTTGGTTCCATAACCCTTAATACCCTTGCCTAACAAAAATCTATCAATCTCGGTTTTGAAATTTTCAATTGACCCCCAGCCTCAACAGCTTTTTGGGGGGATAGAGTTCCAGATTTCCACTACCCTTTGTGTGAAGCATATAAGAACATAAGAAATAGGAGCAGGAGTAGGCCATACGGCCCGTCAAGTCTGCTCCGCCATTCAACAAGATCATGGCTGATCTTCGACCTTCACTCTACTTTCCCGCCCGATCCACATATCCCTTGATTCCCCTAGAGTCCAAAAATCTATCTACCTCAGCCTTGACCATGTTGAACGACTCAGCATCCACAGCCCTCTGGGGTAGAGAATTCTAAAGATTCACAACCCTCTGAGTGCAGAAATTTCTCCTCATCTCAGTCTTAAATGGCCGACCCCTTATCCTGAGACTATGCCTTCTAGTTCTAGACTCTCCAGCCAGGGGAAACATCCTCTCAGCATCTACCCTGTCAAGCCCTCTCAGAATCTTATATATTTCATTCTTCTAAACTCCAGAGAATATAGGCCCATTCTACTTAATCTCTCCTCAAAGGACAACCCTTTCATCCCAGGAATCAATTTAGTGAACCTTCGTTGCACCCCCTCTAAGACAAGTATATCCTTCCTTAGATAAGGAGCCCAAAACTGTACAGAGTGTTCCAGGTGAGGTCTCACCAAAGCCCTGCACAATTGCAGCAAGACTTCCTTACTCTTGTACTCCAGCCCCTTGCAATAAAGGCCAACATACCATTTGCCTTCCTAATTGCTTGCTGTATCTACATGCTAACTTTTTGTGTTTCTTGTACAAGGACACCCAAATCCCTCTGAACACCAACATTTAATACTTCTATCCATTTAAAAATAATCTGCTTTTCTATTCTTCCTACCAAAGTGAATAACCTCACATTTCCCCATATTATACTCCATCTGCCACCTTCTTGCCCACTCACCTAACCTGTTGATATCCCTTTGCAGACTCTTTGTGTCCTCACAGCTTACTTTCCCACCTAGTTTTGTATTGTCAGCAAACTTGGATACATTACATTAGGTCCCTTCATCTAAGTCATTAATATAGATTGTAAATAGAAGTGCTTCCTGGCATCATCCCAGAATTTCCCAGGTCTAATTTTAACATTGTGCCCCCTTGTTCTGGACTCACCCACCAAAGGAAACAGTTTCTCTTGATCTACCCTGTCAAATCCTTTAATTATCTTAAACACCTCAATTAGATCACCCCTTAACCTTCTATATTCAATATAATACCAGCCGAGTCTATGCAATTTCAACAGCACACTTCATAAATATCTGCAAATAAAGGAAGACCTGTTTATATAGAGCTTTATCACATCTTTCGAAATAGTCACTCTGCTTCACATTCAATTAATTATTTTGAAATGCAGGGCAAACACACAGCCATTTTGCATGCAGCAAAATCCCACAAATGGCAGAGACCTGTTAATCTGTTTTTGGGGACATTGGTTGAGAAAGAAATGTTGCATGGGACACGAGGAGAACTTTGAACACTTCTGTGAGATCTTTAATGTCCACTGGAAAAGGCAGACAGGACTTCACCTCCAACAATGAAGTGCACCCTCATTATTGCACTGGAGTGTCTATCTGGGTTAATTTTTACACTGCAGCAAACTGGACGTGCTGACCTCCACACCCAGTTCTCCAGTCTACACACCACTCCAGCGCAGTAGTGAGGGAGTGCTGCACTGTCTGAGGTGCCGTCTTTCAAGTGAGACGTTAAAACCGAGGCCCCTGTCTGCCCTCTCAGGTGGATGTAAAAAAATCCCACGGCACTATTTTGAAGAAGAGCAGTGGAAATCTCCCTGGTGTCCTGGACAATATTTATCCCTCAACTAACGTCACTAAAACAGATTTTCTGGTCAATATCACATTGCTGTTTCTGGGACCTAACTGTGTGCAAATTGGCTGCTGCGTTTTCTACATTACAACAGTGACTGCACTTCAATAAAAGTACTTAATTATCTGTAAAACGCTTTGGGGTGTCCTGAGGTCATGAAAGGCACTATATAAGTACAAGTTCTTGCTTTCTTTTTCTTTGAACAAGGCTGAGCTGTGGGAGCTTCACTTCACAAAATTTAACCTTACATATTCATGTCCTGGAGTGGGGCTTGAACCCACAAACTTCTGACTCCAAGGCAAGAATGCTATCAACTGAACCAAGCTGACACTTTGATTGGGAAATAGAAATAGATCTGTTTGCAAGAGCAAACAACAATCGGCAGCTGTTAATGTTGCTTAAGAGCCGAAGACAAGCCAACATGGACCTTCTGAGGCTTGTCATTCTTGTGTGAGTAATTATTTCTCCACACGTTCCCTCTGATTCTCAGAATATGGTATAAAATGAAGATATTTCGAAGACATCTTAATGTTGAACAGTGTCAGTGTCAATCCATTCTCACCGCCCCGCAGGAGGTACCTGATATTTCAATTATAAGGTTAGATTCTTCATCTGATCTGAAAGCCTTCCCGCTAACCACCTGACTATTTAAAGTTGGATAGCTCATTGGCTTCAAAGAAACTTTACACACAGCTTATAATGCAAAAATGAAAGAAGTGTGTTGTCTCTTGTACACGCAGGAAACTTGATCCTTGAATGAATGAGATTTCTTCCAGTTTGAAGTATTGTAAATACGTGCTGGCTTTGGATCTGAAACCAGATTCTGTTCATGCAATTTTTCGTGTTTTCTCTCAGAAGGGTTATCGTAAGCAACATCCTTTTGTTTTATCCCATTTCATGAAAGATGCTTGGAAATCTAATACAGTTCGCTTCCTCCAACACTTCCTTGGGATATAAACTGGTAATCTAGAAGCTTATGTACCCTATCTTTGAGCCACCTTGTTCGCATAGAAGACTGCTCCCGTGTTGGCAATAGAGTCAGCCAGAAGAGCTGGTGAACTCTGGTATGGGTAATTAAACACATGTACCTGATATAGCATGACGACGAATCTGTTTGCAGACTTCTTCTCAAATTACTCCTGAAGGTGATTGTGCAGGTTTTTTTTTTGCAGCCGGAAATTATCATTCCTTTTTTAAATCTTTCTCCACATAATTTAGATTAGAGATTCAATTATGTTGATGCCAAGAAGTCTTTGATTTACCCGGTGGACAAACTAAATTATTTTCTCAAGCTAACGTCAAATGGAACATACCTCTCTGTCCAACTATCTTGAAACAAATATTGGTAAGATGGCAGGTTGAACATATTTTTCATTCCATCAAACCTCCATGGACCTTTTGGAGGTCAATTATTGAACAGGGTCGGCCTGTTGTAGTTTATTATTTCTGATCACTAACAAGCTTACTGCTAAATTGTGACTTTTTATTGGTATGAGGGTAGAGAAGTGCTTTATTCATACCCAAAGCTTCTGCATGAAATAGAGTTCCATCTGGTTCAGGGAAGTAAGGTGCTGCCTTCTACCTACAGATCACAGAATGATACAGCAGAGGAGGCCATTTGGCCCATCGTGCCTGTGCCGACTCTTTGAAAGAGCTATCCAATTAGTCCCACTCCCTTGCTTTTTCCCAATAGCCCTGCAATTTTTTTCCCTTTGAGTGTTTATCCAATTCCCTTTTGAAAGATACTGTTGAATTTGCTTCCACCACCCTTTCAGGAAGTGAATTCTGGATCTCAAAAGGACACCAGTTCTTTTTAGTGGATGTCAGGAGGATTGTTTCTTAGTTTGTTGACAGAACTACAGGGGTAATTTTAACCCTACCCATCCGGCAGAAACCAGGCCGGCAGTCAGTTAAAATAGCCTTGCCCGCCGAGTTCCAGCTGCATTCCCACGGGTTTCGATTTTAAGCTGAGCAGGCGAGAGGGAGGCCCACCAGATGTCGTCAGGGCGCGACTGCTATTTTAATCAGATGAAAGCGCACGGAATTGGAGGTAACCTTGTGAGATGGGTCGGTAGTTGGTTGGGAGGTAGAAGACAGAGCGTAGGGATAAAGGGAATGTTCCCTGATTGTACGGGATGTGACAAATGGTGTTCTCCAGAGATCTGTACTGGGGCCTCAGCTTTTCACCACATATACCAATGACTTGGACGAAGGAATAGAAGGAAAAGAAAGACTTTTATAAAGCGCCTTTCACGACTTCAGGACGTCCCAAGGAGCTTTACAACCAATTAAGTACTTTTAAAGTGTAGTCACTGACGTAATGTAGGAAATGCGGCAGCTAATTTGCGCACAGCAAGATCCCACAAACAGCATTGTGATAATGACCAAATAATCTATTCTAGTGATGTTGGTTGAGGGATAAATATTGGTCAGGACACCGGGGAGAACTCCCCTGCTCTTCGAATAGTACGGTGGGATCTTTTACATCCACCTGAGAGGGCAGATGGGGCCTCAGTTTAACGTCTCATCCAAAAGGTGGCACCTCTGACAGTGCATGAGAGCAGCACTCCCTCAGTGTCAGCCTAGGTTTTGTGCTCAAGTCTCTGGAGTGGGACTTGAACCCACAACCTTCTGACTCAGAGGTGAGAATGCTACCAACTGAGCCACAGCTGACAGTTTGCAGATGATATTAACATAGGAGGCACATTAAGTTATGCAGATGGGAGCAAGAAGTTACAAAGGAACATTTGCCGACCAAGTGAGTGGGCAAAACTACGGTGGATAGAGTTCAATGTGGGGAAGTATGAAACCGTGAAAGACAAATCAGAATATTTTCTTAGGCACTGAAGGAGCAAAGGGATTTGGGTGTCCATCCACACAGATCACTAAAAGCTAGTGCACATGTACAAAAAGTAATCAAAAAGGCTAATGGATTTTTAGCCTTTATCTCAAGGGGGCTAGAATACAAAAGTGAGGAAGTGATGCTTCAGTTGTGCAGAGCTTTGGTCAGACCACATCTGGAGTAATGCATTCAGTTTTGGGCACTGCACCTCAGGAAAGATATATTGGCCTTGGAGGGGATACAGTGCAGATTCACCAGAACGATACCAGGCTTAAAGGGTTAAATTATGAGGACAGATTGCATAAACCTGGTTTGTATTCCCTTGTATTTAGAAGGCTGTGGGATGATATAATTGAGATCTTTAAAATGATAAAGGGATTCAGTAGGGTCAATAAAGAGAAATTATTTCCTCTGGTGGGGAAATCCAGAACAAGGGGGCACAATCTTAAAATTAAAGATGGAGGATTAGGAATGAAATTAGGAAGCACTTTTTCCACACAAAGGGTATAGGAAATCTGGAACTTGCAACTAAAAGGCTGTGGAAGTTGGATCAATTGAAATTTTCAAGACTGAGCCGATAGATTTTTGTTAGGTAAGGGTATCAAGGGATTTAGAGCAAAGGTGGGTAAATGGAGTTGAAATCTTTAAAATTAATTTTTGGGATGTCGCTGGCAAGGCCCCATCCCTAGTTGTCCTGGATACAACTGTGTGGCTTGCTGGTCACATATTTGGTAAGGACAACAGGCTTCCTTCCCTAAAGGACATTAGTGAACCATTAGTGAACCCAGTGGCTTTTTACAACAATCTGACAGCTTCATGGTCACTTCTACTGAGACCAGCTTTTTATTTTAAACTGAATTCAAGTTCTCAAACTGCCATGGTGGGATTTGAACTCACATTTTAGTCCAGTAACATAACCACTACACTACCGTACCCATAGATGCAGACCTATCCACATCTAATTGAATGGCGGCACGGGCTTGAGGGTATGAATGGCCTACTCCTGTTCTTTTGAGCCTCTTTGGGCCTCGACTCATGATAGCTGAGTCCTGAATTGCACCTGATGCAGGCTATGTTTCACATGCAAGTGCCAGAGCAGCCTGGCCTTAGTTTGCTACACAGTCTGGTCATGCTGGGGAGAATGCTGCAGCAAGGAGAACAATTCCCTGGTGGTGCAGAGAACGGTAATGGACTCCACTGTTGCTCCTGCCATCTGCTGCTCATCACGGGAGATCATGCGTCATGCCTGCACATATGTATGATGCTCACCTAGCACCCTTCTCTTCATAGCAAGATGCATGAGATCAGGCTCCTCTTGCCCTTCAGCCAAGGGCTACCTTCTCCTGCGCCTCAGCTCAGGACTGGCAGGTACATCAACCACTACCCGCTTGTTTGACTCCCTTGTGGTTAATAGGTCCCCAGTGCAATATCCTGCTCCCAACTATCTTCCCCACCCCCCATCCCAGGTAAATGTCTCTGGGCTGGTAAATAGAAGGGAGAGGGGAAATGACAGAGTACGCAATAGAGCAAGGACCTAGCTCCTCTGATCTTCTCATCTTCTTTCTCAACAACAGTTTGCATTTATATAGTACCTTTAACATAGAAAAACATCCCAAAGCTCTTCACAAAGGCGCCAAAATAATGGCACTGAGCTAAAGAAGGACATATGAAGCGAGATGGTCAAAAACTGGTTTCTAAGGACCGTGTTATAGGAGGTGGAGAGGCTGAAGGGTTTAGGGAGAGAATTCTAGAGCACGAGGCCTAGGCAGCAAAAGCTATGGACATCAGTAGAGGAATGGGGGGTGGGGGAGAAATAAATGAGGCAATAACCAGAGGAACTGAGAGTTCGGGGGAGGGAGTTTAAACACAAGAATAAGAGTTTTAAATCTGAGATGATAGGGGACCAGGAGTCAGTGTTAGGTCAGCGAGGTTAGGGGTGATGGGGTAAGAAGGACCTTGGTGCGGGCAAGGATATACACAACAGAGTTTTGGATGATCTGAAGTTGACTGAGGGTGGAGGATGGGAGGCCAGCCAGCTCAGCACTACGATAGTCGAGTCAGGGAAGTGTGCACTCTTTAAGATGGAGAAACTATGAGATCAGAAGTTCACCTCAAGGCTGACTATAATGCCAAGATCGTGGGGATGGGATTTCCAGACGGTGGCGAGGGTGCAGAGTTTGTGGCTGCTGCTACTAGTTTGCACCAAATTCGGGCGCAATCCAATTCTAGGTCAAAGTTCTTGTTATTAGCCTTCCAATATGCAGAGTACACTGTGCAGTGAGATGCGATACTCTTGGGGAAACAATAACAACTTGCATTTATATAGCGCCTTTAGCATAGTGGAACGCCCCAAGGCGCTTCACACCAGCGATTTTGAAACAAAATTTGATTCCAAGGCACAGGAGGCGATATTAGTACAGGTAGGTTTTAAAGAGCGTCTTAAAGGAGGAGAGAGAGGCGGAGAGGTTTACGGAGAGAATTCCAGAGCTTGGGGCCTAGGCAGCTGAAGGCACAGCCATCAATGGTGGAGCGATTAAAATCGGGAATGCGCAAGAGGCAAGAAACAGTTTGGTTCTGATTGTAAAGGGAGAAAATGATAGAGTTAACAAAGCTTGTGATGTGGCTAAGACTTTGAAAAGTTAATTATGAAAGCTACACACACCTGCACTGCTTTGGGATTAGTTCCCTGTGGCAGTCTTTCCAAGCAGGCACTTAGCTTCTTCAGGAACACCGCTGAAACTATTGTCGCTGTGAAGTGCAGACACACAGCCTAGCTATACAGGCACAGCATGCTTCTGACTCTAAGCCAACTGTTAATACACTACCATCAAAGGCTCTACACTGACAAATCACTTTTGCAGGCAGGCCAGGAAGTGAGCATTCTCCACTTATCTTGGGAATTGGGTGCGAGGGTGTATTTACAGGGCAATTCACTATAAAACAAAGCACACCATTTTGTCCTTGTACAAGACCCTGGTTAGGCTTTTGTGCAGTTTTGGTCTCCTCACATTTTGGCTGATATTGAGGCTTTGGAAAGGGTGCGGAGGAGAGCCACAAGATTAATTCCCAGTTCAAAGCATCTTAGTTACCAAGCTAGGCTCAATAAGCTGGGACTCTACACTTTAGGAAAGCTTAGACTTCGGGGTGATTTGCTCGAGGTTTTTGTGATGATGAAGGGACTAGATTGTGATTGTGTAGACCAATTGTTTCAACTGAATAGGTTAGGGAGGGCCAGGAGTCACTCTTACAAGTTATGTAAGGGTAGAACTAGGTTTTCGTTAGGAGATTCTTCTTTTCCCAGTGAATAGTGGACCCATGGAACAGGCTGCCGGCTCGTGCGCTGAATTCTTTCAAGCAAGAGTTGGACCTGTTTCTGGCTGGGGCGGAGATCACCTCGTAGAAGGGGCAGGGTACCTGGTAACATTAATCAGGGCTAGAGTGGTCTGGACTAGTTTCAATCGCCAAAAGGAGACAGAGAGGAATTTTCCAGATTTTGTTTTTGCTCAATTGACCTGTGTTTTTATCTTTTTTTCGCTCCCAGGAGATCATATGACTCTGGGAGGGTGGGAAGTGTAGGTAATGTGATGCATAAGGCATCACAACTGTATGGGACCAGCTGGACGAACCAGTAGGTCTTTTCCTGTCTGTCATGTTTCATGTATGATTGTATGTTCAACAGATGCATCTCTTGCGTACAATCAGAAATAAACATCAGCTGATAGCGAAGTCTAAAACTGGAAGTTCCCAAATAAAATGTTCACTTTTTATCATCACTGTAAATCTTTCTGATTTGTTGGAAGGTTTAATGAACAGAGTAATCAAACCCTGGGGCATCTATAGCATGGTCAGAATACCGAATACATCCACACTGCCATTACAGTGCACTTCACCCATGAGTATGGCCAAGGTTCGAAATGATTTTGGTAAATTTTGATAGGATGTTTGTGATAAAGTCTGTAGGACAAAATTGTACCAGACTTAAATGTGTTTAATTTTCAATAAAACCAATGTACCATATCTTGTCAATAAAAAGCACATGGAAACATTAAAACTAATATTAGAGTAATATATTAAACAAACAAATTTATGAACCATGACATTTACACGTATTCATTTCAAATTAGATATCTTGAAAGCAACGGGGTGAAATTGCACTGTGTGATTATTAGCAACAAACATGTCAACATGCGCATATAAAATTCCTCTGTCTGTTTTTAATGAAGGTATCAGCGCATTTAAAATAGTGGGCAAAGGAATTTTACATTAATGTCTTAGTTACTAATATTGCACAGCACAATTTCAACGCACAAGTTTTTTTTGATTCATCTCGCAGTGTACGTGTGTCTGAACTCTATGATGCAGCAGTGTTTCATTGTCTGGATCGCCATTTTCAGAATTGTAATCATTACGTGAATGTCACAACAATTGTGGCAATTTTTACTGTGAAAGATCAAAAATTTAGCAAGGCAACCCCAGTGGGATGTAACTTTGAAAATGGTCAGTCTAAATGTGATTTTTTTAAAACTTGAATGGTTTGGGGCTTGTAGTTTCTAAAGAAAACTCAAATGTGCAGAATTGCACAGAATAATCAGGTTTCTGATAATTGCGCTGATGGGATGAAAGTCTCCTCACTCTGAAGAGTCGTGAGAGCACTAAACAGAATTACTTTAGTTTCCAATGAGCATGAAGCCACAGAACAAAACTGTACATATAAATTGACAGCCTCACCCAGGGAAGCTACAGGGATGGCTAGTGTGGCAAATGGAAATGTCACACTAGTACAGTAGGTTGTACTTTACTGAGGTTTGGCTTGAAGCACAGTATAGAGGGAGCTTTACTTTCTGCATCTTAACATGCTTAATGCTAACTTTAAATGCGAAAATTGGGGAAAATGTTCTATTTCCCAGCACTAATAGCTCGCTCTTTATTTATTTTTATGCGGGTAACTATGAAATGTCTTATTTTTCCCGTTAAGTTTCCTCTGTTAAAATCAACTTAGAAATACCTGCATATTTGGTGATCATTTCTGACCAACCTGAGATTTACAAAACCTCCCAAGTCTGGCATCAGCCCAACATTTCAGATGGGCAAAACTCAAGTTTCACGTAGTTCAGTGCTCAGAATGTGGCCCCTGATTTTTGCAACTAGAAAATACGAATGAGTAAACCCTTGCCTTTGCTTATCTCTTCTTAAGTCATAGGGTACAATAGCTTAGTGGTTATAATACTGGACTACTAGAGGTTGAGAGTTCAAATTCCACTGCAAAATTTAATTCAGCAAACCTGGTCATTTGCGAGTTGGCCACGAAATGCGGAGCTGAAGATTATTATAAAAACCCAATTGGTTCCTTCAGGGACGGGAACTTGCCAGCCCCTACCCGATCTACGCATGATGCCACACTGCATGGTTGGTTCTTAAAGCCCTCAGGGCAACTTAGGATGGGCATTAAATGCTCCGTTGTCAGTATCGCCCACATCAGCACATCAGAAGAACACAACAACTAGCATTTATACAGCGTCTTTAACGTTGTAAAATGTCCCAGGAGCGATTATCAAACAAAAATTTGACGCCGAGCCACATAGGAGATATTAGGACAGGTGACCAAAAGCTTGGTCAAAAAGGTTGGTTTTAAGGAGCGTCTTAAAGGAGGAGAGAGATAGAGAGGCGGGGAGGTTTAGGAGGGAATTCCAAATCTTAGTGCCTAGGCTAAGGAGTGATTTTTAAAAAATCCTTCTCTCCACCTTTTTCCCATTGTTTCTTTATCAAAGCACCCAGTTTATCTGATGATGTGTTTCTTTCTGTCAGTAAGCCATTGCCATTCACAGACACACATACACACTGTCTACCTCTTTCCAACTCCAATGTATTTGCCTATAACTTTCACACGAGAATGATACATTTCAATTCATTTTACTTGATGGAATGTGTCTAA
The DNA here is from genome assembly GCF_035084215.1 of Heptranchias perlo. Classification (NCBI taxonomy): domain Eukaryota; kingdom Metazoa; phylum Chordata; class Chondrichthyes; order Hexanchiformes; family Hexanchidae; genus Heptranchias; species Heptranchias perlo. Next base: position 123,166,713 of record NC_090327.1, read on the forward strand.
GCAGTGAGACTTTTGTCGTAACACAACACATAATCATCGTCCATTGATAGTACCACAACTCGTCAAGTTGCAAAATACTTCTGCCACGTTACTCACTCCAGCATGCAAAAGCACTTGATTCATCAATAAATCAAAAGATGCAACTAATGACAATCATTTAAAGAGGTGAAGTTTTGTTTCTGAACTTTTTTTTCTGCTCTCTTTCCACACCCCCCCACAAAAAAAACTTGGCTGAAGACTGAAATAATAGAATAAAATTGGTTATTTATATATGAGAATGTGATGACTGTAAATTTTTCTGCATTTTCAAGGTCTTCCACTAACCCTACACTTTTTTGCAAGTGTTGATAAATACTTCAGTTAAATTGTTTGGTTAAATTGCATAGAATTACATAGAATGAACAGCACAGAAACAGGCTATTTGGCCCAACTGGTTTATGCTCCACACAAACCTCCTCCCATCCCCCTTCATCTAACCCTATCAGTATATCCTTCTATTCCATTCTCCCTCATGAACTTATCTATCTCCCCCTTAAATGTATCTATGCTATTTGCGTCAACCACTCCTTGTGGTAGCAAGTTCCACATTCTAACCACTCTCTGGGTAAAGAAGTTTCCCCTGAATTCCCTATAGGATTTATTTGTGACTATCTTATATTTATGGACCCTAGTTCTGGTCTCACCCACGAGTGGAAACATCTTCTCTACATCTATCCTATCAAACCCTTTCAGACCCCTATTAGGTCAAACCTTCAACCTTTTCTATTGTAGGGAAAAGAGCCCCAGCCTGTTCTGGAAAATGTAATGTTTGGCTTTCCTGTTTGAAATCTTCACCAAGCAAAAAGAGAATCTCGATAACTTATGTATGTTCACAAATACATTTTGTCAGTGTTCTTAAGTGGATTAGAACGTTGACATAATAAGTTATGTTATGGAACTGATGTTGAGTGATTTTGTAGGAGAAATGCACCATCAGCAGTACGGCAGCAAGTGATGTAGTCAAAAGAAATATTTCAGACTTTTTTTTTGCTCCAGCATGGAATGAACCAAAGTAGCCAAGAAGGTTGCAGATTTGACCCCTGGTTTGCAGCTGAATCCCATCGATTGGGGCTATGTTCGGGGGAAAAAAATCAAGCAAGGTCCTTGTTCTTGATCATTATTCAGTAATTCACACCCTCCCCTTCTGGAAAGCACATAATGGTTTGGAGTTAGCTGCGATGTCCCCTTTGGTTGAATAGCATGATGACACGTCTGCGTTCATACATGAAGCATAGCCATTTAGGTGAGGAAGTGGGAGATTTCCACCACACATGTACCCATGTCCCTGTACTATTCTAATGCTCTCCTGGCCGGCCTCCCACTTTGCTCCCTCTATAAATTTGAGCTCATCCAAAACTCTGCTGCCTGTATCATAACTCGTACCAAGTCCCGTTCACCCATCACCGCTGTGCTCGCTGACCTACATTGGCTCCCGGTCCAACAATGCCTCGATTTTAAAATCCCTTTTAAATCCCTCCATGGCCTCTCCCCTCCCTATCTCCGTAACCTCCTCCAGCCCTACGACCCTCCGAGATCTCTGCATTCCTCCAACTCTGGCATCTTGAGCCCCAATTTTAATCGCCCCACCATAGCAGCCGTGCCTTCAGCTGCCCAGGCCCTAAGCTATGGAATTCCCTCCCTAAACCTCTCTGCCCCTCTCTCCCTTTAAGATGCTCCTTAAAACCTACCTCTTTGACCAAACGTTTTACCGAACACCTGACCTAATATCTCCTTATACGGCTTGGTGTCAAATTTTGTTTGATAATGCTCCTGTGAAGTACTTTGGGACATTTTACTATGTTAAAGGCTTTGTATGAATGCAAGCTGCTGTTGTTGCACAATGTATTGTTTGAGAGAGAAAGGAAGAAAGTTGGGGAGGGGTGGAAAACAAAACTGTCCACAATTAATTAAAAATAAAGTCCCGAATAGAACATTTTATTATTAAAGAATCAATGTACCCAGCCCATGTTAATAACCGCAGCTCTCCCAATTATTATTAGAATCTATTTTCAAGACATTTTGTGGACTTGTTTCCCACTAGATGGCATTCCATATTAGTTATTATTTGAGTACTTTATGTGGAATTAGTAGAAAGGGAGCAATGCGTCTGGCTGATTGCCCCACAGTGATTTATGTTAAATAGTTATTATTCTCAGATGCTGCTTTGTATAATTTCACCAATTTTTTTTTTTAGCTTTCTGTCATTCTTAAAGAAACCAAAGGTAATCTATCTTTCCTCCATTCAATATAAAATTTACAAATAGATCTTTGAATTCAGATAAACAGGATGGCTGATCCTTAAATCCTGACTGTTGTGAGTATGTTTTCCAAATTGAGTCAGTCAATGCTAGTTGTTTGACATGCTAGGTGAGTTGTTACCGTACAGTGGAAACTAATTTTGCTTTCACTCACATGAGCTGTAGTAGTCTGAATCTTTATTGTGCCAGGAAAGGTGATAAGGGCTAGTAATTGTATATTATATTGTCCATGAACAGCTGCCTGAAGACTGTTGTAGCAATTCATCTATCATGTAGGTGCTGTATTTTTTTTTCTTTCCTTTCCACCTTAACCCATCCCTAGCGCTGGTCTGTGGTAAGGTTTTGATGGGGACTATTCCTGGGCAGGGGCTCACATTAATCAGCCCCCTTGTTCAACACTCGGGCTGACATAATTACAACCTGCGCACAGCAGTTATTCAAGTCGAGTCCTTGTCACTCGTGGTGCAAAAACTACACAGCTCAGATCCCCAAGGAGATTGCCTTATCACACAGAACAAGGGCTCACAGGAGTTGAAGAGAATAGAAATGGGGAAATGTCTTTCGGGAACATCATATATTCCGTTAAAAAAGACATTTGTAAGAGTTCCAAGGGACAAAAGATGAACATTGTGCAAGTTTCTGAAACTGTACGGGACATTTTAAAATGACTGCATAGGCTTTTTATGAAGCAGTCATGCATTATTCAGCTTTATGTTGTAAATTCTAGTGGCCTCTGTTTTGCAATCATTTCGCAGAATTCTTTCTAAAAGTTGTGAAGTGATACTTCTTGGATTTGCATAGAATGTATGAGCGCTTCTTAGCGGAGATGATATGAACCAGCACCACAAAAAAGGAAAAAGTACTGATTACAAACAGCAATGTCAACACTACAAGAGCTTTTTAAAAAAATTACGACGAAGGCACAAAGCATTTTTTCTTATTGTGGTAATTCTAATAGCGTATCAGGAAATAATGCTGTAATATCTCCCAGGTTTATAATTTGCATCCTGTGTGTTTTACAAATGGTAAAATCAATGTGCTTTCTTGCCAGTGTGTATGTTATGGATATGTTCCTTGTTAGGCTGAGCTAATGCAGCTGACAATATTGCACCAATTTGTTTTGCGAATTTTGAACGAAATCAGATACCATTTGATAGTTTACTGGGTGAAATGAGCCATGGAATTCACTGTTTTTTTTTCACCTCTGTTGCATCCAATGTTTATATTCATGAGAGTTTTTTTTGTTTTGTAGTTATTGTGGTATTTTAATACAGTTTTTCTCACATTTATCCTCTGAATCCATTTTTGTATGTCTTCGCTTTACTAATCTGCTTATCGTTCTGCATTACCAATCTGCCACAGGCTATTGTACTGCTGTATTCAAGGTCTCTAAGCATGAATGAAAATCAACCATTTTTAAAACTCATTTTATTTCTGAACAAAAAGAAGCTGAGTAAGCTTTCTGAGGTCCTTTTCAACTTGAGTATCTTACTGAAGACCATCACTATGAAGTTCCCACTGAGCTAGCCTGCTGCAGCTTATAACATTATAGAGGAGAGTGTCTGCACTCAATATTATGCATCTTATTTAAGCAGCAGCATCACCTTATGCCAACCTTCATCCTCTCCTACAGATATTAACAGCAAGTCGCTGTTTAGCTTACAAAAGCAATGCTGGTTTATCTGTTTCTGTTTTTGGGGGAGTGTGAGAGAAGGAAAGTGATCCACTCCTTCATGAGTACTGCAAGTTTTTTTTTAAGCATCTTTGTCCTCCTAATGTGAAAAAGCAGTTTATTGTGTACACATTAAAATGCTAATGTGCGAGAAAATATAGGTTGTGCAGATTTTCCATATCGGGCAACCAAAAGAGATCAAAATTTGACCTGGGATTATCTCTCTTATTTAGCTACTGCCCATTGGAACTAGTGCAATTTATGTTTTGGGGGCAAACTTTAAACTCCTACACTGTTTTGTTCCCTTATCTCATTAAAGTCAAATCTTGCATTTTCTTTTCCTTCCAATGTTATCTATTCCTCTCTTGCAGGCACTGTCATAACAGGGTATAGTTCAATGGTTCCATAAAATTGAACTCATCCAAATCTCTGCTGCCTGTATCGTAACTCACACCAAGTCCTGTTCACCCAATTCCCCCGTGCTTGCTGACCTACATTGGCTCCTGGTCCGGCAATGCATCAACTTTAAAATTCCCATCCTTGTATTCAAATCACTCCATGGCCTCACCCCTCCCCATCTATGTAACCTCCTCCAGCCCTACAGTCCTCTGAGATCTCTGCACTCTTCCAATTCTGGGTCTTGCGCATCCCTGATTTTAATCACTCCGCCATTGGCGGCCGTGCCTTCAGCTGCCTAGGCCCTAAGCTCTGGAATTCCCTCCCTAAACCTCTGTGTCTCTCTACCTCTCCTCCTTTAAGAAAGACACTCCTTAAAACCTACCTCTTTGACCAAGCTTTTGGTCACCTGTCTTAATATCTCCTTATGTGGCTCAGTGTCAAATTGTGTCTCATAACGCTCCTGTGAAGCGCCTTGGGATGTTTCACTACATTAAAGGCGCTGTATAAATGCAAGTTGTTTTTGTTGCTAACAACTCTTTGTTATCTCACCCATATGGTCATTATTCCTGTGTCAGCCTGCACCATGAGCATGGGAAGGCTACTCCACCTTGACCAAATGACAACCAAGCCTGATCTTGCCTTTTCTCAAACATCCACGTACACATGCGTTTTCCAGCAGGTGTCACTGGATAACTATCAGGAGTGGGAAACCTTGCCTTCCCAGGGGCCACTGAGGCCAACCATAACACCCCCTACAGTCACCACATTCCGATCAGAAAACTTCCCTGATCTGTATGGCTCAATAATCATATCACATCATAGCAGCTCCCGTATAACACATTAATTATTAACATAGTTAGACGTTTGTTTAATCACCTTTCCCCCCTCCCCTCCCTCCCATGCAGGCTTATAAATACAAACATATTGTCCATCACATGACCTTTGTTGAGAGTTTCTCCTTTATCCTTTTTACTTAGCAGTTAATTTTAATGCTGTATTCAATTTTTGTCTGATCAAATGTCCCAAGGCGCTTCACAGGAGTGTTATTACGTTAAAGGCTATATAAATGCACTTGTTATATAGAGTTATTTTATTTAAGTTTATGCCAGAATGTTCTCGCACTTCGGTTTTGATTCAAGGTGCGGCTTCATTACATGATGTAATGCAAGAATTGACACTATTTGTTGTGATCTATCACTAAAGATGAACTGTCCATAGCAATCACCTGCATTTTGTTCTGCCCTTGAATCCTTACCTGAATTTTGGATATTGCTGAGTGTTTGACTTTTGTTTAGACGCGTGGAGGATGGGCCTGTGCAATGGAATATATAATGTACATTACAGCTTGTATTATTTTAAAAGAATCAGGTCATCCTCCAGTAACAGCACGCTAGCTATGCTATAAGTGTACTCAAATATTTTACAGGAATGACTCATTCTTACAAATAAGTCCATTAACCGGTGAAAAATAAGGTTATATAATAGGCAGCATTTACTAACCTCTTGCATTATGCAATGAGGACACAGGAGTATAGAACGGAAACAATGACCAAATGTTACAGTGCGGTATGTGATTAGAATACAACATTGACTGTAGTATGCCTACAGTAACTAAGCAACATTAGTTGTAAATTATTCTCCGGTTCTCGTAGTATGTTCCCATGCTTATATTCCTAAGATTCCTAGGAAATACTTAACTTTGTGAAACACGCACACTCGTGCATGAAAAACAGCATGCATTTATAAAATCTGGATTTTATTTCTGATAGCATTTGTCCTTCTCCTCCTCTCCGGATGTTGCTGCTGATATTGTCTGCTGGCGAAGGAGTGTGATGCACATCATGGTAGAACCTGCTGCCAAACAACAGAGGTGCAGTGTCTCAAAATTCTTGGTTCTGCCTATGGGGGAAATTATGGCACATCGACAGCAAGACGTATCCCTCCGAGATGAACCATACTGAGTTAGAATAAGATCTTCCTGAGCATTCTTGTGCCATACATTCTTAAATTAATTTCTTGGCGAAAGACTATCTTGCTGCCTCATAAGTTTTTGACAGTCCTGGTGAATTCAACAGAAGGGAGGGAGCAGAACTTGTTGGGGGCAGGTGGGGAGTGGTCTGTACCTGTACTGCTCAAAGAAACATCCAGGAAGAGCAGCCTAGGAACGCCATTGATGGCCTCCACGGAGATATCTGCACGTTTATATCGTTGTACACTACTGTTTGAGGAGGGTTATCTGAGATTAGGCCTTTTTACTAACAACTGGGTTGACTTCACAGAGGCAAAAGACAGAACGAGAAAAGAATATAAAAAGTAAACAAAACTTAGAGACATAATGATGGAAGTTAATTAACTTCATACAGGATTGTTCCAGAGTAGCAACAAAATACTTATATTGCTGGTTTATGCATGAATACCATAAAACAAAAAATTGATGTATTATTAATTGTGACTTTCCTTTATGCTACATGGCTGGAGATTCAAAAAAAATGCTGGGAGTTTATCAGTGCATATTCTGATATGAATGTTTGATTATTGAATGTTGAAATACTAAAGAAAAAACTTGTAAAAATAAAAATCGATCTTGTAAAATTTGCTTGCCCTGGATTCGTTTAAATTGGGCTTGGGTCCGGAATTAAGCACGGCATTCCAACAAATAGTGGGTTGAAGAATTAACAGCTTTGAAATGGCCCAGAAGATTAAAGGGTCAAATACTTTGTGACTTCAGAAGCGGATGGTTGAGCCTCATGAGTATCTGATACGTCAGGTTGCTTGCTTGGATTGGATAAGCCTGCAAGTTCCCAACTGAGCCACTAGGTGGAGGGTCAGGCAGTAAGGAACTATTCGGTATCTGAGGAAAAATTTCTCACAGTCATAAAATGGTCTATGACACACACCATCCAAACATCTTGGATGGAGGACAGTCTGTGAAGGGGAGAGGATAAAATGGGAATGTGGGGTTAAAGCAGAACCATGTTAAAATATTCAACAACTCTTTAGGATTTTCCCTCTTAAAAGTGCACTCTTATTAGTTTTATAATCAGTGATTTTCTTGAAGCATATGCTGACATGCAAATTGTTACTTTCATTGTCAATGTTTCATTCACTCTTTAATAACCTTTTTAATCAGGCTTGCCGTTTGCAACAATATATGCAAACCTAAACATGACTAATAGTTGCAGTACCACTAGCCCCATCGTCAACATCAGCTGGATATTTCTATGACTTGAGTGTAATAATTGCCCTTCCTCCTTTAGCTTCAGAACTTTCCCCTCACTTCCCTTTGGATCTTTCTCTGTGCCTTGCTTAAATTGCAGTAGTTTAGACTTTCATTTAATAGACTGTTTTTGCGAAAGATTCTAAATGCTGAATCATCTATAAGATATACATCTTATGGGAAGTATTAAAACATTAAGGCTACAATTAAAAATGTGGTGGCGCAACTGATGAAATATTCTTTTTGAAAAACCAATTAGATCTAACTGTGCTGAGAATATCCGCAAGCACATCCTACACACTGGCAAACACGAGGGAGTGCGAATGTACAACTGCCCAAAGTGCGAGTATGGAACCAATATCCCATTAGAATTTCGCAACCACCTCAAGGAGCTTCATCCAGATATTGAGAATCCAGATCTGGCTTATTTGCACGCAGGTAAGACTCGCTTCATTCTGAGTTCTAATTCTTCTCAATTCTTCTTTGAACTGCATGCATGCTACACAATTGGCATGCATGCAACATATCAGAGCAGTAAAGATCTCACTGGTGACATGTTAGATCTTGATTTCAGGATAGAACGTCAGGGCCATGAGTTTACTCAATCATTCTACCAGACTACCTGTGTACCCCAGGTAGGGTTGCCACTTCTGGTTGAATATATTCCTGGAGGTTTCAACACATGACCTCCTGCCTCCAACTGCCCCGCCCCCACGCTCCCGCCATTGGTCGCCCAACACGTCCATCCTGGTGGTGCCCCTCCTTCCCACACCGATTGGAAAACGAATAGACTCTTCATTACCTGATTGGATGATTCAAAAAGCCTGTTTTCCCATCTCCAATATTTTTTAAACATAATGCAGAAGTGTTCAAAGAAAATGAAAAAAATACACTGTTTTGTTTAGTGCCCCTATGATTTTTCTCCAGGGTTGCTTGTAGCAGTATCCTAGAGATTAATCTTCAATTCCTGGAGACTCCAGGGCAATTCCTGGAGACTCCAGGGCAATTCCTGGAGACTCCAGGGCAATCCTGGAAGGGTTGGCAACCCTAACCCCTGATGAAAGGCAAGGACCCAGTTACGTTGAATTACACGGATTTTCAGGACCGAGTAATTCCCACATAATTGCTTTTTTTCTTCCTTATTTACATTCTATGCATATTGCTGCTACAGGGAAAGGCATTTATATTGAATGAGTTAATGCTAAGTCATATTATTGAAACATAACAAATTGTGATATATTTAAAATAGGCCACCACTATAGGCCACCACTATTTTTTCACATAAACCCAATCTTTGAAAACCAAACATGAGCTTTTCTTCAAAAAAGTAACTGGAACAACTTGGAGGTTGAGAATTAAAATGGGTTACATTTTGCAGAACTGGCAAATTAAGAAATTAGTGTTGTACAAAAAGAAGACTAATGGAAGAATAAGTTAGGGTTTTGAGCTCTAAATATTCTCTCTCTATTGTCCACTGTAATTTTCAGGACAAAACCTTGTGCAAGTGATCACCTCATTCAACAACTTCCTAGCTGAATTAAATCAACTCATAGCCCAGGAAATAACAAATTAAGCTTGTTAATTGTATTGTACTTGTCTTCATCCATGTTCCTATAGAATCACTGTACCATATCTATGAGACCAAAATTTGGGGACTCGATTATTCAAAAGGGAATTGTATATATTCTTGAAAAGGAAAAAATTGCAGGGCTATGGGGAAAGAACAGGGGGAGCGGGACTAATTAGATAGCTCTTTCTAAGAGTCAACACAGGCACGATGGACTGAATGGCCTCCTGTGCTGTACAATTCGATGATTATCTGCCAATTTCCATCATCCAGTGGATGCGGCGGGGAACCCTCACTGTGATCCATAATAGAGGTCTCACTGTTTCAATAATACTGAATACAAAAACAATCAGGGTGTCACAATGCACAGTAGTGCCAGTCTGCAGCATCATCGAATGATGGGATGTGGGTTCATACATGTGATTTCCCAGACAATGAGCATCAACTGTGTCACTGTGGGGAAGTGTGGGCTGGCAGCCAGGTACTGCTCCACAATGAAGGCATATTAGAGTGAAAGAAAGAAAGAAAGACTTATATTTATATAGCGCCTCTCACGACCTCAGGACGTCCCAAAGTGCTTCACAGCCAACGAAGTACTTTTTTGAAGTGTAGTCACTGTTGTAATGTAGGAAACACGTCAGCCAATTTATGCACAGCAAGGTCCCACAAACAACAATGAGATAATGACCAGATAATCTGTTTTGGTGGTGTTGATTGCTCAACACCCTGGGTCAACCTAGCAGGCAGTCACAGTGGCATTGGCAGAGACCAGTAGAACAGGTCTCTCGCTATTTATCACAGTGGATGAAAGGTGCATCACCAGGGGAGAATAAAGGAGATTCTAACAACAAAGAAATAGTTCATTTGTGGTCAGTGGAGGTAGAGGCACTACAATTGGTCGCAGCGCTGCTGGGTTAGGGATGAGAAATATCGGCAAACGTTTCCACTCCTGACTGCTAGCCAGTGACCAGTGATGGAACGTTTATTTCTACAGACATCTGATAGGGGCAGGTTTGGACTTGTTGCGATATCCACCACCACCCCCCCCACCCCCAATATTTTGAATAGCCTGCAAACACCCACTGCCACTGTCTAGACTGGCAAATGAAGAATATAGGAGGACTACCAATGCCCAGAGAACTGTAACTCAGCCATAGTCCATGCCCTTCAGGTGAGGGGTGGTTCGAATTTGCAAAAAGGAGATAAAGAAGGGCGGAAAATAATAAATTAATTGCAATACAGACAAGAAACTGTGATGTTAACTCTTCCCCTCTCCATATTCTCCTCTCATTTCTAACAAATGTTCAAGCAAAAAATAACCTTTCCTTTAAACCTGAAGCTTTATTAGTTTCTCACTGTGCTGTCAGTTCAGACAGGTTAGTTTCTTCACAGTTGAAAATCTAGTCTTCTACTCGACTGTCAGTTTGATTGACAGCTTGTTGCCCACATCTGTCAAGAAAAATTACCCAGTTTGTAGCATGTGTCTTAAATAAAATATGCACCTGGAAAAAAGGTTTGAACTCTTGGGGAGTAGAAAGAAGCACTTTCCTTGCACCTTCTGCCTATCTTTCTGTCCACAATGAAAAATACATAAAGCTTTCAGTGTTGTTGCTTAATCCCCTAAATCATAATTATGTATAATACAGGGTAGGCTTGCAATCAGTTTCATAACCCATGGTTTTTTTTTCAAGGTGTTGATGATGAGAATGCTGTATGTATGAGATTCAAAATCAAAAGAATGTGAAGGGAACCTGACAACACAAATCCCTTTTTCCTACTTGCAAAATTAAAATATATTTGAAATATACTGCTGGAAGTCCAGTATTCACATCTCAATATTGACAACTGGTGTGCCTAAAGTCCCTCTCATTTTGAGAACTTTTGGTCCTGAGTTCTGGTGTTAATTTATCAACAAAGCATTAGCAGGAACTCTTAGAAATGTTTTTTGTACCAAATTACATAGAATTGCACAGAATCTGCAGCACAAAAACAGGCCGTTCGGCCCAACTGGACTATGCCGGTGTTTATGCTCCACATGAGCCTCCTCCCACCCTTCTAGATCTCACCTTCGCATAACCTTCTATTCCTTTCTCCCTCGTGTACTTATCTAGCTTCCCCTTAAATGCATCTATGCTATTCGCCTCAGCTATTCAACATTCTAACCACTCTCTGGGTAAAGAGGTTTCTCCTGAATTCCCTATTGGATTTATTATTGACTGTCTTATATTTATGGCCACTAGTTTTGGACTCCCCCACAAGTGGAAACATTTTCTCTGTGTACCTTATCAAATTCCTTCATAATTTTAAAGATCTGTATCAGCTCTCCTCTCAGCCTTCTCTTTTCTAGAGAAAAGAGCCCCAGCCTGTTCAATATTTCCTAATAGGTATAACCTAAAAATATTTGAGGACTGACCTTTTCTAGTGAAGAATGCTGCTGCATCTGGTAATATCATTGAAAATGTGGCAAAAATAGTACAGTAAGTTTTAGAGATTAATTGTTAACATGCAAGACTTGTTATTTGCTGGTGTCGTAAAAATTTGTGTGTCGTGTGGTACAAAAATCATTGCAATATAGAACACGTGATACAATTGCAGGTGGCTGTCATCCTAGAACTGACGATTCAACTCTGCTACCACATTTCATAAGAATTTACCAAGTTCCAGTATATTGATCAGCAAAATCTCTATACTGTAGTGGTGCAAAAATTGTACCCCTTTGTTTGCGGATTACTAGAAACTGCATGACCCGGACACTGGATGTTAACTGATCGGGCCAGTACTTTTGTATATGTTGTAAAGAATAAGATATTTCACGTTGATAAGTTGTTCAAGGTGCTGTGGTTTGTGAGGTCATCTGAGCCCTCAACGCATTGCTGCCTTGCAGCTAAAGAAAGGAAGACTTGCATTTATATAGCGCCTTTCACGACCTCAGCATATCCCATAAGGCTTTGCAGCCAATGAAGTACTTTTGAAGTGTAGTCACTGTGTAATGTAGGAAACAAATGTAGTTATGCATTAACCTAGGTAAAAGACATTGGCATAATTCTAGACTTTTTTTTTTATTCGTTCACGGGATGTGGGCGTCGCTGGCAAGGCCGGCATTTATTGCCCATCCCTAATTGCCCTCGAGAAGGTGGTGGTGAGCCGCCTTCTTGAACCGCTGCAGTCCGTGTGGTGATGGTTCTCCCACAGTGCTGTTAGGAAGGGAGTTCCAGGATTTTGACCCAGCGACAATGAAGGAACGGCGATATATTTCCAAGTCGGGATGGTGTGTGACTTGGAGGGGAACGTGCAGGTGGTGTTGTTCCCATGCGCCTGCTGCCCTTGTCCTTCTAGGTGGTAGAGGTCGCGGGTTTGGGAGGTGCTGTCGAAGAAGCCTTGGCAAGTTGCTGCAGTGCATCCTGTGGATGGTGCACACTGCAGCCACAGTGCGCCAGTGGTGAAGGGAGTGAATGTTTAGGGTGGTGGATGGGGTGCCAATCAAGCGGGTTGCTTTATCTTGGATGGTGTCGAGCTTCTTGAGTGTTGTTGGAGCTCATCCAGGCAAGTGGAGAGTATTCCATCACACTCCTGACTTGTGCCTTGTAGATGGTGGAAAGGCTTTGGGGAGTCAGGAGGTGAGTCACTCGCCGCACAATACCCAGCCTCTGACCTGCTCTCGTAGCCACAGTATTTATATGGCTGGTCCAGTTAAGTTTCTGGTCAATGGTGACCCCCAGGATGTTGATGGTGGGGGATTCGGCGATGGTAATGCCGTTGAATGTCAAGGGGAGGTGGTTAGACTCTCTCTTGTTGGAGATGGTCATTGCCTGGCACTTATCTGGCGCGAATGTTACTTGCCACTTATCAGCCCAAGCCTGTATGTTGTCCAGGTCTTGCTGCATGCAGGCTCGGACTGCTTCATTATCTGAGGGGTTGCGAATGGAACTGAACACTGTGCAGTCATCAGCGAACATCCCCATTTCTGACCTTATGATGGAGGGAAGGTCATTGATGAAGCAGCTGAAGATGGTTGGGCCTAGGACACTGCCCTGAGGAACTCCTGCAGCAATGCCCTGGGGCTGAGATGATTGGCCTCCAACAACCACTACCATCTTCCTTTGTGCTAGGTATGACTCCAGCCACTGGAGAGTTTTCCCCCTGATTCCCATTGACTTCAATTTTACTAGGGCTCCTTGGTGCCACACTCGGTCAAATGCTGCCTTGATGTCAAGGGCAGTCACTCTCACCTCACCTCTGGAATTCAGCTCTTTTGTCCATGTTTGGACCAAGGCTGTAATGAGGTCTGGAGCCGAGTGGTCCTGGTGGAACCCAAACTGAGCATCGGTGAGCAGGTTATTGGTGAGTAAGTGCCACTTGATAGCACTGTCGACGACACCTTCCATCACTTTGCTGATGATTGAGAGTAGACTGATGGGGCGGTAATTGGCCGGATTGGATTTGTCCTGCTTTTTGTGGACAGGACATACCTGGGCAATTTTCCACATTGTCGGGTGGATGCCAGTGTTGTAGCTGTACTGGAACAGCTTGGCTAGAGGCGCAGCTAGTTCTGGAGCACAAGTCTTCAGCACTACAGCTGGGATGTTGTCAGGGCCCATAGCCTTTGCTGTATCCAGTGCACTCAGCCGTTTCTTGATATCACGTGGAGTGAATTGAATTGGCCGAAGACTGGCTTCCGTGATGGTGGGGATATCGGGAGGAGGCTGAGATAGATTATCCACTCGGCACTTCTGGCTGAAGATGGTTGCAAACGCTTCAGCCTTGTCTTTTGCACTCACGTGCTGGACTCCGCCATCATTGAGAATGGGGATGTTTGCAGAGCCTCCTCCTCCCGTTAGTTGTTTAATTGTCCACCACCATTCACGACTGGATGTGGCAGGACTGCAGAGCTTTGATCTGATCCGTTGGTTGTGGAATCGCTTAGCTCTGTCTATAGCATGTTGCTTCTGCTGTTTAGCATGCATGTAGTCCTGAGTTGTAGCTTCACCAGGTTGGCACCTCATTTTTAGGTACGCCTGGTGCTGCTCCTGGCATGCTCTTCTGCACTCCTCATTGAACCAGGGTTGATCCCCTGGCTTGTTGGTAATGGTAGAGTGAGGAATATGCCGGGCCATGAGGTTACAGATTGTGCTGGAATACAATTCTGCTGCTGCTGATGGCCCACAGCGCCTCATGGATGCCCAGTTTTGAGCTGCTAGATCTGTTCTGAATCTATCCCATTTAGCACGGTGGTAGTGCCACACAACACGTTGGATGGTGTCCTCAGTGCGAAGACAGGATTTCATCTCCACGAGGACTGTGCGGTGGTCACTCCTACCAATACTGTCATGGACAGATGCATTTGCGACAGGTAGATTGGTGAGGACGAGGTCAAGTAAGTTTTTCCCTCGTGTTGGTTCGCTCACCACCTGCCGCAGGCCCAGTCTAGCAGCTATGTCCTTCAGGACTCGGCCAGCTCAGTCAGTAGTGGTGCTACCGAGCCACTCTTGGTGATGGACATTGAAGTACCCCACCCAGAGTACATTTTGTGCCCTTGCTACCCTCAGTGCTTCCTCTAAGTGGTGTTCAACATGGAGGAGGACTGTATGTAGATTGTAACTGGTTGCCCCATGTATGTGTGTCTTTTTGTAACTTTAAATGTAATCCTGAAATATTAATGTAAAATAGGAGACTTGATTAATGTCACAACACTGGGACAGTTTTATCATATAGCTGAAATTTTTCTTGCGTGTCATGCATTGTCTTTTGGAAAAAAAAAAGTAATTAATATTGAATCGTTGCTAATCTACATTGATTTTCTAATCTATCATCGATTATAAGCTTAAAAAATGCAATGTATCACTGGCTTTTTATTGTATAAGTTGACAGTAGCTGATAAAGTATCAGTGTAGGAAGTGTCAGAAAAGGTTAATATTTATTGATTTTACTTGCATTAAAGCCAGTGTAGGTTTGCCATCAGAGATGTATGGCCAGCAGCTTTGGAACATAATGTAGATTTTCTGCATGATGGTTATACAAGCAGTTTTACTGTAACCTATTGCAGTATTAAAGCACTGGAAGTAAAAAAAATGACAGATCCTTAATAATAAAAAAGGTTACGAAATCCAGACCACCTGGGAGTTGAATTTAGCATGCTGAAATGAAGCACAAGTGTACCACTTAAAAGCTGAATAACCCCTGGCATTGCAAACGATAGTCACATTTAGCCTTTTCATCCACTTAACTAGGCGTTATTGATCAGCAGAAGGAGCATAAGCAGGTGATCGCTGGAATTATGAACAATAGAGGACTGTTTATTCAACAACAACAAGAAAAAGTATATAATTAGTAAACCGACCAAATTGGACATTAAGATTCAAAAGGCCTTCTGTGAACTAAAATGAATGTTAAGGGTTTTGTGCTGGGGTTTATTTTTTCAAGGTACGCAGTCTGCTTGCCTTGAAGCCTGAACCTCTTGCTTTAACTGCATCGTGTACATGGGACAATGACGAGAATACTGCAGCCTTTTCATTTATCTCTATCACCATACAGCTGTCAAAAGGGCAAAGCCAGTAACTAATGTCATGGTTTGCATACAGTAGCAAAAGATGCACACACACATAAAAAGACAAGCCCTTGGCTCTTTTTTTTTTAGCTGTAAGGACATGGGCTAAAAGACATTGGCAGATATACAGAATTAAATTTCACCTTCTCTGACCATGACGCGGTTTTAATATATTGCACCATTGTGATAAGAATTGCATCAGCACCACTATTGATGTCTTGCTCGCACAGCATGGGGTATCATCATAAAGGGAAAATGTTCCAAACTCATATTGTGTTAATCAAGTAACCACTAAATATTCCAATATTATTATCTTTTTATTGTCAGGAACTGTGCAGATCCAATCAGTGATGATATATGAGTAAAGGGGCTGAAAAGGGTATAAAATATGTGCAATTAAAATCATTTGTAATAAAATAAAACTTAGAATTCACATAAATATACATTTCCGTGATTGGTGTCAGCAAACATTGTGCATAAGTAATTGGACTGCAAAACTAAATTTGAAGATTTTAAGGATTCTTTAGGAGGACCTTCTACTGTCTTAATGCTGATACTCTCGTAATGAAATGATGCTTTTTAATTGTTACTTATAAAATACATTCAGTTTTCTGATTGCATATTTCTGGTTCCCCCCCCCCCCCCCACCACCAATTTCCACTACTACTACAACAACAACTTGCATTTATATAGCACCTTTAACGTAGTAAAACGTAGTCCCAAGGAGCTTCAGAGGAGCATTATCGGACAAAATTTGACACGTTTTCATTCACCTACTTCAGGGCAGGCTGAGGCTCCTTTGGAGCTGATGCCATTGTTCATTGTCCGCATTCTCTGTAGCGTTTGCTGAACCAGTGAGAATGCACGGAAAGCATTTAGCATTAAAATAGTGTTTTTTACATCTGCAGAGTATACATAATACAGAAATGCTTTCCAGGTTAACATATTTCTATTGGCCTCTTATACACCATATGAACCAAAGTACAAATTCTGAACCAATTTTTTAATTGGGCCGTTAAAAGATGCTACACATTGTTATCATTGTCTCCCCTTCATCCTGTAAGGATTTTAAGAGTTTCTTTGTTTTTTCCAAAAGACTTCAAAAGAAACTGGAGACTAAATACTCAAAGTCTTATTTCAGGCAAGTTTCAAATTTAAAATTTTAATCCGGTTCCATTTTCCACATGAACTGCTCAATTTGGGCCTCAGACAGTTGGCCAACACCTATGATTAGCATCTCTGGTTTCTTTTGTTGACATTTAGAAAGCAAAACAAAGATTATTTAGACGTAGAATTTACAATACAGAAACAGGCCATTCAGTCCAACCAGTCCATGTTGACTTTTATCCTCCATCAAGTTGATAGTCCTAATCACATTAATACGCCCATAAGAAAATACAATGAGGACAGCTCATTCTTCCCATCAAGCTTAAAATCGCATTACCACCTATGCTGTGTCATGTACAACTATGTCAGTCAAATAAACATATTTCCAAAGTCTTGTATTATATTTGAAGTTTTAGAACCTTGTCCTGCAATGCAGATTATATGCCCCCTTTATTGACAAATGTGGTCCATGGTATTTAGAGCAACCTTAAGTATTTTTTAAAATTGCTTACAATGAAAAATGAACACTATTCCATCAGTTTAAATAATTTGCGATCTTGCTCTTTTTGATCATAAATCTCTTAACATTTCCCCAGTATTGACAGCTCCAAGGATATGCTATGAATCACAATTAAGCATACACTCCACCTTACAATTGTGAATTTCCCAGGCTAGTTTAAACATCGAGAATGGATTTCTTTTCTCAGTGGAAAAGTTGGAGATGATTTCAGTTTGTTTTTTTCCAAGTGACATAAACGTAGCTGAAATATGAATTTGAATTAATGTCTTCATCCCAATTGGGTGCAGACCACACCTGCAAGTCCTTCTTCACTCTGGCTCAAAATTCAGTTAAAGTGTTACTCTTCTGAGAAAAACAGTTAAAGGTTTTTTGGGACTTAAAGGTATATTTTTGAATAAAAACTTGGAAATAACAACAGCAACATGCATTTATATAGCACCTTTAGGGTAGAAAAAGCATTGAGTATGGAAGATTAAGGGGTGATCTAACTGGGGTGTTCAAGATGATTAAAGGAGTTGATAGGTAGATAGAGAATAACTATTTCCTCTAGTGGGGGAGTCCAGAACAAGGGGGCAGAACCTTAAAATTAGAGCTAGGCTGTTCAGGGATGATGTCAGGAAGCATTTCTTCACACAAAGGGTAGTGGAAATCTGGAACTCTCTCCCCCAAAAAGCTGTTGAGGCTGGGGGTCAATTGAAAATTTCAAAACTGAGATTGATAGATTTTTGTTAGACAAGGGTATTAAGGGTTACGGAACCAAGTGGATGGGGTTAAGATGCAGATCAGCAATGATCTAATTGAATGGCAGAACAGGTTCAAGGGGCTGAATGGCCCATTCCTGTTCCTTTTGTTCCTTCCTATGTTCCTATCCCAAGGTGCTTCAAGAAAACTGGATAAACAATGGACTTTTGAGCATTTTATGAGGTAGATTTTATTAAATTTATGGAAATTTATGCTTACTGAAGGCTGTATAAGTTGGCAAACACACATAGTGCACTTAATAATTTAAGGTAGGAACTGGCTAATGATGGGGAAAGCGGAGAAAGGGAGGTACCTCACGGCCCAAAATGTGCCACGAGCAAGGTGGGAAAGAAGGTTGACAGGTTGGTACATGATGATGGGGGAGATATTTGCTGCTCCCAAAAGGGGCCAAAGGCAGTTCATGTCCCATTCGCCTCTCCCAACCCCCGCAAGGCTGCTAGGACCCTGTCCTCCCAAATTCTGGCCATCTGCTGATACTACTAGATCTTCTCCCAGGCAGCCCCTCCCCAATATTCCTGGACCCAAGACCCTAGCCCAGATCCTGGGACCTCCATTCTCTGTATTTCAAAACCCCTAGACCACCCTCCTGGTGCTCCCAGCCTCTGGGACAATCCTCAATACTACCAGACCATGGATCTCTTTCCACTCATCCCTGATCCCAAGACTATCCCAGATGCTCTCAGACACCATAACATTGCTTTCCCCATAGTACTCCCAGATCCCAGCATCTTTTTCCAAGTGATTCCAGATCCTGTGACCTATCCCATAGCTCCTAGAAACTTCTATGCAGTGTTTCTGGACCCTCAGGCCCCCCTCTCAGTGCTTTTAGATCCTGGGAACTCCTCAAAGTACTGTTAGACCCTGAGTTCGCTTCCCATTGTTCACAGATCCTAGGGACATCTGCAAAGTTTATAAATTGCTGTCCCTTATAATACTTGACATAACACCACTGTTCTTCTAAAACCACCAACTCACTCTGAGCAATACCTTGGGGCATCTGTTTATGCGTGCATGTGTATGTGAGAGAGAGATCTTTATTGTCCTCATACTATTCTCCAATATATTTCACAATGCCAAGTATTGGAATAATAGTGTGAATGAAACAATCCTAAATAGAAACATAGGAGCAGGAGTAGGCCATTCAGCTCCTCAAGCATGTTACACTATTCAGTTGGATGATGGCTGATCTGTACCTCAACTCCATTTACCTGCCTTTACTCCACATCCCTTGATACCCTTACCCAACAAATTTATATCAATCTCAGTCTTGGAAATTTCGAGTTCCAGATTTCCACTACCCTTTGCATGAAAAGTGCTTCCTGATTGCACTCCTTAATTTTAAAATTAAGCCCACTTGTTCTGGATTCCCCCACCAGAGGAAATAGTTTCTCTCTACCTACCCTATCGGATTCCTCGATCATTTTAAACCCTCGATTAGATCACCCCTTAGCCTTCTAAACTCAAGGGAATACAAAACAAGTTTATGCAACCTATCCTCATAATTTAACCCCTTAAGCCCTGGTATAATTCTGGTGAATCTGCACTGTATTCCCTCCAAGGCCAATATATCTTTCCTGAGGTTTGGGGTGCCCAAACTGAACGCAGTGCTTGAGATGGGGTCTGACCAAGGCTCTGTACAACTGAATCATCACTTCCTCACTTTTGAATTCCAACCCCCTTGAGATAAAGACCAACATGCCATTAATCAATGCAATCCCTTAGACCTTGTGATGAGTATTGGACTCTCAGTACATGGAGTTGTGAAAAGTAAATAGAAACTGCTGGAAGTGCACAACAAACCCCTCAACTCCTGAAAGATTAGACAGGTTAACATAACTTCACTGCAAAGAGTTGTGAATCTGTTCCTAAGCTCATGTTCTGTTCTGTCTTTCATTAATTTGGTTCTCAACTATGCCACTAGCTGAAGAAAATAACCTGTCTGAACTGACAACACAACTGACAATATCAGCTAGCATAGGGACCAGGAAAGAATGTTTGCTGGCTGGGAGTTTAGTGGGAAAGCTGAAATAGTTCTGCAGATTCACATAAAGAACTTTCCTTTAAAGAAAGAAAGAAAAATTTTTATTGATATAGCTCCTTTCACGGCCTCAGGACATCCCAAAGCTCTTTACAGCCAATGAAATACTTTTGAACTGTAGTCACTCTGGCAGCCAATTTGCAGACGGCACAGTCCCACAAACAGTAATGTGATAAATGACCAGATAATCTGCTTTAGTGATGTCAGTTGAGGGATAAATATTGACCCAGGACACTGGGGAGAACATCCCTGCTCTTCTTTCAAATAGTACCATGTTATCTTCTACGTCCACCTAAGAGGGCGAACGGGCCTCGGTTTAACGTCTCATCTGAAAGACAGCACCTCCGACAGCGCAGCACTCCCTCAGAACTTCACTGGGAGTGTTAGGCTAGATTTTGTGCTCAAGTCTCTGGAGTGGAACTTTAACCCACAAACATCTGACTCAGAGGCAAGAATGCCATCCGCTGAGCCGCGGCTGACACTTTAACATAGTATTCAGCAGTTTAATAGATTTTGCGGTAGACTTTTGAAGATTTGAAGCATATGAGTAAAGCAGAATTTAATGGCCCGGAATTTGCTCTGAGTGGCGAATGAACGGTGCCCACCACACATTAGCTTTAAACTTACTCACAAACGATCCACGGGCTTTAGTGTTCCTCAAATGGTGAGCTGCAAAAAGTGCATCGTCCTCTCCCGGGAATCTGTGAGCTACGTGAGTAGGTAAACGATCACTCTGTCCCTCAACCAATCAGATTGAAGCATCCTTGACAAGCTGTGCAGAGACAGAACCAGGAAGTGAAAGCTGCAACAGTAAATTCAATGTAAAATAATTTAGAGAAAGCAAAATAGAGAGAGTGAGAAATATTGAATTAAAAGACAGAGATCAAAGAGACAGAAAGAAAAAGTAAAAAAAATTAAAACATAAACTTTTTTTTAAATGTCTAACAACAATTAAAATCGGAAGGAATGAAACTCCACATTTTTAAAAGTTAATTTTCAGCGGCAGAGAGGTTGTTTGGCAGTCATTAAGACTTGCCACGCCATTAAAAGTTAGCTTAGATGTAAAAAAACTGAGCGTACCTTTTTCTGTGTAGATTAGTTCGTTTCCAGCCTGGCAGGAGAGCAACTTCGCATTGGTCCATTCATCCCAACAGGGATTCCGCTGGTGAGATGTCCTTCTCTCACAGTTTTCGGAGGAGCTGGGCATCTGGTAGAGCAACTTCTGGATTTCTGCATTTGACTGCACACATGCGCTTGTCGGAAGTTACTCTTCCATTTGCCGTGAAACAACGGTGAGCCCTGTTCAGCTCTGTGTTATTTTTGGAGCAAATTCCAGGCCATTAATTACATTTGAGTAACATTAAAAAAAATACTTTTTCTATCCATTTTTTTTCATTTACATACTATTTATTTTCTTTTATTCTCGACTCTATTACCATAACCCCGAAACTGGACAATTTCTGACTTGCATTGCAGGCAGTGTTGGTAAGGTCCAGCCGCTAGTATTCATACGTCTGTGGCAGGGCACGTGGGTGAACTGGATTCCCAAGCAGCCAAATAAATATGCAGCAACATGCTCATGAACTTTGCCAGTGGGATCTACCATCAGACTAATTGCAGCAGCAACAATTAGCATAAAGAGGGCAAAGGCCAGAAGTATGTGTAAACAGGAAAGACTACATTTGAGCAAATAATCAGAGAAAAAAATAATCTTTATCATTCAGAAATGCTCATACAAGCTTGCATTTTGTGATCAGTGGGTTTTCCCATCTATTGCTAGTTCTAAAGTTGCATCTCAACACTTCAGAGCCATTTTTAATGTTGTAGCACAAAAATTTCAGCATTACTTTCTTGTAACTATCGTTCACCTGGAAGATAGAAAACCATACTTAAAAATATTCCAGTGAGTGAAGTTAAGTACATAATATAAGAGCCCATAGAGCATGTCAAGAGTAATTGAACCCTGGTCCTACCTTCTTTATCAGCATCTCTTATATCATATTGAGGGTTTCTTTGAAACCTTAAAGAAAATAATATTCGTTTGGGACTTACTGTCACAATTTTTTTTGTGTACGCAGTCAGTACTTGCCAAGATGTACAAAAACAGTGCCGATTTTCTGACTATGCGGCCCTGGCTTGGAGACTCACCCACCAGGAACACACGTTGGGAAAAGTACTCCATAGTTCTCCTGATGTGTGCTCCCAAAGGGCGAGGCTTGAAGCCAGGAATGTTCATTCGGAAAATCAGCCTTTACAGCTCGAGACACCATGACAGCAAGTAAGAGACTGAAAGACAGAACCGTGGAGAGAGCAAGAGACAAAATACTGGACAGGACAGGACAGGAGAACAAATAAAATGGCACAGAATAGAAGAAATGATGCATTGATTTTTAGGACATTTTTCTAGTGCGTTTTGGTTTATTTTGCAGATTACGTTTGTTGTAATTATGAGACTGTAATTTAAAATAGGTGAGTTTTCTCTCGCGCAGTGTTCTGGTTGAATTTTTGGAAGAGGTATCTGAAGGTTGTAAAAAGAAGGTAAGACTGAGAGAGGTAAGGTGTTTTATCATTTTGAGTTTCTGGGAAATTATAAGTCAAGAGCAGGATGCAGTACGATGTAAGGGGGAGGAGATCATTGATTTTGGAGCTTAGAAGGAACAAAACAAGTTCAGAAGATGACCGATCAAAGTAAAACACCAATAATATAGAGGCAAGAAAGCTTGAAGTCGAGATATGTCGTATGTTATGGGTGAAGTAGGGTTCACCTGTCAGATGAGATTTTTCTTGCAACTTGTTGAGAGTGCAAGAGGAGAGTTACAAGAGCTTCCACAGATATGGGAACAGTACTCAACTCTTCATCAAACTTTGGGCTTTATAGAGATTTAAGAGTTATTGAAAGGAGAAGATGTGTTTAGCATAAAAGAGAAAACTGAGCTTCTTGAAGACAGTTTTAGTAATGGAGGAGATGTGCATGTTCCATTTGAAGTCAGAGGAGATGGCAGCGCACCAGGACTAGCCATTCCACAAGCCAGGATATTCTAGTAGGACTATGACACCGCCATCTAGCCAACGATGTGAAAGATTGTCCAGGTATGTCCTATCCACAATAAACAGGATAAATCTTACACGGGCCAATTGCCACCCTATCAACTTCCACCCAATCATCAATAAAGTTTTGGAAGCAGGCATCAATATTGCCATCAAATGACATGTAATCACCAATAACCTGCTCACTGACGCTCAGTTTGGGTTCCATCGGAACCACTCAGCTCCAGATTTCATCACAGCCTTAATCCAGACGAGGAGGCAGGGGCTGAATGCCAGAGGAAAGATGAGAGAGCCATCCCTCAATATCAAGGAAGCACTGAACCAAGGAGCCCCAGCAAAACTACAGTCAATGGGCGTCAAAGGAAAAACTCTCCATTGGCTGAAGTCATACCTGCCATAAAATAAGATGGAGGCCAATCTCTGCAGTCTTAGAACATTGTTGCAGGAGTTCCTCAGAAAAGCGTCCTCAGCCAAACCATCTTCAGCTGCTTCATCAATAACCTTCCCTTTGTAATAAAGTCAGGAGTTTGATTGTCCGCAAATGATTTCACAGCGTTCAGCTCCATTCATATTTCCTCCAATAATGAAGCAGCTCATGCCAGTCTACAACAGGGCCTAGACAACATCCAGGTTCCAGCCCAAATGGCCGATTATGGCCATCGCAAACGAGAGGGCCCCATCACCTCCCCCTGACCTTCAAAGACATCACCATCACTGAGACCTCCACCATCAACATCTTGGGATTGCCATTGAGCAAAAGCGTAACTGGACCAGCCTTATAAACACTGTGGCTGCAAGTGATGGTACCTCCAACAGTGCAGCACTCCTTCAGTACTGCACTGGAGTGTCAGCCTAGATCTGTGCTCAAGTCTCTGGAGTGGGTTTTGAACCCACAATCTTCTGACTCGGGCATGTTAGCTACCCACTTAGCCACGGCTGATGGGATACGGTGCTGTCGCTGCTTTAATAGGAGAGGAGACTGGCTGATCCTCATGGAGTGTGACATGATCTACTAGTGGTCAGTGATGAGCCTGGACATAGCTGCATGCTAAGAACACCCATCCAGTCACAAACTGGCAGTGTCGCCCTGTTGTCGGGACAGTTTTGCAAAATGCTACCAATGAGTTTAGGCCCTTAATGATTAGATTGCTACATTGAAGAGCTGCATCTGACCACAGTACCTTCCAATTGGAGCCTTTTTCCCTTTTTCCTGTGCTATAGTAATGTTAAGTAGCTTGTGTCTTTGGCTAACTCACACTGGTAGATGAAAATGTAGCCATTTTGGCAGATCCCAAGATGACTAAACTTAGTTTTTTCATAGTAATGAAGGTGAGTGATATTTTGATGATTGATTGTAATATGTAGGTCTGTTTTTTCAAAGGTAACCATGCAGGCTGAAATTCAATCTTAATTTAGTTATTTATTTAATCTAAATCAGGGTTTTATTGATGCATAAGTATAATAATGAATTGTTTGGTTTAATTCTAGTTAAACAAGCCAAAGCCTGTCAATCTCAACAACAGAATTGGCCATTAATGGCCACCATCTGTCGATCTATGTCACTATTATTGATTGTTCATAGGGTGAGATGAAGCAAATAGAGTGGGAGAGTGGGAGGAGGCTCATGTGGAGCATAAACACTAACATAGTCTGTATGGGCTGAATGGTCTGTTTCTGTGCACAGCAAGTACCTTCTCTGTTCTCGCCCTTAATGGTGCTCCTCTAAGATTTCATGAATTGAAGTCTATCCCTCCTTAATGGACACATTAGGCTTCTTGCAACCAAAGCTTCAACTATCGTTCTGGCTTTCTCCCAGTGGATGGAGTAGACACTTGTTTCTGGCACACTTTCATCTCCTAAATCTTCCATTACCATTTTGCTTGCCAGGATGATATTGCTAACCATCTTGTGAGAGTAGTGCAAATCTTATTTTTTTTACTACAGAATCTGGGTCTAACTAATTGAATCCTGATCCATGCTAGTCTGCAGAGAACTCATTCCTTACACTGCACACCCTAGAGGTGGACTCCTCCATACTCTCAGCTATGATAAGGCAGCTCCATGGCACGTTGTCTAATGCATCTGTTGGTGCAGTTCCAAGGTCCTTCTCTTAAAGTCTGGGGCGTTGAGGCCTTTATCCCGACCCTCTTTAGCAAAGCTTGGACCCTCTGACCTCTGAGCTGATGCATGTTGAAGTCAGAGGAGGTGATGGTGCAGGCTGCCGAGGCTCATCATCTTCTGAAAGGCCTGATTTTGCAGAGGGAATTGGAAGAAAGGGAGGGTGAATGAATGAATAAAGAAAGAAAGAAAGAAAGAAAGAATTTGCATTTCTATAGCGCCTTTCATGACCTCAGAACATTCCAAAGCGCTTTACAGCCAATGAAGTATTTTTTGAAGTATAGCCACTGTTCTAATGTAGGAAATGCGGCAGCCAATTTGCGCACAGCAAGGTTCCACAAACAGCAATCTGATAATGACCAGATAATCTGTTTTCGTGATGTTGGTTGAGGGATAAATATTAGCCCAGGACACCGG
This sequence comes from Heptranchias perlo, assembly GCF_035084215.1. Lineage (NCBI taxonomy): Eukaryota > Metazoa > Chordata > Chondrichthyes > Hexanchiformes > Hexanchidae > Heptranchias > Heptranchias perlo. The sequence continues at coordinate 123,192,419 of NC_090327.1, forward strand.
GGAGAACTCCCCTGCTCTTCTTTACAATAGTGCCGTGGGATCTTCTATGTCCACCTGAAAAAGCGTCTCAACCGAAAAACGATACCTCCGACAGTACAGCACTCCCTCAGTACTGCACTGGAGTGTCAGCCTAGATAATGTGCTGAAATCTCTGGAGTGGGACTTGAACCCATGACCTTCTGACTCGGCGGCAAGAGTGCTACTCACTGAACCACGGCTGACACTATTTCTGGGCAGGTTAGGGAGCCTCACATGTGTTGGGAGTAGTGAGGCATCAACAATTTGGGCAGCTGCCTGAAAGATATGCTCATCAAAGACAAATAGAAGAGAACAAATCACAGACCTTGCTGATCCAATGCTCCCATCTCTCCATCCCCGATGCTGAGGGAGGCTTGTGTCCTGAATGTCATGTCGTCTTGTTCCATTGCACTGAAGACCTGGGTGTGAGTGGGCTGTCCGGCCTGTTCCTGCCAGCTCCTTGGCATTGTGTGAGAAGGAAGGAGAACTTATTAGTGAGTGACTCCAGGTAAGGCTTGAGATCTGTTGTCAGGTGTGCTGATGTGTGACATTGAGCAAGCAGTGGGCAGAGTAGGAAGGTGTTACAGAGCAGGAGGGTTTACATGTGAGGGTAAGGATAAGAAAAGAGTGCATAGCTTTCCCGGTGCAACCACGTGACAGCAAGATGCTGCATGTGCTTGCAGAGAGGGCAACAGCAGCTGCTGTTAATGCAACTGCAAGTAGGAGGAGGGAAGGCTTAGATCTCATTGCTCATGAGCAGATGCAGAGTAGTATGGGGAGGGGAAGTGATGTGACACAATGCGATGCAGAGAAGGCGTCATGACAAAAATAATTCCTACCTTGGCCAAATGTGTAAGATCGTTAAATTTCATGCAGCAATGAAGCCATGTTCTGTGGGGGGGTGGGGGGGGGGGGGTGAGGCTGACACCAACACCATTGACCTGCTCCAAAAGGAGAGATTTGCAGGAGTATGGGAAAAGAGGGAGTGGGACTAATTGGAGAGCTCTTTTAAAGAGCCGGCACAGGCACAATGGGTCAAATGGCCTCTTTCTGTGCTGTAAGATTCTATATTCTTTCAGGCCATTCCGCAAGGTATGCCTTGAGAATGCGAGTCTTCACTGAGGGGAACAGGAGGTCCTTTGCGTTTCCTCACTGCCTGCACTAAAACCTCCAGGGCTGCGTCTGAGAATTGCGGATGCTCGTCCTTGTGACCTTGTGACCTGATGCACTTTGTCACCACACGGTGCTGCAATGCTAACCTGATGTCCTCGCTTTAAGGTCGGAAAATGTGTGGGCAGCTCGCCTGTGATAGGATATCGAGGCCTGTCAGTCGAAATGGTCCCAGCCTCTTGGGAACTTTCCTCGCCCATCCTAAGCCGCTTCGGCGCAAGGAGTGAAAATCAACAACAACAACTTGCATTTATATAACGCCTTTAACGTAGTAAAACAACCCAAGGAGTTTCATAGGAGCGTTATCAAACAGAATTTGACACTGAGCCACACAAGACATTAGGACAGGTGACCAAAACCTTGGTTTTAAGGAGCTTCTTAAAGGAGGAGAAAGAGGCGGAGAGGTGTGGGAGGGAATTCCAGGGCTTAGGGTCTAGGCAGCTGAAGGCACGGCCATTAATGGTGGAGCGATGAAAATCGGGGCTGCGCAAGAGGCCAGAATTGGAAGAGCGCAGAGATCTCGAAGGTTTGTAAAGGAAGTTACAGAGATAGGGAAAGGCGAGGCCATGGAGGATTTGAAAACAAGGATGACAATTTTAAAATCGAGGCGTTGCCGTACTGGGAGCCAATGTAGGTCAGCGAGTACAGGGCTAATGGGTGAACGGGACTTGGTGCGAGTTAAGATACAGGTAGCAGAGTTTTAGATGATCGCCCCCCTCTATTTTGTGTGTAATGGTAACAGACTGAAGCACAACAATTTCACATGTTTATTTAAAAATGTGTAACTTCGGTACAAAAAGTTCAATGCTTTCTTGGTCTTTAAAGTCTCTCTATTTAGTCTGTGTTCATAAAAGCAATTGCCTTTAATGTTAATTGATTTCCTGTATGCAGCATATCCGTGCAGGGAGCTTTTCAAAAGGTCCAAGCCAGCAGGTTGATTGCACACTTGTTACCTGTAATTCAATACAGAAGCACTCTGTTTACAAAGCCCGGATTTCCTGCACTGTCAGTTAAAGCAATCAGCGCAAACATTGGAGCCTCAGAACTAAATAAACAATGAGAGAATGTTCAGGGCTGCCAGTAACCCTTCACAGGTAATTTAACAGCCTTCGACTACAAGGCATCACTCGTTGTAGATGTCTGCTCAGTGCAGAATCTGACATTCTTTCTGCTGTGTTCTGACAATAGCTTCATGCGTATCTCTTGCTGTGGTTCACTGGAGTTCTGTGCGTTAACAGTGAACTTCAGTGTTGCCATTACGCCAGATGTCCACACCTGCGCATCATGATCCCCGCTGATGAGTTGCTTCAGATCATCTTAGGATCTTTGAGCTGCTCAACTGGAAGATTCTTTGTTGGCTTTGAGGGAAAAAGGAATATTTGACAGGTTCTAGGTTCTATGATTTACATAGTTACATAGAACTTACAGCACAGAAACAGGCCATTCGGCCCAACTGGTCTATGCTGGTGTTTATGCTCCACACAAGTCTCCTCCCACTTAACTTCATCTCGCCCTGTCAGCATATCCTTCTATTCCTTTTTCCCTCATGTACTTATCCAGGTTTCCCCTTAAGTGCATCTATAATTTTGGGAAGGTTTTTGCTATTCAAAACTTTATTGAACAAGAGGAGGTCCAGTAGATAGAATTGGGCTACATTATACTGTTAAGAAATGTTATGAACTGCTGCCAAAATATGTTTCATTTAGTGGTGCGTATGCTGAAAGGACTCTGTGATGAACGCAACGTGCATTTTCAGTGGAAAATAATAGGGCTTAAGTTATAAATGTGAATTGCTCATTTTGTGTTGTATTTGCATATGCAACACTGACAATAAAAATCATCATTTAAAAAAAAATCACGAAATGAAATTTTTGGTACAGGATATTCTCATCATAGTGATCCCAGCAGGAAAGTTGGTTGTGCTCAGTCCTTCTATACGAGTCCTTCCTATGCTCGCCGATTCTCCCATTGTGCTATTTTATTAGCCTGGTGTTCCTACCAATAGATGGCAGCATATTAGATTTAGCTCTTGGCTCATGCCAGTAATGCAAAAACCATTGTTCAAGTAGACTTCCGCAAGTTTGTATTTATTGAGAACCTATTTCAATATATATTTTGAATTATTGAAATAGCAAGTGAAGCTGGGATTGTTCTCCTTAAAGCAGAGTAGGTTAAAGGGAGATTTAATAGAGGTGTTCAAAATTATGAGGGGTTTTGATGGAGTAAATAAGGAGAAACTGTTTCTGCTAGCAGGAGGGTCGGTGACCAGAGGACACAAATTTAAGATAATTGGCAAAAAATCCGAGAGGGAAATGAGGAGAATTTTTTTTTACTCAGCGAGTTGTTATGATCTGGAATGCACGGCCTGAAAGGGTGGTGAAAGCAGATACAATATTAACTTTCAAAAGGGAATTGGATGTATACTTGAAAAGGATAAATTTGCAGGGCTGTGGGGAAAGAGCAGGGGAGTGGGACTAATTGGATAGCTCTTTCAAAGAGCTGTTATAGGCACGATGGGCTGAATAGCCTCGTTTTGTGCTATGATAATTATAGAAGTCTATTAAATTCATGGAGCTTAAATGTCCACATAATGAGTGAATGACTGTATACTGTTACAGTTTTATTTTACATACATACTGTTATTAAAACATGAAATGTTTTACCACAAGTGGCCATTGAGGCAGATGCTATAGCGTTGTTTGAAAGAGAATTGGATAAGTATTTGAAGAAAAAGAATATGGGGAAAGGATAGGGAAATGGGATAGAGTAAATAGCTCTAGCAGTTGAAGGGCTTGAAAAGCTAGCTCTGGCACAGGCACAGTGGCCTTTTGCACTGTACTTTCCATGATTTTACTCTATCTTGCAAAAATCAGCATTGAATTTTTTCTGCTCTTTTGATTTAATTATGTGAAAAACTAGTGAATAGAGAGAACCAGCAGATTGTAATACGTTTGCAGCAGAAATGAATATTTCTCTCCTTCTCTGGAATTACTAATTGTATCAAACAGGATTAAGAAATTATATGTAATACTAAAATCATTAAACATTAGTTAGTTGATGTCTGGACTTTGGTATTAAAATAGTTTTGATAACTTTTTGTCAAATACATTTTATTAGCCTATTTCTTCTAGTATTGCCAAAACCACTATTTTGGAATAAAGATTTCAACGACTGAAGCTATCCCATTGAGCATTTTGTACGGGACTGCGGTAAGCCATATTTTTAAATTACAGTGGCAGCCATGGCTCAGTGGGCAGCACTCTCACCTCTGAGTCAGAAGGTTGTGGGCTCAAGTCCCACTCCAAGACTTGAGCACAAAATCTATGCTGACACTCCAGTGCAGCACTGAGGGAGCGCTGTCTTTTGGATGAGACTTAAACCTCTCAGGTGGACATAGAAGATCCTATGGCACTATTCGAAGAAGAGCAGGGGAGTTCTCCCCGGTGTCCTGGCCGATATTTATCCCTCAACCAACATCACTATAACAGATTATCCGGTCATTATCACCTTGCTGGCTGTGGGACCTTGCTGTGCGCAAATTGGCTGCCATATTTCCTACATTACAACAGTGACTACACTTCAAAAGTACTTCATTGGCTGTAAAGTACTTTAGGATGTCCTGAGGTTGTGAAAGGTGCTGTATGAAGGCAAGTCTTTCTTTCTTTGCTAGTTATCAAGGCCTAGATTTTCTGCTGCAGCAAGCTGAGAATTCTGCTCACCATGCCCTGACTCTGGGCAATTTTCCAGGATCAGAGTCACCTCAGGAGCCTGCTTAGGAGTGGACGAAGAAGCAGCAACATGCCTCAATCGCCTTCTGCAGGATAATGGGTGGTTGCCAACCCTCCAGGAGTCTGCCCTGGAGTCTCCAAGAATTAAAGATTAATCTGTTGGACATTGTTTCCAGCAATTATAAGGGCACTAAAAATAGGGTGTTTTTTTTTCATTTTCTTTGAACACTTCCATTTATTAGTTATAAAAATATTGGAGAGGGGGAAAAAAGGCTGTTTGACTGACAGTCAAGAATCATCTAATCAGGTAATGGAGAGTCTGAACACTTTTCAATTGGCCGTGGGAAGATGGGACACCGTGAGGATGGACATGTCGGGCGACCAATGGCTGGAGTGTGGGGGCTGGGCAGTTGGAGGCAGGAGGGTCATGTGACGATACCCCCAGGAATACATCCGAACAGAGTTGGCAACCCTAATGGGGTTGGGTGCCAAGTGACAAAAATTTAAAATTTACGTTTTAACTGTTTAATCTATGCAAGCGATCTCCCAAGCGATTGCATAGGCTATCTGGGCCTTTAATTTTTAAAACCATCCCCACCATCCCCCCCATCCCTGCGTTCCCCCCCCCCCCACGCCCATGCCACTCCTAGCCTTGCATGGACGCCAGGAAATGCGGCAGTGTTCCTTAACGCCCAACAATGCTAACGCGCATCCGATGGCAATATGTCATATGATTTATTGCCTTCATTTGCATCTCATTATAACGCGACAATCTATATTTGGGCAGATGTTTAACACTGCCGACATCACTTCCGGCAGAAAATACCACAAACGGCAGGGGTGAGTGAGCCGAGAAATATCCCAATGCTCTCCACTCAAGTTAGGGGAAGATCTAAGCTAAAGTTGATGAAAAAGAAATACAACTGTTTGAAAATGCCAACAGGTAATGATTCCTTCAGCTAAAAACATCTTAATTAGGCCACATTATAGGATGTAGTTCCTTGTAAAATATATATAGAATTTTTGTTAAATGTATGTTTAATCAAATAAACATGTTGAGGTAAGTGGAATGTTGGTTATGAGGATGCTAGTGAGTAATTGATGTATAACTGGGAATTCATTCACATAATGTACCTAAAATGTAAAGCAAGGAAGGTTAAGAATCAGTAGTGCATTATATTTCTTATGACAACCAGCAAAGTATCACATTTGTAAAAGGAATGTAAAAGACATGAAATGTGTTTTGTTTCCTATCAAGGGATAAGCAGACCTGTCAATCTCAGTGCATCACAAGGAGTGCAGTAAAACAACAGTCATTTGTACAATAACGTTGGGAAGCTTTCATCTAACAAACATGAGACAAAGGCATTCTTAAACAGTGACTGAATCCATAGGTTTACAAACGGTAAACACCTTGGGATGTTTCCCTACATTAAAGGTGCTATGTAAATGCAAGTTGTTGATCGTGATGATACTGACACACATTTATTTAACCTGAAGATGCTACTCTTGTGGACTAAGTGGGTTATAAAGGTTTTCATCAAGATTGGGATGAAGTTGGTATTCCATTGTTAACCACTAATAATGCTGTTTGTTGCTTAGTGGGTAACAGTGAAATTTTGACCCAGTATTTCAGGCATTTCTTTCCTGTGTTTCCCCATGCCGTGTAGCTGCCACTAGCCATTAAGACCTTTTCCAAGGCCGCACTGTAAGTGTCTAGTAGTGGATGCACGTGAATGAGTCAAATTGTCAAATTGCCTTCAATCAAGAACTTGTTCTGCATAAACTTTTAGGCAACAACCTGAAGTCTGGAACCACATGTACGTTGTTGCTGAAGAAGAAAAAAATATATATTTCTTGCTGAATTTTAGTAGGGACGACTACAAGCATGGAAACCATTTCAAGGGACATGGTCATCATGAAAATGAGATTGGCAAAGAATTTTTTGCGTGGGGGACATTCTGTGGCATCCACTATTCTAGCCTCATATACAAGTGATGTGTGATAATGTTTTGACAGGACTTATGCTATCATGTCATGCATTTCACCGTCATGAAGAGTTTGCCCCTTTAATATAACTCACATCATGTGAAGAGATTTTTTTACCTGCTTTTCCAGGTATTTAGAAAATCCTTATGTGGGGATGAGTCTTTTTTTTAGTAGTTAACCTCCTCCCACATAGGTTGCACCTCCAGATTTACAGTTTGAGTTCATCCAAAACTCTGCTGCCCGTATCTTAACTCGCACCAAATCCCGTTCACCCATCACCCCTGTACTCGCTGACCTACATTGGTCCGTCAACTCTTCAATTTTAAAATTCTCATCCTTGTTTTCAAATCCCTCCATGGCCTCGTCCCTACCTATCTCTGTAACCTCCTCCAGCCCTGCAACCCTCTGCGATCTCTGCACTGCTCCAATTCTGGCCTCTTGTGCATGCGCGATTTTCTTCGCTCCACCATTGCCGGCCGTGCCTTCAGCTGCCTAGGCCCTAAACTCTGGAATTCCTTCCCTAAATCTCTCTGCCTCTCGACCCCTCTCTCTTCCTTTAAGATGCTCCTTAAAACCTATCTCTTTCACCTGTCCTAATTTCTCCTTACGTGGCTCGTTGTCAAATTATGTTTTATAATCCTCCTGTGAAGCGCCTTGGGACGTTTTACTACGTTACAGGCGCTATATAAATGCAAGTTGTTGTTTTATAACCTACATGAGAATGGAACTTATAGGGCTCGGTTTTCGTACCCGCGATTGGGTGCGTTCGTGGCGGGGGGGGGGGCTGCGAAAATCGGGGATTCCCGGGGCGGGTCTGGAGCCCGGCTCCAACCTGCCCACTTCCGGGTTTCCCCGCATGTGGGACTCCCGCTGGCAATTAAAGCCGGCGGGGTGCCACTTAAAGTACTTGAACAGGTACTTCAGGCTGTTTACAGACCTGATTGACCTGTTATTTTAGTAGGGATGGGATTTTGCAATTGACTGAAACTGTTTCCCGTACTGGGGGAAACACTCCCAGTTCAAATGAACGTGTTGCAGCCACCAGCCTGTGGCAGCTGCTAAGGTCCATTTGACAGGTGCGGGGGGGAGACCCTCACTCGTCGCAGGAGGCCACCCTGTCACTTTGGACAAAGTTTGGCCTCCACCACCCTCCTCCTAACACTAAAATTCACATTTACCCACCTTGCGGACCCCCACAGATGTACATCTTCCGGATGGGGGCCGCCATAGCTGCAGTCATGACCTCCTCGAAGGGCGAACAGCATCACCAGCCTCGCCGGCCACGCCGTCCACCTCTGACACGTGGAGCTCCACAACACAGTGTTGGGACACATCCACCTGCACAGCAGGAGGGAGGGCAACCGCAAAGAGAGGGCACTACCCTCGCCACAGGGTCTACAGACCGAAGCTCAGCTTCCTGGACCTCTCTGAGCAGCAGTGCACACAGAGGTTCAGAGTCACTTGACATGTAGTCGAGGACATCTGCAGCATCCTTCATGCCGAGCTGCTCCCGGCCGCCCGAGCACCATCTTCTTACCTGTCGCTGTCAAAGTCACCACTGCCCTCAACAACTTCTCCTCTGCATCCTTCCATGGTGCCACCGGGGACATCGCCAACGTCTCTCAGTTGTCTGCACAAAAGAGCCCTGCAAATACACCTACACCCACTCTGCAGTGACACAATGGGTGGCGCCAGTTGTGGGTCTTCATCGTGATCCTCAGGAAAGGGCATTATTGCACAAACCAGACAAGATTTGCAAAGACGTGGCAGTAGTGGTGACAATATAATATGTAATGTGAGTTGATCAGAAATTAAATATAAGTAAAAAACCATGACAAACCCTCAAAAACCCTTGTACATCCCCTTCATGCTCACGAAACGTTTGCCTTACGCTTCCTACTGCACATATGTGATGCATGCCCTGTGGCTGCAGCACAGGTAGTGGCAGGTTGAGTGAGGCTGACCGTGAAAGAGATGCATGAGAGGGTGAGTATGAGATAGAGCCATGAGATTGTATGAGGATTGGGTTGAGTGGTAGTGGCGGGATGAGTACTGGCGAGGTGAGTAAGTGCAGGTAAGATGAGGATGAGCTTTGAGTGGGTGTGAGGAGTGATGTGATAGAATAGTGTTGGCAGTGCAGAAGGAGATGTGGGGTGAGGGCGATGATGTGGCAGACGGAGTGTAGGGGAATGAGTAAGTGTACTCACTTCAGCTCACCTACTTAGATCATTGAAGCGCCTCCTGCACTGTATGCAGGTGGGCGATATGTTGGTGGTGCAGGTGACCTCCTCTGCCACCTCGAGCCAGGCCTTCTTGGTGGCAGAGGCAGGCCGCTTCCTCCCGCCCGCCGGGGGGGGGGGGGGGGGGGGGGGGGAGGATCTCTGTCCTCCCTCCTCCTCACCCCATCCAATAATACCTGGACTGAGACATCATTAAACCTGGGAGCAGCCTTCCCCCTGGGCTGCTCCATGCTGTAATTTTTCCTATTTCCTGCAGCATCTGTCAGTGGAGGACTGCCCCTTTAAATAGAGCTCCTCCAGCTGACAGACCTTACTGCGCATGCGCAGCCCGCCCGCCGCACAGCTCATCAGCGGGAAACCCGGAAGCACAGGTAAGTGGCTCCAATTAGCCTGCGATTGCGTGCGGAGCAGACTGATTTCACCGGGCGCGTTACCCACGCGCCCAGTCGACCCCCCCCCCCCCGCTGTGAACCCGCCGCCATGCTAATATCGGGCCCATAGAATCATAAATATTTACAGCACAGAAGAAGGCCATTCGACCCATTGTGCCTGTGCCAGCTCTTTGCTCGAGCAAACCAAAACTAATCCCACTGCCCTGCTTTTTCCCCATAGTCCTGGTTGAAATATTCATCCATCATTCCCTTAAAAGGTGCAGTGGTCTCTGAGTCAACTATTTCTATTCCAAAGCATGCTATGCTCCAAGAACTCTCCAACTCCCATAGTACCTCAATGTCACCTAGACTCACTAGCCTAATCTTTCTCCTTAGGGCATTTTTAAATTGAAATTTTAAATTTTGAAATAATCCTTCATCCAACATCACTAAAACAGATTATCTGATCATTATCACGTTGTTGTTTGTAGGATCCTGCCGTGCGTAAATTGGCCAGGTGAATATTGGCCAGAACACCAGGGATAACTCCCTTGTTCTTCCTCAAAATAGTGCTGTGGGATTTTTTACATCCACCTAAGAGGGCAGACGAGGCCTCGGTTTAACATCTCATCTGAAAGACGGCACCTCTGACAGTGCAGCACTCCCTCGGTACTGGATTATGTGTTCAAGTCTCTGGAGTGGGACTCAAACCCACAACCTTCTGACTCAGAGACGAGAGTGCCACAACTGACAAGGAACAATTCAATGCTCCAGGCAGAAACACAAGTTTCTTTGTCTACTTAGCTCAGTGCAAGTACAATTGGCAACATAACTTAGATTGCAAAGTACCAATCTGAAACAAGTATCAGTAGTATAATGGTACCCTCATTGCAGCTCCTCCATTTGCATCTGTAAAAGAGGTATAAGTGTGCTGTAATGTAGCATAAGTGTCCAGAATGACAAAATACTGTCGAACTATTTTAGCAGCAAAATACATTTTATTAGTCACTCGTGAGATGTGGACGTCACTGGCGAGGCCAGCATTTATTGCCCATCCCTAATTGCCCTTGAAAAGGTGGTGGTGAGCCGCCACCTTGAACTGCTGCAGTCCGTGATACAATACAATACATTTAATGTATTTACGAGTGGATTGTGTAGCCCAAGGTGTTAACTGCTGAAACAAAAAGCAGCTCATCGCCACTATAGAAAGAAGAAAGAAATGCAAGTCTTTCTTTCTATCACACCTTTCACATCCTCAGGACGTCCCAAAGCGCTTCACAGCCAATTAAGTACTTTTTGAAGTGTAATCACTGTTGTAATGTAGGAAACGCCGCAGCGAGTTTGCGCACAGCAAGCTCCCACAAACAGCAATGAGATAATGACCAGATAATCTGTTTTTAGTGATGTTGGTTGAGGGATAAATATTGGCCAGGACACCGGGGTGAACTCCCCTGCTCTTCAAATAGTGCAGTGGGATATTTTACATCCACCTGAGAGGGCAGATGATAGTATTGCGAAGCACAAATATTTTTAAAGCTTGACTAAAATATGCTAAAATCAAATTTTGCAGTTTACACCAAGAGCGGTATATTGCACTGATTGCATGCAGTCTAACCATTTTGTTAATAACATAACTGTAGTCATTACCAAGGCTCTTCAGATATACTTTACATTTAGCTTCAGAACCTATCATCATTCCACAACGTAAAAGCTCTTAATGGTCATACATCTTGATGCACATTTTCATTCCTTTCTTGTGCTGTCTTCATTATAAACCATAAATGCTCTTACTTTGCTTAATTGAGCCTCTCGGATGTTGATCAGTGGTGTACTTCAGGCTCATGCTTGTGCGGTCAGTAATCAGAATGTTGCCTATTAAGCGCATGAGCCTATTAAATTTTGTCACATTGCCTCTTTCGAATACCACCTTTATTTTGCAGTGGGCAGCGCAGGTCAGGAGGGGTAAGCATGAGACAGCACTTAAAACTCGGGATTAAGTAGCCTCGCTCGGGAATTGGGGACTGCACTGCAAATGTTATTTTGGGCAGGTTGCCAACAGGACACACAGCAGTGAGAGGGATTGCATTCAAAGAAACAAGCTGTTAATTAAACATAAAACTGAAAAATTGCACAGCACTTTTAATAACTCAGCCAGAAAGCATGATTTAGACAAGAGAAAAAAGTTTCAAATTGGAAAGCAGTTAGTAAATTACTATAACTGTAAGAGGAACGAAATCTCACCAGAGATTCTGAAGATGACCATACAGATGAAATCTGAGAGTATGACTTTTGACAGTCATAAGTTTAATTATTGCTCAGGTTGTTGCCTTGTTGATGAAAGCTTTTGACTTGGTGCTGCATGCTGATGGTACAGTAATTTATGTAACATTCTTTAGATTCCATCCTTACCAACTCCCAGTATAATCTGGGATTCTCCAGTCAGAGTTGGAGCAAATCATTGGATGAGAGGCAGAGTAATGTCAACATTGCAAAGCTACCTGATTGGCAAGTGCATGTTATCTAGCTTTATCTTAGTTCTGGTTGGCACCATTCAGAACAGTCGATTTCTACAATTTACCATTTTTAAAAAAAAGTTAATGAGAAGCATTCGTTAAAGGGGAGATTCTCCTGGGTTGGCACACTGGATGACATGGGCACAGATAATATTAGAAAATCAGGCGGTTGGGAGCGCATGCTTGTAAAGGAATCTCCGATTTCCTTCCATTTAATTAATGGAAAGAGAAACAGCTTTCGGAGAGTCCTTTAAAGGCAGGCACGTGCTCTTCGACACACCATTCTTGCTGATATTTGTTGTGATCCTATGTGCCTGGATGAAGACTAAGGAAAATCCCCCCTCAAATGTGCAGACTTTATTAATATTGTATGATTTTCAAACCTTGGTTAGACTTCTGACCTTACAGATTGAAGTGCACGTTAAGGAATTTGACTTGACAATCATTTGGACATGTGAATAATTAATGGCGAGATGATTGTATTTGTAGAACATTAAGTCGTGCGTGCAGAGCAATTGCCAATCGTGTATTTCAGTGGGAATGGTCTCTCAGTGCCCATCGAGCAGGTCAGTAGCAATCCCAAATGCCCAAGATTCAATCTGTGAGTACCAATATAAGTCACACAGGATGAGAATTTGTTTCAGGGAGTTTCGTGCTCCTAATCATTTTTGCTGCTGCTTAATTTTAGTGATGAGAATAAAATCTTCAACGAAACAGCTGTAAATTCTGGGGTGGAGGTCGGGAGGTGGGGGGGGGGGGTAACAGAGAAAATGTTGGTCTAGACTCACTCCCTGTTATCTAATCGAAACATTATTTTAAAATAAATTAAACCTAGACGAAGAAATTACCACTCTAGAGAATGAGCAGACTCGAGACTATTGTATTATATTTATAAATGTGCTATCTTCAGTAAGTTTTTTTTTTAAAAAGTCAAGATTATTAGAGTAAAGGTTTTTGTGTGGTTGTGAGATAATGTGCTGGATTCACTTTAGTATAGTGCAATGTATACTTTACTGTCTGAAGTGATAGCCTTGAAATCTGTGTATTCTTACATTGAAATGAAACACTGAAAGTCCAATATGAGACATCCCTTGCGATGTGATGTCAGCAATGCTACATTGCTGTTCATTATCAATGGCCTCCTCACCTGTGTAGTCAATTATTTCTGTTTGATCCTTTTGGTCTTTGGTTGACTATATGATTGAGCGTCGCAAGCAAAATGGTCCATTATAATTATTATGTCCTCACTGCCAACGTTTAGACTGCTTAAATGACAGGATGTCCATGCAGATCAAGTCTAATGGTTCTGTGGTTTTGAATATTCGTCAGAGGAGCTTGTACATTAGCTATTGAAGTCTTTCTCTGACTAACCATTTACACTTCTTACCCTACAGTTTTACGTTTTGTTAGAACTGAAATCAACAGGTTTGAGTCATGGTCTACCCCAGGCTCACTATATTACCATAAAGGCTTTGTATAGTTTTCCCCCACACGTAAGAACAGGAGCAGGCCATTCAGCCCCTCAAGCCTGTTCTGCCATTCAGTTAGATCATGGTGGATCTATATCTTAACTCCATCTACCCACCTTGGTTCTGGAACCCTTAATACCCTTGCCTGACAAAAATCTATCAATTTCAGTTTTGCAACTGCCCAAGTTGTACATCACTATATCAATATCAGTAGTACCCACATCACTAAAGTTGTTTCGCACAGCGTCATACAGGCCTACAAATAATTCCACAGCTGCTGCATCGTCTCCTTGGTAAGTGCTTACCTCCAGCTTTGAGAACAAATGGCACCGCTTACACACAAACATTGGACAGTTCTCATGTTGAACATGAAGCCAGCCCCAAGTAATAGCACAGTTGTTACTTTAGATTTGTTCTTCTTAACTCGAGTTGTCATAGTTCCACATTTGGTGTTCTTTTAAATGGAAGTGATTCACGAGGGCATATCAGATGGACAGTCAGCTATTTCAGAATTCATGGAAAGAGATCAGCACTATCATGATTCTTATCTTGATTTTAAAATTTTCATCCTTGTTTTCAAATCCCTCCATGGCCTTTCCTCTCCCTATCTCTGTAACCTCCTCAGCCCTACAACCCTTCGAGATCTCTGTGCTCCTGCAATTCTGGCCTCTTGTGCATCCCTGATTTTAATCGTTCCACCATTGGCGGCTGTGCCTTCAGCTGCCTAGGCCCTAAGCTCTGGAATTCCTCCCTAAACCTCTCCGTCTCTCCACCTCTCTCTCATTTAAGATGCTCCTTAAAAACCTACCTCTTTGACCAAGCTTTTGGTCACCTGTCCAAATATCTCCTTATGTGGCTCGTGTCAAATTTTGTTTGATAACGCTCCTGTGAAGCACCTTGGGACATTTTACTACTATCTCTCTCTCTATCCCTTTCTACATATCTACATATATTTATAGATATACGTATAAAATGTGGTGATAATACATTAGTTTCATTTTACATTATAGTGTGAGTAAATATTTTCACATTTATAAGAATTGGTTTCCAATACATTGTTTCTGAAGTGAAAATGTTCACAACATGTGACTGACATTGTGTTTTTCAATTAATCTTATAATTAAAAGTAAGATATTTCAGCTGAATATATTTTACCAAATAAAACATGTAAATGATTTGATGAGCTCGTGGGTCACCTGAATCCAGCTGTTTTCAAAGCAGCAACATTAAATGAAGAGGGCAGGAGCAGGTACTCATTATTATAAACCCTGAAGGAGTTATCAAGATCAATTCCTACTTAAATTCATTAATCCAGTTTATCCATTTATTGCTGGCTGCGTAAATTGCATCAAAGTGAATGACCTGGTTCTCACACTGTAAATTCCTGACAGTTGCATATCAAGCAGTGGCTACCTTCTGGTCTGCAATGCTACTGAAGCAGAAGAATATTGAAATACCTACATTGGTAAAGCAACAGTAGCAAGCTTTGCATTAATCAGGTACACTGATGAACGTGTGTACATAGTACATGAAAATGAGGTTTAAAAAGGAGATAGAATAAATTATGTTAAAATGATGTATTTATATCACTTTCATTTTAGTGCCAGCATAATCAATCATGCAACTAAAATGTGTTATTTTAACAAATTTAAAACCATGTTCCTTATTCCTTGTATCTTGCACATCCCCAATTTTCATCGCTCCAGCATTGGCGGCTGTGCCTTCAGCTGCTTCGGCCCCAAGCTCTGGAATTCCCTCCCTAAACCTTTCCTCCTCTATACCTTTCTCTCCTCCTTTAAAGCCGCTCCTTAAAACCTACCTCTTTACCAAAGCTTTAGTCACCTCTCCAATATCTCCTTATGTGGCTCGGTGTCAAATTTTGTTTGATTACTGTACTGTGAAACGCCTTGGAAAATTTCAGCACGTCAAAGATGCTATATAAATGCAAGTTGTTGAAATTCCAAAATTAAAAAGAAAGCTTGAACAGTTGTAGTCCTGAGCTATAAAAAGGAGTACAAAGTAGGTTTACTTAACACTTTTAAAAACTGAGTTCCTAGGGACATTTTAGGGAATTTTGCAGACTAATACACACACTCATAATCAAACTTATACTGTACTACAGAATATCATGAGCTGAATTTGGGAAGTATTTTGCTCCCATTATGTTAAGATATGGTTCATGTTTCTCATGGCAGTATTGAAACAATAAATTTTAAAAATCTCCAAGTTAGGAAAATATAACTTATTTTTTATAACAAGTCATAGTCTAATTCAACCCACTTGTTCAACTTCTAACCAGTGATCTGAAGAAAGAAATGAACATTTATTTTATTTTCTAAAATTCAAATTGGATGCTATCACCCAGCCATGTCTAATCCTCAATAAAACTCAGAGCCCACAACAGGCAATTTCTTACTGGATAGACGCAGGCTAAAATAGTACCGTAAAAGTGCTATCAAACTGGAAATATTTGCATCAGGTATATTTTGTGGGACCAATGAACTGGGGCTTTAAATCCTGGTTCCTGATTGCATGAAATATACTGTTAGTTATAATCTCTAGCTATGTTCTTCCCCCCCAACTGGCACTTTTAATTTTAATCAGGAGCCTGTTTGAAGTACCGACGCTCTGTCTTTCTCCAGCTGCTTGAGCGTGGAGGAAATTACCAGCTGGTACACTAACCAGTTGGTCTTACATAGAAATAGATGGAAGCCACAAAATGGAAACAGGCCATTTGGCCCAACCATTCTGTGCCAGTGTTTACGCTCCACATGAGCAAATGCTGCTAACCACATTTACCCGCCCTGTTCCTTATCCCTTCATCCCCTTTTAACTTCAGCCATGGCTCAGTGGGTAGCACTTTCGCCTGTGAGACAGAAGTTTGTGGGTTCAAGTCCCACTCCAGAGAACTGAGCACAAAATCCAGGCTGACACTCCAGTGTCGTACTTAGGGAGTGCTGAACTGTCGGAAGTGTCGTTTTTGTCGAATGAGATGTTAAACCGAGGCCCTGTCTGCCCTCTCAGGTGGACATAAAAGATCCCATAGTGCTATTTTGAAGAAGAGCAGGGGAGTTTTCCCCGGTGTCCACGCCAATATTTATCCCTCAACCAACACGACTAAAGCTGTTTGTGGGACCTCGCTGTGCCTAAATTGGCTGCTGCTTTTCCAAAATTACAACAGTGACTACACTTAAAAAAATATTTCATTGGCTGTGAAGTGCTTTGGGATATCCGGAGGTTGTGAAAGGCACTATATAAATGCAAGCCTTTCTTTCTTTAGGAAGGAACATAGCAACAGGAGTAGACCATTCAGCCCCTTAAGCCTGATCCATCATTCAGTTCGATCATGGCTAATCTGTATCTTAATTCCATCTACCCGCCTTGGTTCCGTAACCCTTAATACCTTTGGCCTAACAAAAATTTATCAGTCTCAGTGTGACATTTTCAATTGACCCCCAGCCTCAACAGCTTTTTAGGGGAGAGAGTTCCAGATTTTCACTACCCTTTGTGTGAAGAAGTGCTTCCTGACATCACCCCTGAACGGCCAAGCTCTAATTTTATGGTTATGTCCCCTTGTTCTGGATTCCCCCCACCAGAGGAAATAGTTTCTCTCTGTCTACCCTATCAACTCCTTTAATCATCTTGAATACCTCAATTAGATCACCCCTTAATCATCTATATTGAATGAGGGGTGCAGTGCAGATTCACCATAATGATACCGGGGCCAAAGGGTTAAATTATGAAGACAGTGTGCATAGATGGAGGATTTTCAGGATTATAAAAAAATAATAATTGTACAATGCAAAAAAAAAATTTAAACCAGAGTTTTATTCTGAAAGATTTTGTCAAGTTGTGTAGCAATTTATGTTGCTATCCAAATCAGTCTTCTCCAAGGCCAATATATCCTTCCTGAGTTGCAGTGCCCAGACATGATCAGGAACATGAAGTGGCAAAGAGCTGTAGCAGACTGTATTTTGAGTGAGATTCAGTTACCAAAGGTAGAGACAGTTCAGGTGATGCTGAAGAAGGTGCTGTCTAGTCACATTAAGTCATAGTTTGTTATCGAGCAGAGTCTAAAATACTAAATCTTACAGATGTGGCTTAGTTTAGCTTCAATGCAGCCGAGAACAATTCAAGCTGCAAACTAGGGTGGGCAAGTGACCTCAAAATCCTGGGGGCCTATCAAAGTGGTGTTCCACATTATTGATAGCAACAGAGATATTGACAGTCTGTGCTCGGAAGGAAAATAGGAGTTTGATATGACATATTGTGTGTCTCAGCAAGCCTCATAAATAATTTTGACAAGTTTTTGTATGCATGGGAAAGTCCTTGATTCAGCCTCCCATAAAAATAAACTTCTATTATGGAATGTATTTGTCAAGTAGCTGTGTGATGGATGGAGCTGTGTTTACCCCTTGGCAGTTCGATGAGTTTTAGATGCACAGTATTACTGGTGAGGATTTTCAGGATTATATAAAAAAAAATTGTACAGTGCAAAAAAATATATAATATTTAAACCAGAATTTTATTCTGAAAGGTTTTGTCGAGTTGTGTAGCAGTTTATGTTGTTATCCAAATCAACGATCTCCTTTCTCTTGATTTATTGGGTTTCTCTGTTGTGCTCACAGTTTTTCAGATTTAACCAAATCAAAGGCTCAATTGTTGCTTCTGGATATTTTTTCCACAGTAAATGTTTATAACCACGGTGGTAGAAAAGCATTTTTTACTATATTATCTGCATCTTTCATTCTCAAACAGACTGGACATATATTGTTAATAGGTTTTTATAGTGAATTCAGCAAGTCTCTGAAGGGGATGATTCAGAATGCTCTGCTGGTATAGTTTATGTGGTTAGTTACCACAGCCTTTGACGGGTTAGCTACAGAAAGTTTGCTACAGAAATATTTTGCTTTAATTTTGTATTTAAGGTTAGGCTATCAGTTCTTTTACAGAAAAAGATTCTGCTTTAATTTGATGGTGTTTGAATTGCATGTAATGTTTTAATTTTGAAAGCACACACAGATTCTATGCACGCAGGTGTGTCATGACAAATTCCCAAAATGTGTACACTTAACACGTTAAGCATGATTTGCAGTCCGGGTACCTCTATTTTTCATAACATGTCCCAGAGGCAGCTTAAATACTGGTTTTTGAGTGGATCTGATCAACAACAAAGCATTTGCCACAACAGATCAAGTAGCTTGCTTATTGTGTCAATTGTACCGTAATTTGAACTGCAAACCAGGTGAAATGTGTAATGTGGAGAAAGGCGTTTATTTAATAGATATACATAGATAAAGAAAGATGGATAGAAATTTACAGCTAGTATTTAGTTAACTGGATTCTCCTCCTCCTCCTCCCCTTAGTAATTAGTGGTTTTGTCCATTCTATGATTAGCCTATCATTAAATAGAGTTACATAGAATCTACAGCACAGAAATAGGCCACTCGGCCCAGCTGCTCCATGTCGGTGTTTATGCTCCATATGAGCTCCTCCCACCCTACTTCATGTAACCCTATCAGTTATCCTTCTATTCCTTTCTCCCTCATGTACTTTTCTAGCTGCCCCTTCAATGCATCTATGCTATTCGCCTCAACCACTCCATGTGATAGCAAGTTCCACAATCTGATCACTCCCTGGGTAAAGAAGTTTAAAAACATAGAAAATAGGAGCAGGAGTAGGCCATTCGGCCCTTCGAGCCTGCTCCGCCATTCAATATGATCATGGCTGATCCTCTATCTCAATACCATATTCCCGCGCTCTCCCCGTACCCCTTGATGCTTTTGTGTCTAGAAATCTATCTATCTCTTAAATATATTCAGTGACTTGGCCTCCACAGCCTTCTGTGGTAGAGAATTCACAGGTTCACCACCCTCTGAGTGCAGAAATTTCTCCTCATCTCAGTCCTAAATGTCCTACGCCGTATCCTGAGACTGTGACCCCTCGTTCTAGACCTCCAGCCCGGGGAAACATCCTCCCTGCATCCAGTCTAGCCCTGTCAGAATTTTATATCTTTCAATGAGATCCCCTCTCATTCTTCTAAACTCGAGTGAATACAGGCCTATTCAACCCAACACTGTGGCTGCAGTGTGTACCATCCACAGGATGCACTGCAGCAACATGCCAAGGCTTCTTCGACAGCACCTCCCAAACCCGCGACCTCTACCACCTAGAAGGACAAGAGCAGCAGGTACATGGGAACAACACCACCTGCACGTTCCCCTCCAAGTCACACACCATCCCGACTTGGAAATATATCGCCGTTCCTTCGTCGGCGCTGGGTCAAAATCCTGGAACTCCCTTCCTAACAGCACTGTGGGAGAACCGTCACCAGACGGACTGCAGCGGTTCAAGAAGGCGGCTCACCACCACCTTCTCAAGGGCAATTCGGGATGGGCAATAAATGCCGGCCTCGCCAGCGACGCCCACATCCCATGAACGAATAATTTAAAAAATCTCTCCTCATATGACAGTCCTGCCATCCCAGGAATCAATCTGGTAAATCTTCGCTGCACTCCCTCTATGGCAAGTACATCCTTTCTTATGTAACTGCACACAACACTCCAAGTGTGGCCTCACCAAGGCCCTGTATAACTGCAGTAAGACATCCTTGCTCGTATACTCAAATCCTCTTGCAATGAAGGCTAGCATACCATTTGTCTTCCTATCTGCTTGCTGCACCTGCATGTTTGCTTTCAGCGACTGGTGTACAAGGACACCCAGGTCCCTTTGTACATCAACATTCCCCAATCTATCACCATTTAAATAATACTCTGCCTTTCTGTTTTTCCTTCTGAAGTGTATAACTTCACATTTATCCACATTATACTGCATCTGCCATGTATTTGTCCACTCACTCAACTTGTCTAAATCGCTTTGAAGCCTCTTTGCATCCTCCTCACAACTCACGATCCCACCTTGTTTTGTGTCGTCAGCAAACTTGGAAATATTCCCTCATCCAAATCATTGATATATATTGTGACTAGCTGAGGCCCAAGCACTGATCCCTGCGGTACCCCACTAGTCACCACCTGCCACCCCGAAAAAGAACCATTTATTCCTACTCTCTGTTTCCTGTATGTTAACTAATTTTCAATCCATGCCAGTATATTACCCCCAATCCCATGTGCTTTAATTTTGCACAGTAACTTCTTATGTGGAAGTTTATCAAAAGGCTCCTGAAAATCCAAATACACCACATCCACTGATTCTCCCTTATTTATTCTACCAGCTAAATCTTCAAAAAACTCCAGTCAAACATGATTTCCCTTTCATAAATCAGTTTTAACTTTGTCTAATCCCGTTGATATTTTCTAAGTGTCCTGTTATCACATCCTTTATAACAGACTCTTAACATTTTCCCGGCTACTGATGTTAGGCTAATCGGTCTGTAGTTCCCTGTTTTCTCTCCCTCCTTTTTTAAATAGTGGGGTTGCATTTGCCACCCTCCAATCTGCAGGAACTGTTCCATAATCTGCAGGAACTGTTCCATGATCACATTAGAATACACATTCATTGAGAGTGTGCATTGAGACTACAACAGAAAAGGGGAAATAGGTAAAAAGCAAAATACCGGAGATGCTGGGAATCTGAAGCAAAAAAAAAACATAGGAAACACACAACAGTTCAGCCAGTGTCTGTGGAGAGAACAGACAAGTTCACGTTTCGGTGCTGACCCTCCTTCAGAACTGGAAAGGGTCGGGCAGGCATAATGATATAGCAGGTCATTTTACTTTAACCCACCCAGTGGGAAACTGACGAGATTGGATAGGATGGGCCGCCCATTTTACACTGTGGGTGGGTTAGGTTAAAATTAACCCCACAATCAGAAAAAGGGGAGGGGGAAATATGTGTGTGTATATATATTGTGTATATATATTGTGTATATATATATATATGTGTCACACATGAAGACTACAAACTCAGAGAGGAATCATGAATGAAATGATGTAGCAGGTCATCTCAATCAAGTAATGGACAGAAGCATTAAGACATTAAAGAAACAAAGGCTGTGTAAATAGCTAAGAAAGGGTGGGATCTGGGGAATTATGAGAAAATGGAAAATCCTGGGGGTAGTAGCTATGAAATTAATTTTAAAAATTTGAAAATAAGGATATAAAGTTTGAAGCTACTTAAGCCAGCTGTTCAGTTTGATAGCTGATGCAGTTGTGGCTCAAGAAGTGCATTTGATGGATAAACCTAAAACTTAGTGCTGGATAGGACTGATCCCACAATAGAGGAATTGCGATTCAGCTCTAGATAATTTTACATGTTGATAATCCGACATTGTTTGAATAGGGGAGTCAGATTACTTATTTGACAGCATTTATATCCTAACGTTCAATACTTCTGGGCCAACTGACCTTAGACTTGCTCCAGAATGGGGAGAGGTCTGTTCATTCCAGGCGAGGACCAAAATAGAAAAGGTGCCGCTTGCATAAGCCATAGTATAGAGGTGGTTGTCGTTGAGTTGGGTTGAGTCTAGGCCCATCGTTGGTTAAGATGTTCAGCAATGGAATTAGAATGTCTGACCCAAATACTGCTATTTAACAATAAAATTTCTCGTAAAATACTTGTAAACAATTTTACAACACCAAGTTATAGTCCAGCAATTTTATTTTAAATTCACAAGCTTTCGGAGGCTTCCTCCTTCCTCAGGTGAACGTTGTTGAAAAAAAAACTGTCAGTGGTAAATGAGTTTAGATGTGCACCTAAGAGAGCAAGCTGCAAACATCATGCTGGAATTGCTGAGAAAATAACGGCGTGTGATCGACGCACGCCATTATTAATGTGCAAATTGGCCAGCAACGTGTGGCTGTTGGAGCTCTCACATTGTTGGAGATTTTAAGAATGTCAAATTTTAATTTTTTTTCTTATTTTTCCTTTCTATCTCTTCTTTTTTCTCTCTCTCAAACCAATCTTTCTTTCCCTCTCTTTATTTACCTGATTTGACATTGAATTCACCCGCTTCTAATTCACCCTTCTTCTCAGTCCTTCCACTGTTTATTTCTCAATCCTTAAATCTCATTGGTTAAGGAGATACACTGTTGGCCCCATCGTTCACTAAGGTCCCGTTGCCCTCGCCACGCCGTTATCAGCTTGCACTTCCAGCAAGTTACAGGACAAAAAGATTTGAGCTGAAGGGTGCAGGAAAAAGTCTAACTGACTGGGCATGCCGGGAGATGCCCCACTCCAGCAAGAGGCGGTGGCGGGCCTTCTACTTGAACTGCTGCAGCCTTGTGGTGATGGTGCTCCCACAATGGTGTTGGGTAGGGAATTCCAGGATTTTGACCCAGTGACAATGAAGGAATAGTGGTACAGGTCCAAGTCAGGAAGGTGTGTTGCTTGGAGGTGATGGTGTTCCCATAACGTTGCTGCTCTTGTTCTTCGTGGTAGAGTGCAGGGCTGAGAGATGCGGTTGAAGTAAGCCCGGCAAGTCGCAGCACTGTCCTCTGCAAATAACACATACTGCAACTTCAGTGTGGCAGTGGTGGATACTGAGTTCAGTGGAAGGGGCACCTGTTGAATGGATCGCTTTAGCCTGAATGGTCAGCATTTTGACTGTTGCAGTCGCACCCATTCATACAAATGATGAGTATTCCATTATACTCTTGCCCTGAGCCTTGTATATGATGAAAAGTCAGGAGGTGAGCCACCCTTTGCAGAACCTCTGTCTTGCTCTTTTAACCTTGGTGTTGATGTGGCAAATCCAGTTAAGCTTCTGGTCATTGGTGACCCCCCCCCCCGGCCTACTCCAGGATGTTGATATGGGAGCCTCTAAAGGTCAGGGGGAGGAATTAGACCTTTTCTTGTTGGAGATGGTCATTGCCCGGCCTTTATGTGGTGCATATTTTACCCGCCACTTGGCAACCCAAGCCTAGATGTTGCCCAGGCCCTGTTGTAGGCTGGCATGAACCGCTTCATTATTAGAGGAATTGTAAATGGAGCTGAACACTAGAATCATCAGCAAACAGCCTAACCCTGACCTTCTGACAGAGGGAAGGTCGCTGATGAAGTAGCTGAAGAGTGTTGGGCCGAAGACGCTTCCCTGAGGAGCTCCTGCAGCGAATGTCCTGGGACTGAGATGATTGGCCTCCAACAACCATATCCATCTTTCTTCACGGCAGGTCTCACGCTAGCCATGAGAGGGTTTTCCCATTGACCCCTATTGACCTCAGTTTTGTAATCAGGTTTCATATTGTATTGCCAATGCGGTAGGTATTGTAACCACAGCTGTCGTCATCATTTGGGAATTGTTGATGTATTATATATTTTTCCCTTTATCGTTGTGGTTTGCACAGTCTCAACTTTACTTTGACTGTTACAAGAATCTTTAAATAAAATGTTAAAAACAGCCTCCACAAGATTCCTTGATACATGTCCACATATTTACATTCCTTATAGAAGCAATTGAGTTTCACAAAATTCGGAAATATTTTAGATTCTTGCTCTGTTCAACCCAATTTTCCTTAATGCTAAACTTAGTCATGTGTTTAAAATAAGATCTGTTGGAAAGATGCTGTCTAAGAAAAGTGCATACATCTGGGCCTGAAATTGTAGCTTATCTGGACATGGGCGATGCAGTTGCTCTGAGCCAGACCCAAGCTTTCTTGGTTTGGGGATTGGAAAGCTCTGGCATACAAAGTGGGACCTTCAAGCCAAGCCAAGTGTTCACTTTGCACCTGAGCTGAAGGAGGGGAGCGGTGGGTTGAAGCAGTTTGAGTTTAGAGCCTGGCATAGTGGCTGGAGTGGTCTGCACGCATTTAGTGCTATGATAACGCAGTGGTTTAAGGCAGTCCCTTTGCGTTGTTGTGTTCTCCAATGTTGTGACTTAGGTCAGCCTAATTCAATCTGGCAGGTCAGTTTGGGATTCAGTTGGTCAGTTCTGAGCCAAGGTGGGATGTCTCATTGTGATGGTGAAGCACCTCCCCTTCTGGAAGAAAGGGAGAAGTAGATATTGGCCAGTTACCTCCAGAACAAGCCAAGCTCCTGTCAACTACACACAGAGTAAGGCTCGAATCGAGAGGTCCAATTTATTTGTCCTCCTTTCTCCAATTGAAAGAGGAACTACAGAGGTGAGCATACTGGTAAAAAGGTGTGTTTTTTTAAAAAAACAGACATTCCTGCATTTTTGTTTTTCCGAAACATGTGCATGATATTGAGATATCCCAGTATGTATGAAAAATTACTGCTTGCTTCTCGAGTACAGAAAGAATTTTTCATCTCTCAAAATAGGAAAAACTTTTTATTTCAGGTTACATCTGTAAAGAAAAATTGCTGCAAATTTCTAATTATTAATATAATACAATAGGAAAATATATAGAATTATAGAACATGCTTTCACTCATAATATTCCTTCTATAAACTTTTTTTTTAATATAGAGCAAGTCTTGTTGTATTTTAGACTTTGGTGCAGAAAGATCTACTGCAGTCCCCTAAGCATTAACTATTGATGAATGCTATTTAATGAGCTATTGCTGATTTAGGATGTGTGTGTTTGTTTTATTACCCTTGTGAGGACTTAACAGGTTCCCCACAAGGATACAAAGACCTGGAAAAACTTGCATGAAACTACTAAGTGGGGGGACAGGCACTTCCTATTGGAGACTAGCTTCCAGGGCCCCGCAGAGTTTCCTTTTCTTTATTTACGTTTCAGATTTGAACAGTTTTAAAGAGGAAACCTCAGGTGTACATTTAGAGTTGTTTTTATTGCTTAAATATCTTGTTATTTGTGTGGTGAAACAAGTATTTTGTGTGTGTGTGTGTGTGTGTGTGTGTTCTCTACATAGCAGATGGTATGGTAACCTGAAGCTACAAATGGAGAGTGTCCTTGCTGCAATGTTCCTTTGCAATTTTTCAGCTACACCTAGCCCAGGTCTAGAAACATTTCGCTCCATTTAAAAAGGCTCCTAATACTCCTAATATGATATCGCTGAGCTTTTAGGTGGTCCTCAATGATTCTTCTCAGCCCATGTTGCTTTTTTTTATTTGACATAATTTCTATCTCATTTAAATACTTAAATAATAAACTGGTTGCATGGGAATGCCTGAGTCAGAACAAGCTTTTATATAATTTAAAAAAAAAATTCCATCACATTTTTAATGTGGAGCCGATAATTTAATATTTCTTATGGAATCTGGAAGTAAATTATTTTTTTCAGCTTTATTTCTCTGTGCTGAGCATTGGTGAATACCTGAGTCTGAACAAATTAAATCCCAGCTCGTTAATGAGAGCTATTTCAATAGCATGGGCAATAACTTTAAGGTGTTTCTAATGCAGCCAATGTACCGCACCTTTGGCACTGATGCTATGTCAAGATTTTCAGCCTGTTGGTGCCAAAAAAAAGCACAGTGTGTACCCAATGCCCCAAGAGGTGATGTTGCACATTTTTGCTTTGTATCAGCGCCTGGGTGAAGTCTGCTTTTTGCTTAGTCTTTTTTTAACAACTTTTTAAAAATCGTATTGTCCCTAACCTGCACACTCCACAATGGGGTATTCACCGTAACCATGGCTCCCTACTCACATCGCTGCTGAAGTAGTGCCCTACTGCAAATCCTTGCACAATGAGTTGCGAATGAAGGGCAGCAAGGAAATGGATGAGCCACTCTAAGATTGCTCTCACCAGCTGTGGTTGCACAATGGCATTGACAAAGGACTGGGAGCAGCGTGCCCACTCTCTCTTGTCTAGGAAAGAAACTTCTTGGAGAAGGTGCCAAAAAGATACACATGGATGATACCAGAACTGAGAGGTTCTAACTATCAGGAAAGACTGAATAGCTGGGGCTTTTTTCTCTAGAGAAGAGAAGGCTGAGGGGTGAACTAATAGCGATCTTTAAAATTATGAAAGGGTTTGATAGGGTAGACGTAGAGAAGATGTTTCTACTTTTGGGGGAGACCAAAACCAGGGGTCATGAATATAAGATAGTCACTAATAAATCCAATAGGAATTCAGGAGAAATTTCTTTACCCAGAGAGTGGTTAGAATGTGGAACTCACTACCACATGGAGTGGTTGAGGAGAATAGCATAGATGCATTGATGGGGAAGCTAGACAAGTAAATGAGGGAGAAAGGAATAGAAGGATATACTGACAGGGCGAGATGAAGTAGGGTGGGAGGAGGCTCGAGTGGAGCATAAACACCGTCATAGAGCTCTTGGGCTGAATGGCCTGTGTCTGTGCTGTAATTTCTATGTAATTCTTTGTAAAATGGTGCATTGCACAGGGTGCAAGAGAGAGCGATGGCACATCAACAAACAGGAGAGACATTCTGTGGGCCAAGTAAACTATTTATTTTCTATGAATTCCTAAACTACCTTTCACTTGCCAAAACCTTTTACTTTGCGTTTTAACCAAAGGAGTTAAAACTGAAGAGGAATAAATTACATATTTAGTATAGTTGAGGACTTACTCAGTGATTAGGGAAGAGCTGCAACAAAGGAAAGCAGGAAAAGTGATGATGAATGATAGGCGATTCAGGAATAAACACGTTTTCATTTGAGATTTTGTTCCCCAGCTCACCGAAATTGAAAAGTTGCTCCTCTCAGGATGGTTGAGAGCAATATATTCCAACTCTGCTGTAAACTAAGATACACAGCCACCAGCACAGCAGATGATCCTTTAATTAAGACCAGGAAAAAGTGTCTTGGTAATGGAGTATTGGTGCTCATCTGTGTAACTGTGTTGGGTACAGCAGCTGTATAAATGTTGTCCAGCTTCAGACAAATGGGGCTAGAAATTCGGCCATGTATCGCCCGCTGTGTAGGCGCTACGCTGCCTCACGAAATTCCAAAATGGCGTCTGGAATGTACGCGCACGCTACTAGCGTGATGTGCGCTGGACACCATCTTGGTAAAGGGGCTAGTGCAGGCGCAGATATCGAACGCCGGCAGCATGTAGAGAGAATGTGCGTTAGATCAGTGTGCAACGCTGATTTAAAGGGATAGATACCATTTTGGCACTCAATGCTCCAGCCAACGCACTGTCTTAACCATGACCAGCTGAACATGTCTTAGATGGCCTGGAGGACCCCACCCCCACCAGTGCCATTTAAAGGGACCATGCAGGATTTACAGGTAAGTTGATGGATCATTGCTTTTGGCTGCTGATGCATTTGCACCTGTTTTTGGAGGTCTCCTATACTTGAATACTAGGACGCGGGGACATAGCCTAACATTTAGAGCCAGGACTTGCAGGAGTGAAGTTAGGAAACGCTGCTACACGCAAAGGGCGGGAGATTTTGGAACGCTGTTCTGCAAACAGCAGTTGATGTTAGCTCAGTTGTTACTTTTAAATCTGAGATTGATAGATTTCTGTGACCCAAGGGTATTAAGGGATATGGAGCTAAGGTGGGTATATGAAGTTAGGTCACAGATCAACCATGATCCCATTGAATGGCGGTACAGGCTCGAGGGGCTAAATGCCACTGCTACTTGTTGCCTCCTGTTATGCGCCACCTTCTCCTGCAAGAAATTGAGTTGTGTGTCGGTGACTGTTCTGCAGGGTGTATGGGTGATGTGCCTTTCATGATTGAATAGCTGCCAGTGTTTGTGACCTGTGAGTTGTGGGTGTGCGGCTTGCAACAGTGGTAATGTGTGAGTGTAAGAGGAAGCATCTGATTGGAAGAGTTGAGTACTGATTGAAAGTGTTTGTTGGTAGGTGTGTGATGGTGGGTGTAGTGCGTGGAGCAGTGGATGCGGCTAGTGGTGCAGTTGGTAGGAGATGCCACTTGATAGTTTCCCTCACTCACCTTGACCACTCGTGTCAGACCATTGAACTTCTTCCTGCATTGCTTCCATGTTCATGGTGCTCTGCGCCTGGCATTGACTTCGTCGCCTAATGCCTCCCAATGCCTCGGGAGCATCTGTCTGGTGGGCCTCTTGCTCCCCTGAAGACATAGGATGCCCCCACTTCTGTCCACCTCTTGCACCAAGGCCGCTAGTGCATCAGCAGAAAACCTTGGTGCACGCACTCTCGCAGGCCTGGTACGAACTCAGATTGGCAGATTGGTGAGGTCTGCCATGCAGATTGGAGGATGTGGGATTTAGTAGTGCAATATTTAGGCCCCCCCCCGCCGGTGAGAAGTGTGAACCTGGTGAGAGCATCGCAGCTAGGCCTGACTGCTGCACTTCTATCAGGTAAGTGACCAGGCAGCACAATATCTCGTGCTGCCTGCATCGGAACCACCAGGCGCAGTTTAATCGCGCATCGCGATGCCTGCGCCTGGATTCAGGGTTAACCAATTTAACCCCCATGGTATCGAGCTCCTGTATTATGTGTGAGATACACACAGATGTATGTTTAGCAGGGTATGTAGTATTCATAGATATGCATGCAGAGCATCACATGGTTACATGAAGTAAAAGTATGGTGGCTTGCTTATAGTCTGTTTTGCCACAGATCCTTACGTTATGCTTTGTGACCAGTAATAGACTCGTCACATGAATGTTTTTCTTTTGCAGCAAGGTATAGAGGACACTTGATGGGAAAATAGCGTAATACAAGTATGGGAGGCATAATGACTTGCAAGTGAGTTGTGTTGGCATCTGTTGCGGGTACAATAAAAACCATTGGCCCAGAAGTGGGGCATCTCGTGCTAAACGCCGTGAGTTGGATTTTTTTCCTCACCCTTCAGCTCCAAAAAAGACAGAAAGGAAAAGTAAGAAAAAAAAATTAAAATTTTAGAAATCTCTAGGGATAAGACACAGAAATTATTTCTCACCACTGCTTTCCTCTGATTTATTCACTTTTGCCAGGTAAGTAAATTGCTAAATTATATTTTGAATTCGGTCCCAATTAATTACTTGGTAGCTTTACAAACCGATCAATTTAAAGAAGTATTAGCAGAAATTGGTGGATTTCTCAACCAGTGAGAAAGCACTTCTTCTGAATTTATTTCTTATATTGAATTGCACTAAGTACTTGGCATAACTTATTTTTTGCCTAGATTTCATCCGTTTTCCCCCTCTTTGTCCCGAACATATACGCACTTGTATTTCTGCCACCCAGTAGCTTTGAATGGGCCCTCATAACTACTTTCTATATCCTTTTCTGCTTTATGGATCAGGTGGCATGAGGCCTATTTACTGCAAGAAATACCCACAACCTGCCGCCCAGCAAGAACAGACAAAACCCACCACAGCTTGGACTTGCGTATTTGATTATATCACCAATGGGAGACAAACAGTTTCCTATTTGATTATGTCACTGGGTTGCAATAAGCGCGAGTGAGCATTCTTTCTCCAATCAAACCCAGGCCACCAATATGACTATTCCGTCTTCCAGCTTTAATGGCAAAGTGAAAGCTGCTCTCAGCTCTCAAGTTTTCATTTCACCACAGGAAAAATCGAAGTACTGATCAAACAAAAATGAAGATCGGGTTCAGCTCTGTCAAGCCGATCTTATTCAGATAGCTTATTTTTTTTACATTGAGTTACCTAGAACTTTACAACACAAAAACAGGCCATTCGGCCCAACTGGTCTGTGCCGGTCTTTATGCTCCACACGAGCCTCCTCCCTTCCTACATCATCTAACCCTATCAACACATCCTTCTATTTCTTTCTCCCTCATGTGTTTATCTAGCTTCCCCTTAAATGCATCTATGCTATTTGCATCAACCACTCCTTGTGGTAGCGAGCTCGACATTCTTACCACTCTCTGGGTAAAGAAATTTCTCCTGAATTCCCTATTGGATTTATTAGTGACTATCTTATATTTATGACCTCTAGTTATGAACTCCCCCACAAGTGGAAACATTTTCTCTACATCTACCTTATCAAAACCTTTCATTATCTTAAAGACCTCTAACAAGTCACCCCTCAGCCTTCTCTTTTCGAGAGAAAAAAGAGCCCCCCCAGCCTATTTAGCCTATCCTGATAAGTATATCCTCTCAGTTCTGATATCATCCTTGTGAATCTTTTTTGCACCTTTTCCAATGCCTCGATAACCTTTTTATAATATGGAGACCAGAACTGTGCACAGTACTCGCAGTGTGGTCTAACCAAGCTTAACATAACTTCTCTGCTTTTTCAATTCTATCTCTCTAGAAATGAACCCCAGTGCTTGGTTTGCCTTTTTTATGGTCATACTAACCTGCGCTGCTACTTTTAGTGATTTGTGTATCTGTACCTAGAGTTCCCTTTGCTCCTCTACCCCACTTAGACTCTTATTATCCAAGCAGTATGTGGCCTCCTTATTCTTCTTACCAAAATGCACCACCTCACACTTACCTATATTGAAATTCATTTGCCAATTACATGCCCATTCTGCAAGTTTATTAATGTCTTCTTTCATTTTGATACATTCCTCCTTTGCATTAACTACACCCCCCAATTTGGTGTCGTCCGCAAATTTTGAAATTGTATTTCCGATTGGCGAATCCAAATCGTTAATGCACCAAGCCCTTATTGCCCATCACTCCTGTCCTTGTTAACCTACATCAGCTCCTGGTTCCCCAACGCCTCTCATCCTCATGTTTAAATCCCTTCATGGCCTTGCCCTCACTATCACTGTATCCTCTTCCAGCCTTACAACCCCCTTCCTAGAATCTCTCTTCCTCCAATTTTGGCCTCTTGTACATTCTCCCCCTCTTCTCTGCCCCCCCCGCCTCCCTTAGGCCCACCAATGGTGGCTGTGCCTTCAGCTGTCTCAACCCCAAGCTCTGAAATTCCCTCCCTATTAGCCCTTTGCTCTTCATCTCCCTTTCCTTCTTTAAGACCCTGCTGAAAACCCACCTCTTTGATCTAACTTTTGGTCACCCCTCGCAATATTTTCTCCTTTGGCTTGGCATCCACTTTTGTCTGATTACACCTCTGAATTACCTTGGCACGTTTTTTGATGTTAAAGCCGCTATATAAAATCAAGTTGTTCGAGTAAAATAGTTTACCTCAGATGATTATCGTCACCAAATAATCTTTGTCATTTAACTTAGTTTCCAATGCACACTGGAATCTTATTGTGATCTTAAAGCTGAAGGCCTACATTCAGATTACAAGTTTAGTGTCCCCAATTTTTACCTAGACCTTTTTTATACACCACAGCTATCTTTAACTCTTTTTTTAGTATTAATTTGTCTTCTTTTCCTTTCATACACAGAATTGCAAAGCATGGAAACAATGAATGTGCGTGTGCATATTTTTTTTTTAAATTGATTCGCAGTATTGAAAGAAAAAAGTACACTTGCACTTACAAAACACTATCATTTCTCTCACAACATCCCAGTGCACTTCACAGGTAAAGCATTAGACCAAAGCGCAATGACCATTGTAACGTAGTTATGTTGTTATAGCGCATGGCAGGGTATAAATTTGCTTCCTCTCGGCTTCAGTTCCATTTCTCTTAGTCTATTTCTGCATATCTCCGATTTCTCTGTTTTCCCCCATAATGTATGCATCTCTGTGCTCTTTTTCCATTCTGTTTCCTCCTCCTTGCTTCAACCTTCCCTTTTCTGTTGCTGCTGTTTCTCTCTCTGTTCTGTGGTGTTATTTTTTTCTCTGTCTTTCATTTGCTTACCTTCCTCTATTTGGTTCTGTCTTGCACACAGAATGTCCGGTAATGCACGGCAGCCAAGACCAATCTGTTCTGCATCCTCCGTCATCGTGTAGCCAATGTGGAGTGGCACGCTGCTGCCACTACAGTGTTGTTTTCTTTATTGATATTCACCCTGTGTGCTCCACACAATATACTGTGAGAAACATATGTTTCAACAATTGTGCAGTGCTTCAGTATCTGAAATTTGAGTCTTTTTTGGTTACAGTAAGCATGCTAAAAATGCAGTTGAAATGGATGCGGGAGATTCTCTCCCAGATCCAGTTATTGAAGTGGGATTTCCATGGTACATACCAATCTATAGGAGTATTACAACAACTTGCATTTATATAGCGCCTTTAACGTAGTAAAACGTCCCAAGGCGCTTCACAGGAGCGTTAACAGACAAAAATTTGACACAGAGCCACATAAGGAGATATTAGGACAGATGACCAAAAGCTTGGTCAAAGAGGTAGATGTTAAGAAATGTCTTAAAGGAAGAGAGAGAGGTGGAGAGATTTGGGGAGGGAGTCTCACAGCTTAGGGCCTGGGGAGCTTAAGGCACGGCCTCCAATGGGGGGAGCGATTACAACTTTCAACTTCCCTGAAGAGCCTCTAATCAATCAGAAGAATATAGGATCAAGTCTATTTGTTAACTTAGTGTTATAGAAAGTAATAGGCACTATGATAATGGCCTGGTTGCACAGTGTATTGATGCACCAGTATTGGTGGAGAGATCTAAGCAGGAGCTAGAGAATGTTAAAATGGTAGTAAAACCTGCCCAACATTACTTTTACCTGACAGAATATTTTTCTATCCTAGTGATTTATTTATCTTCCCAATTTTGCTCAGCAATATTTTCCTCACATCTCATACCTTCCCTGGGGTGGAGACCTCCGCTACATTTTTATTAGCGCTTATCCACATACAGATACTGGGAGTTGTACAGGAGTGGTCCCCAATGTCGAGCTCTCAATTGAGGGTAATCATGGATACAGTACATGCTTGTGCCCTCCGACTAAGTGATGGAAAGCCAGCGTGCTGGCCCCCACCCTGAAAAAAATCATTATAATATTTCTGTTCAAAATTAAAATAATTTACCACCGACAATCCTCTTAGAATTTTGACACTATCCGCCTTTACATGGCAGTGAAGCCCAGCATTAGGCAACAGTTCCCAGCATTCATAACAGTACTTTCCATAGAATTACATTACAAGGAATTTACAGCACAGAAAGAGGCCATTCGGCCCAACTGGTCTATGCTAGTGTTTATACTCCACACAAGCCTCCTCCCACCCTACTTCATCTAACCCTATCAACATATCCTATTTTTTTTATTCGTTCACGGGATGTGGGCGTCGCTGGCAAGGCCGGCATTTATTGCCCATCCCTAATTGCCCTCGAGAAGGTGGTGGTGAGCCGCCGCCTTGAACCGCTGCAGTCCGTCTGGTGACGGTTCTCCCACAGTGCTGTTAGGAAGGGAGTTCCAGGATTTTGACCCAGCGACGATGAAGGAACGGCGATATATTTCCAAGTCGGGATGGTGTGTGACTTGGAGGGGAACTTGCAGGTGGTGTTGTTCCCATGTGCCTGCTGCTCTTGTCCTTCTAGGTGCTGTCGAAGAAGCCTTGGCGAGTTGCTGCAGTGCATCCTGTGGATGGTACACACTGCAGCCACTGTGCGCCGGTGGTGAAGGGAGTGAATGTTTAGGGTGGTGGATGGGGTGCCAATCAAGCGGGCTGCTTTGTCCTAGATGGTGTCGAGCTTCTTGAGTGTTGTTGGAGCTGCACTCATCCAAGCAAGTGGAGAGTATTCCATCACACCCCTGACTTGTGCTTTGTAGATGGTGGAAAGGCTTTGGGGAGTCAGGAAGTGAGTCACTCGCCGCAGAATACCCAGCATCTGACCTGCTGTCATAGCCACTGTATTTATATGGCTGGTCCAGTTAAGTTTCTGGTTAATGGTGACCCCCAGGGTGTTGATGGTGGGGGATTCGGCGATGATAATGCCGTTGAATGTCATGGGGAGGTGGTTAGACTCTCTCTTGTTGGAGATAGTCATTGCCTGGCACTTATCTGGCACGAATGTTACTTGCCACTTATGAGCCCAAGCCTTGCTGCATGCGGGCTCAGACTGCTTCATTATTTGAGGGGTTGCGAATGGAACTGAACACTGTGCAATCATCAGCGAACATCCCCATTTCTGACCTTATGATGGAGGGAAGGTCATTGATGAAGCAACTGAAGATGGTTGGGCCTAGGACACTGCCTTTCTCCCTCATGTGTTTATCTAGCTTCCCCTTAAAGGCAGCTATGCTATTTGCCTCAACTACTCCTCGTGGTAACAAGTTTCACACTCTCACCAGTCTCCGGGTAAAGAAGTTTCTCCTGAATTCCCTATTGGATTTATAGCGACTATCTTATATTTATGGCCCCTAGTTTTGAGCACCCCCACAAATAGAAACATCTTCTCTACGTCTACCCTATCAAACCCCTTCATAATTTTAAAGATCTTCATCAGGTCACCTTTTAGCCTTCTCTTTTTTAGAGAAAAGAGCCCCAGCCTGTTCAGTCTTTCCTGATAGTTATAAACCCTGGTATCATCCCTGTAGCAGGCTGGGGCTCTTCTCTCTAGGAAAGAGAAGACTGAGGGGTGACCTGATAGAGGCCTTTAAGATTATTAAAGGGTTTGATAGGGTAGATGTAGAGGAGGTGTTTCCATTTGAGGGGAGACCAGAGCTTGGGGCCATAAATTCTGCATGTT
Organism: Heptranchias perlo; assembly: GCF_035084215.1. NCBI lineage: Eukaryota > Metazoa > Chordata > Chondrichthyes > Hexanchiformes > Hexanchidae > Heptranchias > Heptranchias perlo. Next base: position 123,227,205 of record NC_090327.1, read on the forward strand.
TATTAACGTCACCTTGTATTTTGTCGCAGTCCTCCTCAGTATTAACTATACCCACCCAAGGGATCTAGGGGCCCTCATTTAAAAAAAAACAGTGCTATAATTTAAATAGTATACATCAAAATGAATCTAATTGACATTTAGTATGGGAAAGGATGTACTTCACCTTTTCAAACAGGAGTCTGGTAATGTTTTTTCAAATAGGTGCACACGCACCTGACCAGGTTTTTAGCAGAGTCTTCTTAGCATAACTTGCTGGAAATATATATCAAAATTGGTGTTGTATCAGTGTTTTTCAAAGAAAACTATGAAATTAGCTGTGTTCTGTTGTTGCTGGCAGTACCCCATATATGATTTGTGGATTGCTAACTCACCATGGCAAAGGTGGGTGGGATGTGGATTTACACCCGTAATTCCCCAAGAGGTTAATTCCCATCTAATTCAGGTGCTTGAAGGAATTGCCAAGTAGAGTCCAGCTGCTTCCTGGCAGGGGTATATGGAAAATGTGACGGGAAGTTGTTGCTCTCTTACGTGGTCGGTTAGAAGGCCATTGCTGTAGATCTTGGGCAGGTCATCGCTCAGCAAGAAATGCTGCCAGGAATGTGGGGAGTGAAATTAAAACAAAAGGAAAACAATATGGGGAACTGTGGGGGGGGGGAGAAAAGACATTACATATTCTACCGTTCCGTACATGTCTCTGTTTCTGTCAAGATATTCAAGATTCTAAATTCACTGAAAATCATTTTGACAGATGTTAATGTCAAGCCAAACTGCATATTTTGAAAGCTGTCAAAGACATTTGGTATTGGAACAGTTAAACGTGATGAGTATTCACGACTTGCACATGAAATAAAAAAAAATGTCAGAATTGACAAAAGCTTTAAACTTCTAAGCAACCAGCATCTGAAAGGGTAGAGTTTGAAAAGATTTGAAATCAATAAAATAAATGGAATAATTAAGAGGATTGAGAGCGACGCAAAGTATTGCAGGGAAGGAATTTTCTGCGGCAGATGTTTGCTGAAACTTGGTGTAAAAATGATTGAAATATTTTAAGAAAGCTGAAATGCTGTCAGTTGCACCATTTATTTCACTGAACGCAGATGTAAGGCATCGAGTTCTCAGAATGATGGCAGGGAAAAAAAAAGCACCATATGCTTTAACGATTGTCTGAAATCTTGCGTATCCAGAGACACTATTTGAATCACACTTCATTTAGTTCAACTAAATGTCAAAGTTTGTTCTCAGAAATCCTGCATTTAAAACACACCGTCCAATACGGTGGTGATAAATTGAAAATTGTTTGCCCTTGTGTAAATACAGAACCATTGCATTGTTAAGAAACAAGAAAATGATTTGCTACGTGTCACATTGCATATCATTCACAACTGTGACACTTTCAACAGCTGCCTTGAGAAATTTATACATTTTGCATCCATATGTGTTTTGCTTGATGAAAGCTGAAATTAAAAACCAATTTTCTATATTGGAAGCACAAATTAACACTCGAAAATACATCATAATATGTAATTCTTCAAGAAAAAAACAAGAGCAGCATGATCATAGTTTTAAAAATTCCTACTTTTACCCCAAACTGAATCAATATGATCATCCTCGTAACATTGTCATTCAAATGAAGAATCCAGAGGAGGGATGAAGCTAAATGCACTGCAGTGTTTGCAAATTTTAATTTTTTAACCACATCCGTGAAATATTTCTGCTATTTCAATTTTTCGTTCTGTGGTGGGGATGGACAATGTGAATATTTCATTAGCACTGAGCTGTTAATGTATCAGTCTATTCCATGCTGCTACTACTTAGGAGGCCAGTTTTAATCAGTTTGTCCAAACAGTATTGTTTGTTCACTGTACTAGGTTTGCTAAACCAAACAGTATCAAGAGGAGCTTTTCATCTAAGCTCACAATACTAATGAATGTTCATTTGGATAACATTTACATCAGTTGTTACCCGACTGTTTTTCTAAAATGTCCTGTTGTTGGGCGAAAGGTGCTGTATCTCTCCCTCTCTATCTTTCACTTATGGTGTGTCCTTTAATCGTTCTTATGTTCACATTCTTTTAAGATGCTTCTGGCTTGGGGACAAATGCTGCAAGATCATCCCTATTTGCTAAGCTCTGTGAAGGATTTGCATTAGCTGTTTATCTAACAAAGACATTTTTTTGGAGTGGCACTCCCCAAATCATGAATAATTCACATATGTGCAGTTCTTTCCACCCTGACACAGAAAGTGATACAGCAGAATGTCCAGTGGGATAATGTCACACTAATTGCGATCCTTGCACTCTAGACCTGGGCAAGTAAAGGTACTCTATTAGCTTTGAGACTTCCGTTAGCTACACTGAACAATCCTATTTAATTAAACTTGAGGTTTGCTTCTAAATCACTGTAATGGTGATTGCTGCATCTAATTGTGCTCTTGGTTGTGCATTTTGTCATTACGAAATGTTTTCATTTCTAAGTGTAAGAAACTAAAAATTAACATATTGTACTTTGTTTCTGTAAAAATGTGTTGGCACAATCCTGAGCTGGGTTAATGCAGCAATGCACCTGCCCAAAAGTGGCAAACCAGTGTACTTCAGTACACTATTCCATCATTATCAGTGAAAAAATTGTAAAATGAATGGAGTCAAATGTATTGATTTCTATTTAATTTATACTTGCACTTTACAGAAGAGGGTAATTTGTAAATATGATTTAAAGATTTGCAAGCACTTAAAAAATCTCTGTTCGGAACAAGTCAACTTCAAATGCACAATTAGTCATTTGTTATATTTCAAATACCATAAATAAGGTAACTCATCCAACTGGCAAATCAGTTGCTTCTCCTGCTCCTACTCGTGTGAGTAACACATCTGTTCATCAGCCTGTTGGTTCGCAGTTTTGCTCTGTAAGATCTTGAGTTTTACCTTGAAGTATTTGTTGTCATTGATGGCTTCATGTCCGTGAAGCAAAACCAAGATTTCATTTGTGGTTGTTCATAGTTTAGAGATGTTTTCACCCCTGTTCGGTCTCCCTATCGCATACCATTCCTCAGCTGAGAGTTCGGGCAGGCCACCTGCTTGCAGAGCCCTGTAAGATTACCACCTTTTCCCAGGTCCCACCTCAAACCGAGGGTCAGGGATGTGGTGGGATTATGGTTTGAGATTAATTGAAAACCTTAATAACAATACTTTAGAAATTAAAGCCCTGATTTTAACCAAGTGGGTCGGAGCCCGGTTTACAACTCTGCCTGATTTACACCCCGCCCGATTTTCGGCACCATTGAAGCGCATTGAAGTAGTGTTAAATCGGGCGGGGGCGTAAATCGGGCGAGTTTGTAACAAATCTACAACAAAGCCAAGAACAGCAGCCTTAGGACCTAGGGAGAACTTCATACCAAGTTGGTGACTAATTCAAAAGGCCACATTAAGGACTCAGGTGTATGAAGGATGGGCGGATGGAGTTAAGATACAGATCAGCCATGATCTAATTGAATGGCGGAACAGGCTCGAGGGGCTGAATGACCTACTCCTGTTCCTAAGAGTGTTGCATAGTTAAAAAAATTTTAATGAGTCAGTTAGCTAATGGCCAAGTGGACTCCACACTGCCTGACCTAGCTAATGGTAGGGTGCTAGGCATGGATGATACTCATGGTGAATCACTAAACTATCCTATGGCTTTGGACATCAGTGCCAGGAACAGCTAACTCACCTTGTAGCTGCCCTTGTGAGGCCGGTGATTAGGATTCTGTTTGAAGCACACATGTCTTCAGTGTTCCAGAGAGCAGTAGTAATTTCTGTTCACAAGAAGGTAATCCATACAAAACCAAAAATGAACAAGGAATCTTTCTGATATCAGTGGCACTTAAGATAATTTTTCAGGGTGTCGTGGCAAGTATATTGGATGCTTTAGAATACTCTCCTGGCCAGCCTCCCACCTTCCATAAACTTGAGCTCATCCAAAACTCTGCTGCCTGTATTCTAACTCGCACCAAGTCGCATCATCCGTCGTCCCCTATGCTCGCTGACCTCCATTGGCTCCCGGTCCAGCAACGCCTTAAATTTAAAATTTTCATCCTTGTATTCAAATCTCTCCATGGCCTCCCCCTCCCTATCTCTATGACCTCCTACAACCCTCCGAGCTCTTTGCGCTCCTTCAATTCTGCCCTCTTGCGCATCCCCGATTTCCTTCGCTCCACCATTGGCAGCCGTGCCTTTAGCTGCCTTAAGCCCTGGAATTCCTTCCCTAAACTTCTTTGCCTCTCTCTCCTCCTTTAAGTAGCTCCTTAAAACCTACCTCTTTGACCACGCTTTTGGTCACCTGTTCTAATATCTCCTTATGTGGCTCGTTGTCAAATTTTGTTTGATAACGTTCCTTTAAAGCGCCTTGGGACATTTTACTACATTAAAGGTGCTATTTAAATGCAGATTGTTATTGTTTGGAAGCCTTCAAGAGTAATCCAAATGGAACAGGCTGGATTTTGTTCTTGTGAGTAAGTGTAGGGCAGGCGACAGACTGTAGCTTTATGCAAGATAATGGGGCATCGTAAAACTCAATAGAAACCCTTGAAGAAGCTGGAAGCCAGGAGAGCACGTGGCCAAATCTTGAATTTTATCTGGGCGGTGTACACCAGCTCCAAGATCATTGTACTTGTTGATAGGCGATTCACTGAAACTCTTTTTCTCAATAGTCTTTGTTGATGTGTTGCATTTTTTATTTTTATATGTTCTTGGGATGTGGGTGACACCGGAAAGACAGCCTTTATTGCCCATCCCTAATTGTCCTGAGAGCATTAAGAGTTCACCACGTAATGTGAGACTGGAGTCACATGTAGACCCAAACAGGTGGGGGTGACGAGTTCTCTTCCATGAAGGACATTTGTGAACCAGTTGGGTTTCTACGACAGTCCCAACAGCTTTCATGGTCATTTTCCCTGTTGATAGCCCACATATTACTGGATTTATTTCACAACTTGCCATAGTGGCATTTTAGCCCTAGGTTACTGTACCTTGCATTGCATGATGTCACAAGAGGTGGTATCAGAGTGTGTTCCAGGCAATTCTGAAAGAATTTCAGTGCCCCCTATCGCAGATGATATTGTATTAATGGGCAGATAATATTGTATTAATGGCAAACTCAACTGGGAATCTAATGTGCCACACTCACCATTTTGAACAAAGGGCTAACCAGTGAGGTATAATGTAACCTCAAGTGCAGGGTTATCTCTTTCTACAGAGAATCTCCAAAGTACAAGGGGAATCTGTCTCAATTGTTGATTCATATTGGCATTTGGAAGTCCAGAATGTCAACTTTAGCTTGGACATGGTCCTTTGGAACTGTAGTGAGAAGGGGCAAAGTTGGACTTCTAATCAATTCCAACGCTTCAGAGAGCCACATCTTTTTTTTTTAAAATGGTATATTACACATATTTAATTGCATAGTCCATAATTAACTTGATCCTTCATATATCATGGATAAGGTAAATTATCATGACAAAAGGTCACATGATATCAGTCCTTACGAGACTTTCAGCAAGGGCCTTGTGATTTCACCAACCCACATCGTACAAGGGATTGTCGTATTTTTGGCAAATGACAAAGAGTAAATATAAAAGTCGTTCTTGTGCAGTTGCTGCTGCTCCTTTCTTTAAGCTGCTTCAATAATCTCGTTATTTGCCTGCGAAAACCACCCATTCTCAGTCCAGCGAGAATGCTGATATATTCCTGATGCTAAAGTCTGCTTACAGGAGAGGGAATATAAACTAAATGGTACAATTTTAAAGAGTCCACCGTACCAGTTCTTTGAAAGAGCTTTCCGATTAGTCCCATTCCCCTGCTCTTTCCCCATAGCCCTGCAAATTTTTCCCCTCCAATTCCGTTGTGAAAGTTACTATTGAATCTGCTTCCACCACCCTTGCAGGCAGTGCATTCCAGATCATAATAAGTCGCTGCGTAAAAAAAAATTCTCTTTTTTTTATTCGTTCATGGGATGTGGGCATTGCTGGCGAGGCCAGCATTTATTGCCCATCCCTAATTGCCCTTGAGAAGGTGGTGGTGAGCCGCCTTCTTGAACCGCTGCAGTCCGTGTGGTGAAGGTTCTCCCACAGTGCTGTTAGGAAGGGAGTTCCAGGATTTTGACCCTGTGACGATCTCCCCCCCACCCCCCCCTCGCCTGTTCTTTTACCAAATCTGTGTCCTCTGGTTACCAACCCTTCTGCCAGTGGAAACAGTTTCTCCTTATTTACTCTATCAAAACCCCTCATAATTTTGAACACCTGTACAAAATCTCCCCGAATCTTCTTTGCTCTGTACGCTGCTTTAACAACATAAGTCGTGTTATATCATGGAACAGATTGATTTTTGAGATGTTACACTGGAGTCAACACATCCCAACCCCAACTAGAAAGTACAGCTGGAAACAGAGTGCTAGAATTGGTGTGTGATTTAGCTTTACACTAGAAACTTCATACCAATTTGATGTAATTATTTGTGTAAATTCAGGACAAAAATGCAGGTGTAACAATTCGCACCAAATTATGACAATTTTATGTGAAGGGACCACACCCAGTTGGAAATTGCTTGATTGTGCCCAAATTTACTTCACTTCAGATCTTTACAATAGATAGAGAGGGGAGACTGGATAGGGCTGTGCTGTAGTTTTCTAGAATTGGATAGATAATTCCAGCTGACAGCAGCATAGTGTGTGTGGACACGTGGCAAGTTGATAGCTCTCATTACCCACTGATCTGATGTTGTGCACATGTCAATCAGGTAGGCAGGAGATGTGTTATTTCTATACTTGTGAACAAGTACAGCTGGTTGATGTGCTCTGAAACAACATGACTATTATTGGATCACATCTGAGCATCCTCCTTTTTGATATTTTCCAGCCTTTAAAACATGCTGATGTCTCGAGTAGAGTGAGTTCTCTGCCTTGAAATCTCACAATATAACGAGTCCACTCTTTCAACATCTGATGATTATAATCTGTTCTGTTCTCTCTTTCTCACTTCTCACTTCATCTTTCATCCTGAAAGCGTGTTTCTTGATACACTAAAAGATTGAACGTAGTTCAGTTAGTGCATTATTCCAGTCCTCAGTATTGTGTGGATATTTATCTAGGACAGTTTAGCTCACTGCCTTGCGTCTTCCTCAGCTTCTAACTAAGTTACCCTCAATCAAAGCACACTACATATACAAGTACATTTCTGACCCTAACACAGAATTTCAGTGGAATTTGTTCCATTCACTCTTGAAGTGTAGAACTCCAGAAGCATGTGTAAAATGTGTTCTCTTTATTAATTTTTTAAAATAATATTCAGTTCATTAACTTTATTAAATCCTCTGTCAGGTTTTATATGGTAATGTTTCAATAATAAAATCACCTAGCTGCGAAATATATTTTAATTGATGTTTTTATTCCATTGCAATTTGTTTTCCTATTTGCATTTTTGGTGAATTGTTTTGCTTATTGTGGGGACGCTGTAGACTGGAAGACCTTTTCCATTCTGGAATCCAGAAGTCAAATTGCTGTCTCCCTTACTTCAAACAAAAAGTATGCGGTGTCAGCCATGGCTCAGTGGGTAGCACTCTCGCCTCTGAGTCAGAAGGTCGTGGGTTCAAGATCCTCTCTAGGGACATTGAGCACATAATCCAAGCTGACACTCCAGTGGAGTATTGAGGGAGTGCTGCATTGCCAGAGGTGCCGTCTTTCGGATGAGACGTTAAACTGAGGCCCCATCTGCCCCCTCAGGTGGACGAAAAAATCCCATGGCACTATTTCAAAGAAGAGCAGGAGAGTTCTCCCTGATGTCCTGGTCGATATTTATCCCTCAGCTAACAAAAAAAAACAGATTATATGGACATTATCACATTGCTGTTTGTGGGACCTTGCTGTGCGCAAATGTGTCCTACATTACAACAGTGACTACACTTCAAAAGTACTTCATTGGCTGTGAAGCACTTTGGGACATCCTGAGGTCGTGAAAGGTGCTATATAAATGCAGGTCTTTCTTTCATATAAATACCACATTTTACTCACTTGTTCCGCTGAAGTTGGTTAAGGCAGGAACTTCACTCCTCCCACCTCTTCTAAGTGTTGCAATCAAACATTATCATGTTCAGTGTCGCACAATCAGATGCAGAGCCAAATGCCTTGGGCTGATTTTAACCCCACACACCCCACGAGTATGGGCATGCAAGGCGTTAAATATTGGTGGTGTGGCGCTTGCTGTCGCAGCCATGTTTTGGGCAGCGTGAGACCCTCCCTGCCCCCCCCCGCCCCCCCCCCCCCCAGGCAGGCCAGGGCCTCATTGACGTGCAAAAGCCAGGGTCTGATGACATCATTCGTTAGGGTTGCCAACCCTCCAGGATTGTCCTGGAGTCTCCAGGAATTGACACCGAGCCACATAAGGAGATATTAGGACAGGTGACCAAAAGCTTGGTCAAAGAGTTAGGTTTTCAGGAGTGTCTTAAAGGAGCAGAGCGAGGTAGAGAGGCGGAGAGGTTTAGGGAGGGAATTCCAGAGCTTAGGGCCTAGGCAACTGAAGGCACAGCTGCCAATAGTGGAGCGATGAAAGTTGGGGATTACAAAAGGCCAGAATTGGAGGAGCGCAGAGATCTCGGAGGATTGTAGGGCTGCAGGAGATTATAGAGATACTCTTCCCTATTAAATATGCCTTAACTAGAGCTGTCAACATCAGAGGAGCTTAGGAGTGACATTTACAATAAAAAAGAGTAAGAACATTTGCAGACCTATTTATGCACTTAGAAGTGTATCTTATTTTTAAAATGAGATACTTCAAAATAGGTGACTTTCTAACCAAAATGAGTGAGCTTCACTCCAAATGGTTGAGACTTGACGGGCTCGATTTTTCTGTACTGGGTATCAGTCAGTTCTAAATGGCTAAGAGCTGGTGTGATGAAATGTGAGGCGATGCTTTACTTTTACTCGGCGTTTTCCCACAGCACAGATTGTGAGCTTGACATGTACGAGATCGCAGGTACGGATCTATGTCCCACCCTTCCATAGCACAGTACGCTGGTGCTAGAACGCGGTGCTAATTAGTGTTGAATTGCGAGCAGGTTGCTGCTGAAGCTCCACATCCACCAAGAGCTTGGTTGAGACTGCGCCTCCAGCCAGCAAAGAGAGGAGTCACCAGGCATCCCGTTTCTCTCAATCACCCACCTCTTCATATTTACTCTTGGAACACTTTACCTGGATTACACTGCAGAATGCAAACAAAGGTTAACATTTTCATTATGCGCATTTGAGGCATTTCCATTTCAACTCACTGCTTTTACATTTCCACTAGCAATGGATGGGGATCTGAAGCACATTCAATTATAAAATTGTTTGCATTCTGAAATGTCATTATCAACACAATAGTAGCTTTCACCAGTTGGTAATTATTGGCATAATTGAACACTGATTAAGAAACAAGTATTTATCATTCATTAAACTGAAATTAAAAAAATTAATCTCTGTAGAGTGTAGATTAGGCTCTAATTGGATCACCACCTTTTAAACTACCGTTGACATCCTGTGTGGTGACAAAAATGTTATGATGTTTGACGCCGTAATTTCTCATGCTAAGAACTTGAAATGTCTTACATAATTGTTTGTGATTTAAGAGTCACTGAAATTTGATTAAACAAATTAAAGCACATCTCAAAGATTTACGATTCCTTATTGACAGGACTATGAGTCTTCAGAGCAAACAGTCGAGAAATCGTAAGCTAATGATATGTATTATATGTTATTACACCCCACACCTGTTGCACGGTTTGCATAGAGATTATAGAATGACCCATACAGTGCAGCAGTGTGAGCAAGCTGTTTTACCAATACAAGTATAGGCACAAGAGATCAGAGGACTGAACAAATGATTGTCTGCATTATATCGCACAAAACACGTGATGAAAGTTATATTTTTAAACGGCAGTTTTTCAAGCAACAAAGACAGGATATAATGGTACGGTAGTTACAATGAGTGTGATTGTCAGTAAAATAATACTGTCGTAGTAAAGGAATACCAAGAGGCAAATGAAAACGGACACTTTAGTAGTTGTTGCTGAAGCAAGCATCCCAGCAATTTGAATACAAATAAATCCTAAACTGGTTAACCCCTGATGAGATTTCAGCATCTTTTAGTAATATTGTCTTCTGAGTTCTGAAAGATCAACTCCAATAAAGTCTGAGAAGTAAAAGTTAAAAAAATAAAAGTGAAAGAAAGTACAGCTTTGAGGAAATTCTGCATAAACTTTTTTTTTTGGTTGGCAATCACGTTTGCATATTCTGTGTATAGTAAGTCTCATGGCTTTTCAAAACCATTTCTAAAATCTTCTTGTCAACATTTTTGTAGAGAAGTTTTCTAGTTACTGCCTTCCTAAAAAAAAAATGTTTTTTCCGATTAAACATTGCATAGTTTGCCTTTGGAGACCTTTGACAAAAATTATGTGCACTAAAATTAAATCTCCGTGTTGCTTGACACCTGTGTGAGGGACTACATTTGGTGGAAAATGAGATTTTGCTCACTTTTGCACCCAATTATGCATTATCCTAGGTCAGATTTAGCATACATTATATGCATTCAGAGATCACAACAGCAACTTGCATTTATATAGCGCCTTTAACATAGTAAAATGTCTCAAGATTCTTCACAGGAGCTTGGTCAAGTAGGTAGGTTCTAAGGAGCGTTTTAAAGGACGAGAGCGAGAGAGAGGTGGAGAGGCAGTGAGGTCTAGAGAGGGGATTCCAGAACTTTGGGCCTAGATGGATGAAGGCAGGGTCTCCAATAGTGGAAGAGGCACAAGGCCAGAATTGGAAGAATGCAGAGTTCCTAGAGGGTTGTAGGGCAGGAGGAGGTTACAGAGATAGGGAGGGGCGAGGCCATGGAGGGACTTGAACACGAGTCTGAGAATTTTAAAATCGAGGTGTTGCCGGACCAGGAGCCAATCTAGGTCAGCGAGGACAGGGGTGATGGATGAACGGGACTTGTTGCGAGTTAGGATATGGGGAGCAGAGTTTTGGATGAGCTCCAGTTTACGGAGGGTGGAAGATGGGAGGCTGGCCAGGAGAGCATTGGAACAGTCGAGTCTAGAGTTGACAAATGCATGGATGAGGGGTTCAGCAGCAGATGAGCTGAGGCAGGGGCATAGATTGGAAATGTTACAGAGGTGGAAGTGGGCGGTCTTGGTGATGACGAGGATATGTGGTCAGCAGCTCATCTCAGGGTCAAATAAGACGCCAAAGTTGCGATCCGTCTGGTTCATCCTGAGACAGTGGCCAGGTAGAGGGATGGAGTCGGGGGCTAGGGAACGGAGTTTGTGGCGGGGGCCAAAGACAATGGCTTCGATCTTCCCAATATTTAATTGGAGGAAATTTCGGCTCTTGCAGAACTGGATGTCGGACAAGCAGTCTGACAACATAGAGACAGTGGAGGAGTCAAGAGTGGTGGTGGTGAGGTAGTGCTGAATGTCGTCAGCCTACCTGATGTCATGTCTTCAGATGGTATCGGCGATGGGCAGCATGTAAATAAGAAATAGGAGGGGGCCAAGGATAGATCCTTGAGAGCACTCCAGAGGTAACAGTGCAGGGGCAGGAAGAGATGCCACTGCAGCAGAGTCTCTGGCTACGACTGAATAGGTAAGGGTGGAACCAGGTGAGAGGGGTCCCACCTAGCTGGACAATGGAAGAGAGGCGTTGGAGGAGGATGGTGTGGTCAACCGTGTAAATGGCTGCAGACAGGTTCGAGAAGAATGAGGAGGGCTAGTAACAGAGAATGTCATTTGTGAATTTGATTAGGGCCAGCACAGACATGATGGGCCGAATGGCCTCCCTCTGTGCTGTATGATTCTATGAAAATTGATTACATGATTCACTAATTTTAAAAAAAAACTTCTGATTGATCTCCAGTTAAAATTATTGACACAGATATGGATATCTTGTTATCTGTAAATTGATAATTACAGACCAATAACATTCCTATTTCTGTCGCCTTGGGTAAAAACTCTCCAATCTTTACAAACTGTGAAAAGCTACTTGTGTTCAAAACAAGTCCAATAGAGGCTTGTTGGTGCTACGCTTCCTGCTCGTCTTAGCCTGTATTCAGCACCTTTTGTTTTGAGTTTCCTCTTGGGCAAAAAAAAAACTACTGTATCAGTGGTTTTGTGTCATATGAATGAATTGAATTCACCCTTTTTAATCCAAATAACAATAGACAGAGTGGTAACCTAGTGGAAAACAAATAGACACACCATCCCTTTTGGGGATTTAGAGCTGCTCAGAAAGATGGAGCTGATGGTGGAGAGTTTGGCAGATAAAAAACCGTCTGAAGCTAAGAAGATTTCTGTGGTCATTTATTACAATGCCACGCTCGTAGTGTTTGCTGAACCAAGGTTCAGAGTAATGATTCAGACAAATGATGTTAATAATAATAGCTGGCCCTTTGGCGAAAGCAGGAGGCCTAACTGGGTAGCACACGAACTAATCAGATATTTCAGCACTTGGTTCAAAAGGACAGAATTATTTTAACAATAATTGTTCACTTCTGCATAGTATGCCTCTTTGCCATTACGAACTGTGGAAAGACCTTTTATAGAATTACTCTTTGTACTATAGTGTATTAAAAAAAAGTTAAAATAGCAACAGCTGCTTTAAAAAAAATCTAGTATAAACAAATAATTACGATACTGCACTACAAGTTCTCAAACCCAAATGTGTGGCACTAACATCTATTTAAAATTTATCTATAAAGTTCTGTTTTACCTCTTCTCTTCCAAGCAGTTTAGTGGTAATAGGACTGTAAGTTTAGGGATGTAAGTCCTATAAATGCAAAGTACTTATCGCCAAGATGCATTGTGCGAATTTGAGCTTGTGTGTTTGTCAAGATGGAAGATGATAGAATTAAGTATTGGAATACTTTTCCTCTTCATTCGATGTCAGAAACAAGTATTTTATGGGACAATATAGTATGCAAAATAAATCTCCTTCTGTATTGCTCAAACACTTTGCCTTGAGATGCCTTTGCGACAGCACCAGCACAGAACTTCCCTCTCCCATACCAGCAAGCCATGTAGTTTTTGTGAGTGAGATTATCCAGGTTCATGCTGCATTTTGCACAATTTTGTATTGTTGCCTTGTGTTTATTAGGAATTGAGTTGACTTTGCCACAAACCAATTTTGCTTGGTACTCATCAGAAAGAAATTACTTCCATCCCACCAGCCTGAATTGGACGCAAAGCCAAGTCCCAAAGGCAAAAGGACATGGTGCAAAATTACTACATCATCCAGCCCTCTTAACTGGAAACTCTCCAGTATTGTTTGAAAAAGTGTCAGAAAAAATAAGGTACTTCATAAATTAAGCGCAATGAAAATGCAGAAGAATAACTTTTAAAAATGATAACAAATTATCACTTGTGTTGGCTTGAAGGGCAAAGGCACCATGGGTGATAAGCATGCATCAGGCCTAGAGAACATAGGAACAGGAGTAGGCCATTCAGCCCCTCGAGCTTGTTCCGCCATTCAGGTAGATCGTGGCTGACCTGCGTCTTAACTCCATCAATCCGTCTTGGTTCCGTAACCCTTAACACCCTCGCCTAACAAAAACCTATCACTTTCAGTTTTGAAATTTTCAATTGACCCCCAGCCTCAACAGCTTTCTGGGGGAGAGAGTTCCAGATTTCCACTACCCTTTGTGTGAAGAAGTGCTTCCTGACATCACCCCTGAACAGCCTAGCTTTGATTTTAAGGTTCTGGATTCCCCCACCGGAGGAAATAGTTTTTCTCCTATCAGACTCCAGGTGAAATTATATGATGGGGAAACGCTAGGATCGGACTAAACGCCTCGTGGGATGATGACAATGATCTTAAAAAGTGTATTTTACTGTCTTCATTAGGAAACTGCAACTATTGTTTTTTTTTAAAAGAGGGAAAAGCTGACTCTTTAAACTCATGATTCTTCTTATTGCTTTTCTACACTAATTCCTGCACCAAACAGAAACCTGGGGGGAAAAAAGCAAATTTATTTTGAATCGCTAAACAATACTCGTATGTTTTCCATAGTGGTTAGAAAGATTGTAAACCTAAAAATAATTGCATCATCAATATTTTAAGACATGCAAAATTTTAGCAGTGTTTACATCTAAAAATATTTTTAACCGAGGGCAGTACTTCCATTTCTGTTTATGTAATATGAATTTTCGCAGTCTAAAAATAATTTTGACTTTGGAGTCATTTGTGAATAGCACTGTTTGTAAAATGTGTTTAACTTTTTAAATGATGAAAACAGGGATTAGTGGGAATGCAACTGAAGTTAAATAAAAACAGCAACATAATTTAGCCAGTTGCATTGTTGACTATGGCATTTGCTTACATTGCTGAGGTATTTAGGTACATTACCATAGTGACTACACTTCAAAAGTACTTCATTGGCTGTAAAGTGCTTTGGAGCATCCTGAGGTTGTGAAAGGCGCAATATAAATGCAGGTCTTTCTTTCATGAGAAAAGGCACTGAATATTTTCAAAGACAAATATACCTTGTCTTATTTATTATACATATTACGTAAGGGTAATTTTTACCAGTTCGTGCTGCTAGTGGTGAATATTAGTAATCTGGGCACACAAATACAGAAAATTATTGTGTGTGCGTTTGTGTGTATGTGCATGCTCACGTGCAATGTGTGTATACATATATATGTATATCTATCTATCAAACTTGCCATTACTGATCAAAATATATTACCTAGTTGTTGCAGTTGCTGACATATATATATATATATATAGTGTGTGTAGGCAACGACAACAATGGGGTGATATTATGACATGTTGCTATTTTTCATACTTTACCTATATTAATCATAACAGTTTTACATGGTGTAATTATGACGTTATTATATGACAGAAAAAGTTAATGTGCTGTACAAAATGCTCAGTGTTCAGACAGCTGAAATTCAATATTCTGTGAAAAATAATTTCACAATTAATCGATACTACCATTTATCATCCATAGTGAAAATAGATGGAGCTGGTATAGCACAGGTTAAAACACCAGCTTCAGTTTCTTTGGTATGGTTTGCTGTTTTTCTTCATAACTTTAGGTAAACAATTTTTGCTGCCATTTAATGCACAGGTTAAGTGTAGTTCCAGGCTATTATACATCATTAGAGTAAGTAATATTCAGCCGTGAAAGAAAGATGGAAGCTTTTCACTTGTGGTCGCTCGGACATTTCATTTGTCATCTGGCACAGTACTGCAGAAATTAGTTATGGCAGCCCTGATATAATTTACAGCCTGGCATCTTGAAATTAAGCAATGAATCACACCATTTTCACTGATTAGAGTTAATACATTTTGTCCTGATGACATATTTTGTGAAACAATGCAGCTTATTTGAAACTTTGCTCATCAAGTTCAGTCATTTTTCATTCATTGTGCGCACGTAATCCTACCCCTACAATGTGTATTGTGTGTGTATATTAACTGAAACCTGTCATCACTCATAAAAATTAACCATCTGTACCCTCTGTTTTTGCTATTTTTCCTTTCTTTGGGTTACAAGAAAGTACCACATTGACTGTCAGTAATTGACTCCATACAGGCTGATGGATTTAGGGTAAAGAACATAATAATCAAGTGAATCGAGGTCATTGGATTAAGCCTGAGGGCCACACAGTCCATATCTGGTCAATAGCAAATTTATTACAATTCAAATCCAATAAAAGGAAAACGGCCCTTGAATGGAATACATTTATTTTTATTTATTTCCCCCTCTTCCCCCACCCCCCCCCCCAAAAAAAATTGCATAAAAAAATTAGAGTTGTTACCGTGTCAACTGGGGTAGTTGAATCACATCTCAAACGTAGCTAAAGCCAGTAAACTAATGGGAACTCACTGCAGCTAAAGCTCCATGAACCACAGCTGCACTAGAGTACCTTTTTGTAGGTCTATACGGGCTGAATTGTACAACAAAACGGACATCATTTCTTCACTTGTCAGAAAGCCCCGCTCTATTTGTTCTAAGAGTTTTACATTGTCAATGCTCTTAAGTATTTTATGGACCCTGGAGCCAAACAGGGCAATACTTTTTTCAGTGTTGCTCTTATCTATAACTAATTTAAAAAGGTTGAAAAATTGCTTGGAATGTTGTAGTGCAACTGAAAATTCTGTTCAAGGCAGAATTTGTACAACAAATTTTTTTGATGGGTGTAAAGTGGCTTTCAAAAAAAGCAATATTGCAGTTTTAAGCGCAAATATCTAGAATTGTTTGTATTGCCAAACTAATAGTACATGCTGTTTTCTTTGAAAGAAAAAACTGATTCGTGGAACTTCTGCAGTTAAGCTGTAATTTAATCCCATTTCTGTATCTGTAGAAATCGGAGTTTACATCTAATATAATAATTGACATTAAAAGCTTGAATGTGATTGATGCAACTTTCTTTCTCAGTGCTAGAATTTTTTTTATTGATTAAATTCTTGCAAATTCAAAGAGCAAAACCTTGGTGTGTTTAACCCTTTGAGACCTGCAGTAGAATTTGTCCATCAGCATTAAATTCAGAACAATATTCTAGATTTTCTTTTAGTTTACTGAAGGAATATGCTGATTTATGAATGTGCTACAGATTAATATTGTTTTGCATTTCTACATTAATAGTTGTGTTAGGAAGCATTATTCAGATATATTTTGTTGGAATATATATATTTACTTTGCATTTCAAGTTTATCCCTACAGTTTCTGCTGATAAAATGCTAATCTGTTAATATTACAAAATGTTTTAAGTTTAGTTTATTCCTGTGAAAAAGCAGTAACTGTCAATAGTATTAGTAGAGTGTTTGCTATCAGCTGTCTAATTGCTGCTAGTGAAATAGAAGGAAAAAACACTTTGTGTAACTGCACAAATCATCTTTGGCAATGTCAGACTGGGACATCAATCAGTCCATCTGGGTAAAATCACAAGCTGACTCAGATATTGCTAAATATTTATACTGTCAAATATATACAGACATACAGATGAAAGAAGGCATTCATTAGGAATTCTACAGCATGTCAGTTTAAAGATGTAGATCAGAACAAACCTCCCACTATGGTGGTGCTTGTACTCTGTAAAAGACTATATTTAGCAATTCTTAAGAGTAAATATCATCCTATTGCCTCATTTAGGTAAATATAGCATAAATATTGTTACCACGATCTTGTGGTAATCTAAACAAATCCCTGTTTGGAGTGCTTCTTCGTAAAGTATATTCTAATAAATTGATGTACTTTATAATTTATTTAACCCTTTCATTGACAGCCCCCCCCCCCCCCCCCCTGTTTTCAATTGGAAGTGAAATGAAGTACATTTCAGACAGCGGGACGAGTTAGTAGATGAAAGGTCTGTCCGCCATATGGCAGTTCTCATTGTTTCAACTCATTCTCTTCCCGTAGCAAAGATGTGGCATAATTTAAAAGAATTATTCCATCTCATATCAAGTCAGGTTTATAATACGTGGTCCTGAACTGATGAGCAAGGAAGGCACAGTTGTTAATAACCTGCCCTCTACCTCTCCCTTTTCTTCTCTGAGTTGAACAGTGCTAATTTGGTCATCGCTGTAACAAGTTTTCTGTGCAGAATATCGACATTATTCTCTTCAGTCCGATAGAATTTGTGCAGTATGGTTAAATAGAACCTAAGAAGTAGAAACTTAAGCACGACACTTCAAAATAGTGTCAACCTTTTCTTTTGGCAATATTTTATTTGATGAATATATCAATTTTAATGGATTTATTTAGCACATGGCAGTTACAATATTTCGAAGCAGTTCTTTGTATGATAGAAGCATGTGGCTTAATTTAAAAGGATCAGTCTATCAACCTTGTATTTAGATTTTGAAATATGGTTTGCCAACCTAATCAACTGGGAAGAATGTGGAGTTCTTCACAGAGGCAGTTATGCATACTATCAGGCCATCAAACCTAGAAGCAGTGCCTGAAGTGGGGAAATATGTGCTGGTAAAGCATACTGGCATTTCTAAGAATGATTATAGTCCATGTTGGCACCTTTAATCTGGGGGCACAGTTGGTATGTGCACATACTGCCACTTTTGTTAATGTTACTTTCACCCCTACTCTGAGCCCTGCTGATAGGTATATGGAGGAGTTCCTTCATTCAAAGACTTAATGTCTGCTAGCATAACTAAACCATCCAATCATTCCTGAGTGCCTTTGTGAGATATTGAACTGTTTGTAACGTTGAACAAGAACAACTTACATTCATATGGCTCTTCTCGCATAAGAGAACGTCTCAGCGCTTTATGATACAGCTTCAGGTCTTCGTGTGTATTTATTAATTAGATCAAGCTCACCCACAGCAAGCAATAATTCATGCTTGCTGCCTGACTATGATTTGTAGAAAGCAAACTTGAAAGCTACTTGGACAATGATCTGGGTTTTGATTCAGTTTCAATAACCTCATTACCCATCACCGCTTTCCCTTAAAGATTCAATTTGAAGTTCTCTTCTAATTCCACAGTGTCAGCCATGACTCAGTTGGTAGCACGCTCAAGTCCCACTCCAGGGACTTGAGCACGAAATCTAGGTTGACACTCCAGTGCTGCACTGTTGGAGGTGCCATCTTTAGGATGAGACATTATACCGAGGCCCCATCTGCCCTCCCAGGGCACTATTACAAAGAAGTGCAAGGAAGTTCTCCCCGGTGTTTTTGGCCAATATTTATCATTAACATTACTAACGACAGATTATCTGATCATTATCACATTGCTGATTGTGGGACTTTGCTTTGTGCAAATTAGCTGCCGCATTTCCTACATTACAACAGTGACTACAGTTCAAAAGTACTTAATTGGCTGTAAAACACTTTGGGATCTCCTGAGATCATGAAAGGCGCTGTATAAATACAAGTTCTTTCTTTTTCTTTACAATATTAGCTTTGTGCAAAATTAGAACATAAGAAATAGGAGCAGGAGTAGGCCATTCGGCCCCTCGAGCCTGCTCCACCATTCATTAAGACCATGCCTGATCTTTGACCTCAACTCCACTTTCCCCACCCAATCCGCATATCCCTTGATTCCCTTAGAGTCCAAAAATCTATCGATCTCATTCTAGAACACACTCAATGACTGAGCATTCGCAGCCCTCTGGGGTAGAGAATTCCAAAGATTCACAACCGTCTGGGTGAAGAGATTCCTCTTATCCTGCGATTGTGCCCCTAGTTCTAGATTCTCTAGCCAGGGGAAACAGCCTCTCAGCATTTACCCTGTGAAGCCCCCTCAGAATCTTATATGTTTCAATGAGATCAACTCTCATTCTTCTAAACTCCAGAGAAACTATTAAATGTTAGTGTTCAGAAGGATTTGGGTGTCCTTGTACACGAAACACGGAAAGTTAACATGCAAAACAGCAAGCAATTAGGATGGTAAATGGCCCATTCCACTCAATCTCTCTTTATAGGAAAACCCACTCATCCCAGGACACAATCTAATGAACCTTCGTTGCACCCCCTCTAATGCAAGTATATCCTTCCTTAGATAAGGAGACCAAAACTGTTCACACTACTCCAGGTGAGGTCTCACCAAAGCCCTGTACAATTGCAGCAAGACTTCCTACTCTTATACTCCAACCCCCTTGCAATAAAGGCCAACATACCATTTGCCTTCCTAATTGCTTGCTGTACCTGCATGTTAAGTTTCTTTGTTTCGTGTACAAGGACACCCAAATCTCTCTGGACACCAACAATTAATAGTTTCTCACCATTTAAAAAAGATTCCATTTTTCTGTTCTTCCTACCAAAGTGAATAACCTCACATTTTCCACATTATACTCCATCAGCCACCTTTTTTGCCCACTCACTTAACCTGCCTATATCCCTTTGCAGACTCTTTGTGTCCTCCTCGCAGCTTACTTTCCCACCTAGCTTTTGTATTGTCAGCAAATTTAGATACGTTACACTTGGTCCCTTCATCTAAGTCATTAATATAAATTGTAATAGCTAAGGTCCAAGCACTGATCCTTGCGGCACCCCACTAGATTCAGCCTGCCAACCTGAGAATGACCCGTTTATCCCTACTCTCTGTTTTCTGTCCATTAACCAATCCTCTATCCATGCTAATATATTACCCCCAACCCCAAGCACCCTTATCTTGTGTAACAACCTTTTGTGTGGCACCTTATCGAATGCCTTTTGAAAATCCAAATACACTACATCCACCTGTTCCCCTTTATCTATGTAGTTGCATCTTCAAAAACTCCAGTAGATTTGTCAAACATGATTTCCCTTTCATAAAACCATGTTGACTCTACCTAATCATATTATGATTTCCTAAGTGTCCCATTACCACGTTCTTAATAATGGATTCCAGCATTTTCCCGACTACTGATGTCAGGCTAATTGGCCTGTAGTTCCCTGTTTTCTCTCTTCCTCCTTTCTTGAATAGCGGGGTTACATTTGCTACCTTCCAAACCACTGGGAACATTCTAGAATCTCGGGAGTTTAGGAAAATCACAACCAATGCATCCACTACCTTTGCAGCCACCTCTTTTAGATACCTAAGATATAGGCCATCAGGTCCAGGGATTTGTCGGCTTTTAGTCCCATTAATTTCAACAATACTTTTTCTTTACTAATATTAATTACTTCAAGTTCCTCACATTAGACCATTGGTTCCCCAATATTTCTGATATTTTTTTGTGTTTTCTACTGTGAAGACAGATACAAAATATTTGTTGAACGTCTCTTCCATTTCCTGAGGAAGGAGGAAGCCTCCGAAAGCTTGTGAATTTAAAATAAAATTGCTGGACTATAACTTGGTGTTGTAAAATTGTTTACAATTGTCAACCCCAGTCCATCACCGGCATCTCCACATCATTTCCTTATTCCTCATTATAATTTCTCCTGTCTCGGCCTCTAAGGGATCCACGTTTACTTTTGCTACTCTCTTCCTTTTTACATACTTGTAGAAGTTTTTACAATCTGTTTTTATATTTCTTGCTAGTTTACTCTCATATTCTATTTTCTCCCTCTTTATCAATTTTTTGATCATCCTTTGCTGTTTTCTAAAACTCTCCCAATCCTCAGGCTTACTATTCTTTTTGGCAACATTATAAGCCTCTTCTTTTACTCTCATGCTATCTTTAACTTCTTTAGTTAGCCACAGATGGATCACTTTTCCCGTGGGGGTTTTTAATTCTCGATGGAATGTATATTCATTGAGAATTATGAAATATTTCTTTAAATGTTCCCCATTGCTTATCTACCGTCATATCTTTTAATCTGATTTCCCAATCAACCTTAGCCAACTCCCCCCTCATACCTATGTAACTGACTTTGTTTACGTTTAAGACTCTAGTTTCAGACTTAAGCACATCATTCTCGAACTCAATGTGAAATTCTATCCTATTTACGATCACTCTGTCCCAGATGATCCCTTACTATGAGATTACTAATTAACCCTGTCTCATTACACAAGACAAGATCTAAAATGGCCTGTTCCCTGGTTGGTTCCTCGATGTATTGTTCTAGGAAACTGGCTCGAATGCATTCCATGAACTTGTCCTGCAAACTATTTTTGCCAATTTGGTTTGCCCAGTCTAAATAAAGATTAAAGTCCCCCATGATTATTGCATTACCTTTGTTACAAGCTCCTCTTATTTCTTGATTAATATTCTGTCCAACAGTATAACTACTGTTAGGGGGCCTATAAACTACTCCCACCAGTGTTTTCTTCCCCTTGTTATTTCTTGTTTCCATCCATACTGATTCTACTTCCTGATCTTCCGAGCTAAGATCCTTTCTCACTACTGTCTTTATGTCATCCTTTATTGTCAGGGTTACCACCCCCCCCACCCCCACCTTTTCCATTTTGTCTGTCTTTTCGAAAAGTCAAGTACCCTGGAATATTTAGTTCCCAACCTTGGTCACCTTGCAACCACGTCTCAGTGATGGCTACTAGATCAAATCCATTTATCCCTATTTGTGCCATTAATTTGTCTATCTTGTTACGAATGCTTCTGCATTGAGATAAAGAGCCTTTAATTTTAACTTTTTACTAATTTTCCCTGATTTGACCTTATTCACTGATAAACTCTCTGTCCCTTCCTGACACACCCTGCTTATCTTTACCCAAATCGCTACACTGCTCTACCACCTTGACTTTTCTCTTTAGATTTATAAATTTACCCTTACCTGCACCCTCCCCCCGGCTTTTTAGTTTAAAGCAAAATGATGTACAGTCTTGTAGAAAACAAAAGTTTAGAGTGGAATTAAGAACAGCTGAAACCATAAGGTACGACTTTATTAAATAGGAAGTAAGAAATAGTTCCAAAAAGGAATCAGCTTGGCACAGTGGTAGCATTCTCGCCTCTAAGTCAGAAGGTCGTGGGTTCAAGCCACACTCCTGAGACTTGAGCACATAATCCAGGCTGTCACTTCAATGCAGTACAGAACAAGTGCTGCAACGTGGGAGATCATGGGCTCAATTTTGAAATGGTGGTGGGTTGGCAGCAGGGGGACGAAGGTGCACATGGCAAAGCCGAACAAAAAAAAACTTACCTTTTCCAACGCAATCGCGATGTAATTGATGGTGATTAAAGTTGTTTCCGGGTTTCGCGCCCGGCAACCAGCCTGATTGACAAGCGCTGAAGATTGCGGGGGGAGAGGGGAAGATTGGGGGGGCGGGGAAGAGAGGGAGATCGGAGATGAACGTCGTGGGGGGGATGAGGGGGGAGATCAAAGTAAGGAGACATCGGGGGACATCGGAGACGGAGACATCGGAGCAGGGTGGAAAGGTAGGTTTATTTTGTTTTTTAACTTTGTGCAATGGTTTTTTATTTAATTTATTTCGTTTATTTTTGCCTGATCCGGTCCTTAGGCGTGAATCGGAAACTGTGGGAAAGCCGCCCAGGTAAGTTTAAAATCGTTTTAACTATAATGTAAGAAATAAAGCACCTTAAGTACCTCAATGAGGTACGTTTGGTTCTTTAACTATCATCCCGTCGGCTTTAATTGCCGGCGGGACTTCCGCATTTGTGAAGCACGCGCGCACACAGACGCATCTGTGGGGAACCTGGAAGTTGGCAGGTTGGGGCCGCTTCCTCACCCGCTCGGGATTTCCCCGATTGTTGCAGCCCCCCCAGCCCCCTGCAATTTCCTTTGAAAATTGGGGCCTATGTCTTTCAGGTGAGAGGTTGAACCAGGGTCCAGTCTGTCTGTTGAGGTGGATGTAAAAGAGCTCATGGGATTATTCGAAGGAAAGCGGGAGACTTCTCCCTGTATCCTGGCCAACATTTATCCCTCAACCAACACCACCAAAAACAGAATAACCGGTCATTTACCTAGCTGCTGTAGATCCTTGCTGTGCACAAATTGACTGCTGTGTTTGCCTACATAATAGTGACAAATTAGCTGCTGTGAAGGCGTTTTAGGACATCCTGAGGATATGCAAGGTGCTATACAAATGCAAGTTCTTCTTCTTCAATACAGTAACTAATATATTATAGAAGTGCCACGAGGAATTTCTTTTTGTGTGTACACGCCTTTGAAATTCAAGACCACAATTATCTCTGAGTATTGTAGTAGGATTTCTACACAAAGATAGAATATATAACCACAATCATAAAATAATATGGCCACAAAACCAGTGCTTTATGTTTCCCATGAGCAACCACTGGTATCTTTTTTGTGATATGTTAGGATCGTGTAAAGACACAGCAGGCTGATAAATGCATCAGAAATGAAGCAAAATATGGTCACACCATAACCGCACCAGTGCCAATTCCTTAAGCAAACCACGTGTTTAGTCGCTGAAAACGTGTGCTGTATGGCATGAGCTGACCTCACAATATCACCAGAACCAACAGTAAATGGATTCAAAACAATGTGTAAAATTGTTCAAACAGCTTAGACAAATATGGTACTGATTATTTATATGTACTCAGTCGAATGCATAGTTGCATTGGGTTCTATGCATAATCCGTTTTTGTAACGAGTGACATAACTCATTTGTTCCTGCATCACTAATGAGTAGGGTTGCCAACCCTCCAGGATTGCCCTGGAATCTCCAGGAATTGAAGATTAGTCTCCAGGACACTGCGGCGAGCAACACCTGGGAGAAAAATCATGGCGGGCCTTAAACAAAATTGTGGTTTCTTTCATTCTCTTTGAACACTTTCATTTATTCGTTTTAAAAATATTGGGGGTGGGGGAAAAAAGGCTGTTTCACTAACAGTCAAGATCAATCCAATTGAGTAACAGAGTGTCGGTTCCCTTTCCAATTGGCGTGGGAAGGCGGTGTGCCTGGAGGATGGACCAATGGTTGGGGGGGGGAGTTCGAGGCAGGAGGCCATGTGATGAAACCTCCAGGAATACACCCAACTAGAGTTGGTAACCCTACTTATGAGTTATGTAGCTGGCAACACTTGATTGTCTTAAAGAAAACAGACTATCTTCCTCTGCATGTATCCTCTATTGAATACTCCAATACATGGCACAAATGTTTATTCTTAACTGAAAATAATTACTGATAATCGCACAACATGCGTGATGTGAAAAATCTAAAATGCGATCAGTAATCAATGATATTACAAGCTAGTAACGTGAGCTGTAGCGCATAGGAAGGCCAGCACAAGGTTTTCCATGTCGAATTCTAATCTTGGCAGACATTGGAACTGGCATACTGAGCGAGCCTTGCAGGCTTGTGGGCCTGCTGCAGGTCTCCGATGAATGGAGGACATCTTGGAGCACCCTACCTTCTTGGGAGGTGGGGGGGGGGGGGGGGAAGAGTGGTGGAGGGGGGAAAGGGAAGAACAGAAACTAGCGGAAGCAGCACAATACCCATAAAAGGTACACCAGCAGTGTATTAATCCCTGAATGGCTGTGGAGAAGCTGATAGTCCAGACCATTCTGTTCTGTCAGCTGAAGGAGGAATAGCAGGGATGGTGAGGGATCTTTAGCAAAACAAAGGGAGGGAAGAGAACAAAAAAACATATAATAATTACTATGCTTAAATGCTTAAACAAAATGGTGGTCTTGATGTAACCAACAATACAAAGACGTGTTATTCCAAATGTTAAGGCATCACCTTTTTTTTTGTATTGAGTAAAACATCAGCAGTTGTCAGACAAACATTTTCAAAAATATCACCGAGTTAACAGGAACACTTACACTTGGGCTTAATTCACATTTACACTGCTGGATTACTCTCTGGCAATCAAGAACTCGTCAACACTTCAACTAATGGGTTTTAATCAGAAACTGTTTGTAATAGCAAGCTTAGAGTATTTGAATATGAAGATTTCTATAATTTTGTTGTCAGCTTGTGATGTATTCTGATGCTAATTATTAGGAACAATTATGGTTTCCTAATAACAAAAGAAGAAGCCATAAATTAAACCTGCTTACCTTCAGCCCTCTTTGTAACCTTTATGACGTTGTTGGTATAAAAGAATATATTTTTCCACATACTACGCTAATTATTATTAGTGATCATTCTTTCACGTCTACTTTTTAAAATCTTTGGCAATGTGTCAGTGTGTGTTGATGAGTTCTGCACCCAGTATTTTCTCAATCCCTGAGATTTGTGCCTGTACCTCCCATAGACTGCTTACTTCATTTGGATATTCAGGAACCATAATTAGTGCTGTAATTAGCATGTGGAGCCATCAAACGAGGACTGCTAGAATCATGGGACATCTCTCATCACTCCTACTGATGATGTACATGTGATAAAGAACCTTTATCTGAAGTGTTAAGCAGATCCTTATTGTCACACAGACACCTTGCTGCCGAGAATGTGATGAGAATGATGATCAATCATATTAATTTTCAGAAAAGTAATTATGTACAATGATGTTCTAATATACACGTGTTAGACCGTGTTAGTATTTTCGATATTTGTGCTGCAGAAAGGGTTAGTCTTTGAGATTTTAAATGCAATGAATTTCAGAAAGTTTCTAAATGTCTCTCTAACTCATATACAAATACCTTTAGACATTTTTCTAGTATTTCCATAGAAGCAATTTTAAGCTTCTTGCCTTCAGTTTCTTGCCAGATTTCCATATAGAGACATTTTATGGTATATTTACATATTTATTTTACAGAGGTATTAAAGTTCATGTAGTTCAAGATGATCGATGCATGTATGTTAATAAGAGAGAAAAGGTTTTCCTTTTGACAGTGTTGCAAAATGATATATAGACAAAGAAACATAATACAAAACAAGCTTCAATGGTTTGGGAAATTAACTTATTAGAAAATCTTTATAGGTTAAAGGGTTATCTTTTGGTGATCATAAGTTACACAACTAATTTCTGTAATTGGTTGTAAGTGTATTGTCACTGCTCCCTTGACACAGCTTTACTTGAATGATCTTCACACTTGTTCGATAGTCACCAGGGAGCAGACTTAGCACCTGATCAATAACTGCCTCAGTGTGTTTTCATCTCTATCTAGGCTTTACCACATTGGTGGAAAGAGCAGGGCAAGCATTACAATTCTTACAGGGCATAATATTTCATTCCTCAGTCACCATTCCAAAAGTATTTTGGAATTCCAAGTACTACTTAATGGATCCACTGGGGTGAGTTAGGATTATCCACTTAGGTTGTTTGCATTCTTTCCTATTACTCTTTTATGATCTCTTTTATTTTCTTTCTTACTTTCTTGCATTCTTCATTATGTACTTATCTATTTTTGCCACTCATTCATTAATTATCAAATGGATGCTATTAAATAAGCAGCTCAGGTCTTCAGTGGAGGAAAATGATAGAATTACGTGCACTTTAAGACTTTTTCTGACATTACAAGTATGTCACATGACCGTTCCTGTGGTGTGTCTAACTCCATCCTTCAGGTTACTCCCTGTAGTTCTTTTCTTCCCATTGGCAAGAAGCCACTGCCTGCTTGCCAACAATCACAGATTTATTGTTTTTCGTGTTAGCAAAGGTTTAAAGTTTCATTCTGACTTGATGGTCGATTCCACTCCCCCGTGAAACCATTGCAACTATTAATGACATAGTCCGCTTGCTTAATTTGGACCTACCTTTGTTGTAAACCACAACATGCTCGGTGCCCTTTGTTTGAACTCTCCTGCACTTCGATTCATGTCCCCCCAAGGGCTTCAGAGTCTGCGTGTTCTGCCACCAGGCATTTCATCTGTCAAAGTGTACACTTACCAGTTTTGCTGCCTACTGACGCACTGCAGTTCTACTATTTGTTGCAAAAGTTCCTTGACTCACCTTAGAGAACAGCACTTGAAGACTTGAAGAGGTGGGAAGATCTTGAAGCCAATATAGCAGATGCAGAAGCCTGCATCCGTTAGGGTTGCCAACTTTGTTGGACATATTCCAGGAGGTTTCATCACATGACTTCCTGCCTCCAACTGTCCCACCCCCCCACGCTCCCGCCATTAGTCGCCCGGCACATCCATCCACACGGCATACTGCCTTCCCATGTCGATTGGAAAGTGAACAGACTCTTTGTTACCCGATTAGACAATTCTTGACCTTGCCATCTGCATGCAATTGAGGATCCGGCCTAAAAATGGCCTTCGGCCTCGTAGAGGTTACAACTGGCAGTTGTGCGTAGAGTTGCCAACTCTGATTGGACATATACCTGGATGTTTCATCACATGACCATCTGACCCCCAACCCTCACACTTCGCCCCCCCCCCACCAACATTGGTCGCCCAACACATCCATCCTCACAGCACAACGCTTCCTTACAACCAGTTGAGAAACAAACAGTCTTTCTTACCCGATTGGACGATTCTTGACTGTGAGTCAAACAGCCTTTTTTTTTTGACCATCTCTGATATTTTTACAACTAATAAACAAAAGTGTACAAAGAAACTGGAAAAAAACACACAATTCTTTTAATGATTTTCTCCAGGGTTTCTTGCATCAGTGTCCTGGAGATTAATCTTTAATTCCTGGCAACTCCAGGACAATCCTAGAGGGTTGGCAATCCTAGCACCCACAGGAGATGGACCCACGAACGTGCCATAGATTCTTATAGATGCCACATAAAACACTCCTGCAAATATTATTCCTGCAAGGCCCGTCAATGCTACAAGCGAACCCTGCCGACTGATCACTAAAAGGATCTTAGACAATCTGGAGCAGTGGTTCACATGTTAGTCCTTTGTGCATTACAGAGCAAGGCCATTCTAAACCTTCTTGTGAATGAGATCATTAGCATCAAGAAAGACTTGCATTGATATAGTGCCTTTCATGATCTCAGGATGTTCTTTACAACCAATGAAGTACCTTTGAAGCGTTGTCACTGTAATGGAGGAAACGCGACAGCCAATTTGCGCACAGCAAGGTCCCACAAACAGCAATGAGATAATGATCAGATTATACTTTTTTTAGATGTTGGTCGAGGGATAATTATTAACTAGAACACCGGGAGAGAACTCCCCTGCTGTTCTTCGAAATAGTGCCATGGGATCTTTTACATCCACCTGAGATGGCAGGTGGGGCCTCGGTTTAAGGTCTCATCTGAAAGACGGCACCTCCGACAGTGCAGCACTCCCTCAGTACTGTACTGGACTGTCAGCCTAGATTTTGTGCTCAAGTCCCTGGAGTGGGATTTTGAACATACCACCTTCTGACTCTGAGGTGGAAGTGCTACCAACTGAGCCACAGCTAACACCATATCCTGTGCAATACAGGTAGTCCTGAATTTTACCCCTTTTTTGACAAAAGAAATTTGCTTAATGGACTCCTACAGCTTTGATCCTGAGACAATGGCAGGATCTGGAATCAGCCAGACCTCCAGCCTCAACCAACTCCTTGTCCTTGAAGCTGAATTCATGTATTTTGAGGTAAGGTACTATAAATACTTAGATGTGAAGAAAATCATTTCACAAGATATGTCAATTTTTATTCCTCAACTTACAAGATATATATATGCACAGAGAGCTGAATTAGACCACCACATCATTACAGTTAGGTTGCAAAAGTGACATCAGTGAACCTTTTGCTAATGTGTTTGGTAGTGATGGTTACCTGTGCTTTTACTAAGGATCAGGCTAGAGAATGGAGAGTAAAACATATTGCTGTTTCATTTGTAATTTCCTAAATAATGGAGTATATTTTACTTACACAATTCTGGGTTCGTGCAGACGTAATTGCCATGGCTTTGTCAAAAATATAGAGGCAATTCATTCCCATTCATTTTGGGACCCATCTGGGGCTTTTCACTGAAGTTTCCGCAGTGCTCAGGTACACTCAACGTAGTAAAACATCCAAAAGCGCTTCACAGGAGCAATTATCAAACAAAATTTGACACCGAGCCACATAAGAAGATATTCGGACAAGTAACCAAAAGCTTGGTCAAAGAAGTAGGTTTTAAGGAGCATCTTAAAGGAGGAGAGAGAAGTTTAGGGAGAGAATTCCAGAGCTTAGGGCCTAGTCAGCTGAAGGAACGGCCGCCAATGGT
This sequence comes from Heptranchias perlo, assembly GCF_035084215.1. Taxonomy (NCBI): domain Eukaryota; kingdom Metazoa; phylum Chordata; class Chondrichthyes; order Hexanchiformes; family Hexanchidae; genus Heptranchias; species Heptranchias perlo. The sequence continues at coordinate 123,256,630 of NC_090327.1, forward strand.
GGAGCGATTAAAATCGGGGATGCGTAAGAGGCCAGGATTAGAGGAGTGCAGAGACCTCGAAGGGTTGTAGGGATGGAGGAGGTTACAGAGATAGGGAGAGGCGAGGCCATGGAAGGATCTTGAAAACAAGGTTGAGAATTTTAAAATCGAGGTGTTCCCGGACCAGGAGCCAATGTCGGTCAGCGAGTACAGGGGTGATGGGAGAACGGGACTTGGTGCGAGTTAGGATACGGGCAGCAGAGTTTTGGATGAGCTGAAGTTTATGGAGGATGGAAGATGAGAGGTTGGCCAGGAGAGCATTGAAATAGTCAAATCTAGAGGTAACAAAGGCATGAATGAAAGTTTCAGCGGTAGATGAGCTGGGGCAGGGGCAGTAGCATAGCGGTTATGTGGTACAGTAGCATATGGTTATGTTACTGGACTAGTAATCCAGAGGCCTGGACTAATAATTCAAAGTCATGAGTTCAAATCCTGCCACGGCAGCTGGCAAATTTAAATTCAATTAATTAAATAAAATTCTGGAATAAAAAATACTAGTATCAGTAATGGTGACCATGAAACTACCAGATTGTCGTAAAAACCCATCTGGTTCACTCATGTCTTTTAGGGAAGGAAACCTGCTGTCCTTACCCGGTTTGGCCTATATGTGACTCCAGACCCACAGCAATGTGGTTGATTCTTAATCACCCTCTGAAATGGCCTAGCAAGCCACTCAGTGGTGCAAGAAGGCGGCTCACCACCACCTTCTCAAGGGCAATTAGGGATGGGCAATAAATGCTGGCCTTGCCAGCAACGCCCACATCCCATGAGCGAATAATAATTTTTAAAAAAGAGACGGGAGATGTTACGGAGGTGGAAGTAGGCGGTCTTGGTGATGGAGCGGTTATGTGGTCGGAAGCTCATTTCCTCTGATAACGAAGCAGCCCTCACTAGCCTACAGCAGGACCTGGATAACATGCAAGCTTGGGCTGACAAGCGGCAGGTAACATTCACGCCATATAAGGGTCAGCTAATGATCACCTCAAGCAGGAGAAATCCAGCCATCTCTCCCAACTTTCAACAGTGCCACCATTGCCAAATCCCCATCATCAACATGTTGGGGGGGCTACCATTGATCAGAAGCTGAACTGGACCAGCCATATCAACACTGGTTACAAGAGCAGGGGAGAGGCTGGATACTCTGACAAGTGGCTCATTTCCCTACCCTGCAAAACCAATCCACCATCTACAAGAAAGAAAGATATAGTGGCTTTCACAACCTCAGGGCGCCCCAAACCCAAAGCTTTTCAGCCAGTGAAGTACCTTTGAAGTGTAGTCACTGTTGTACTGTAGTGTAGGCAATGTGGCAGCCAATTTGTGTACAGCAAGGTCCCACAAACAGCAATGTGATAATGACCAGATAATCTGTTTTTAGTGATGTTAGTTGAGAGATAAATATTAACCAGGACACTAGGGAGAACTCCCCTGCTCTTCAAATAGTGCCGTGGGATCTTTTACATCCACCTGAGAGGGCAGACGGGACCTTGGTTTAATGTCTCATCTGAAAGACAGCACCTCTGACAATGCAGCACTCTCTCAGTACAGCACTGAAATGTCAGCCTAGATTATGCGCTCAAGTCTCTGAAGTGGGACTTGAATTCACAACCTTCTGACTCAGGCTATAGTGACACTGAGCCACAGCTGACACCAAGGGGGAAATTTTAACCCCCAAGAACGGGTGGATTGGGGACGGGTGGGAGTAAAAATACTCCGTTTTCAGAGGGGGGCTGCATCCTGGCTCCAACACGTCTGCTTCTGGGTTTAACCCAGGCAGGTTTATCTGCGTGTGGAGAGCAGACACCAGGAAGTCCCGCCCCCACTTAAAGCCGGCGGGCTGATTCTTAAAAGGTAATGTACCTCATTGAGAGACTTGAGGTTCTTAATATTTTGTGTATTACATAAGAAATAGGAGCAGGAGTAGGCCATATGGCCCTTCAAGACTGCTCCGCCATTCATAAATTTAACGTTACCTGTTCGGGTTTCCAATCGCTTCCGAATCATGACAGGTGAGAGCAGGCGGGAAGGGCCGGATCAATGAGGCGAGTGCCTTTATTGCACTGCTTGTGGGCGCGGAGGAGCAGGAGTGCTTCATCCAGGCCCAACAAGCTCACCTGGCCGACAGGAACCTCGCAATCGACTTTCCCCCCCGCCCCCCATGGTGGACCCCCACCAACCTCCGACTTCACCCGACCTCCAGCAACCTCTGGTCTCTTCCGCAGCCCCCCCCCCCCCCAATCTTCTCCCTGCCCCCACCTGGTCTCCCTGGCCCCTCTCCCGCAATCTTCTCCACCCCCCCCCCGATCTTCTCCCCAGCCCATGATCCCTCCCTGCGGCCTGCTATAGGAGGCCTTCCTGCCGACAGCCAGTCAGCCTGTCAATCAGACTGGCTGCTGGGCGCAAAACCCGGAAGTGCAGTTGATGGGCCTCATTAATGTCGCGATCACAGATCGTGACCCATCCACTTACCTTCCGGGTTTCACCCCTGGAAATCTTAACCCCCACGGCCCCCAACTCCCTTCCGACTGGAAGTTAAAATTTATCCCCAAGTCTCAAGTCAGGAGTGTGATGGAACAATCACCACTCATTTGGATGGACACAGTCACGACAACAGTAAAGAGGCTCAACACCAACCATGACGCTTCGGTTGGTGTCCTGCCACTGTACCCAAGTAGCACCCCCTCCATCACCAACGACTGTGGCTGCATTAGCGGCTATCGACAGGCTGCATTGCCGCAATTCACCAAGGTTTCTTCTGCAGCACCTCCCTCCCTTGTGACCCCTACCACTGAGAAAGACAAGAGCAGCAATGAGAACACCATCACCTCCAAGTTCCTCTGAATGTCACACACTATCCTGACTCCATAGAATCATATAGCTCAGAAGGAGGCCATTCAGCCCAACGTGCCTTGCCGGCTCTTTGAAAGAGCTATCCAATTAGTCCCACTCCCCTGCACTTTCCCCATAGCCCTGTAATTTTTCCCCTTCAAGTAATTATCCAATTTCCTTTTGAAAGTTACTATTGAATCTGATTCCACCACCCTTTCAGGCCAAGCATTCCAGATCATAACAACTCTCTACATTAAAAAAAAATTGCCTCTGATATCGCCTCTGGTTCTTTTGCCGATCACCTTAAACCTGTGTCCCTTGGTTACCGAGCCTTCTGCCACTGGAAACAGGTTCTCCTTATTTACTCAATCAAAACCATTCATAATCTTGAACACTTCTATCAAATCTCCTCTTAACCTTCTCTGCTCTGAAGAGAACAACCCCAGATTCTCCAGTCTATCCATGTAACGGAAGTCCCGCATCCCTGGTACCATTCTGGTGAATCTCTTCTGCAGCCTCGCTGAGGTCACATTACTGATATTCCTTCATCATCGGTGAGCCAATATCCCGGAATTCCCCACCTAACACCATCATGGGAGCGCCAACACCACAAGAACATAGGAACATAGGAACAGGAGTAGGCCATTCAGCCCCTCGTGCCTGCTCCACCATTTGGTAAGATCATGGCTGATCTGTGATCTAACTCCACATACCTGCCTTTGGCCCATATCCCTTAATACCTTTGGTTGGCAAAAAGCTATCTATCTCAGATTTAAATTTAGCAATTGAGCTAGTATCAATTGCTGTTTGCGGAAGAGAGTTCCAAACTTCTACCACCCTTTGTTTGTAGAAATGTTTTCTAATCCTGAAAGGTCTGGCTCTAATTTTTAGACTGTGCCCCCTACTCCTAGAATCCCCAACCAGCGGAAATAGTTTCTCTCTATCCACCCTATCCGTTCCCCTTAATATCTTATAAACTTCGATCAGATCGCCCCTTAACCTTCGAAACTCCAGAGAATACAACCCCAATTTGTGTAATCTCTCCTCGTAACTTAACCCTTGAAGTCCGGGTATCATTCTAGTAAACCAACGCTGCACTCCCTCCAAGGCCAATATGTCCTTCTGAAGGTGTGGTGCCCAGAACTGCTCAGAGTACTCCAGGTGCGGTCTAATCAGGGTTTTGTATAGCTGCAGCATAACTTCTGCCCCTGCCCCCTTGTACTCCAGTCCTCTAGATATAAAGGCCAGCATTCCATTAGCCTTCTTGATTATTTTCTGCACCTGTTCATGACACTTCAATGATCTATGTACCTGAACCCCTAAGTCCCTTTGGACATCCACTGTTTTTAACTTTTTACCATTTAGAAAGTACCCTGTTTTATCCTTTTTTGATTCAAAGTGGATGACCTCACATTTGTCTACATTGAATTCCATTTGCCACAATTTTGCCCATTCACTTAATCCATCAATATCCCTTTGTAATTTTATTTTTTCATCTACACTGCTTACAATGCCACCAATCTTTGTGTCATCGGCAAACTTAGATATGAGACTTTCTGTGCCTTCATCTAAGTCGTTAATAAATATTGTGAATAATTGAGGCCCCAAGACAGATCCCTGCGGGACTCCACTGGTCACATCCTGCCAATGTGAATACTTACCCATTATCCCTACTCTCTGTCGCCTTTTGCTCAGCCAATTTCCTAACCAAGTCCGTACTTTTCCCTCGATTCCATGGGCTTCTAACTTAGCTAACAGTCTCTTATGTGGGACCTTATCAAATGCCTTCTGGAAGTTCATATAAATAACATCCATTGACATTCCCCTGTCCACCACTTTAGTCACCTCTTCAAAAAATTCAATCAGGTTTGTCAGGCACGACCTACCTTTCACAAATCCATGCTGGCTCTCTCTGATTAACTGAAAATTCTCGAGGTGTTCAGTCACCCTATCCTTAATTATAGACTCCAGCAATTTCCCCACAACAGATTTTAGGCTAACTGGTCTATAATTCCCCGGTTTCCCTCTCTCTCCTTTCTTAAAAAGCAGAGTGACGTGCAATTTTCCAATCTAGAGGGACAGTTCCTGAATCTAGAGAACTTTGAAAGATTATAGTTAGGGCATCTGCAATGTGCTCACCTACTTCCTTTAAATCCCTGAGATGGAAACCATCTGGTCCTGGGGATTTGTCACTTTCTAGTGCTATTATTTTCTTCATTACTGTTGCTTTACTTATGTTAATTTTATCGAGTCCCTGTCCCCGATTCAATATTAGTTTTCTTGGGATTTCCGGCATACTATCCTCTTTTTCTATTGTAAATACTGACGCAAAGTAATTATTCAACATGTCCGCCATTTCCCCATTGTCAATGACAGTATCCCCACTTTCAGTTTTTAAGGGACCAACACTGCTCCTGACCACCCTCTTTTTCCTAATATAACTATAAAAGTTATTTGTATTGGTTTTTATATCCCTTGCAAGTTTCTTTTCATACTCTCTTTTTGTAGCTCTTACTATCTGTTTTGTGACCCTTTGTTGATCTTTGTATCTTTCCCATTTGCCAGGATCTGTGCTATTTTTTGCCTTTTTGTATGCCCTTTCCTTACGTCTTATACTGTCCCTTACCTCTTTAGTTGTCCATGGCTGTTTTTTTTTTGGCAAGTAGAGTTCTTGCCCCTCAGGGGTATAAACCAGTTCTGTATCTCGTTAAATGTTTCTTTGAACATTTCCAACTGATCATCAGTCGTTTTACCCATTAACAGATTTGCCCAGTTTACTGTGGACAGTCTCTGTCTCATCCCATTGAAGTCAGCCTTACCCAAGTCTAGAATCTTAGCAGCTGACTCACTTTTTTCCCTTTCAAACACTACATTGAACTCGATCATGTTATGATCGCTATTGGATAGATGTTCACGCACTGTTAAGCTGTTAACTAAATTTGGTTCATTACTCATTACTAAATCTAGTATGGCTTGCCCCCTTGTTGTCTCCAAGACATACTGTTGTAGAAAACTATCCCGGACACACTCAAGAAATTCACTACCTTTCTGACAGTCTGCTTTCCCCAATCTATGTGAAAGTTCAAGTCTCCCATTAAGACCACTATGCCTTTGTTACACACTTGTCTAATCTCTGCATTTATACAATCTAGCACTTCAGAGCTGCTGCCAGGGGTCCTATACACAACTCCCACTATAGTCTTAGATCCTTTCCTATTTCTCAATTCAACCCATAAGGTCTCTGTTGGCTGCTTACCTCTCGTTATATCCTCCTTTATCATTGAATTGATTTCATCTCTAATGACTAAGGCTACTCCTCCCCCTTTTCCATTTTCCCTATCTCTCCTGTAGACCTTATAACCCGGTATATTTAGTTCCCAATCCTGACCATCCTGCAGCCATGTATTAGTAATGGCTATCAGCAGCGGGCCAAGGAGCAGGACCCACAACACCTTCCCGGGATAACTAGGGATAAGCAATAAATGTCGTACTCGCCATATCCGGAGAACAAATAAAAACAATTTGGAATTTAATGGTTTGTACTGATTTAAATCAAGGTAAACTGAAAAGCAGAAAACAATTTGAACAAAATATTTGAATCTGCAAAAATTTCATGTTCACTTTTTTGTTGCTAGCGCTCGTGCAATGGGAAGAAATGGCGGTGAGCCCTTCTCCTCGGCAACTGGCTGAGATTGGGGTAATTTTGACTTTTGGCGATTTCGGATCAGCTGCCTGTCATACACCTCTCCCGATTTACCTTATATCAGGAAAGGTAGATAACAGGAGGCTGATCAAATATCGACCGTTTTAACCTGTCATCCAAAGTTAAAATGACACCCTTGTGTGACATACAACAGCTTGCTGTGCCACTAACCAGCCTTCAATAAACTAATTTCTTAACCATCAATATGTTGGTGGACAGTGCCTTCTGCAAACTGATATTCCGAAACCAAATATTCTTGAGATTGGGGGCAAAATATATATGTTTGCCAACAGCAGGTCAGTTAGATGAACATATATATTTGTTCTCCTGTGCTTTTATATTGCCAGTGACTTAAAATGCCAGTGTGATGGCGAGAAATGCCCACTCACCTGACTGAGATTGATAATTCACAGGTCGATTTTAACCGCCTCCGCATGTGTGCTGAAAATGGCAGCGGGTCACTTACCATCCCATTTACGCTGGTTGTTCTGCCCTTGTCATCTTGGGTAGGGTCCTAAGAAGGCCGGACAGAGTGCTCGTCTGTTTCAGGCGGGAGCCCACTTGTAATATGCAAATCGGGGTACTAAGATGTACTTAGGACTCCGACTGCAATTTTGAGGTACAAGTGGGCAGAGCGTGTGCTGCCGATGCTTCGCCCATTTCTACCGGCATTGAGCGGCCTAACCAGCGGCCTCTAAATGAACCATTGACAGCTACTGAAGAAAAAGCGGCCTAAAAAAATGTTTAACTTTTATTTTTGTGGGTCCAGGAGGGGCAGGAATGTTCTTCCTGGCCCCCAAAAAATATTATGACCTATTGTTGGCCCAGGGAGGCTCTCCCCTCCACCCCACCCCTTCTCCCCTGCCCCCTCCCCCAACAGGTTCCGACCGCTACCCTCCCCAACTAGCGGGCTACCTCGAAGCACAAGCTTGGCATGTGCATGCAATTGGCCTCAAAATGGCCTTCGGCCTCGTGAGCAGTTACACCTAGCAATTGTGCGTAGAGTTGCCAACTGTGGTTGGACGTATTCATAGCTGTTTGATTGCATGACCTCCCGCCCCCAACCCCCATGGTCTCTTCCACCCCCCCCCCCCCACCAATTGGGCGCCCAACATGCCCATCCTCGTGCACAACGCCTCCCCATGACCAATTGGTTACCCAATTGGATGATTCTTGACTCCCAGTCAAACAGCCTTTTTTCCCCCACTTCCAACATTTTTGGAATTAATAAACAAAATTGTTCAAAGAAAATGAAAAAAGAATACAATGTTTTTTTTTAAACACACCGATGATTTTTCTCCCGGGGTGGCTCCCAAGTAGTGTCCTGTAGATTAATCTTTCATTCCTGGAGACTCCAGGACAGTCCTGGAGGGTTGGCAACCCTAATTGTGCACCTAAATTTAAAATCAGCCCCACTGTGTGAAAGTGCAAGGCTGAACTAACATCATCAGTTTCACGCAAGTCAGTGCAGATCCCAAAATTCCAAATGTTCCCAAAATACATGGGAATGGCATTGTTCTGTATTTTTTTACATAACATCATAACAACGGAACTGTACAGTGATAGGATGAGAATCTATTCACACAATTCCTCATCACAGAGACCTCAGCAATTCCTGAGAGAGAATATTGGTGGGCCAATAACTTTGCTGTGCTTTGATGTAGCATCTAGTTGCTGATCATAGGTGAAATAGGACAAGGCACAGGGGCAGCTCACTTACTGCAGGACCATGTGGTGAAAGTAGACCAAAGGAGGACAAAAATAACAACAACAAAAAAGTCAGACATCATTTCTGATTTTTCCCATTAGGTTGTCTAACATACCAATGGCATGTGGAGGATACATTTATTGTAAGATTGATTACTTACCTAAAGGTGAGTAATCTACCTTTATAATCTCCGCTCGGTCTCTAACTGCTCCTGACATGGTGAAAGCTATTTTGAGTACTCAAATGGAATAATAATTACAAATTTTTTTTTTTTGCTTTAGTGTGAAGGCCTAATAAAACAAAGCAGTTTCACTGAATTTGTGTTTGTTATTAGACTTTTAAATCAAACATTCAGTAGAGATAAAAAGGAAAGGAAACCCACAAATGGTAGTAATCTGAATTTTTTTTTTAAATGAAATTTCTGGAAATACACAGCAGATAAGGTCCTGGTGAAGGGTCACATCTGAAACACTTAACCTAGTTTTCTATTCTGAATGCTGATTGCTGTGCATTTCCAAAATTTTCTGTTTTCCTTGCACATTCAACTTTAAAAAAAATCTGATCCTAGTTAATTCTCCATACCACTTAGGGTTGTCAACTCTGACTGGAAGTGATCCTGACCATTTCATCACACGCTCTCCTCCCTCCAACTGCCTTGCCCCCCCCCACATTCCCCCATTGGTCACCCAACATGTCCATTCTCACGGTGCCACATCTTCCCACAGCCAATTGGAAAGCGATCAGACCCTTCGTTAATCGATTGGACGATTCTTGACCGCCAGTCAAACAGCCTTTTCTTTCCCAACTCCCAACATTTTTAAAACTAATAAACAGAAGTGTTGAAAGAAAATAATTTTTTTTATTGCCCCAGTGATTTTTCTCCGGAGTTGCTCCCAGCAGTGTCCTGGGGATTAATCTTGAATTCCTGGAGACTCCAGGACAATCCTGGAGTAATTGGCAGCCGTAATACCATTGCGTATGGCCAGACAAGGGTTTTAAGCTGCACTGCACTACACTCTATTGTTTGCATGTCTCTGTCTGTCTTTCTTTCTCTGTCTCGATCTTCTCCCTGTCTCTATTTTTCTAGTTTTCTATTGGTGCTGCTTTCACCTGCATCCAAGGGACAGGCTGACTTTGGCCTCTGGTTCACTGTGTTGACAGTCAAGGCCAGACCAGATATTGCCATGTTAGCGCTAGGGCCAGGATGGCTCTAATCTTGTTGTGATGATGCTGAGGCGTTTGCTATGGCTGGGCTGCATCTCACTGTGATGGCAGTGGGGTGGGGGCAGGGTCTGGACTTACTGCGTTGGTGGTGGGGTTAGACTGGGCCAAGTCTTGTTGCGATGGAGCTGAGCCAGGTCTCACTGTGATGGTGGTCCAAACACTTGCTTCACTTGGTGTAGATAATATTGCCAGATATTCAGTATCAATTAGTAAGATCCCTGATATCACAGGTAAATCCATCCAGGAATTTAACTACCTCCTATTTCTTGGCTCCATTGCAGTAATCATTTTCACATTTTCAAATTGCAAGCTGCATCTGTGCCTTTATGGAAAAAGAAAGACTTGCATTTATATCGCGCCTTTCACAACTTCAGGACATCCCAAAGCACTTTACAGCCAATGAAGTACTTTTGAAATGTTATCACTGTTGTACACAGCAAGGTCCCACAAACAGCAGTGTGATAATGACCAGATCATCTTTTTTTAGATGTTGGTTGAGGGATAAATATTGGCCAGGATACTGGGGAGAACTCCCCTGATCTTCGCCAAAATAGTGCCTTGGGATCTTTTACGTCCACCTGAGAGGGCACACGGGGCCTCGGTTTAACGAATCATCCGAAAGATGGCACCTTCGACAGTGCAGTTCAGTACTGCACTGAAGTGTTAACCTATATTTTGTGCTCAAGTCTCTGGAGTGGGACTTGAACCCACAACCCTCTGACTCAAGGGCAAGAGTGCTACCCACTGAGCCACAGTTAACTGAATCTCTTGGCCATTTGGTTTTCCACCGTAACTCCAATCCAATACAATATGATAAGTTGTGGTTCCCTTGGGACTCCCATATAGTCACTAAATTTGAAGTTTATGTGTGGTACCTTTCAATTTTCAGTGCTTGTAAGCTTAAGAACTATTACAGTGAGACTCGAATTTTTGTCTGTGGGCTGGTGGGATGCACGCTCATTATTTATTTGACATGAGTATATTTCTCTGATGGAATATCTGCCCAATTTTTTTTAGCCTTTTATCTATCTTAGTGCACTTTTCCTTTTATTCATCTCACTACTGAAGAGGGAAAATGATAATGTAGGTTCGTTATTCATAGAGCAATATGTTTTTATATTCATAGAGAGTAGGAGCTCTCAAATTAGACCTTCTGTTCTTTTTTGATTCTTAAATACACTGTCAACCATTCTTTCTCCAAGCAGAGAAGACCAGCTGGTCAGTTGAGTTTCTTATTCTGTCATGACAACACACTCACTGGCTAGAGTTGAGGATCTGTCTTTCGGATGAGACGTTAAACCGAGGCCCCATCTTGCCCTTGCAGGTAAAAGATCCCATGGCATTATTCGATGAATGTGGTTTCCCGTGGTATCCTGGCCAACATTTATCCCTCAACCAACACCTAAAACAGATTTTCTGGCCATTTATTTCATTGCTGTTTGTGGGAGCTTGCTGTGCGCAAATTGGCTGCCACGTTTTCTACATCACAACAGTAATTACACTTCAAAAGTACTTAATTGGGTGTAAAGCGCTTTGGGCCGTCCTGAGATCATGAAAGTTCTTTCTTTATCCTTCATTTTCATCACTTGAGCGGATTTGAATGTATGGGGTGAAGTCAGCTTATTTGGGCACAAGGGCATAGAAGTGTCTGAGGACCAGTGGCACCTGAAGGTATCCGTGTGCTCCCCCCTCAAGCATTATGCAATAAAAATGCACAGTGGTTTCACAGATATATCTGAATATAAATATCTGAAAATTGAACAAATTAAAAAAAAACCATCAAATGATCAGATTGGCAGAGATGGAATGTCTCAATTCCACGCCACTCATCCAACTAGGTAAGCAGATTCTTATGACTCGACCTGCGATCTCTGCTGCTTTCATTACCAATCTGCACAGCGATCCTCTTTAAAACCACTGCCTTCCAATTAAGCTTTGACATGGAGATATCAAAATGCATTGCTTGTGTGCAATTATTGCAATAGGTTGGTTACATGAAGCTGATATCAAGGAGTTTTGTATAATTCATAAAATCCTGGTTTCAGCAACAACTTCCGTTTATATAGCGCCTTTAATGTAGTAAAACGTCCCAAGGGGCGATTATCAAACAAAATTTGGCACCGAGTCACGTAAGGAGATATTAGTCCAGGACCTTGGTCAAAGAGGTAGGTTTTAAGGAATGTCTTAAAGGAGGAGAGAGAGCTTTGGGGATGGAATCCCAGACCTTAGGACCGAGGCAGCTGAAGGCATGGCCGCCAATGGTGGAGCGAAGAAAATCACATGTCTAAACTTTTATAATACAAATCATTTGCAATACTAAAAATAATTTACACATTCTGTGCTTCTTCCCTTACATTTTACAGTGGAAAGAAACGAGATCTTATTAAACTGCTGTCCTGATTTTTGTTAGACTCATTCATCCCAGGTCTGCTGTGACATTTCAAGTGGAAGCTATGACCGTGTGACTATTTAGTTCAAATGCCATCCTGGGGCTCCCCTGTGGCTCTGCAAGCTTCTCCATTGAGTAGCGGTGCCATGAGATCAAAAGGATGCCAAGTTTAATCGTGGGCCTCTGCTGAATTAGCTTATTTCAACAGGGAAACAGTAAAGATGCTAAAGTTGGTCTCAGTGCCCCTTGGTTAGGGAGGGAAAAATGGTCCGTGCTCCTGTTCCTGATCTCCAATGACCCCAGTTAGAAATATGCATACAGACAATTGGCTAATTGGGCTTGGCTGTAATACAACCCATAACAACAACAACTTTCATTTATATAGTGCCTTTAACGTAGTAAAATGTCCCAAGGTGCTTCACAGGAGCATTATCAGACAAAATTTAACACCGAGCCACATGAGGATGTATTAAGACAGGTCTTGGTCACAGAGGTAGGTTTTAAGGAGCGTCTTCAAGGAGGAGAGAGAGGCGGAGAGGTTTAGGGAGGAAATTCCAGAGTTTAGGGCCTCGGCATCTGAAGACACGGCCACCAGTGGTGGAGCGAAGAAAATCAGGGATGTGCAAGAGGCCAGAATTTGAGAAGCGCAGAGATCTCGGAGGGTTGTATAGTGGAATAGCTTGACAGTGCTCATTGTCAAGGTTAACTCATGAATAATGCTTTGGAGGATGGACTAGAGAGAAATGACATCCATTCCCAGCAAGGAATTAAGGCTTCCGGGAGAGGATGGAGAGAAAATTGACAGAGAAAATTAGGCGACATTGGAGAAAGTTGTTCTTTGTGATTTTATCAGTAACCTAGTAAATAAAGCATGTGTATGTATGTTGTTAAATTGCAATTAAGACTGAGGCTTGTTACAAATGTGATAAACCGGAAGATACTAAAAGTAAGCATCGAGTCAACCAGCATCTGAAAGAAAAGGAACGATTGCCATTTTGACTGTGACCACACATCAAGGCATTCTGATAAGGTGTCTCACCCGAAATGTTGACCTAACTTTGTCTTTCAGATGCTGTCCAGCCTGTTATGCCTTTCCAGCATTTCAGATTTTTATTTCAGATTTTTAGCATTTTGTGTGTTTTTTTTGTTTCTGCTGTTGTTTCAAATGTCATTTACAGAGGGGAAATCTGTAAACCCGGGTGAGGAAGGCAGATAATTGCATTTATTATGTGTTGGAGTATAGAAATGTTTAGGTAAGAAGACACACTGTTGTTTTTGTAAGAATTGGAGCCCTGTTATTGCTAAGGACACTATAGCAGATGCCCATTGTTTCTCTGTTTTATAGCTCAAAAAGCAACATAAGCCTAAAGTGACAATAAGTCATTCCAATGTGATAATGATATGTAGAGGATTGTGCATGGAAAGTTGTTGAATGTATTGTGTGAAGGAGACTGCTTTGATGACCATGAGTCATCCATATCTCCTCCGTGAGTGGAATAAATATGTTCAACAGATTCCTATACATTACGCCATGTATGTGTTCCAGTTTCATGTTGTTTTGTTAAAAATGTGAACTTACTGTTCAGTCAGGGAAACTTTGACTGGCTTTGCTGGTCTCTTCTTGCATGGAGTGAATTGCTGTGAAGTTGGGCAGTGATCAGGCGTGAGTTGCTATGGTTACAGTTGGCGTCCGCTAGTGCTGAGTGCCACCCACAGCTTTTTTTTTAGGTTGTTTTCCAGCTGCCAATGGCTCGTGGAAAAGTAGTTCTGGTCAGGTTGTTATCTCATGTTTGTTGAATGAATTTTGTATCCCACATACAGAAGATAACTATCATGTGGTGTTGGAAGAAATGATAAATAATATGTACTTATGAAAATCTTGTGAGCATTTTATCGGACAATCGACAGGGACTAAAAATTTTTCACATGAATGGAGACACAAGAAAGACATTAAACCATGAAGAAAGACATACAATTATATAGCACCTTATCATATCTCTCAGAAATGTCTCAAAGCACTTCATATACAATGAAATATTTTGAAATGCAGTGACTTTTGTTATGTCGGCAAACGCAGCAATGATTTGTGCACAGCAAGAACCCACAGATAGCACTCAAATGAATGACCAGCTAATCAGTAAGGGATAGAATTGTCAAACAAAAAGGAAAAACAACTTGCAGTTTGCATGGGGAAGTATTTTGTACTAATTGCATTTCACAGCAAATGTGTCTTGATGAAAATTAATTTTCAAACATTGCTGTGGGTGTAACTGAAAATATTTGAATATGAATTAACAAACAGTGTGCCTTCATTACATTTTCTTCCGATCAGCTCATTTTACACATGTAAAAATGTATCACTGCTTTACTGTTAAGAAGTCTTGCATCCCAACTACTTGATTTTGGGGGATGGTGCAGTTGTTGACTTACCAGATTCCTGCCCCCCCCCCCCCCCCCACATCGGCGGGAGTCACGGGTTTGACTGCCCCCCCCGTACCAGCGAGTTGCTGATCTCAACTGCAGGATTGTGGAGTGAGTGGCCACCTGCCTTCCCTAGGGGGAGGCGGTAAGGAAAATCAGCAGACAGCTTGGAATCACATTATGGGATGCCTACGAGTACATCACTAGCCCTTTACTGACTGTTGATGAATGACCGAGGGTCGCTGAGGAGAAAATGGAAAGATTTGATACCCTCGCAAAAAAAATCTCATCAGGAGGAGGTTTCTTGATGAAAGCGATTGGTCCTGAAAAGATAATGGTAGAAGAGATGATGACGCTATGAAGCGAAGGCTCATTAGCATTGATTTAATTTTACTGATGATGGGAAAAAAATGTCCCTTCTAAAGGAAAAAAATGAATTAATGACCTTCCCATTAACCACTACAAACCCTGATCACTTTTAATCCTGAATAACGTTCTGCTTTATTAACTGGGAGCATCATAATAATATGTGCATTTTACAGTGATGTTTTCTGCTTCTTGCCTCCTGAGTTCACATATATTTTAGAGAACAAGCCAGCTTCCTCTTCCTCCTCCCCCTTCTCCTCTTCCTCCTCCTCCTCCTCCTCCTCTCCCGACACAAAAATACACATCTCTGTGACAAGCATGTCCGCGCACAATATTTGGTGTGTATGTCTCTCTCTCTCTCTCTTATTTAATACATTACTATGTATTAATAAATACTGTGCACACATAAATGCTTTGACTAATAGCATCCATTACTATGTGGATATCAGACTACTGTGTACAATTTATGGCATTGCTTCTTGAGAAACAGTGTGAATTAGGTGTGACACGAACAACTCAAGAAAGTAATTTCGGAAATTTAAATAATGCAAAATGGGCAGACAGCTTATTAAGTTGCAAAATATAAATTTTTTTTGAGAAAAAAATTGCAGATGCAGTCTCGAGACATCCCTTTAAATATATATGAGCATCTGCCATTATTTGGCTAACAGCAGCTGTTAGTACTGTATTCGAAATGCGTAGCTGATAATTAAAATCTTACAGTTAATGTTTACCCTATGTTTGTGTTCTGCTCATTTACTGTACAGCTTCTAAATAGTGACAGAATTCAAAGTACTTTATTCTAACTGAGTAAAAGCTGAGGGCACTAATTGTAAAGATATAAATACTTTAATATAGTCATAAGGTGTGTATCTTGCATTTCAGTAGCAACAGTGCCAAGCAATATGTATTGTATATCATTGTAAATTGCTTGGGATTGGGGGATGGACTACAATTACCATAGTCGGAGTCTCAGATGTTATAACAGCAGCTCCTGTTTCATTATCACCTTTGCTATCATTTTGCCCACATCCTACAACCTCTGCCATATTCAATGTACCACCTGTTTAACAGATACTAAAAGTTATACATATATTTCTTTCAATAACTAGAGACAATGGGGGTACCTTTCACCTTCACCAGCTGGTGGAGTGTATCGCCCGATTTCCATTGCATTAGTTTTAATACGATAAAAATGAAACTGTTTCTACAGTGGGCAGTCAAAATTTACCGCGATATATTGTGAAGCGCAACAAATGTCTGGCATTAGTTTAATTTCATGTTTTGCTGATGTTCGGAATCGCCTCGTGATTCAGAGTTTCAATACCTAGTGGCACTAGGACTATCACTCATTGCCACAAACGTAAGCCTGAGTCTTGCCCTGCTCATTTTCTGATCTGGCTCCCTGAACAGAGGTTGCTGCGTCTCTCCTCAGTGCATGAAGAAAAATTGAGAGAGAAGACAGGGTCGTTTCCCTGTGGCCTGATGCAGAGAGCATTAGCGGTAACCCGGGAGTGACATTAGCGGTAACCCGGGAGTAACATTAGCGGTAACCTGGAAGGTACTGTGCGGTCGATTTTAACTCCAGACAAAGATCAGGCAGGCGGTGCAATCTTAGAGGAAACCATACGCCTCCTCTGCCCTAGGGTTCCCTCTCCAGAACGCAATCATCTACTCTTTGTTTCCACCTCCCACAACCCCCTCTTTCCCCCCCCTCTTACTTGACTGCCGGGGACCCGCGGGTCTGGTGTATTTAAATGAGGCTTCAGAGTTAAAGTGGCCCACGCCTCACATCGGAGAGTCAGGGCGAGCTTGAAGCTCGTCCCGCTGGTCTCGCTTCTCGTACGAGTTAAAATTGGGGCTTTGGTGTCGGTTTGTTGCAATCTCACTTTGAGTCAAAAGGGCTGAGGATTTGAGGCCCACTACGGATTTAAATATGTAATCTAAGCTGATGCTTCAGTGCAGTACTGAAAGAGTGCTTCATGGTGGAAGTACCATCTTTCAGATGGGATGTTAAACTGAGATCCCATCCACTGGTTCAGCTGGATTTAAGAGATGCCATGTTGCTATTGGAAAAAGAGCAGCATTTGCTGTTTGTGGGACTTTGCTGTGTGGAATTTGCTACCATCTTTGCCTACATAGAGGCTGCCCTTCAAAAGATAATGAATTAATCCTAATCTTTGATGTGTACTGAGGACATGATGCAGTGCTATATGTTAGTTCTTTCATACTAGTTGATCTTCAGTGGCATTGCTCATGAGTAGCTTCCTGTGACAAATGATCTAAATAGATCTTTGAGGTCAATCAGAACTTAATTGTTGTTTGGTGAGGAAAGTTTCTAGATTGCCAAATACTTGTTCCTACGTTACAACAGTGACTACACTTAAAAAAAAAGTAATTCATTGGCTGTAAAGCGCTTTAGGACGTCCTGAGGTTGTGAAAGGCACTATATAAATGTACGTCTTTCTTTCTTACATGTTAAAGAATAAAGAGCTTTTTTTTTCAGGTGAGGTAAGGGTGATTATGACAGTATCTTCCGTCAAAATTGAAACCATTGATTGGGACAAGGTGCAGTTTTCCGTTGCTCAGTTTATTTTAGTGTAGATTTACACTCCATTAAGATTACACAACAAAGTTTCCCATGTTCCTTTTGGATCTTGATTCTGACATTGCCATCTTCAGTTTTAACTATTCCTATAAAAGTGCAGAATTGAAAATTGTTGTTGAGAATAGTAATGATTTTATTGATTGAGTTGCTCTGGAAAGTATGTATTTAATTACAGTGTCTTTTATTGTATTAATGTCCTTTAGACAAACCCTTCAAGCAATAGGATGTTGAGCAAAGTGCAGAAAGTTCTGGGACTGTTTCATCTTGGTCAGGAAATAGTTATGATGTGGAGATGCCGGTGATGGACTGGGGTTGACAATTGTAAACAATTTTACAACACCAAGTTATAGTCCAACAAATTTATTTTTAATTCCACAAGCTTTCGGAGGCTTCCTCCTTCCTCAGGTGAATGGTGTTTTTTTTTCCACACCGTTCACCTGACGAAGGAGGAAGCCTCCGAAAGCTTGTGGAATTAAAAATAAATTTGTTGGACTATAACTTGGTGTTGTAAAATTGTTTACAAAAGGAAATAGTTAAACACTTATAACAGATAGGTTTTGCAACCAACTAATTATTAACCATGACATCATCTGCTGTAGTGGTGATAGTCCAGATGAAGTGGACAAAAGGATTAGGATTGACCAATTATAAAAAAAAGAATGGTAAGCTTTGCATGGCGATCCCCTTGGTCTTCTGATTCAGTTATGCAAAGAAATCTGAACTTTGTCACTTTGATTAATGTGTAAAGTAACTGGCTGTGACTGGTACCTTTTGCAGTACATACTTAATAGAGTGAACTACGGGGTTCAAAGTACTGTACCTCCATTTCCTTTTAACCACTGATAGCAAAATGAATTTAATTCATTGGTAACCGTACTGTGAGTAGGCTGTTAACAGTGACATTGCTCTTCTACGCTCTCTGATTAGAAGTTCAAGTTTAGCTGAAGCAGACACTTCAGTCTGCTTTGTGGTTAGTTTTCAACCAGGACTGTATAGGACTGTCAGCATTGATACATTATAGGCTGATTGGGGTTAGGGAGATAGCTACCTTATAGGTATAGGCTAAGCTACAGGGGACCAATATCGACTTTAAGACGATGCGCCTCATTATGTATTTTAATGGAAAACCTATCTCCATGGCTATATTCTCATTTAATGAAACTTGCATCAGTGGGGAAAGGGGAACTACATGGTCACATTTTTAAAGCCTTTGTGGAATCTGCTTTTGCCATGAATGCTATTGTGTTGATTTTGCAAGAATATTGTGCCATAACTTGCTGTCAAAATAACAATGAGGCTAATGGCACGCGCCATTATTTATGCGTAAATGGTACAACAACTTCAGGCGAGGAGCAGATGTTAAACGCGGATATCCAAAAGTTGCTGTCCGAGATGCGCCACTCCACCGTTGGCTTCGCGAAAATGGCATCTCACTGTCTGCCTCACTATTGAAATGCATTGAACGGTGTGAAGTTCCTGTATTTGCACAATAGATACAAACTAAACCCACCACAGAAAGTTAAGTCTTTTAAAGACGTGATAATTGTTAATTACTGCCAGTCAATTTTTCTGGCACTGCAAATTAACTATTAAACGTGGACTCTCATTCCTTCAGGTTTTAATTGTTGTTAGAGACTTTAAAAATGTAAAATTTTAACTTTTGAACTTTTCCTTTCTGTCTCTTTTTTCTGTCTCACAATCCAATCTTTCTTTCCCTCTCTTTATTTCTCTTCCAATATCTGATTTAACATTGAATTCACCCTCTCTAATTTACACTTCCTTCTCAGTCCTTGCGCTGTTAATTTCACAATCCTCAATCTGATTGATTAAGGAAATACCCGGTTACTTGCCCTGTTCACTCAGGTCCCGGATGCCTTGTTTCTCTCGCTGCGACGTTATCAGCTCACACTTTCAGCAACTTGCCACACAAAAGTTTTTAAAACCTAAACACGCGAGGGCAAGCCTAACTAACAGCAGACGCTGTTTGATGCCCTGCTGCAGCAAAATTATAGCCCAGTGTATTTTGACTCATAAAGATAGGACTGTTTGCAAGCCTTATATCAAAAATTGTTCTTTTTTTAAATTATCTTGGCCATCTTTGTTTTAAGGTCCCTTCCCAGCTAGTCATACAACATGAAATAAACAAACCTGCCACGTGACAGAATTTAGAGACTGATTCATAGAATCATAGAACATTACAACACCCAAACGGCCATTCGACCCATCATATTTGTGCCAGTATTTTTCCTCACACAAGCCACTTAGCTATTTATTCACTTAAATTAACTTTTTTATTATTAATTATTCTACAAAAAGATGGAAGAGCCTGTGACTTCAAGAAAAAGCAAGAAACATTCTGCAAAGTATTCACAGTAATTAAATGAAAGAACATACAACACCATAATTTTAATGAGGTGAATGACCACTGCTAAAGGGGTTTACGAAGACAGCAAAATAAACAAATCCACTGAAAAGAACACCACTTGTATGAAAGTTGGATTATTGAGACCCATCAGCTCTCCTGCAATTGCCACGTCTCATGTGAGAGATCGCGATCTCTTACCCTTTCTCCTGAGGATTCTATTCTCCCGCCTGTATGCACAGTCCCAGTAATTCTGGACATTTCTTTTGGTTTCTGTACCGGGGGATCAAGTGAGAGCAAGGTAAGGCTATCCCAGCATTTGAAGTAACAGTGATGAACATCTATTGAAACTACTGGTTTTAATAGAGAGATTTCACTTCTGCTAAGGATGCTGGGATAGCCCTGTCTCCATAGCTGTCTCACCCTCTCATTTTCTCCACAAACCCCCCCCCCCACCGCCCCGAAGTTCTTTCCTCTCTTTGTTATTTCCACCACACCTCCAATGGAGAAAACACTTGCCTGTCCCACAGCCAGGTAAATTGTCAAGAAAGAAAATAAGAAGACAGATGAAAGACATGAAAAAAGAGGATAAGAGAAGAATAGATCACTGGGACTTCACTGCTTCTGTGGCCTATGTGGCAGACATAGTTTACCAAGCAAAGAAAGAGAGAATTTGCATTTATATAGCATCTTTCATGACCTCAGGATGTCCCAAAGTACTTTACAGCCAATGAAGTACCTTTGAAGTGTAGCCAGACAAGTATCCCACTCTTAGACCTCTCCCCAATCCACTCTGTTAAGTAAGTATTGCTGAGAGGTGTAAAAGAGCAACTTGCCCACAATTTTTTTTTGTTCATTGTTTACGTTTATTTTTTCTTCCAACCCAGTAGATAGTCTGTTGCTGTCTGCTGCTGCCTTCCTTTGGGCAACTAACCGCGATCAAGAAAGTGACATAATTTTCCCCTCTCTTGAAACTTTCAGTCATTTTCATGACTTTCCGTGGGAACAGGCCAGCTTGTTCTGCTTTGATTTATGAGTAGAAGTCTAAGAAAGGCCAATTTCACATCATCCCTACTGTATTTATAGTGTACATTTGGCATTATATTCTCAGTCTTTTTTCTTGAATCATATTCTGTATAATTTTTTTTAACTTGCGGCGCACTTATTTATATTATACAACCTGCAGAGGACACTTAGGACTCTGAGGGTTAATGCCACAATGCAGATTTTGCTGAGGCTCAGCACTCTGTGGGCCATATGAAAACTAGCTAAAAGGATTCATGCCACAAGTTTTACATTAACACTCAGGATGTTCCTAAACACAATAAAAAAAAATGTTGCCTGATGAGACCAGTTGCATCAGCACAAATTTTATCTGCTTAGGTGCCACGTGAAATATAGAGCCCGATGCAGCATTAGAAACGACCCCTTAACCTCTAGCACAGATGCAGGGTGACCTTTCATCTGCCATCAGTCTTGTTTCTTCAGCAAACTCCATGAATTTTTATTACAAGTTTCTTGCACCCAAGCTAAGCTTTCAACAAATTGCCTGACATAGATGAGATGAAGTTGTTGAAGTAGCCTCGATGTGTTTTACTGGTCTGCTGCTGAATGACACAAACCTGGCGTCCTACAATGTCATACACCAGTGACCATTGGAGTCTCAGAGTTGATAAATACATCATTTTCTGGAACATTGATTGTTCTACAAACCCAGCTGACTATTAGGTTCTATGATCAAACCATTTAGATCATATGGCCTCAAAATTATATGGGGTTTTGATAGAGTGGATAGGGAGAAACAGTTTCCACTGGCAGGAGGACTGGTAACCAGAGGACACAGATTTAAAATAATTGGTAAAAAAGCCAGGGGGAAATGAGGATTTCAATGCATTTGTCTTTTTGATTTTTAAACAGTAAACACAGCCTACAGAAGGAAGTTCCACCATAAGGACAGTAATTAAAAAAACACTTTTATGACCATCCTGAATATGAAGTTTCTGTGCACTGCATAGAATCATACAGCACAGAAGGAGGCCATTCGGCCCATCGTGCCTGTGTTGGCTCTTTGAAAGAGCTATCTAATTAGTCTCTTTGAAAGAGTTATCCAATTAGTCCCCATCCCCTGCTCTTTCTCCATAGCCTGCAATTTTCTTCCCTTCAAGTATTTATCCAATTCCCTTTTTGAAAGTTATTATTGAATCTGCTTCCATCACCCTTTCAGGCAGTGCATTCCCGATCATAATAACTCGCTGTGTAAAAAAATGTCTCCTCATCTCACCTCTGGCTCTTTTGCCAATTACCTTAAATCTGTGTCCTCTGGTTACCAATCCTCCTGCCAGTGGAAACAGTTTCTCCTTATTTACTCTGTCAAAACCCCTCATGATTTTGAACACCTCTATTAAATCACCCCTTAACCTTCTCTGCTTTAAGAAAAATAATCCTAGCTTCTCCAGTCTCCCCACATAACTGAAGTCCCTCATCCCTGGTACCGTTCTAGTAAATCTCTGCATCCTCTCCAAGGCCTTATTACCCCCTTTTGTCCAAAAACGATTCAGATCACAGATTAATGAGGAAATTAGTAGCAGACATGCTGGTGTATCTTTTGGAGATTAGCATAGTACAGACCCCACCATTTATAGCGGGTGTCTTGGTGTTTACGCAATTTGCCCGCCATGCGCAATGGGCAGTAATATCAAAAAGCTAAATAACCCAACATTTCCCCATTTAGCTACTGCCTCTCCTACTTGTTAGCAGTTGCACCTAGAATCTCATCACTAAAGATAATTGCACTTTAACCAGGTGTGAACAGCTAATTGAAATTGCTTGAAGACCCGACTTTGACTGAAATCATCACAGCTTTTTAAATGGGTAGGTAGAGGATAAGTGCTTTTTGAACTGCCCGAAAGAGTCGGTGCTGCTTAATACGTTATAAACAGTGGCTTTGTAATTGACGCCAATGGTAATGGATAATGATTGGCGCCATTTGCCCGATATAGGCGGCTGTTCGTGAGAAGCGCGGACGTTTTAAGTGGTGGGGACTCTACCTGCTGCATCACTTTATTAAAAGGTGAGATTTGAGCACATGCGCTAATAATCCAAATCCATGATTTTGCACCACATTGAACACCTGTACCAACTGTGGGGGAATTCTCCTTACTGCTGAGCTGAGATGTCCTGAAGCAACTTGTGCGGGCTGGAAAATAGTACCAAAGTCTCAAGTAAACATCCTGTCAGCACGTTTATTTCAACATTGCAAGCACCAAAAATGTTCATTTTGCTCAAGTTCTGAAAAGGTAGTTCTAGATATATGTCTCTTTATAAAGAAAGAAGGAAGACTTGCATTTATCAGCAATTCCGCACATTGTTGAAAAGTCTCAAAAGTGTTTCACGCAATGTGTAATAAGATAAGCCATGTTATCATGGAATCTTACAGCACAGAAGAAGGCCATTCGATCCATCTTAAAAGAGCTATCCAATTAGTCTCACTCCCCTGCTCTTTCCCCATAGCCCTTCATATATTTCCTTTTCAAGTACATATCCATTGGCAATGGTATATTTTCAGGCAAAGTCATATCACCCTCTCCCCCCGCCCCATATTTTTTTCATACAAATTAATTCATTTTCAGGCATATTTATTTTAATAGGTTTTGTAAATGCTATGCATTGATCGCCATTATGGTACCAAGTGAGCAGTCCTCTGACTGGGCTCTTCTAGACACCATTGTTCAACCTTCGAAAAGTAGTTCCAGAGCTGACACACAAATATAAAACCAAGATCGTAAACAGCTGACAAAACAATTGTAATGTCCCATTGCTTAAATACCCCATTCCGAGTAACCCCCACCCTCTAGTGTGTTTTTGTCATAATGTGTCAATCCCGCACACTGGTTCAGTTGAGCAGCACTTCACAAAGAATAAATCTAGATCATATTATAGTGTATAATTCCAGTTTATCACAGGCCAAAAACTCCTTTTCGAATTGCAGTTACACTACAGAGTTACATTAGTTGTATTGCCACTTGAACTTATGCATAGCTCAACATTAATTCATTTAGGTTGAAATGAAAGAATCTTCAGTGGGTGAATCTTTGCAATCTGATTGAGGTCATTACGTTTTATAGGAGCCATTTTTCAAAGCAGTACTGACAGCACTCCAAGTTATTAAATTGCAGAATCAAAAGATGGACCTGCAATCACATTTATGAACTGAGATGGAAAAGCTGGAGTCGTGTGCAGTGTAAAGGTTAAGATCCCGATGCAGTTAAGCTTCATCGCCCTCTTAGTGATGGCAGTATTTACACGAGCATCTTGGTTTAATGGTCAGGGAAGTGACTTAGCCCACCTCTGGATTCAGAATAGATTAAGTCAGCAGGTTGGGTGCTGTAATTATCTGCAATGAAAGGAATTCACCAGATATTTCCACACCTTAGGGACTTTATATATTAAATCGTGGAATGCTGAATGGAGATGTACAGACTCTTAAAAGGCGCATAGTGAACATGTGATTATAGGCTATGAGAATTTTAACTGTAAGCTATTACTTTGAATGGTTATTCACAATATTTGAATGACAAGATTTAAGGTCACATAATACATTGTGAAAGATTAACTTTTAGAGTGCAGATGAAGAACAAAAAAATTCCTTCAGCCATTTCCAACCATCACGCAGCCACATTATTTTCCTAATTCAAGAGGGTACACTGATGTTGCCAATGAACAATTCC
Source organism: Heptranchias perlo (assembly GCF_035084215.1). NCBI lineage: Eukaryota > Metazoa > Chordata > Chondrichthyes > Hexanchiformes > Hexanchidae > Heptranchias > Heptranchias perlo. Next base: position 123,281,003 of record NC_090327.1, read on the forward strand.
TTGGATATGGTCTTTAACACTCCTTTCCCATCTTTCCATCACCGGATGATCTGAGTGACACAAAATCACCCTCCCCCCCCCCCCTCTAGAAAATCGCAAATATGAATGTCAGTTAAGATGACTTTTCCTCCTCCCTCTGCCAACCCCTCCCCTGCCAAAGGAATTAGCTCTTTGCTGGAGTTTGGTTCCATGAGAATAGGCTGTTCTCCAGCCCAAATGACGCATTCTTCGTGTCTGAGCCTTGATACTGAATGTTGATTCGACATTCAACTACAGGGTTACCTGATCCTATCTTCACCTGACAACCACGCTCTTCCAGCCGTGGCTCAGTGGATAGCACTCTTGCCTCTGAGTCAGAAGGTTGTGGGTTCAAGCCCCACTCTAGAGATTTAAGAACAAAATCTAGGCTGACACTCCCAGTATAGTACTGAGGGAGTGCTGCACTGTCGGAGGTACTGTCTTTCAGATGAGACGTTAAACCAAGGCCTCGTCTGCCTCTCAGGTGGATGTAAAAGATACCATGGCACTATTCGAAGAAGAGATTTTCCCGGTGTCCTGGCCAACATTTATCCCTCAACCAGCATCACTAAAACTGATTATCTTGTCATTAGCACATTGCTGTTTGTGGGAGCTTGCTGTGTGCAAATTAGCTGCCACGATTCCTACATTACGACAGTGATTACACTTCAAAAGTATTTGAATGGCTGTAAAGCGTTTTGGGACGTCCTGAGGTCATGAAAGGCACCACATAAATGCAAGTTCTTTCTTTTTCCAGCTGGATAGCGATAAGGATAAACCTGGTTAATCTTCCGCTTCCTCACTTAGGAGCATTTAGCCTAATGCTCTGACCCCTACCTGGCTAAGATCAGCCAAATCAGCACAAAGGATGGCATCTGCGACTTCCTTGGTATGGCTCAGTTACTCACTCCCTTAACCAGCTGAGCCTCTGGGAGAGTCTTCCAACCCCTTTCAACCGAAAAAAGGGCTAGAGTTTCTGGAGGGGTTCGCCTGATCACCCGCTATAGCTTTGGCAGAAGATTGATGGAAACCCCACCCCCGATGATCAGGAGAACTCCCTGGCGCAGAAATTCCAAGCCATCGAGTCTGCTGACAAACTAACTTGTTCTCTGCAATTTCTGGTGTGACTCTAGTTTAATTCTGAAAAACCTCAATGTTATCTGTCATTTTTCAGCTCAACAACAGTTATTGGCTCCTGGTCCGGCAACGCCTCGATTTAAAAATTCTCACCTTATTTTCAAATCCCTCCATGGCTTCGCCCTTCCCTATCTCTGTAATCTCCTCCAGCTCTACAACCCTTTGAGATCTCTGCGCTCCTCCAATTCTGGCCTCTTGCACATCCCCGATTTCCATCGCTCCACCATTGTTGGCCATGCCTTCAACTGCCTAGGTCCTGAGCTCTGGAATTCCTTCCCTAAACCTCTCCGCCTTTCTCTCCTCCTTAAAACCTACTTCTTTGACCAAGCTTTTGGTCACCTGTCCTAATACCTCCTTATGCAGCTTGGTGTCAAACTTTTGCCTGATAACGTTCCTGTGAAGTGCCTTGGGTCATTTTACGACATTAAAGGTGCTGTATAAATGCAAGTTGTTGGTTAAATTTTAAAGAAAAACTGTTCTGCTCCTCCAATGGCTTTTTGTAGTTGAATATGGCAACTGCTGTGGAACTAAGCCATACGTATCAGGAAGGACCCAGTTTGTCCAGGGCCTGACCATTTGAACGAGGTGCCAGCGGGCTTGCAGCACCCCATGGAACTATCGCCCAGCCATCATGGTGCGTTCTGGTGAGGAGGGAGAAAAATAATCAGTGACCTCAGAAGTTCCATCCCATGAACTATGTTTTTTGTGGTCTTTGGCCAGTACTGCGAGTAAAAACAGAGGTTCAAGTACGCAGTTTCCCGAGAGGTTTTTGAAGCGATTGAAGAAATTATACAAGTTTTTAACTTCTACGAGTTGGCACTGAAAGAAGTTATTACACCCTCGTGTTTTGTTTTGCCTTCCTTTTCACATTTGGAAAGCTGTATGTTTGCTTTGGTGGTCTGGGAAGCAGGTTTACAATTCAGCTGGAGACCTCACGTTGATTTCCAGCTGTAGACCCTGGCACGACATGAACACCGTGGGCAATGAGCCACATACTTTACAGAAACTGTGTGTAGGTAATGATGCAATTTGGCCCACTTAATTGAGAAAAGTTCTCGCATACACACCAATGACCTTTCCTAGCACTTCTCAAAGTTCTCGGTCATTCTTAAAGTTATAGTCCCTTTATCTCAACTTTAAAGTTGTTGCTTCAGGAGGCGGGCGCTCTTAATCTGCTAACACTGCATGACTTATTCCAAGTTTTTAGCAACAGTTGTCGCCTTTGATAATTCAATTACATAGAATGTACAGCACAGAAACAGGCTATTCGGCCCAACTGGTCCATGTCAGTGTTTATGCTCCACACGAGCCTCCCCCCACCCTAACCCGATCAGCATATCCGTCTATTCTTTCTCCTTCATGTGTTTATCTAGCTTCCCCTTAAATGCACCTATGTTATTTGTCTCAATCACTCAGTGTGGTAGCAAGTTCCATATTCTAACCACTCTCCTGACAAAGAAGTTTCTCCTGAATTCCTTATTGGATTTATTGGTGACTGTCTTATATTTATGGCCTCTAGTTTTGGACTCCCCCACAAGTGGAAACATCTTCTCTATGTGTGCAGTATCAAACACTTTCATAATCTTAAAGACCTCTATCAGGTCACCCCTCAGCCTTCTCTTATCTAGAGAAAAGAGCCCCAGCCTGTTCAATCTTTCCTGATAGATATTATCACCCGTCTGAATATAGATTTGGAATTGTAATGCCCGAATGTATAGAATTTTTTTTTTCAGTATCAAGTACAAATATTTGATTCTGAAATATTTTAAAGTGAGGTTAAGAATAAAAACTGCTCAAATATACAGAGAAGAGCAACAAGAATGATCTCCAAACTAAATGCATTAAATTATGGAGATGGACTTTGTACCCTGGATTTGCATTCACCGGAGGGGCATAGACTGAGAGCGGATCTCATTCAGGTCTTTAAAGTTATTAAGGGCGTTGAATACAATGATACAAGTGAATAGATTGTTTGAGGTGATGGTAGGACTAGGAGCCATCCATTTACATTGTGAAAGCTAGGAGTGAGGTTGGACATGTTTCTCCAGAGGGTCATCAACTATGGCACAATGTTCCTGAGGTGGTAGTGAGAATGACTCCTTACATTCCTTCAAGGAGGCATTAGGTGCATTTTTGGAAAAATATGAGATCACAGCAGAAGCAAGGTAAGATTTTGGGTCACACCAACAGGTTGGAGCACCCAGGGCTCCTGGTCACTTTTGAAGGGTCAGGGGGGAATTTTTGACCACCGTTTCCTGACTCCTGAATCGGCTATTGAACTCTGTTATTTTGCCTCTCCTGGGAAGTGGTTTAAAATCACTTAAAATAATTTTTTAAAAGTAACATTGCAGTGGAACTAGGAGGAGTAGGAGTGCTCCCCCGACTACACAGTATCCCAATCGCCGTTATAAAGTTATATATCCTTTCTTGTGAGCTAATTAAGCTTTGTAATGATAAAGTAAAAACAGATCTTCAAATTCCAAATGTTGTGCATTGCTGGCAGATAGAAAGTTATTTCTGGGACAGCGTTTTAAGATCTTATAAGACATCAGTGTCTACATCAAAAAATATATATTGATTATAATGACTTAATACTTACTCAGATCAGTATTGGATAAAGTGTTTTTTCTTTTCAATTTCTTTAAGCATAACTGATATTATATTTTCCCCTAAATTTCAGGTATAGTCTCCAAGGCTTATGAATGTCGTCTTAAGGGGCAAGGAGCACAGTTTATAGAAACAGCTGTCCCATTCAATACGCCTCAATGCGCAGATTCTGCTGAAGTCACAGGCGACACACTTGATGGCTGCATTGAGCAGCAGGAACCAACTGAGTCCATCGGTCAAGTCATTATAATTCAAGGGTATCAAGATGGATATGGAGAGGGCATTTCCATTGATGCCTCTGTTGAAGCCACTGCAGCAGCTACTCTTCAGACTCTGGCTATGGCAGGTCAAATGGCTCAGGTTGCGGAAGTAGTGCACATCACAGAAGATGGTCAAGTTATAACCACAACTCAGAGCACTGCCCACATGGGCGGAATGATACCTGGACAGATTCTTACTAGAAGGCTGACATCAGGTGCCACCCAGGTGGTCGTGGTTGAGAGTCCAATAGAAGAAGGGGACGTCACAGAATCAGCCGTTGCCATGGAAACAATCACTAATTCCAATCACATAATCGAACAAGTAGTGACACAAGAGGAATCAACAATACACACTGCAGATACGCCTACAGCGCTGGATGCACTTCTCTGCGCCGTCACGGAATTGGGTGCAGTAGAGGCAAGATCAACGGAGCAGGAAAGTAATGAGTCCAACCAAGAGGGGACTTTCTCTGTGAACTCTGAGGTCACTTCTGTTGCAAGTGAGTCAATGTGCAGAGCATTGCAGATATTCCACAAAGTGCAAGCTAACCATGAAGCTGCAGAGGCTGCGGGGATGGTGTCAGACGTTGAGCAGCCAGCTTCTGTAACCATGGCACAAGAAGGATCTCAAGTTGCTTTCAGTGACATGGTACAGGAGGTGCTGCAGTTCACTATGTGCGATGTGACTGCAACGAGCCATATTGTAAAAGACGGCATCACTCAGGTCATAGTGACTGAGGAAGGGACTGCACACATGGTTGAGGGGGCTTCCCAGATCATAATGCAAGAAGGTGAAGACCAAACTATAACTACTAACGGCCATCCGGTGAACTTGGTAGACTCTACTGGTGGGATATCACAGATAATTGTCACAGAGGAAATAGCCCAAGCCATGGTTCAAGAGGCTTCTGGTCATATGTCTGAAGAAGCAACTCATGTTATTGTGACAGAATTACCACACAGCATGGCGAACGGTGACCACTCCAGTACTATGACTGAGGTTTACCCGCATGGTGTGATGGAACTGATTAGTGAGGATGTGTCATCCCTTGGTCATCCAGTGACAACGATTGCATTGTCAGAGTGTTACACTGAGGGCAGGTCAGAAATAGTTATGACTGAGTTGTCAACCGAAGAGGAGCAAGAAATGGAAGTTACCGGAATCCAAGAAGCATGACCTGCCATTTGTAGGGTAGGAAGCTGTATCAAAAGACACTGTGGCTAACATTCCATCAGATGTACTATTAAAGGCATAATATGCTCGGTATGGCGCATGCATTCCATGTGTCTGCTAGTAAGTCAGTGATTGGGAATCCGATTGGCTATGAAGGAATGATCGGGAGTACGGTACCACTATCTAATTGAGTGAGAGATAACTGATCATAACGTCTTCACTGGAACAAAGGAATTTTAAAAATTCTGCTGACTATAACGGTATCCCTCCATTAGTTAATTGGATGCATCCATTTATAAAGATGACTTTGAAAGCAGCGTGGTGGAGCTTTATGTTGGTGTGTACCCCTATGATTTCCAATGCACAGAATTGCTCACCCCAGCTGTGTCATTAAAAGTGGACGATAGGGGAACATTAACACACTGACACAAGCTCACGAACAGTTTTAGCAGAAGCCTTTAGAGGGGGTCACCTCAGTCTCAGGGAGTGGTGAAGGATGCAGGGGACCAAAAAAGACGGGGCGGAGGGGTGGGGGGGGGGGGAAAGAAACATAATTTTGAAATAAATTCAAAAGGAATCATTTAATTGGGTGACCCAACCATTTATATTTGTTTCCTGACTTGAGCACTAAAGACTGAGGGTCCTGTATCTGAATTGCGTAAGAAGTCTGGTACAAAGCTGGAAGCATAGAACTCCGCATAGTGTTGACTGTGGCAGATTTCTTCAATTCCCTTCTTTATACCTGGCAATGGCAGGAAGTGAAGTGAAACCCAGCCAGATAACAAGGACGTGGAAGGGGAAGAATAGAGAGAGGGAAAAATTGTATTCCATGCATTTTCCTAACATTGTTTTAGGTTCATGTAAAGCGGAGGAAAAAAAATGAATTTAGCCAAGTTGAGCATAGTCCACCACCATGAAATGCTAGATGTAGTTAGCTATTTATTTTCGTTGTTCAAATGCTGATTGCCCCCAGACTTACAAATTCAGAACAATGCATTCAAGGCACCATTGATTGTTTTCTTTTGCTTTGTTTTTTTTTTGGGGGGAATATCAGAAGGTGATATCATTTGAGATTAAAAAGAGAAGAAGCTTTACTCAGCTCAGGTGGTCTGTTTAACTGTATGACAAATACAAGGTAATATGATAATGTACGATTTTATGTATGACAATCGTTAACATGGCTTTAAAAAAAAGTTTCTCTGTTTTTCTTTTGTTAACCGCTTGTACCAATAAATTGTTCTGGTTAAAAAAAAAAGAAAGACAACTCTATAATTCATAGATTTCACTCTCATTTTGAAGCCTACAAATAATTAAACAAAATTGACTAACTTTTTTAAAAAGAGAATTAAGCGTTTGGCTGGAACCCAGTATTCTAAGTGATTCATATGTTTACCAATTATGAAAATAAGCCCTTTTTTAATGTACAATTAGTGAATAACAATATAATTATATGATGTGTTTTATACACGGAGCAGCAGCCAATACACTACTAAATCTGTCAAATGCATATAAATATTATTTTATACATTCTTAGCAGTTTTAATAGGTTCAGATCTACTTGTTTTTGTGTGTCCACTTAACTCCTTAGTTTTTCATTCTGTTGCAGAAATATTAATTGCATCCTCTGCAGAGAGTAAAAATCTGAATGATGTGGGAAAGTGATCACTCAGTAAAGGGGTAAAGTGACCAATATATTAACCAACAGCTGCATCATCCATGTTATGCTGCTGCTGCCTTGCTGGTCCCACACTCTCGAGGCTGGGACTCTGTCGGTCTGCTTCGTTAGTTGAATTCCAGTTGCTTGGAATGACGCAGGGAAGCAAAAAGATGATCATTTCGTCCCTGTGTCATATATTCTGTGGAGTAAGATGTACCAGTTTAATTCTGGATTCTTGGACAGATGTGAAGGAAGCTGAGAGGATCAGGAGAGTTTCTCTTTAAGTAACAATTTTGGTTGACTGCTGTCGTTGTATTGTTGCTGCTTTAATTGAAACCATGCTCACTTGATGGTCATAGTGTCATGTAATGTCGTTCAAATTGTTCCTTATTCTTGTGCTTTAATAGAGATCAGCAATGGTTTTATCTGAATATACTTTGGTAGAGTTTTTATTCAATGAAGGTTCTAACTGCGCGGCTGTTGCCTAGTTCCATTTTTGAAGATTTTATTTTTTGATCATGAGTGTAGATTACATCGGAACTGTGGAGCGTCCCCTCTCTGAGGAACTTTATGTATAGTTCCAAGTCTGAATATTTATACAGGAACGTTCACATTTGTGTGAAGATGCACCAGATTTCATGACTGTGGAGGTTGGGGGGGAATGTTATGTTAAAATATGTATGTATAAAATATGGACATTTTGTGATTACAACCTGTAGCTGCTTAAAAGGGCAACAGTAGCAGTGGAGGAAGCAGAGAAACTGGGATAGCGGGAAGAGCAAAGGGGAAAGCAGCAAACTTTTCTGAATCAGACCCGCACATCCTTTCTGACTGAAATGCAAAGCAGGAGACCTCTGAAGTCAGTGGTACTCATTTTGTGGAGGAAAGTGGCCGTGGTCTTTCAGTGCCATGTCTTTGACTGCTGAGAACTCCACCGCAGTGCAGGAAAACGTTCAATGAGGTAACCAGTAACCTTTAATGCCGTTTCTTTGTGTGTGGCACTCCTTCATAGCTTACCCTCAGTGTGCTTCGGCTGTACTCCAGAGACTTGAGCACAAAATCTAGGCAGACATTCCATTGCCAGTACTGAAGGAATGCTGCACTGTCAGAGGTGCCGTCTTTTGGATGAGACATTAAACCGAGGTCCCATCTGCCCTCAGGTGGAAGTAAAAGATCCCATGGCACTATTCGAAGAAGAGCACTGGGAGAAGAGTTCTCCCTGGTGTTCTGGCCATTATTTATCCATCAACCAACATCACTAAAAAGACAGATTATCTGGCCGCTATCTCATTGTTGTTTGTGGGATCTTGCTGTGCGCAAATTGTCTACTGCGTTTCCTACATTACAACAGTGACTACACTTCAAAAATACTTCATTAACTGTAAAGCGTTTTGCGTCGTCCTGAGGTCATGAAAGGCACTATATAAATGCAACTTTTTTTTTACTCTGCACCACTGATGCCGGCTCCCATCCCTGTTCCACATGCAATCTACAAGTGCACCTTCCTGGGTGGGCACACCAAATATTGTTCGAGCAAAACTATGAAGCAGTGAAACAAAATTATTCATTTTTATGCCCAAATTTGCTGGCAGCTCACTCATGCAACATGTCATCCTTTGCAATAAATATAAACAAAAGCTATTGAATTCAGTAGTTCTCAAAACTTTTTACAACTAGTCAAACTGAAGATCATGATACTGGTAAGTCTTCGCTCTCTTTCAGTTCTCACTCCTCCTTCCCCGCTTCTCAGCCTTCTTCTGTTTTCCTCTCTCCTGTTTTCCTCTCTCCTTCCTTCTCCTCTCTTCCAGTTCTTTCTTTCCTGTGCTCTTTTAGTTTATTCCCTCATTTTCTAGTTTGCTTGTTGTCCTTTTCCAGTTCACACTCGAATGCCCGCTCTCCCCTTTTCTAATTCACACTCAAATGCCCGCTCTCCCCTTTTCCGGTTCACACTCGAATGCCCGCTCTCCCCTTTTCTAATTCACACTCGAATGCCTGCTCTCCCCTTTTCCAATTCACACTCGAACGCCTGCTCTCCCCTTTTCCAATTCACACTCGAATGCCCGCTCTCCCCTTTTCTAATTCACACTCGAATGCCCGCTCTCCCCTTTTCCAATTCACACTCGAATGCCCGCTCTCCCCTTTTCCAATTCACACTCGAATGCCCACTCTCCCCTTTTCCAGTTCACACTCGAATGCCCGCTCTCCCCTTTTCCAATTCACACTCGAATGCCCGCTCTCCCCTTTTCTAATTCACACTCGAATGCCCGCTCTCCCCTTTTCCAATTCACACTCGAATGCTCACTCTCCCCTTTTCCAGTTCACACTCGAATGCCCGCTCTCCCCTTTTCCAATTCACACTCAAATGCCCGTCTCCTTTTCTAATTCACACTCGAATGCCCGCTCTCCCCTTTTCTAATTCACACTCGAATGCCTGCTCTCCCCTTTTCCAATTCACACTCGAACGCCTGCTCTCCCCTTTTCCAATTCACACTCGAATGCCCGCTCTCCCCTTTTCTAATTCACACTCGAATGCCCGCTCTCCCCTTTTCCAATTCACACTCGAATGCCCGCTCTCCCCTTTTCCAATTCACACTCGAATGCCCACTCTCCCCTTTTCCAGTTCACACTCGAATGCCCGCTCTCCCCTTTTCCAATTCACACTCGAATGCCCGCTCTCCCCTTTTCTAATTCACACTCGAATGCCCGCTCTCCCCTTTTCCAATTCACACTCGAATGCTCACTCTCCCCTTTTCCAGTTCACACTCGAATGCCCGCTCTCCCCTTTTCCAATTCACACTCAAATGCCCGTCTCCTTTTCTAATTCACACTCGAATGCCCGCTCTCCCCTTTTCTAATTCACACTCGAATGCCTGCTCTCCCCTTTCTGGTTCACATTCTCTGTCACCTCCCTTTTCTGCTTCACTTTCCTCTATCCTTTTCTGGTTCACCTCGCTCCCTCTTTTTCTGGTTCATATTCACCCTTGCCCCTGCTTTTCTTGTTCACATTCTCTCTCTGCCCCTTTTCTATTTTTTTCTCCTATTCGTTACCCCCTTCCATTTTCCTTACCTCTTTGCAATTCAGCTATATGTGCAAAGCCGGAAAAGTGGAGATTGTGGGAATCCATTGAAAAGTCGGGTCAGTGAGTGGAGTGAGGTGGGGGGATGTCTTTGGAAAAGCTGGTTCACAGAGTGGGAGGGGGGAGTCCTGGAAAAATCAGACAGGCAAATGGGAGAGGGGACTGCCTGGAAAAATTGGTCCATTGATTGAGTGGGAATCTCTGTAAAACTCGAGCCAGAGAGTGGAGGGAATGCCTGGAGAACTTTGTCCCAGCCTGCAAGTGGGAGAGGGGAATCCCTGGGAATCCCTGGAAAAATCGGATGGAGGAAATCCCTGGAAAAATTGGGGCAGTGAGTGGGGAAAAATCCCTGGGAAAACTCATACTAGCTAGATTCGTTGAATCCCTGGAAAACCTAGGTTAGCGAGTTAGGGGGGAGGGGAATTTCTCAGAGAATTGGGTCAGTAGTTAGAATCATAGAATCATAGAAGTTTACAACATGGAAACAGGCCCTTCGGCCCAACATGTCCATGTCGCCAAGTTTATACCACTAAGCTAGTCCCAATTGCCTGCACTTGGCCCATATCCCGCTATACCCATCTTACCCATGTAGGATGTTGAGACTTTGGTCAAAGGCTCACCTCAGCCCAAGTACACATGGAGTTTCAGCAGCAACAGGGACATCTGGAACCAAGGAGCAGACTGGCGCAGATTGCGGACATACAGTAAATAACTGTAAGTAACAATCAGGATCTCTCACTCTTTAAACCGCAGCCAGGTAGCCTTGAAAACGAAAAAAAAAAACACTTGCGTTTATATCAGGCCTTTCATAACCTCAGGATGTCCCAAAGCGCTTTACAGCCAATTTAAGTACTTTTTTGAAGTGCAGTTACTGTTGTAGGAAACACGACAGCCAGATTGCGCACAGCAAGATCCCACAAACAGCAATGTGGTAATGACCAGATCATCTGTTTTTTTTTAGTAACGTTGGTTGAGGGATAAATATTGGCCAGGACAAACTCCCCTGCCCTTTGTCGAAATAAAGCCGTGCGATCTTTGCGTCCACCTGAGAGGGCAGACGGGGCCTCGGTTTAATGTCTCATCTAAAAGACGGCACCTCTGACAGTGCAGCATTCCCTCAGTATGGCACTGTAATGTCAGCCTGAATTATGTGCTGAAATCTCTGGAGTGGAACTTGAACCCACGACCTCCTGACTCAGAGGTGAGAGTGCTACGCACTGAGCCACGGCTGACCTCTGCTGTTCTGCGTTTGCCAAGGACAAATGCTAAGTGGCCAATTCCAAATTTTAAAATATTGAAAATTGACATTTCTGTTGCACAAATTTGCCTGCCCGGGACCTTCCCTCACAGTGTTCCATGCATGAGAAATCCTCTCTAACTTATCATGCCTATACTTTCTGGCTTGTTACCCCTCTCATTACCTTGTGTGTCTAATTCTTATAAGATACTCTGCCCAGCTATACTCCTATCTTCTCTCGCAGGAGAAGCTAGCCCTTAACACTTGTGATTGGGTCGCCCAATATAAGGCCTCTCACCCCACATGGAAATCCTGGGGAGATGCACTGCAGACGCTTTTGGGGACAGCGAAGTAGGAGGGACAGTGGCAGTTTGTCTGGACCATCTGCATTTTCCCTGTCTCGTGTTCTGGAAGTACAGACACACTAACAAGAAAACCCAATTGTGCACCTTCACATACTACAAAGAAGACCTCATGATGCCTGCCTAATCTTCTAATCTCTTCATTTTCTTTCCCTCCAAATGAAACGCAGCATAAGACAAGGGTGGGGAGAAAGTGGGCAAGGGCTTTCGACCTCTGCAAAATCCTGGCCGTACCCTCACTCATACCATCACTCACCCTTTCCCTTGCACTCTCCTGCTCAGAGAAACACACCCATTGTGACTTGGATTGTGCTGATGAGGCTTCGTCACAGAGCATAATGGTGCCAGATCAGTCGGGAGAGAAATTCGAGACAGATGGTGATGAGCAGAGGCTCGGCAGACGTCAAACCCTGGCTGAACAGACTACGCACTCGGGTCCTGCTCGAGAAAGAAGGATGCTAGAGGAATACCACACCTGCATGGATGCACTGAGGAGCATCTTGGATGGCATGAGGCAGATGACAGTGGTCTTTCCAGTGTCCAACTCAGTCTGTTGTGTCAACAACCTTCATGGCTTTTACTCGATGCAACGCTACCTGAATCAAATGGTAGCTCCAGGAACATCTGCAACTATCCCACCACTGCGCCTCCAATGTGGAGAAATTTACTACTGACCTTCAGGCCTTAGGGGAACCACATGGAGAGAAAAATGGCAACTAGATTCAGATTTTTTTTGTGGGGACCATTTCTGGCAGTTTTCAGGATCTCAATCCAGGGCTCCATCTTACATAGAATTTTACAGCACAGAAAGAGGCCATTTGGCCCAACAGATCCATGCCGGTGTTAATACTCCACACGAGCCTCCTCCTACCTTACTTCATCTCACCCTTCTATTCCTTTCTCCCTCATGTAGCTTCCTCTTAAATGCATCTATGCTATTCGCCTCAGCTACTCCTTGTGGCAGCAAGTTCCACATTCTCACCACTTTCTGGGTAAAGAAGTTTCTCCTGAATTCCTTATTGGATTTATTTGTGATAATCTTATATTTATGGCCTCCAGTTTTGGACACCCCCCACATGTGGAAACATCTTCTCTCCAGCTACCCTATCGAACCCCTTCTTAATCTTAAAGACCTCTATCATGTCACCCCTCAGTCTTCTCATTTCTAGAGAAAAGAACCCCAGCCTGTTCAGTCTTTCCTGATAGCTATACCCTCTCAGTTCCGGTATCATCCTAGTAATCTCTTGGGGTTTGCAGGATCTAATTGCCATCATTAGGTCTGCCCTCCCACTCATTAGTGGGCAGACAGGTCCAGGACTCCAAAGCAAGTCTCGTGGCAGGATTAACTCCTCGCGATGCTGCTCTGACTCCCGATGGCAGCACAAGTGAGCTCTCCAGTAAGGCCCCTCAGATACTTTCTCGTGTAGATAGAAGGAATCCGGATCAGGCTGTCCATGTAGCCACTGTGAAGCTACAAACCTGAGACAAGGTTCTCTTGGCCCTCAGCAGCACCAGGACTAAGACCACAAGAGACTCATGTTTGCAGCCTAGCGCCTCAGATGTCCCTGGCCCTCAGGTAGCATGTAGATGAAGTACAAGGATAGGCGTTATTACTCAGAGGGTAGCGCTCTCGCCTCTGAGTCAGAAGGCTGTGGGTTCTAGTCCCACTCCAGGAACTTGAGCACATAATCCAGGCTGACCCTCCCAGTGCAGTACTGAGGGAGTGTTGCTCTGTTGGAGGTGCCGTCTCTCGGATGAGACGTTAAACCGAGGCCCCCTCTCAAGTGTACATATAAGATCCCACAGCACTATTTCGAAGACGAGCAGGGGATTTCTCTCGGGCGTTCTGACCATTATTTATTCCTCAACCAACATCACTAAAAACAGATTATCTGGTCATTATCACATTGCTGTTTGTGGGAGCTTACTGTGCACAAATTGGCTGCCACGTTTCCTACATTACAACAGTGACTACAGTTCAAAAGTGCTTCATTGGTTGTAAAACACTTTGGGACGTCCTGAGGCCATGAAAGGCGCTATAGAAATGCAAGTTTGTTCTTTCTTTCTTAAGGACTACACACCAAGGGGAAGCATAGTCTTCAGAAGAAAGACATCATGTAAAGGTTAGTGCACATTAAAAAAATTTGTTGTGATAAATAGTCTTGCGATAATAATGGCAACTGTCCATAGTTATGGCAATGTGAGAAGTACAAGCAGAATTGTATGCAGTTGGCAATTATGTAAGAGGGTAAGATGTTGGATGCAGGGTGAGGCCCCAATAGAAGTGTTTTTATTTAGTGATCCGAAATGATGTTTCCGATAAGCTACTGCTGAACCTGCCTCCCTCCTGCTCCCAGTTGCTCTTCTGTCTCTTGCTCCAGGTGTTGCTGCTGTTCCTGTGGATGATGTAATCCCATTCCTGCCTCGCCTCCCTACCCAAGGATATCCATGGGAAGAAGTTTCTGCTGGGCATATTAATGAAGAAACCAGCAAGCGACAACTATTCTTGAGACGCTACAAGGTTAATATTGCAAAGCTGCTCCAGAAGGCCCCTTGAATATGCCGATGGTGTGCCCACTGAGGATGAAGGTTCTGGCATAGACATCATTGCAACCCTCATCTGCAGCTGTAAAGGACAAATGCCATCAGCCATGTGATGAGAGAATTGCCCCTGTCCCCCAGGGAGCCACTTCTCTATCTGAGTGGAAGAGAGCTGGGATGTTAAGAGTTCCTTAGAACAAAAGTGTTGTGGCAGCTGCCAGCAAATCTATCACTGTCATAATTTATTCTATGATATAGGTCACACACCACCTGAACATTTAAGGAATGAAACCCTTTCCTTAAATTCAAGAATTCAAGGGATGAAGACCTAGGGCCTGGGTGGCTGCCTATTACCCCTTGGCACCCTGGAGAAGCCAGCAATATTGTGAAAACTTAAAGCCCTCTCATAAGTGTTGCCTTATTAAAGAGAGAATCATATATAACATAAATATAAAATTAAATGGAAGAGATTTAGGACAAAGAGCAAGAGAAACATATTTACACAGAAGGTTGAATCTGTGGAATGTGCTACCAGAGTTAGTGATTGAAACAGAGACCATATCTACATTTAAGAATGAATTACGATAGCTCTGCCTGAATTTCCTATTTATTACTAATTTTTAAATTGCCCCAATACCCCCCATTTTTTTCAGTATGAACAACTTATCCAAAAAACTGCTCATAACATTTTGGTATATATCATTGCCAATAATTAGAAAGAGTCAGCTAAACCCAGGCATACCAGATTATAATATCAATCTCCACATTCCTTCATTTGTTCTATTTTAAGAGAGAAAAAACTTTTTTAAAATTTGTTCCTGGGTTGTGGGTGTCGCTGGCAAGGCCAGCATTTATTGCCCATCCCTAATTGCCCTTGAGAAGATGGTGGTGAGCTGCCTTCTTGAACCACTGCAGTCCGTGTGGTGACGGTTCTCCCACAGTGCTGTTAGGAAGGGAGTTCCAGGATTTTGACCCAGTGACGGTGAAGGAACGGTGATATATTTCCAAGTCGGGATGGTGTGTGACTTGGAGGGGAACTTGGAGGTGATGGTTCCCATGCATCTGCTGCCCTTGTCTTTCTCGGTGGTGGAGGTCGCGGGTTTGGGAGGTACTGTTGAAGAAGTTTTGGTGCGTTGCTGCAGTGCATCCTGTAGATGGTACATACTGCAACCACGGTGCAAGGTGGTGAAGGGAGTGAATGTTTAGGGTGATGGATGGGGTGCCAGTTGCGTATATATAGTGCCTTTCACATCCTCAGGACATCCCAAAGCAGCAGCCAGTGAATTACTTTTGAAGTGTAGTCACTTGTCATGTAGGCAAACGCAGCGACCAATTTGCGTACAAGATTAGCAAACGAGATAAATGACCCCAGTTAACCTTTGCACTGATAATGTTGTGATGTGGAGATGCCGGTGATGGACTGGGGTTGACAATTGTAAACAATTTTACAACACCAAGTTATAGTCCAGCAATTTTATTTTAAATTCACAAGCTTTCGGAGATTTTCTCCTTCCTTTTAACATTTGCCTGAGGAAGGAGAAAATCTCCGAAAGCTTGTGAATTTAAAATAAAATTGCTGGACTATAACTTGGTGTTGTAAAATTGTTTACAACTGATAATGTTGGTTGAGGGATGAATTCCTTGCTTTTCTTTGAAAAATGCGTCACGGAGTCTTTTACATCCACCCGAGCAGGACCTCGACTTAAAGTCTCATCTGGAAAGTAGGACTCTGCAAGAGTGCAGTGCACTCTCACTGAAGGGTCAGCCAAGGTTATGTGCATGAGTGGGGCTTGAATCCACAACCTTCTGACTCTCAGGCAAGAGTGCTACCACTGAGCCAAGATGACACTTGAAGCTTCAAGCTTGCACCACTTGTCTCACTTTGAAGCAAGACTTCTGCTGTTTGCTGTTGGTAGGGAAGTCAGAAACACATTCTTTATATGTACATTCACAATTTAGGTAGCAACAGCAAACTGTGGAAATCTGCCCCACCTCCCCCACCCTGCATCGCTTCAGCAGAGAAAAAGAAAGAAAGAACTTGCATTTATATAGCGCCTTTCACGACCTCAAGGCGTCCCAAAGTGCTTTACAGCCAATGAAGTACTTTGGAAGTGTAATCACTGTTGTAATGTGGGGAAAAGCAGCAGCAAATTTGTGCACAGCAAGGTCCCACAAACAGCAACGTGATAATGACCAGATAATCTGTTTTAGTGATGTTGGTTGATGGTTAAATATTGGCCAGGACACCTGGGAGAACTCCCCTGCTCTTCAAAATGTTGCCAAGGGATCTTTTACAACCACCTGGGAGGGCAGACGGGGCCTCGATTTAACGTCTCATCCGAAAGACAGCACCTCCAACAGTGCAGCACTCCCTCAGTACTGCACTGGAAGTGTCAGTCTAGAATTTGTTCTCAAGCCCCTGGAGTGGGAGAGCTCCTCTTGTGTCATTCATCCTTTTTTTCTCAGCCAAACACCTCCTACTCATATAATCATATCCAGGTATCTTAGTTCCCTTTCTATACTCGAAGCTGTGTTGTTTTTGGTATGGATGAGCATACTGTAAGGTAATAATTAACGAACAATGTGCTCGTAAAAAAAAGTCATGTAAAACTGAAAATGGTCATTTTACTCTAAGCCATATCAGTGTTTTTGTTTTATTTGCAGTTGCATTTTTTCCATAAGTTCTTTTCTGACTCAAGTCGGCATTACGCCCAGAAAGTTCAACCCACAAACTTGCTCCCTTAACCTTTCCTTAGTCGTGCCAGGGCACTGACATTGACACATGGCAATTTACCATTTCTGATTTATGTATGATAAACATGTCTGAGCTGGCATTTAATCTTTCATAAGACCAGTGTAGCTTACAGTGTCAAATCAGCACATCTGATTGTATGCGTGATGAGCCAAATGGGAGATGAACAGGCCTGAGAACAAAGGTTACACACAAGGTGTGTTGTGCTGGTCTGGAGAAACTGAATGAGAAATATATTGTAATGGTTTTAGTCTTTTGATGGGAGCAGGCAGCTTAAAGACTAGGAACGTAATTCAACTGCAAGTTTCCCTTTATTTTACGATGTAATATTAGCCTGTAATTTAAGATAGAACACAGCTCACTCAAACAGCCTATCCTTGTTTCATCATGTTGAGGGGAATACAATCCTTTTTAAACTCTCCGGGGATGATACCATTTTATATATTTTTTTAAAAAAGCTCAGATGGCAGTTTTGCTTTTTCGAAGCACCTTCTAATCAAGGATTGGTGATTCATTATTAGCTTCAGTAGACGATTTATCTGACATGAAAGGAGAAAAAATTAGCAGCTGCCACGCTGTGATGAGTTAATTTCCTGACAGGCTTGACACTGAAAAGCCATTTGGAGACATGGAGATGGCTGATGAGAATCTCGTGGTGGTTTATAATTGGAGAGAAAGAAAGGGCACAAATAAAAGGAAGGGGAAGGGACTATAGCTAATCTACAAGTGATGTGAACTGACTATATGCATGCATTCGCCTACAAATATATGGTATGCCATATATTGATTTGTCAAAACAAAGCGTGGCAACCTAATAATATTTAAGGAGGGAGCAGATATTCAGTAAAATGGCACCTAAAATATTACGGTGGTACAGTCTAATATTTCCAAACTATTATTGCTTTCACTATGCGTCTTCAGCCCTTAAACAACAACAACTTGCATTTATATAGCGCCTTTAACGTAGTAAAATGTCCCAAGGTGCTTCACAGGAATGATTATCAGACAAAATTTGACACCGAGCCATATAAGGAGACATTAGGACAGGTGACCAAGCTTGGTCAAAGAGGTAGGTTTTGAGGAGCATCTTAAATGAGGAGAGAGAGGCTGAGAGGTTTAGGGAGGGAATTCCAGAGCTTAGGGCCTAGGCAGCTGAAAGCACGGCCGCCAATGGTGAAGCGATAAAAATCGGGGATGCGCAAGAGGTCAGAATTGGAGTGTGCAGAGATCTCGGAGGGTTGTAGGGCTGGAGGAGGTTATAGAGATAGGGAGGGATTGTATTACACTTCATTAATAAAATAATATTCTGTATCGCAACGAATTCTGAATTAGCTATTTTTAGTCACAACCTATTAAACGCTACCCTGTAGCAAGACTTTATTTTAAAATATTATTTGTGTTGCAGACATTAGCATTTGTGCATGTTATCATGTAAGGGAAACAATAGATAAAGCAGAACTGCTACTTTTGAGCAAGTAATTACGAAGTAGGTCGTCTCTTGGGATTTGACACAAGGTTTTGTAAATTTAAGGCAATAACAAATTCAGCTGTTCAAACAAATGACACACCTGAGTAACAGCTGCTGAATTCTCTTCTCAGAGCGGCAAAATCGAATGAGAGTAGATAGCTCCAGTTCAAGAGCTAGCATCAGAACAAACACGATGGGCCGAATGGCCTTCTGTGCTATACAATTTTAGAACGTACAGCACAGAAATGGGCCATTCGGCCCAACTGATCCATGCCGGCGTTCATGCTCCACACGAGCCGAGGATTGAATGAGGGGGGGTGGAACAAGCTGCAGAACAAAGCAAGGACTGAACAGTATGTGGAGGGGAGAAGAGGAGGAGGCAATAGGAGTGTTTGAGAGCTGGGGTGGGATTGCAGTGATTCTATGAAAGTAATGTTATGCTGTTTAATGGTTTAAAGGCAGACATTCTGAAGGATTTTTAAAATGTAGGGTTTTTTTTTAAACAAGTGTCTACCCAGTAATATTCAAAAGAGACAACTGCAGTAAAAAGTTATAGCAGAGAAAAATAATGAAGAATGATTTGAGAATTTCTTGTCTGAACTGTCTTCCTCTGTATCCCTCTCTTCCTCTAACTCCACACTTATGTTTATAGGGCCACTATTTTCATGCAAAAAAGCTTCCGAGAACTTTTCTTTTTTCGAGGAATTAACTTTGAAGTGATTATCAATACAGCCAAATGAATCTTGCCTTCGGTACATATATCCTCAACTTGATGGACAGAATGTGATTTGCAAGAAGGATGTCCAAGTCATCTAGAATTTGGCAGCAGAATAGAGTAATACTCAAACGTAATAGTATCCTACAGAGGCAATCATTGGGTCAAATGCTACCATCATGCAGAAGGTCCAAATAGATAGATACCATAGATCAAGTGGCTACAGGTTTCTATCCATTGTTTTGTTCATTGGCTTGTAGAGGCCACTATACATATTTTAGTTCTAGTTTTAGGTTCCTCGCCCTGCCAATACAGTTTTGAACGTCAGTGTTTTAGTCTTGTTTTACAAGGGTTTTTGTTTTTAAATCCTTAAAAAAAAAACATTTACTCTTCTCTTGTTATTCTGGTCTTCCTGTAATGCACATTATTCACCAACCAATATCCTAAGACATGGCCTGGTGTACTCGGGCACCTCCTGTGAAAGAGCCTTGCTTCTTCTCAGCAACAACTGTAGGAATTCACCATGTGGGAAATGAAATGTGTGAACTCCTCCTTCTTCCACTTTGGTATCTGTAAACAATTTTACAACACCAAGTTATAGTCCAGCAATTTTATTTTAAATTCACAAGCTTTCGGAGGCTTCCTCCTTCGTCAGGTGAACGATGTGAAAATTCAGGTGAACGATTTTCACATCGTTCACCTGACGAAGGAGGAAGCCTCCGAAAGCTTGTGAATTTAAAATAACATTGCTGGACTATAACTTGGTGTTGTAAAATTGTTTACAATTGTCAACCCCAGTCCATCACCGGCATCTCCACATCACTTTGGTATCTGAAGGGATAAAATTCTAATTTTGTGCGTCAGTGGCATATGCTGGGTGCAGAGAACCGGGAACTTTGGCTTTGGGCCAGCTTTGCATCAATCTACGCTGACCCAGGCTGCACTGGGGGCAAAGGAGGCCTACCCTGCTCCCTGGTGCAAGCCTGGTTGGAGCATGCATTTGTGGCCTGCTGGTGCTGTGTCCTTGCTTCCCTGAGAATTCTGATGTAATGCACCCTTTGGCACGAGGCCTGACCTCTGTGGTTTGAAAAACTGGAGCAAAGCACATTCCTGCAAGCGCTCAGCCACTGGAGGGATTTGAAAACAAGGATGAGAATTTTCAAATCGAGGGTTTGCCAAACCGGGAGCCAATGTAGGTCAGTGAGCACAGGGGCTGATGGGTGAATAGGACTTGGTGCGAGTTGGGATACGGGCAGCAGAGTCCGAGGGGTTCCACTTCGTGAATGGGCAAGTCATCTGTCACCATTAAAATTGGATCATGCAAGTCAATGCCTGCTTCCCGGGCAGCAGTCACAATGCCTTCATTTGAAGATTCTTCAAGCCACAAAGAAGAGTGCAAGAGGTGATATTGTTCTCACCTCCTCCTTACGACTGCCCGAATTACCTGTTACACCGGCTGTCTGCCTCAGTTGCACTGCTCCCGGACTTCTTTTCTGGGTCTCGTTGGGAGTACGCCTCAATGCACCAGAAGATGGCATACACATGCTAATAGTACTTAAAACGGATGCCCAATGGCATCATGCAAGTCTGCAACCAGCTTTCTACTACATTCGTTGGTCGCAAGTCAGGGGCAATTTTCCCCCATAAAACCTGGCCCTATTACTTCTCGTGCTGACATTGAAATGAAGGCTGTCAGTTAAAAGTAAAGTTTGTTTCTGAAGGTTATTATTGAACATCATTTTGGAGATGCCAACTGCTGTTCAAGGGTACAAGTAGGGTAAATCTTTGAAAAAGGCTTTGGGCAATATTTCCTCCCTCTCCCCTCCCTGGACATTCCACTTTACGTGGCTACGGCTACATGGATAGACTGAACAGGCTGGAGCTCTTTTCTCTGGAAAAGAGAAGGCTGAGGGGTGATCTGATTGAGGTCTTTAAAATTATGACAGGGTTTGATAGGGTAGACGTAGAAAAGATGTTTCCACTTGTGGGGGGAGACCAAAACTAGGGGCCATAAATATAAGATAGTCACTAATAAATCCAATTGGGAATTCAGGGGAAACTTCTTTACTCAGAGAATGGTGAGAATGTGGAACTTGCTACCTACCACAAGGAGTAGTTGAGGCGAATAGCATAGATGCATTTAGGGGGCAGCTAGATAAGTACATGAGGGAGAAAGGAATAGAAGGATATGCTGATAGGGTTAGATGAAGTAGGGTGGGAGGAGGCTCGTGTGGACCCATAAACACTGGCATAGACCATTTGGGCCGAATGGCCTGTTTCTGTTCTGTAAATTCCATGGAATTCTACTATGGACGGCCAAGAGAATAGATATCATGGGTGGAGAAGGGTATCTACTCAGCTGTTCCTTCCCGATGCAAAAAGGATATCTTAGCAGCAAAGGAATTTTAAAGACCTTAGTGAAGAATTGTGTCTGTACAGAATTAGATTACCCAGGGAAGTGGTGCAGGATCTTTGCAGTCTCCTGTGGGAAGACCTCCAGCCACGTTCTCTGGTAGGCAATGTGCTGCCAATGTCCTTGAAGGTGACAGTGCTAATATGTCTTTTCAAATGGTCAACTGAATCTCAACAGTATCAGTCAATCTGCTGTACACAGTTGCATTAATCAAGTGACTGATGCCCTATTCAAAAGAGCTGAGCAGTACTTCAAATTACTTTTGGAACCTCCGAAGTAGCAAGCTTGAGCCCCGGGTTTTTTTTTTAACTGTCCGGATTCCTCAGAGTGCAGGGAAGAGTAAATGGCACTCACATTGGTGGCCCTTTAGCCCCTTCCTGAATTGTAAAGTTGTCCTAGTTATTCAACTTCCTGTCACCAATCTCTGTAAACACATTCAGGATGCTGACCAGAAAACTTTCATCGAGCTTTCTAATTACCCCCTGCTAGTCAGGGTAGTCAGTTTGATCTGCCTGTTCTTTGGAGTCTGGTGCTATTTTGGCCAAACTATACAATTCCATATAGGTGTGTGTCAGCAGTCCTGGGAAATCTGTGGTGGGGGGGAAGAATGGGGGGTGGTGCCACAATAGGGCAGTGTCAGTGGGGTGGAGCTTGCTTTGACAGTTGTATTCATAAGAGAAGACATGAGTTTAAAACAAGTAAATCCCCCAGGGTTCAATGGTATTTATCCTAGTACTGATAGAAACTAGGGAGGAGATTTGGGAGACACCGACAATCATGAGGGAGTCAGTGGACAACGGGCATATACCAGTCAATTGGAAGCAGGCTAATGAGCTGTCCATATTGAAAAAGGTGATAAAAATCAGTTACAGGCAACTACAGACAGCAACAGCAACTTGCATTTATATAACGCCTTTAATGCAGCAAAACATCCCAAGGTACTTCACAGGAGCGTTTTCAAACAAAATTTGACACCGAGTCACATAAGGAGATATTTGGACAGGTCAAAGCTTGGTCAAAGAGGTAGGTTTTGAGGAGCGTATTAAAGGAGGAGAGGCAGAGATGTTTAAGGAGGAGAGAGAGGTAGAGAGGTGGAGATGTTTAGGGAGGGAATTCCAGAGCTTAGGGCCTAGGCAGGTGAAGGCGCGGCCGCCAATGGGGGAGCGAAGAAAATCAGGGATGCGCAAATGGCAAGAATTGGAGGAGCGCAGAGATCTCGGAGGTTTGTAGCACTGGAGGAGGTTACAGAGATAGGGAGGGGTGAGGTCATGGAGGGATTTGAAAACAGGGATGAGAATTTTAAAACCGAGGCGTTCCCGGACTGGGAGCCAATGTAGGCCAGCAAGCACAAGGGTGATGGGAGAACGGGACTTGGTGCGAGTTAGGATCCGGGCAGCAGTGTTTTGGATGAGCTCAAGAGGGTGGAAGATGGGAGGCCGGCCAGGAGAGCGTTGGAATGGTCAAGTCTAGAGGTAACAAAAGCACGGATGAGGGTTTCAGCAACAGATGAGCTGAGGCATGGGTGGAGACAGGCAATGCACAATTAGATGGTCTTGGTGATGGAGCAGATATGTGGTCGGAAGCTCATCTCAGGGTCAAGTAGAATGCCAATGTTGCGAACGGTCTGGTTCAGCCTCAGACAGTGGCCAGGGAGAGAGATGGAGTCGGTGGCTAGGGAACGGAGTTTGTGGCGAGGACACAAGACAATGGCTTCGGTCTTTCCAATTCATCACACCCATTATTCATACTTTAGTTCCATGTAAAGTAATGGCATTAACTATCAGGAGTAAACTTGAAGATTATCTGAACTACAACCTAGTAAACAGCAGTCAACGTAGCTTTAGATGGGGATGATCCTGCCTGACTATCCTCTGTAATGTCTTTGAGGAAGTGACAACCAAAGTTGACTGTGGTAAGCCCTATGGCATTGTACACCTAGATTTCCATAAGGCATTTGATAAAGTTCCACGTGAGAGATTATTAATTAAGCTCACATACTTGAGGGACATTGTACGGGAACAGGACCCTTGGCCATCGCTTAGGAATGTGAAACCTGCAGTTGAGATCCTCTTAAGCTGATCTCCTAGCCTCTCAAAGTCTAGAAGTGATTGACTCCAGTCAATTGGTGCTCCAGGTTTCAATAGCCAGCATTCATGAGAGAAGCGGTGACTGGGATGAACCCCATCTCATCTGGGGATTCTCCTGCAGGTGGCTGTGCAGCTGCCATTCACTCCAATGGTGGACTGCAGGGTTCCAAAACCCTCTGCACCTCTGCAGTCTCATTACTTCTGCCGGAAACTTTAAAGATTCTCAAAGGACTACATGAAGCACTCTTGCTCATTTAATAAGTTGCCCTCTGTATGCACCCTCCACAAGGACCACCTTGCAACAGAGGAGCACCTGGCCCTAGCCCTCGCATCATCATGTGGGTGCTGCTCTGCTGTTAACTCCACTTACTGATCCTCATTAGTGTTTCATCGGATGTCCACTTCTGTTTCTGTACTGTAAATTCTATGTCATTCTTTGTAAGTTAGACATAGAACGCTGATTTACTATGTAAGTGGAGCAAAAGATTTTTGCATCTATTTATTTCATTTGGTAACAAAACATTAGTTGAACTTGTCGGTAAGCAACACCGAACAGTGAAGTGAATGTTGAAGTAACACAATTATTGCTACTCTATATTGTTCCCGTGCTGACAAAAACACACGAGCAGCCCTGTCACCCTACCATGCTTTCTTACCCCTCTATTAACTTCATTGCATTGGATTCATTAGATGTACCTTCTGGATCGGTGCCCTCCTCCAGATGTGGCAGTTGGATTAGACCATTACCTGAACGTCTTCAATTAGGAAGCAGCTGTTTCTTTTTGTCATTCATGATGGAAGCTAATTTCTTGTGCTTGGGGTGAATGTGACTGCAGATTTATTACAGAGCGACTTGCTATTTGTTTTTATTCCATTTTAATATAAATATACATCCAAGTAGTGGAAGAAAAGTTGCTTTGCCATGAAGTTTATCTTTAGATAAGCAGGAAACAGCTTGTTGCTTCATGCAGCGCATTCCATTTGGAAATGCAAGTCTTCCGAATTATTTTTTTTGTTCGTTCATGGGATGTGGGCGTTGCTGGCGAGGCCGGCATTTATTGCCCATCCCTAATTGCCCTTGAGAAGGTGGTGGTGAGCCGCCTTCTTGAACCGCTGCAGTCCGTGTGGTGAAGGTTCTCCCACAGTGCTGTTAGGAAGGGAGTTCCAGCATTTTGACCCAGCGACAATGAAGGAACGGCGATATATTTCCAAGTCGGGATGGTGTGTGACTTGGAGGGGAATGTGCAGGTGGTGTTGTTCCCATGTGTCTGCTGCTCTTGTCCTTCTAGGTGGTAGAAGTGGCGGGCTTGGGAGGTGCTGTCGAAGAAGCCATGGCGTGTTGCTGCAGTGCATCCTGTGGATGGTACACACTGCAGCCACAGTGCGCCGGTGGTGAAGGGAGTGAATGTTTAGGGTGGTGGATGGGGTGCCAATCAAGTGGGCTGCTTTGTCCTGGATGGTGTCGAGCTTCTTGAATGTTGTTGGAGCTGCACTCATCCAGGCAAGTGGAGAGTATTCCATCACACTCCTGACTTGTGCCTTGTAGATGGTGGAAAGGCTTTGGGGAGTCAGAAGGTGAGTCACTCGCTGCAGAATACACAGCCTCTGACCTGCTCTTGTAGCCACAGTATTTATATGGCTGGTCCAGTTAAGTTTCTGGTCAATGGTGACCCCCAGGATGTTGATGGTGGGGGATTCGGCGATGGTAATGCCATTGAATGTCAAGGGGAAGTGGTTAGACTCTCTCTTGTTGGAGATGGTCATTGCCTGGCACTTGACTGGCGCGAATGTTACTTGCCACACATGAGCCCAAGCCTGGATGTTGTCCATGTCTTGCTGCATGCGGGCTCGGACTGCTTCATTATTTGAGGGGTCACAAATGGAACTGAGCACTGTGCAATCATGAGCGAACATCCCCATTTCTGACCTTATGATGGAGGGAAGGTCATTGATGAAGCAGCTGAAGATGGTTGGGCCTAGGACACTGCCCTGAGGAACTCCTGCAGCAATGTCCTGGGGCTGAGATGATTGGCCTCCAACAACCGCTACCATTGTCCTTTGTGCTAGGTATGACTCCAGCCACTGGAGAGTTTTCCCCCTGATTCCCATTGACTTCAATTTTACTCGGGCTCCTTGGTGCCACACTCGGTCAAATGCTGCCTTGATGTCAAGGGCAGTCACTCTCACCTCACCTCTGGAATTCAGCTCTTCTGTCCATGTTTGGATCAAGGCTGTAATGAGATCTGGAGCTGAGCGGTCCTGGCGGAACCCAAACTGAGCATCGGTGAGCAGGTTATTGGTGAGTAAGTGCCGCTTGATAGCACTGTCGAATACACCTTCCATCACTTTGCTGATGATTGAGAGTGGACTGATGGGGCGGTAATTGGCCGGATTGGATTTGTCCTGCTTTTTGTGGACAGGACATACCTGGGCCATTTTCCACATTGTCTGGTAGATGCCAGTGTTGTAGCTGTATTGGAACAGCTTGGCTAGAGGCGCAGCTAGTTCTGGAGCACAAATCTTCAGCACTAAAGCTGGGATGTTGTCGGGGCCCATAGCCTTTGCTGTATCCAGTGCAGTCAGCCGTTTCTTGATATCACGTGGAGTGAATTGAATTGGCTGAAGACTGGTTTCTGTGATGGTGGGGATTTCGGGAGGAGGTCGAGATGGATCATCCACTCAGCACTTCTGGCTGAAGATGGTTGCAAACGCTTCAGCCTTGTCTTTTGCACTCACGTGCTGGACTCCGCCATCATTGAGGATGGGGATGTTTACAGAGCCTCCTCCTCCCATTAGTTGTTTAATTGTCCACCGCCATTCACGACTGGATGTGGCAGGACTGCAGAGCTTTGATCTGATCCGTTGGTTGTGGAATCGCTTAGCTCTGTCTATAGCATGTTGCTTCCGCTGTTTAGCATGCATGTAGTCCTGAGTTGTAGCTTCACCAGGTTGGCACCTCGTTTTTAGGTACACCTGGTGCTGCTCCTGGCATGCTCTTCTACGTTCCTCATTGAACCAGGGTTGATCCCCTGGCTTGTTGGTAATGGTAGAGTGAGGAATATGCCGGGCCATGGGGTTACAGATTGTGCTGGAATACAATTCTGCTGTTGCTGATGGCCCACAGCGTCTCATGGATGCCCAGTTTTGAGCTGCTGGAACTGTTTTGAATCTATCCCATTTAGCACAGTGGTAGTGCCACACAACACGTTCGATGGTATCCTTAGTGCGAAGACGGGACTTTGTCTCCACGAGGACTGTGCGGTGGTCAATCCTACCAATACTGTCATGGACAGATGCATTTGCCACAGGTAGATTGGTGAGGACGAGGTCAAATAGCTTTTTCCCTGGTGTTGGTTTGCTCACCACCTGCCACGGGCCCAGTCTGGCAGCTATGTCCTTCAGGATTCGGCCAGCTCGGTCAGTCGTGGTGCTACCGAGCCACTCTTGGTGATGGACATTGAAGTCCCCCACCCAGCGTACGTTCTGTGCCCTTGCTACCCTCAGTGCTTCCTCCAAGTGGTGCTCAACATGGAGGAGGATTGATTCATCAGCTGAGGGAGGGCGGTAGGTGGTAATCAGCAGGAGGTTTCCTTGCCCATGTTTGACCTGATGCCATGAGATTTCATGGGGTCCAGAGTCAATGTTGAGGACTCCCATGGCCACTTCCTCCTGACTGTATATCACTGTACCGCCATCTCTGGTGGGTCTGTCCTGCCGGTGGGACAGGACATACCCAGAGATGGTGATGGATGAGTCTGAGACGTTGGCTGAAAGGTATGATTCTGTGATTATGGCTATGTCGGGTTGTTGCTTGACTAGTCTGTGGGACGGCTGTCCCAATTTTGGCACAAGTCCCCAGATGTTAGTGAGGAGGACTTTGCAGGGTCGATTGAGCTTGGTTTGCCTTGGTCATGTCTGGTGCCTAGTGGTCCAATGCCGGGTGGTCCGTCCGGTTTTATTCTTATTATGACTTTTTTTAGCGAGATTTTACAACTGAGTGGCTTGCTAGGCCATTTCAGAGGGCAATTAAGAATCAACCACATTGCTGTGGGTCTGGAGTCACATTTTGGCCAGACTGGGTAAGGACAGCAGGTTTCCTTCCCTAAAGGACATTAGTGAACCAGATGGGCTTTTACGACAATCCGGTAGTTTCATGGCCACCATTACTGATACTAGTATTTTAATTCCAGATTTTATTTAATTAATTGAATTTAAATTGCCCAGCTGCCGTGGTGGGATTATGGTGTGTGTGGTCATGAGAAAATTCTTCCAGAAGATAAATTGATGATCAGGTGAGAATATATTTTCTGTTGAATATTGTGCACAACATTCTATACTTTTTTAAATTAAAAACTTCTAATTTCTTTTTATATTCTTGTACAACTGCAATTTTTTTTTCTATAATGGTTTTATGTTTGGGATATATTTATAATAATCTGCACAGTAATATGTAGTTCACCTACTGTGAGGTCACAGGATATCCATGTTGTGAACATCATTGCTCAATATTGCAGCAGGTGTCTACTAATAAGGTACAGAAGTGTGACATTATTCATACTCCACCTCTTGTGTATGGCTAAAGCTTTGTGACAACTTTGCACTTTCAGTGCTATATGTCAGCAGGATATTAGAATTATTTACGAGCTATTGGTGGTGAAATTGGTCTCAGGCGAGAGTGCAAAACAGGCAATAGCGAATCGGCGGCCTGTTTTACACCCCACTCGCGTTTCCTTTCCATTGAACATTGGCCTTTGGGAGTTCTCAACATTGACTATGGACACCATGAAGTCTGATGGTTTCAGGTCAAACAAGGCGAAGGAAACGTCCTGCTTATGACCACCAACTACTCCCCTCCGTGGAGGAAGCAGTGAGGGAAGGAGGGGCACAGAATGTATTCTGGGTGGGGGGACTTCAATGTCCACCATCAAGGCTGGCTCAGTACCATCACTGACTGATCTAACCAAGTCCTGAAGGACATAGCTTCCAGACTGGGTCTGCGTCAGGCAGGGAAGGAACCAACAGGAGGAAGTAATCTACTTGACCTTGTCCTCGGCAAACTACCTGTCACAGACACATCTTGTCCACGCTAGCACTGGTAGGAATGACCACCGCACAGTCATTGTGAGGGCAGCCTCCATTGTTTTGTGTGGCACTATCACTATGCTAGTGGGACAGACTAAAATCAGATCTAGCAGCCCAAAACTGGGTACCCTGAGGTTCTGTGGGTCATCAGCAGCAGCAGAATTGTGTACCCCACAATGTGAGACCTCATCATTCTCTCCCGAGGCGGAGGTCCGCGTCCAACTAATTAGGTTCACTCCACGTGACATTAAGAAGCAGCTGAGTGCATTGGATACAGGAGAGGCTGTGTGGACCCTGACAACATCTGGCTTTAGACCTGCACACCAGAACTAGTCACATCACCCCAACCTCCAGCCAAGCTCTGCACTGACACCAAGTGCAGCTCTGACACTGACATCTATCCAACAATGTGGAAAATTGCCCAGATATGTTTTATCTACGAAATGCAGACCTGGCACATCCCTCACTCCTAACCCTAGTTCAGTAGAGAGTATAGAAGGGCGTGCCAGGAGCATCACCAGATATATCTTAAAATGAGGCACCAGCCTAGTGAAACTACAACATAGGACTACCTGCATGTTAAGCACAGAAAGTAGCAGGCTATAGAAAGACAAAAGTAGTCCCACAACCAATGTATCGGATCAAAATTCAGTAGCTCTACCACATCCTGTTGAGAATGGTGATGGGCAATCAGGTAACTAACGGGAGGAGGAAGCTCCACAATCATCCCCATCCTCAACCACGGTGAGGCCCAGTATATGAGTACAAGAGATGAGGCTCAAGTGATCGCACACATCAAAAGTGCCAAGTGGATTATCCCTCTTGGCTCTCTCCCGAGGCGGAGGTCAATGTCCAACTAATTAGGTTCACTCCATGTGACATTAAGAAGCAGCTGAGTGCAATGGACACAGGAGAGGCTGTGGATCCTGTCAACATCTGGCTTTCGACCTGCACACCAGAACTAGTCACATCACCCCACCCGCCCAGACAAGCTAATCCAGTGCAGCTCTGACACTGGCATCTATCCAACAATGTGGAAAATTGCCCAGATGTTTTATCTATGAAACGCAGGACCAGTTACCACTGTATCAGCCACCTCCCAATCACCAGCAAAATGATAGGAGGAATCATCAACAGTGCCATCAAATGACGCCTACTCACCAACAACCTGCTCGCTGATGCTCAGTTCGATTCCCAACAGAACCACGTCACAGCCTTGATCCAGACATGGATTCAAAGGGCCGAATGCCAGAGAAGAGGTGAGAGTAGGCGGCCTCAACACCACAGCAGCATGTAACCAAGTATGGCCCCCAGGAGCCCGAGCAAAGCTCAGATCCAAGGGCGTTAAGAAGGAAGATTGTCGTGGTTGTTGGAGGCCAATCATCATTGCCCCATGACACCACTGCAGGAGATCCTCAGAGCAGTGTTCTCAGCCCAACCATTTTACTCTGCAAGTTGTTATGATCTGAAATTTATAATTTACCTATTACCTACAAATAAAATACTTAGCAGAATATACATTTTAATACATATGGGTGTATTTTATAAACAAAAAAAAACAGATTATTGTATGAAGAGCTAGCATGTGTTGCTAGTCTTGGCTACAAATGTAAAGTAAAATATTTTTGCAAAAAATAAATAAAAACACTGACGGTGGAAGCAGTAACTTTCGAAAGGGAATTGGATATATACTTGAAAAGGAAAAAAATTGCAGGGCTATGGGGAAAGAACAGGGGGAGCGGGACTAATTGGATAGTTCTTTCACAGAACCAGCATAGGCATAATGGGCCGAGTGGCCAGCTTCTGTGCTGTATGATTCTATGAAAATTTACAGAAAGTAATACATTTCAAATATTTGTTTGCCTTTAGAAAGGCTGGAACAAATTCTGTCCCCCTTTAGGGGCTGAGAATGTGTGCAATTTCCCACACTGTTGTCCTTCCCCCCACCCAACCCAATTTGACGAGCTCACAGCACCAGGCCCAG
Source organism: Heptranchias perlo (assembly GCF_035084215.1). Classification (NCBI taxonomy): domain Eukaryota; kingdom Metazoa; phylum Chordata; class Chondrichthyes; order Hexanchiformes; family Hexanchidae; genus Heptranchias; species Heptranchias perlo. The sequence goes on from NC_090327.1 coordinate 123,311,574, forward strand.
TATGAGCTGGGAACTCACTGAGTATGGTCAATGGAGGCTGGCTTCAGGAAATTCCCTCATGTCAGCAAGCACTAAATTGCTTTGCTCTTCCAATAGGAACAGAGCATCAGACTTGATGTGCTTAAGAACATACAAAGCAAAAAAAAATATTAAGGGGAATTATTTTTATTTTTTTTGCTTTTTTGAAAACACCAGCACCAATGTATTTCTGAGCTAGTTGGAAGGGTAATTGGAGGAGTTTAGCTTTGTCAAAGTTAACATTATTCCTCATTCAGAGGTTTGCTCCAGTGTATGATGGCATTTTTCTTCATTAGAAAGTTCACTGAGAAGCTAACATTTACACTCAGTTTTGTGCTGAGCATTTCCTGGCAGCAAAAGTACCATTTCTCTAATACTAGCCAAAAGCATTTTTTAAAAAAAAATGGATGAACACCCTTTACCAACATACAAAGAAAGTCCAAGATAACTTTTTTTTCCAACGTTTTTAAGGAACTTCCTGCACAGCCAAATGGATTTGAGGACCTGGAAATTTCTTTTTTTTTTAAGTATCCCCTTTCTTTATGACACACACAGTAGCCTTACCAAGATGGGTGTGCAGGCAACCAGCTCCCAGGATTTCATTCACACCATTTTGTAAAGAGCTACTAAATGGCTCTTGTACTCGGGTTGCCAACCCTCCAGGATTGGCCTGGAGTCTCCGGGAATTGAAGATCAATCTCCTGGACACTGCTGCGAGCAAAACCTGGAGAAAAATCATAGGGGGCATTAAAAAAAATGATGTGCTGTTTAAAAGAAATTTCTTTGAACACTTTTGTTTATTAGTTATAAAAATATTGGAGATGGGGGAAAGAAAGGCTCTTTGACTGGGCGAGGAGGTTAGAGGCAGGAGGTCATGTAACGACATCTCCAGGAGTTGGCAACCCTCAGGTGTATGAAAATGACTGATCCTTTCTTCCCTCCCTGTTGGGAAATCCCTAACTCCTGCTCCCGTGTCTGCCCCAAGAGGCTAAATACGCTGTGTGGGAATCTCGAGCGTAAACCTGTACCCTGGAACTCTCTGATGCACGGCAGTCTTAACCCTGCATCCGAATATCTTTTTTTAAATGGCAACCAATACTTAAGGACAATAATTCTGTTTTTGTACTGATTTTACTTATGCTACTGTCAAGAAATTCTGCTTGACATTTTCATTTTGTGCCAGCACAGTGTCGGTCAACATCAAGCACAACAACAACTTGCATTGATATAGCGCCTGTAAGTTGTAACATGTCCCAAGGAGCTTTAGAACTGACATTCTTTAGTACGATTTTTCATAAAATGGGCTGTGCTAAGAGATAAAGTGGCTTGCAAGACACAGCCTTACCAAAAAGGATGGAGTGCCGGATGCTATGATCAACAATAAGAAGTGTCATTGGGTATGGTAGTGTACTGGTTATGTTACTGGACTAGTAATCCAGAGGCTTGGCCTAATAATCCAGAGAATGCAAGTTTAAATCCCACGTATGGTAGTTTGAGAATCTGAATTCAGATTAACAAAAAAATCTGGAAATTTTGAATATTAAATAAAGCTGTTTTTTTTAATTCGTTCATAGGATGTGGGCGTCGCTGGCAAGGCCAGCATTTATTGCCCATCCCTAATTGCCCTTGAGAAGGTGGTGGTGAGCTGCCTCTTGAACCGCTGCAGTCCGTGTGGTGACGGTTCTCCCACAGTGCTGTTAGGAAGGGAGTTCCAGGATTTTGACCCAACGACGATGAAGGAACGGCGATATATTTCCAAGTCGGGATGGTGTGTGACTTGGAGGGGAACGTGCAGGTGGTGTTGTTCCCATGTGCCTGCTGCCCTTGTCCTTCTAGGTGGTAGAGGTCACGGGTTTGGGAGGTGCTGTTGAAGAAGCCTTGGCGAGTTGCTGCAGTGCATCCTGTGGATGGTACACACTGCAGCCACTGTGTGCCGGTGGTGAATGGAGTGAATGTTCAGGGTGGCGGATGGGGTGCCAATCAAGCAGGCTGCTTTGTTCTGGATGGTGTCGAGCTTCTTGAGTGTTGTTGGAGCTGCACTCATCCAGGCAAGTGGAGAGTATTCCATCACACTCCTGACTTGTGCCTTGTAGATGGTGGAAAGGCTTTGGGGAGTCAGGAGGTGAGTCACTCGCCGCAGAATACCCAGCCCCTGACCTGCTCTCGTAGCCACAGTATTTATGTGGCTGGTCCAGTTAGGTTTCTGGTCAATGGTGACCCCGAGGATGTTGATGGTGAGGGATTCGGCGATGGTAATGCCGTTGAATGTCAAGGGCAGGTGGTGAGACTCTCTTGTTGGAGATGGTCATTGCCTGGCACTTGTCTGACGCGAATGATAATTGCCACTTATCAGCACAAGCCTGGATGTTGTCCAGGTCTTGCTGCATGCGGGCACAGACTGCTTCATTATATGAGGGGTTGCGAATGGAACTGAACATTGCAATCATCAGCAAACATCCCCATTTCTGACCTTATGATGGAGGGAAGGTCATTGATGAAGCAGCTGAAGATGGTTGGGCCTAGGACACTGCCCTGAGGAACTCCTGCAGTAATATCCTGGGGCTGAGATGATTGGCCTCCAACAACCATTACTATCTTCCTTTGTGCTAGGTACGACTCCAGCCACTGGAGAGTTTTCCCCCTGATTACCATTGACTTCAATTTTACTGGGGTTCCTTGGTGCCACACTTGGTCAAATGCTGCCTTGATGTCAAGGGCAGTCACTCTCACCTCACCTCTGGAATTCAGCTCTTTTGTCCATGTTTGGACCAAGGCTGTAATGAGATCTGGAGCCGAGTGGTCCTGACGGAACCCAAACTGAGCATCGGTGAGCAGGTTATTGGTGAGTAAGTGCCGCTTGATAGCACTGTCGACGACACCTTCCATCACTTTGCTGATGATTGAGAGTAGACTGATGGGGCGGTAATTGGCCGGATTGGATTTGTCCTGCTTTTTGTGGACAGGACATACCTGGGCAATTTTCCACACTGTCGGGTAGATGCCATTGTTGTAGCCGTACTGGAACAGTTTGGCTAGAGGCGCAGCTAGTTCTGGAGCACAAGTCTTCAGCACTACAGCCGGGATGTTGTCATGGCCCATAGCCTTTGTTATATCCAGTGCAGTCAGCCGTTTCTTGATATCACGTGGAGTGAATCGAATTGGCTGAAGACTGGTTTCTGTGATGGTGGGGATATCGGGAGGAGGCCGAGATGGATCATCCACTCGGCACTTCTGGCTGAAGATGGTTGCAAACACTTCAGCCTTGTCTTTTGCACTCACGTGCTGGACTCCGCCATCATTGAGGATGGGGATGTTTACAGAGCTTCCTCCTCCCTTTAGTTGTTTAATTGTCCACCACTATTCACGACTGGATGCGGCAGGACTGCAGAGCTTTGATCTGATCCGTTGGTTGTGGAATCGCTTAGCTCTGTCTATAGCATGTTGCTTCCGCTGTTTAGCATGCATGTAGCCATGTGTTGTAGCTTCACCAGGTTCTGAAGTGGCCTCGTCAGCTATTCAATTGCATCAACTGCATTCAGTGGTACAAGAAGAAGGCCCACCATCCCCTTCTCAGGGCAACTAGGGACAGGCAATAAATGCCAGCCTTGCCAGCAACACCCACATCCTGAGAATGACACAGGTCCAGCTCTTGCTTGAAGGAATTGAATATTGAAACTTAACCTCTACCCCACAAAAAAAAAGTTTTAGAAACTGAATAGATGTGGCGAATTTAAAGAAGGAGAATGAATAAAAAATGAGGGAGGTCTATAATATCAAATCTTATTCCTTGAGCACTGTTGATAATAGATATTGACATTGGTATTTCCCATAAGTAAAAAGCAGGTCACTCATGTGTTAACCAGGGTTCAGGGTAAGCACATTCCTTATAAAGTGAAGGGCAAGGCTGGTAGAAGTAGGGAACCTTGGATGACTCGGGAGATTGAGGCCCTAGTCAAAAAGAAGAAGGAGGCATATGACATGCATAGGCAGCTGGGATCAAGTGGATCCCTTGAAGAGTATAGAGATTGCCGGAGTAGAGTTAAGAGAGAAATCAGGAGGGCAAAAAGGGGACATGAGATTGCTTTGGCAGATAAGGCAAAGGAGAATCCAAAGAGCTTCTACAAATACATAAAGGGCAAAAGAGTAACTAGGGAGAGAGTAGGGCCTCTGAAGGATCAACAAGGTCATCTATGTGCGGAACCACAAGAGATGGGTGAGATCCTAAATGAATATTTCACATCGGTATTTATGGTTGAGAAAGGCATGGATGTTAGGGAACTTGGGGAAATAAATAGTGATGTCTTGAGGAGTGTACATATTACAGAGAGGGAGGTGCTGGAAGTCTTAACGCGCATCAAGGTAGATAAATCTCCGGGACCTGATGAAATGTATCCCAGGACGTTATGGGAGGTTAGGGAGGAAATTGCGGGTCTCCTAGCAGAGATATTTGCATCATCGACAGCTACAGGTGAGGTGCCTGAAGATTGGAGGGTAGCAAATGTTGTGCCTTTGTTTAAGAAGGGCTGCAGGGAAAAGCCTGGGAACTACAGACCGGTGAGCCTGACATCTGTAGTGGGTAAGTTGTTAGAGGGTATTCTGAGAGACAGGATCTACAGGCATTTGGAGAGGCAGGGACTGATTAGGAACAGTCAGCATGGTTTTGTGAGAGGAAAATCATGTCTCACGAATTTGATTGAGTTTTTTGAAGGGGTAACCAAGAAGATAGATGAGGGCTGTGCAGTAGACGTGGTCTACATGGACTTTAGCAAAGCCTTTGACAAGGTACCGCAGGGTAGGTTGTTACATAAGGTTAAATCTCACGGGATCCAAGGTGAGGTAGCCAATTGGATACAAAATTGGATTGATGACAGAAGACAGAGGGTGGTTGTAGAGGGTTGTTTTTCAAACTGGAGGCCTGTGACCAGCGGTGTGCCTCAGGGATCGGTGCTGGGTCCACTGTTATTTGTTATTTATATTAATGATTTGGATGAGAATTTAGGAGGCATGGTTAGTAAGTTTGCCGATGACACCAAGATTGGTGACATTGTGGACAGTGAAGAAGGTTATCTAGGATTGCAACGGGATCTTGATAAATTGGGCCAGTGTGCCGATGAATGGCAGATGGAGTTTAATTTAGATAAATGTGAGGTGATGCATTTTGGTAGATCGAATCGGGCCAGGACCTACTCCGTTAATGGTAGGGCGTTGGGGAGAGTTATAGAACAAAGAGATCTTGGAGTACAGGTTCATAGCTCCTTGAAAGTGGAGTCACAGGTGGATAGGGTGGTGAAGAAGGCATTCAGCATGCTTGGTTTCATTGGTCAGAACATTGAATACAGGAGTTGGGATGTCTTGTTGAAGTTGTACACTACATTAATGAGGCCACACTTGCAATACTGTGTACAGTTCTGGTCACCCTATTATAGAAAGGATATTATTAAACTAGAAAGAGTGCAGAAAAGATTTACTAGGATGCTACCGGGACTTGATGGTTTGACTTATAGGGAGAGGTTGGATAGACTGAGACTTTTTTCCCTGGAGAGTAGGAGGTTTCGGGGTGATCTTATAGAAGTCTATAAAATAATGAGGGGCATAGATAAGGTAGATAGTCAAAATCTTTTCCCAAAGGTAGGGGAGTCTATAACGAGGGGGCATAGATTTAAGGTGAGAGGGGAGAGATACAAAAGGGTCCAGAGGGGCAATTTTTTCACTCAAAGGATGGTGAGTGTCTGGAACGAGCTGCCAGAGGCAGTAGTAGAGGCGGGTACAATTTTTTCTTTTAAAAAGCATTTGGACAGTTACATGGGTAAGATGGGTATAGAGGGATATGGGCCAAGTGCAGGCAATTGGGACTAGCTTAATGGTATAAACTGGGCAACATGGACATGTTGGGCCGAAGGGCCTGTTTCCATGTTGTGAACTTCTATGATTCTATGATTCATAGATGCTATATTTCCAATTGAATACCATGACATGTAAACAATTGACCGTGATTTAATTTTTATCTAACTTCACTGCTGATCTAATAATTATTAAAATTCATCTTAAAATATAAAATATGGTGAGAAAATATTAATATTTATAATAAATCATGCAAAGTTATTTTGGGACATTAAAGTAAAATAATAAGCAATCTCTCCCAGATTGCCGTTATTAAATGGTGAATGAGATGTTGATGCATTCTCAACATTCCTTCATTTGTGATGAAGACCTTCAGCAATCACTAGTCCCTGTGGTGTTCATCACTTTTGGGTCCTTCATTCATGTTGAGGAATGTTATTGATGCTCTGTTACCAGTGCAACATACTGCACCTTAGTACATTCTAAGGGTGATGTTTAAAAATCCATGTATTGGTGGCCCACACAGAGAATCTTCCTGCAGGTTTTATGTGCAATTCACTGCGTGGTGAATACCTGACAACATTTGGGCCAGCTGTGGGAGACGGCGTTCTTCCTTGCAAGGAGGGGAAATTGGAAAGCAAATCAAAGAAAACCCAAAGATGTTTTATAAATACATTAAGAGCAAGAGGATAACTAAGGAAAGAGTCAGGCCCATTCGAGACCAAAAAGGTAAACTATGTGTGGAGGCGGAAGGTATGGGTATGGTTTATAATGAATACTTTGCATCTGTCTTCACAAAAGAGGGGGATCATACAGGGATTGAAGTTAAGGAGGAGGAGTGTGAAATATTGGATGGGATAAACATAGTCGAGAGGAAGTATTCAGTGGATTAGCATCTTTGAAAGTGGATAAATCACCAGGGCAGGATGAAATGTATCCCAGGCTGTTAAACGAGGCCAAGAAGGGAATAACGGAGGCTTTAACAATCATTTTCCAAACTTCACTGGATACAGGCGTAGTGCCGGAGGATTGGAGGATTGCTAACATTGTACCATTGTTTAGAAAGGGAGCGAAGGATAGACTGAGTAATTACAGGCCAGTCAGCCTAACCTCGATGGTGGACAAATTATTGGAATCAATTCTGAGGGACAGGATAAACTGTCACTTAAAAAGGCACGGACTAATCAAGGACAGTCAGCACGGATTTGTTGAGGGGAGGTAGCGTCTGACTAACTTGATTGAATTTTTCGAGGAGGTGACGAGGAGGATCAATGAGGGTAGCGCAATTGTTGTAGTCTAATGGATTTTACCAAGGCTTTTGACAAGGTCCCACATAGCAGATTGGTCAAAGAAGTAAAGGCCCATGGCATCCAAGGGAATGTGGCAAATTGGATCCAAAATTGGCTCAGTGGCAGGAAGCAAAGGGTAATGGTGGTCGGGTGTTTTGCGACTGGGAGGTTGTTTCCAGTGGGGTGCCACAGGGCTCGGTACTAGATCCTTTGCTTTTTGTGGTATACATTAACGATTTGGATTTAAACGTAGGGGGCATGATTAAGAAATTTGAGGATGACACAAAGATAGGCCGTGTGGTTGATAGTGAGGAGGAAAGCTGTAGACTGCAGGAAGATATCAATGGACTGGTCAGATGGGCAGAAAAATGGCAAATGGAGTTCAATCCAGAGAAGTGTGAGGTAATGCATTTGGGGAGAGCAAACAAGGCAAGGGAGTACACAATAAATGGGAGGATACTGAGAGGTGTAGAGGAAGTGAGGGACCTTGGAGTGCATGTCCACAGGTCCCTGAAGGTAGCAGGACAGGTAGATAAGGTGGTTAAGAAGGCATATGGAATGCTTTCCTTTATTAGCCAAGGCTTAGAATATAAAAGCAGGGATGTTATGCTGGAACTGTATAAAACACTGGTTAGGCCACAGGTTGAGTACTGCGCACAGTTCTGGTCACCACATTACAGGAAGGATGTAATTGCACTCGAGAGGGTGCAGAGGAGATTTATGAGGATGTTGCCAGGACTGGAGAATTTTAGCTGTGATGACAGATTGGATAGGCTGGGGTTGTTTTCCTTGGAACAGAGGAGGCTGAGGGGTGATTTGATTGAGGTGTACAAAATAATGAGGGGCCTAGCTAGAGTGGATAGGAAGGACCTATTTCCCTTAGCGGAGGGGTCAATAACCAGGGGGCATAGATTTAAAGTGATTGGTAGAAGGATTAGAGTGGAAATGAGGAAAAATGTTTTCACCCAGAGGGTGGTGGGGGTCTGGAACTCACTGCCTGAGAGGGTGGTAGAAGCAGAAACGCTCAACTCATTTAAAAAAATATCTGGATGTGCACCTGAAGAGCCGTGACCTGCAGAGCTACGGACCAAATGCGGGAAAGTGGGATTAGGCTGGGTGGCTCGTTTCTGAGCTGGGGCGGACACGATGGGCTGACTGGCCTCCTTCTCTGCTGTAAATTTTCTATGATTCTACCAACCAGGGCCAATTTCACACATCTCCCACAGGCTGAATCAGGAGTATCTTTGACAAAGGCCTGCAAACAGGTTGCTTGTCTGCCCTCTGGAGCAGGAAATAGTGCAAAACACAGAGGGAGAGGAGAGGGGACTATGAATAGGAAGAAGAGAATAACTTCAAACAAAAGTAGTGTCAATTCTAAAAATTCAGAAACACAAGAACGGACCAAAGTTATACTTTCGACAAAGCCATTCAGCCACTCAGCTTGTTCCATCATCCAGATCCTGTTTCAGGCCCTGATCGGACCATTTTTTTGAATCATTGCCCTGTCAGGAATTGACCCGATTTTTTTCTGAATGCTTTAAAGGAGTAACTATTATTGACTAGGTGATGGTCTCGAAGTTGGTCCTTTGATCACCTGTTGCTTGCTCAGTTATTAATCATGTTTTCTGGTTTGCACAGAATATCTCTCCATATACATCATTGTGACCCCACAGGAATTTACTTTCTCTCTGTCCCTCTCTCTGTCTCCCTCTCCTCTCCCTCTCTCTCCTCCTGTCTCTTGTCTCCCTCTTCTCTGCCCCTCTCCCTCTTCTCTTTCTCTTCTCTCCCTCTCTTCTCTCCCTCTATTTGTCTCTTCTCTCCCTCTTCTCTGCCCCTCTCCCTCTTCTCTTTCTCTTCTCTCCCTCTATTTGTCTCTTCTCTCCCTCTTCTCTGCCCCTCTCCCTCTTCTCTTTCTCTTCTCCCCTTCTCTCTCTTCTCTCCCTCATCTCTCCCACCCTTCTCTCTCACTCCCTCCTCCCTCTTCTCTCTCACTCCCTCTTCTCTCCCTCTTCTCTCCCTCCCACTCCCTCTTCTCTCCCTCCTCTCCCATTCCCTCTTCTCTCCCACTCCCTTTTCTCTCCCTCTTCTCTCCCACTCCCTCTTCTCTCTCTCTTCTCTCCCTTTTCTCTCTCACTCCCTCGTCTCTCACTCCCTCGTCTCTCACTCCCTCGTCTCTCACTCCCTCGTCTCTCACTCCCTCGTCGCTCACTCCCTCGTCGCTCACTCCCTCGTCTCTCACTCCCTCTTCACTCCCTCTTCTCTCCCTCCCTCTCCCTCTCTAGGTGTCAGCTGCGTGAGGTTAAAACAATTTTTATCTGCCACAGAAGTGGTTTCATGGAGACCAGGCCAATTACAAGTATCAGATAAACAGACCGTGCCATTGGGTTAGAGGTGGGATTTTATAGTGACAACCAAACATTATAAAAGTTAAGAAGTAATTCAGTTAATTTTTACCTTTCCTACTTCAAACATCTCAGCAACATTTTTAGGTGTTACTAAAAAAAGTTCTGTTAATATCCCACCCAAGGACTGAATCATCCATTCAGAATTATGAAGGGTTTTGATAGGGTAGATAGGGAGAAACTGTTTCCAGTGGCAGGAGGGTCGGTAACCAGAGGGCACAGATTTAAGGAAATTGGCAAAAGAACCAGAGGGGAGATGAGGAGAAATCTTTTTATGCAGCGAGTTGTTATGATCTGGAATGCACTGCCTGAAAGGGTGGTGGAAGCAGATTCAATAATAACTTTCAAAAGGGAATTGGATAAATACTTGAAGGGGGAAAATTTGCCAGGCTGTGGCAAAAGGGAAGGGGAGTGGGACTAATTGGATAGCTCTTTCAAAGAGCCGGCACAATTTCAAAGTTTGCAGATGACACAACATTTGGAAATGTAGTGAACAAAGTGGAGGATAGTAACAGACTTCAGGAGGACATATACAGACTGGTGAAATGGGCAGACACTTGACAGATGAAATTTAATGCAGAGAACTGTGAAGCAATGCATTTTGGGAGGAAGAATGAGGAGAGGCAATACAAACTAAATGGTACAATTTTAAAGGGGGTGCAGGAACAGAGAGACCCTGGGGGTGTACATACACAAGTCTTTGAAAGTGGCAGGACAGGTTGAGAAGACTGTTTTAAAAAAGCACATGGGATCCTCAGCCGTATAAAAATAGGCATAGAGTACAAAAGCAAAGAAGTTATGCTAAACCTTTATAATACACTGGTTAGGCCTCAACTGGAGTATTGTCTCCAATTCTGGGCACCACACTTTAGGAAGGATGTCAAGGCTTTGTAGAGGATGCAGAGGAGATTTACTAGAATGGTACCAGGGATGAGGGACATCAGTTATGTGGAGAGACTGGAGAAGCTGGGATTGTACTCCTTAGAGCAGAGAAGGTTAAGGGGAGATTTAATAGAGGTGTTCAAAATTATGAAGGATTTTGATAGACTAGGTGGGGGAGAAACTGTTTCCACTGGCAGGAGGGTCATTAACCACAGATTTAAGATAATTGGTAAAAGAGCCAGAGAGGAGATGAGGAGAATTCTTTCACACAGCAAGTTGCTTTGATTTGGAACACACTGCCTGAAAGGGCGGTGGAAGCAGATTCAATAATAGCTTTCAAAAGGGAATTGGATAAATACTTGAAAAGGAAACATTTGCAGGGCTTTGGGGAAACAGCAGGGGGATGAGACTAATTGGATAACTCTTTCAAAGCGCTGGCACAGGCATGATGGGCTGAATGGCCTCCTTCCGTGCTGTAAGATTCTATGGCTCTGATATTTACGGGGCACCTGGGAGGGAGCGGGGGATCCAGTCAGCAGCCGGGAAACCCGGAAATACCGGGAAGGCGGAGATCCTGCTGGATTTTTTTACTCCGTTTCCCACCCGACAAATTGAAGGCTAGCAGGCTGCCAGGTGGGAAAGCCTGTAGTACAAGGCAGCAGCCGGGGAGCACTGGGGATGGTCTCTGGCATTCGAGAAGATTGGGGGTCAGTGGTGGGAGGGCTTAGAGTGCATCAACGAGGAGGGAGGGGAGTCAGATCGTGAGGAGGGGCCAGAACGAGGTGGGGGGGGAGATCACAGGGAGGGAGAGATCACGGGGGGGAGGAGATTGGATCGGGGGAGGGAGTGATTGCGGCGGGTTTGCTTGGGGAGCTGAGGGGAAGCACTCCTGCTCCTCCTGGCCCACAAGCAGTGCTTGAAAAGCACTTACCTGCTAGATCCGGCAGCTTCCGCCTCCCTTTAGCTGCCTGCTATCCCGAGCCCCGAGAAACCCGTGCTGGAGGCGTTAATTCCAAATCACTGACAAAATCCGAGGCACGCAGCCACATTTAAATATTATTATCACTGACCCGCCTCTCCAGAGCAGGTTACTCGGCTGACCCCAAACCTGTCACGGTTAAACCAGAAGTAGGCGTGTTCCTGGTGGATTGGGGTCAGAGTTCACATTTTTAACAATTTAACCCCCCCCGCCACCCGATCCTCTCCCGCCCGTCCCGCGCCGTGGCGGGAGGGGGGGGGTGGGGGGTTAAAATTCCCCTCTATGATTCTATGATAATACTTTTGTCCAGAGAATTTTGATGACTATTTCATGCTGACCAAGGTGAGGGATGTTATTGTTAGAGATGGTGCACTCCCAGATGGTCAGATACAAAGTAAAACCCCTTTTACTCTGTCCCTGCAACCTTCCTCAACCCCAACCTCACAAGTGACATTTTAAATTTCCAGCACCAGCCATTCTGTGCCCTTTTGAGTGGGAGTGCCAATTTAAGCCATTGGTAGTTTTGTGCTGCGGATTCATGTTCATTTGATCTGGATTGTTCTCAAAGATCATTTGTTAATGTCATGAACAGCAGAGGCCCCCCCAGCACTGTACCCTGGGATATTTAGTTGGCCATAGCTATAGTGTTAAAGTGAATACCAATACCAAGGAGACTTTTGTTTCCTATTAGTTGTCTAATTCATAATACAATTGACAATATCTTCCTTTATCTTCAGATCATGCATGTTAACTACATGTTTCTTGTTAGGCACGTTACCAAATACCTTCTGAAAGTCCTGATAGCCACCAATTTTAGTTTACATCCTGAAAGAATTTGAATAAATGTGGTAGGCATGATCTGCCATTCATGAACCCATGCTGGGTTGGAATTATTGCCTTTACTTTTGTTAAACACTCTTGAATTACTTCCTTTATAATAGACTACAATGTTTTCCTACTATAGATGTCAAGCTAACAGGCTATAATTCCCAGGATCCTGTTTCTGACTTAAAAAAAAATCTGGAACAGTATTTGCTTTTTCCAGTTATCTGGTACTTCCCTTGTACTTAATGTGCTGCACCTCCCCCCTCCTCACTTCTACCCACATTTCCTTAAGATCTTGGATGCGATCCATTAGGTTTTTGTTGTCTTATGAATATCTGAGTGCTCCAGGAATTTTTAATGACCATTGTCTTGACAACATTATGTGTTTTGCTAGCATCTGAACCAATTTTTAAGTTTACTCAAATTGTAGTGTTGTTCTTACGATGGCAACTAACATTGCTAGGCCTGAGATCAATAGCCCTACTGTTACTGTGATTTACATCGACTCCCTATGTCTGTAACCTCCTCCAGCCCTACAACTCTCCGCGATCTCCGTGCTCCTCCAATTCTGGCCTCTTGCGCATCCCCGATTTTAATCGCTCCACCATTGGCGACCGTGCCTTCCAGCTGCCTCGGCCCTAAGCTCTGGAATTCTCTCCCTAAACCTCTCCCCCTCTCTACCTCTCTCTCCTCCTTTAAGATGCTGCTTAAAACCTACCTCTTTGACCAAGCTTTTGGTCACCTGTCCTAATATCTCCTTGCGTGGCTCGGTGTCAAACTTTGTTTGATTACGTTCCTGTGAAGCGCCTTGGGACGTTTTACTACGTTAAAGGTGCTATATAAATATATAAATGCAAGTTGTTGTTGAATATATACATTTTTGTTCTTTTATGCAATTTGCAAAGGGAGTTTATTCTCAATTCACTTCATTTCCTGGGGAAAATAAAAAACTGGATGGAGAAATTAAATCCTCTTTTATATTTTTGATTTTTGCAGTTGAACTGCTTTGAAACATTTGTTGCCGACGTTAGCACGGATGACAGACGCAGCTTCCCATTGAAGGAGAGTGACCCACATGGCGATGAGGAAAATAGCCGTGATTTATCGCTGGTCCTCAGCCTTGATAATAACATACAGGACTGGTGTAAAGAAACAGAAATTGAGCAGCACAGACAAGGAAAAATGATAAGGGAGAATAACCTGTCAGTGGAGGATTTGTTAGGCCTTATTGTTCATATTTAGATAGAAGAACAATGCAGTGGTGTCGGAACTCCAGAGTTCATAATCTGCTGATACTGACCGAATGTCATTTTGATCCATGAGCAGAAGGCAAGATTGGTGGTTCGCTGGCAATTCCCAAAGCAATCCCTGAAGGAATGTCAGTGAAAGTACAGCGAGCACAACAACTGTAGCAACTTCATTTCATACGGTATATACCATAGAAGAAAATCGGGATACCTGCAAAGCCCTTCTCTTGGAAGACCTGCATCAAAAGTAAACAGTCGCCCTTCTGTCTGTTGGCTTTCAATCGTTATTTAACCTTCACGCGGAGGGATTAACCGCAAAGTTGAGGGGAAGCAGGCAAGAGTTTCAGGGAACTATGGTGTGGTTTTTTTTTTTGCAAGCTGATGAAGTAATGATATGGGGGGTGGGGGGTCTATATGCCAAACTGCCTTTGGGAAATATTGTAAGTGGCCTTAAGTAAGATAATCAGCAAGGAGTATGAAAAAAAAAACTTTGTCTTTTCGCATTAGCAGTAGTCCTTGGAGTGGCAGTTTATATAGCAATCCTGCTCGGCTTTTAATGAGGCTGTAGCATGTTAGTGTACCACTCTAATTAATCCCATATTTTCACACGGTGTAATTACTGCACTATGGCTGCTTGGCTAGGAGGGAGAAAAAGATTTCATGGCTACCCTTTCGCCGCTAACAATTTATTACACTGCTGGCAGGACAGAGCTGAGCCTCTTACTATAAAACTATCTGTCATCCCTACATTATCAGTAAAGTACACCACCTTCCATAGTGTGTTACAAGCGGTTTCTCAAATTGCTATTTTTAAGGGACACGATAAAGGAAATGCTGCTATAGCTTCACATTTTTTAATGTCAAGAAGTTAGAACATGTCATTCTGCAGGCCGCATACTGTTTGTTGTTTGACAAACTCTTCTCTTCTCCGTATAACACTGATATGAAAGAGAAGGTGACTAGAAATTTGAAAACATCATCTATATGTATATATATTTTCTTCCCCCAATGTTCCTTCATTAATTCATTATAACAGCACGTTATCATAGTTAGGTTCAGTCATTTTGAAAGGAAATTGAAACATGTCTGAGGCCGTGGATTAGTTAAAGGTCACTTATGGTTAGGATACCTGTTATGTTGAGCTCTGCAATGCTGTTAATTACAGAAACTGTGCATGTACCAGCTTCTAAGGTGCTGATGCAGTTGCAGTGGTTTCTTGAGTCATGGCTATGTGTTTTGCGGCCAGGATCTGACTCTTGCGTGTACCTCCGCTAATCAGAAAGCTCCTGTTGCCAGCATTGAAGCACTGCCTCCAAATGTCTGATATCACGGCTGCTGAATTAGCACGAATCACATTCATAAATCGTCATCATTATGTGTTTTTTTTCTCCCCCCTCTCAAGAAAATGACTCTGTGTTGTTCGCTCTGGCTATCACGGGAATGGGAACTCGAAAGTGTAGCGCTCGCCTTGCATACGATCTATTTCTGAGTGATTCATTAACGACAAAGAGATCTGAAGTGATGCTCTATTATAAAGCGACGGTTACCAAATTAAAGAATTTGTGGGAGGTATTAACTGTTCTGTAGCGTGAGGATTTTTTTTGATGAGCGTCTCATCTCCCCTCCTTCAACCTGCCCAGCCTGAGTCTTCTCTCTGTTTGACAGCTACTGCAAGACCAAACTGACAGGTCCTCAAAACCTTCTGAAGAAACCTAGCATTAATTAAGTCATTGCTGGACTGTAATTTCCTTGAGAAGTAAAAAATTCTAACACAAGAAAAGGTTACAGAGACCTTTTCTGTGTCAAAATTACCATGCTGCATGAATATTAATGCTCTTAATGAAGACAACCTTTGCCTCATCAAGAATGTTCTGGTGCAGGTGCCAAACTGAAGCCCTACTCCATGGATTTTTATTCTACAAAAGTCGGCACAAAGCAGTTTTTCCATTAAAATCAACATTCCCCATATGATTTAAAATTTTACATGGATAATGAAAAATTTGTTACGAAATTTAACATTTAAAGAGTCTACTCAGGTTTAAATGCGTTGGTCGTTCGGAGAAAAGTAGACATTGGCCCTTACATCTCTGTTTCTCTCTCTCTCTCTCTCTCTCTCTCTGTCTGTCTGTCTCCCTCGCTCTCTCACACAAACACAGATTTTCTTTGTAGCAGAATACCAATGTAATTATAGCAACATTAGAATTTCAATAAATATTGCTATCTAATTTTGTACTTAGTTTGCAAAGGATCATTACCACATCATACAGTATGTTTCACATATAAACTGAGTATTTAAGTCATGAAGAAGCAATATCCTTCTGATTGTCCACAACCGTCGTGTTTCCTTGATTACACACATTATTCTGTGCACACTCTGTTTCCCTTATATGTATATGATGCTTCTAAATTATAATTATTTTTCATAAAAGTACTTAAACAAAATGGTTGTTATATTGGAAGGATTGCTTATTGTATTTTTAAGTTGTGATATTTTTTAACATTTTGACAAAATGAGTGGGTATCTGAGACAATTGATCAATTCTGCAGAGTTACTATTTTAATTTTTATTTTGATTAATTAATACAGTCTTTGTAAACCAGTAGAAAACATTGCCTCTAATTTAACAGCCATTCAGAAACACAAACAAACTCTCATTTTTTTCCCCAAAGACTCCCATTCACAAAATGTCAGCACAATTCTGACTCGCATTTAAAAGCTGCTCACTTCAATCAACATGCTTCAAATATATGCCAGAGAAGAGAGGGGAAGAGAAGCAAAGCTTCATTTTGCAAAGCTGCTGAATTTGCTTCAAGCACAGTATTACTATTCTGCAATGGATGGGTTTCCAAAGCAACATACATGGATCCTTGTACGATAATAATTTGTCTTTGCATTTCTATGTTTCTAAACACAGACCATAAAGAGAAGATTTTCAGCTGACTACAGACGGTTGCCTTATTTGATTCAGGTGTACCTCATTCAGGTTTGAGTCATCGGAACCTTTACTTATGTGCAGGAAGTCCTTTATGAATTCGGAGTTTTAATTAAAAATAGATTTCTTTTTTGCCGTGACTGAAGGAGCTTTATATTCAATAATTTTTGTTTCTTTAGGATAGCTTGGATGTACAAATAAGTAGGAAAACAATGTACCTGATAGCTAAATACACTTTACTGGAGGTTCTGAATTTTGATAATTTTGATAACTGACACTCTCTTATTAGAAAGAAAGAAGAAAGAACTTGCATTTATATCACGCCTTTTATGACCTCAGGACGTCCCAAACCGCTTTACAGCTAATGAAGTACTTTTGAAGTGTAGTCACTGTTGTAATGTAGGAATATTGGCAACTGATTACTTGCTTTTTTAAAATCTAATTTAAGCTTTTATTACAAACTCTACCTTATGTTTTTATTCTTCATTTCTCCTTTTTTTTTCTCTTCCCACCCATCCATGCTATCCTCATGAGATCTTTTTGACCCATGGTCAGGCCTGTGAGCACTCTCAATGCTTCTCCTTGGTTTTCTTGCCAAGGGGGTAGAATTGACTCTTGTGGATTGGACCTCCCTCACAAATTACCTGTTTTTTTTCTTCTCTCCTTTCCAAAACCAATGAAAGCCGGTGAAACATCCTGTAGGGAGGGAAAGGCCAAGCACAAATATCGGTCAAGACTACAGATCAAACTTACTTCCCCAGGCTGCAAGTCCAATGTTCCAATTACAAGGCCACAAATTTATATTTTAAGAACTATTTTGCCCTATTTAGGCCTTTCAGTACAATACACCATTTTCTGAGCAAGGGGGTGGGAGCGAATCTATTGTTAGGCTTCTGCCTCTATTGTTCTTGAATCACCACAATTTAGATTTTTCCTTTCTTTTCATTCAGACGCTCCACTGGACAAGATAGTTGAGATTGGGAGCAACAACAACTTGCATTTATATAGCGACTTTAACATAGTAAAAACGTCCCAAAGTGCTTCACAGGAGCGTTATCAGACAAAATTTGACACTGAGCCACATAAGGAGATATTAGGACAGGTGACCAAAAGCTTGGTCAAAGAGGTAGGTTTTAAGGAGCACCTTAAAGGAGGAGAAAGAGATGTAGAGAGGCAAAAAGGTTTAGGGAGGGAATTCCAGAGCTTACGGCCTAGGCAGCTGAAGGCACGGCCGCCAATGGTGGGGCGATTAAAATCAGGGATGCGCAAGTGGCCAGAATTAGAGGAGCGCGGAGATCTTGTAGGGGAATACATGTCCTACAGAGTCATTCAATGAAGCACTATTGTGATATGCCTCTCATCTGACCACATTTTAAGAATCCTGCAGGTTTAAACATTCGTAGTTTCATTGTTGGAGGAGGAAATATTGAAGAGCTTGCATTGGGCAAACTTAGCATTGACAAAGGAAAAAACCAGATCTTATGTACAAGGCATTCTATTTTCACAAACCGTCCTGCCAGTGTTTTTCACAGAGGACATTTAGTGAGTGTTTTCTCACTTTTTCCAGTTTGCAAGTCATACCGGTAATATATTTCTTCCACTGGTACATTAGCAGTGAAATGAGCAGCATCCCTTTCACAAAAGAACTGTTGCACATAATCATTTTTACCATAGTTCACAAGCGCAGTAAACTGAACATTTACAAAATGAACCCTGGTAACGCAAAAAGAGACATAGAGAATTCATTTTGAATTGTTGCCTATTCTAAAAATCCACCTTTCAAATTGAATCAAATCAACTCTTAAATTCTCACCATGTTAACATATCAGCTAAGGCTTCTTCAACTCATAACTTGTCCAAAATATCTTGAACATGTTTACGTGTGCTTTTGACGAATCTAATTCTGAGGGCTTGTACTGTAAGTAGCAGATCAAAGGAAGATCTCCATTATCCTGTGAAGTGCAAATTGTAACCTGAATTCCTGAGAGCATATCTCACAACGTAAGCACCACAATTGTTCAATCTGTTCAGTACCCGGCAAAATGCGAGTATAGAATCATGGGGAGTGATATTGGATAACCCCCGAAAATGGGCGTTGGGATCTCAGTGCACGATTAACCCACTCCCGGTCGTAGTGATGCAGGCAGCACGTAACATTCATGCTGCCTGGTGATATCAATGATTGCTGCGTGCAGCCAGTGCTACCTGCGCTGTTGATTGGCTGCATGTACCAGCGGGGGGTCCTGATATCGGGAGTGGCTGCAGGAAGTCCTTTGGGAAGTGCTGGAAGATATTGAAGAATGGCTGCACTGGGGAGAGAGTGTGCACCAAGGTTCTCAGATGTTGCACTAGAGGCCTTGGTGGAGAGCCATCCTGGAGGGGGCAGAGGGGGGGGGTGGTGGCAGGAGGCCCTCCAGACATATACTGAAGAGGTAATGGGAGGCTGTGGCAGATGAGGTAAATGCCATGAGCATTGCACCATGCACATGGATGCAGTGCAGGAAGAAGTTCAATGATTTGACATGAGTGGACAAGGTGAGTGAGTTCAACTGTCACATGGTATCTCCTACCAACTGCACCACTAGCCTCATCCACTGCTCCATGTACTACACACCCCATCATCCACCTCCCAACAATCTCTTTCAATCAGTACGTAACCCTGTGAATCAGATGCTGCATCTCACCCTCACACATAACCACACTTGCAAGCCGCACACCCACAACTCACAGGCCACACACACTTGCAGCTATTCAACCATGACAGGCACATCACCCAAACATCTTGCAGGAGACTCACTGACACACTTCCCTCTTTCTTGCAGGAGAAGGTGGCGCACAACACTAGGCAGCAGGAAAGAACTGGGGGAAGACAGGCACACCTACACGTCCTCACCCCCATGGAGAAGACAGTGCTGGAGGTATTGAAGATGAGGGTCTCTAATACTTAATCCTCCTTCTCACTTCCCAATTCTCCCTCAGCCCACAATCTTTTTTGACTCACTTGCTGCAGATGGTGTGAGCACGCATGTCTTACTTTCTCCTCTCCCCGCACCACAACTCAACCCATGCCCCTTTGTCATTTCAGATACCCAAGAACTGGAACTGGCCCAGTCAGAGGAGGCAGAGGAAGATGACAGTGATGATGCAGACACATCGTCACTCGATCTTACACTCGCAGCCACCACTGCGCATCCTTTAGAGGCTAGAATAGAGGAGGGATCTGCACGTAGTGAGACATTGGGCACAAGTACACAGGAGCCGGGGCGGGGGGAATGGATACCACAGGTGCCAGCTCGCCAGAGGGCGAGGTCGCTCAATGGTTCTGCTGCAGAGGAGTCAGCTGATGACTTCAATGGGCCAGGCTACAGAAGAAGGCTGATGGGCGTACACAGTCAAACGCTTGCTACACTAGAAAGCCTCCGCACAATGTCAAGGGGCATGGAGGAGTCCAGCTCCAACTAGGCACAGGGCTTTGCACAGAGCTTGAAGGTCAACAATGGACGGGCCGTGGCTGAGGCCGTGGCCACTGACAGTGCTGGAGGTATCGACGATGAGGGTCTCTAATACTTAATCCTCCTTCTCATTTCCCATTTCTCCCTCAGCCCACAATCTTTTCTGACTCATGGAACATGTAGTCACCTCCATCAGCACACCTGTGGAACCCACCATGATGCAGTGTCTGATGACCCATGTCACAGCTTCCATTGCAGCACAAACATCAGCCATCCAAAATCAGACTGTTGCAGTGGAAGCTCAGCCTGCTGCAGTGGAGGCTCAGACTGCTGCAGTGGAGGCTCAGACTGCTGCAGTGGAGGCTCAGACTGCTGCAGTGGAGGCTCAGACTGCTGCAGTGGAGGCTCAGACTGCTGCAGTGGAGGCTCAGACTGCTGCAGTGGAGGCTCAGACTGCTGCAGTGGAGGCTCAGACTGTTGCAGTGGAGGCTCAGACTGTTGCAGTGGAGGCTCAGCCTGCTGCAGTGGAGGCTCAGATTGTTGCAGTGGAGGCTCAGATTGTTGCAGTGGAGGCTCAGACTGCTGCAGTGGAGGCTCAGACTGCTGCAGTGGAGGCTCAGACTGCTGCAGTGGAGGCTCAGACTGTTGCAGTGGAAGCTCAGACTGCTGCAGTGGAAGCTCAGATTGTTGCAGTGGAGGCTCAGACTGCTGCAGTGGAAGCTCAGACCGTTGCAGTGGAAGCTCAGACCGTTGCAGTGGAGGCTCAGACTGCTGCAGTGGAAGCTCAGCCTGCTGCAGTGGAAGCTCAGACCGTTGCAGTGGAAGCTCAGACCGTTGCAGTGGAAGCTCAGACCGTTGCAGTGGAAGCTCAGACCGTTGCAGTGGAAGCTCAGACCGTTGCAGTGGAAGCTCAGACCGTTGCAGTGGAAGCTCAGACTGCTGTTATCATGGCTCTGGGTACCACTGTGGAGTGGGGCTTCCAGGGCTTCACAGCACTCCAGCAATCCGTTCTCCAGCAAATCACCAGGACTGCCGAGACGCTGCCCTGGGAGAATGGCAGTGGCGCAATGGCAGACATGCCTGCTATCCTCTCTCTGCCCTCCCTGCCCAGAGCTACTCGAGATCGTCCTCCAAGGCTTTCTGCACGCTCCTCTGTTGAAGGTCAGCAGCCTTCCACCACCCATGCTCCAGACACTGGGGACGCACCTCGTAGGAGCACTTGGAAAGGTAAAGGCACACGAACAACAGGCAATAAGGGAATGCACAAGGGTAAATAGTTTGATTGAATCATTTGATGTGTAAATCTACAAATGTGGTTATGAATTTGTATTTGGTGGTGATGTTCATTTCTGCGACGAGCTGCAGGAGGAGGCAATGTGTAATCATAAGGAGGACGATTTGATGATCATGTGGGAGATGAAAGGTAAGGAGTGTGGGACTGTTGGTGGGGAGATGTCGTTGAGGTTACTGATATCACTCATTAATCACCTGATCATGTGGAGCCCTGGCAGACGGGGCCTATCTACCTTGTTGCCTCCCTCCCTCTTCCTCCACTTCCTCCTCCTCTTCCTCCTCCTCCCTCTTAAAGAAGCTTGTCCTGCTCTGCGTGGCCTCTCTGCGTGCTTTCAATCATGTTCAATTCCCAGAGGAAGCCCTAGCAGGCCGGCCATGTCTGGAAGCAGCTTTGGTCAGCGCACTGTTTTAAATGCCACTAACAGTACTGCTCTCGGTAGAATATTGCAACTTTCTCCAAGTATAGGAAACTTCCAAAAACACATACAATTGTACTAGCAGCCAGAATAACTACTCCAGCAACTAACACGTAACTCCCTGTATGATCCCTTTAAATAGCGCTGGTGGGGGGTCCTTCAAGCTGTTTAAGTCCTGTTCAGCTGTGCGAGGTTAAGACTGTGCGTTGGCTGGAGTGTGGAGTTCCAAAATGCCGCCGGCTGCTTCAAATCAGTGTTGCACACTGATTTACGTCATAATCTCCCTATTCTACATGCTGCCTACAAAACGGATGCTACACGGTCCAATTTTGCCCCCATAGAATCTTATAGCACATAAGGAGGGCATTCAGCCTATCGTGCCTGTGCCGGCTCTTTGAAAGAGCTCTCCAATTAGTCCCTCTACCCTGCTCTTTCCCCAGTAGCCCTACAAATTTTTCCCCTTGAAGTATTTATCCAATTCCCTTTTGAAAGTTACTATTGAATCTGCTTCCTCAACCTTTTCAGGCAGTGCATTCCAGATCACAACAACTCGCTGAGTAACCAAATTTCACCTCATCTCACCTCTGGCTCTTTTGCCAATTACCTGAAATTAAATTTAATTAAATTAGGAAGTCTTGAGAATTAACCTCCCTATCTTTAAGTAGCACCATTTTCATATATTTACAGGAATATTCATTAAAATAACGAGCTGCTAAAAAAAATTGGCTAAGATTTTACGAAGAACACTATATGTTCGTATAACAGCAATCCCTTGGAGAGGGTGCAGCACAGGTTCACCAGAATGATACCGGGGCTAAAATGGTTAAATTATGAGGACAGGTTGCTTAGACTAGGCTCGTATTCCCTTGAGTATAGAAGATTAAACGGTGATCTAATTGAGGTGTTTAAGATGATTAAAGAAGTTGAAAGGGTAGATAGAGAGAAACTATTTCTTCTGGTGCAGGAGTCCAGAACAAAGGGGACATAACCTTAAAATAAGTGCTAGGCCATTCAGGGGTGATGTCAGGAAGCACTTCTTCACACAAAGGGTAGTGGAAATCTGAAACTCTCTTCCCCCAAAAAGCTGTTGAGGCTGGGGGTCAATTGAAAATTTCAAAGCTGAGATTGAGAGATTTTTGTTAGGCGAGGGTATTAAGGGATATGGAACCAAGGCAGGTAGATGGAGGTAAGATACAGATCAGCCATGATCTAATTGAATGGCGGAACAGGCTAGAGGGGCTGAATGGCCTACTCCTGTTCCTATCTTCCAATGTTAATACAGATTCTCACTGTCCTAGCAGTTGTTCCTTTTTAAAGATTCATTTGGCTGCATCAGATTGTGTGTCACTGAATTTAAGCTCACCTTTATTGTGCTGTAGTACCAGTAAAAATGACCGCAGATAACACCAGTACTTAAAGTGGCCATTGCTAGGATTTCTTTGTGAAAGTAGAAATGTTGGTTTAGAAATAGCTTGGATGCTGTTCAGGACCTCTGCCCAACAGGGAACAAGACCCCTTATGCTGTTTATTGCACTCATAGAGGTACAAGACTTTAGTGCTGGGGATAAAGGCCCAAGGTCCATAGTACACTGTAAATTGCATAGAATGACACGGAATTTACAGCACAGAAACAGGCCATTCAGCCCGGTCCATGCTGGTGTTTATGCTCCACACGAGCCTCCTCCCACCCTACTACATCTAACCTTATCAGCATATTTTTTTTATATTCGTTCATCCTGCTATTCCTTTCTCTCTCATGTGTTTATCTAGCTTTCCCTTAAATACATCAATGCTATTGACCTCAACTACTCCTTGTGGGAGCGAGTTCCACTTTCGAACCACTCTTTGCGTAAATAATTCCTTATTGGATTTATTAGTGACTGTCTTATATTTGTGGCCCCTGGTTTTGAACTCCCCCACAAGTGGAAACATCTTCTCTACGTCTACCCTATCAAACCCTCTCATAATTTTAAAGACCTCTATTAGTTCACCACTCAGCTTTCTCTTATCCCTTTTCTCTTCCCATACAATCTGCTTAGCCCAAACCTCTGAAGCCCATGTGACATTCTCCATTTCCAACAACAGCCATCCATTTCATTACAAATCACACTGACAAAGCACATCATCAGCAGCACTGGGTCAAAGGCACAGCATCGTAAAATTCGACGGTATCATTGCTCCCACTTGCTGCGTTAAGGAAACAGGGATTTATCTATTCCATCCCTTCAAAATCAAACTGCATTACCATACTAGGCACTCATGAAGTAAGAGCACCATGGGGAGAGGTGATAGGTGGTTCAGTACCAGGGAACGGTAGTGCTGGAGTTTGAAGTGGGGTCTGTTTTATAAGTATAAATACCTATATAGCAGATTAATTGTACTTTACACAAAGTAAGAGTTACTGTATGAAGTTAGCCTGTTTTTCTCCAAATCTGCTCTCATCTCCTCCCTAATGAAGGATTTACCAAAGTACACATGGCCACAATTCCCTTTACTTTTCACTAGTTGCACCTTCATGCTGCCCGTTAGCACAGTGCCATTGTGATGGCCCACAGTTTCCATCCAATTGTGCTGTTTTTTCAGTGCTACCCGGCTGAATCAGCTCAAAACATCACAGAATTTCGATTTACACTGGGTGTAATTTACGCCCGGTGGGATTCCAGTTTCCGCGATGTTTTGCGTTGGCTCAAAAAAATTGCGCTGCAGCCGGCCCCGCCCACATGACTGGCCACACCACCCCCCAATTGAAACAAAGAGGCTGGTGAGATTCCACTAATTGCGCCCGCCTGCGGCCGTTTGAGGAGGGTCTTCATATTAAGCTTGTTTTCTTAGGCGCACGGTTTAAACATTTTTAAATATTAAAAAAAATTAATTTACTAAGAAATTGACTAGTGTACACCAATGAAAGTAGTAAATGGTATCTGTATAGTTTTTTTGAGTTTAAAATCAGGATACTCACAGGTGGCAGACTGGACACTCTGATTAAAAATGCTTATTTTTTATGATAAACCTATTTTCAGCTGTACTAATAAAACTGCAGCAGTTTACCACTCAAATACATCAATGAATATTTTTTATTGCAAAAAAAAATAAATGATTACGCTATGTTAAACTGCCGAATTGAGCTGATACATGACAGATTTTACATTTGTGATTATGTTAATACATTTTAGTGGAAACTCAGCGTAAAATGCGGCAGTGCAATTTTCGGGTGCTCTTTGCGCCCAAATGCCGATTGCACCCAAAGTGGAAACTCCAGGCTGTGTCGTACTGGGGGTGCTGTAAGTAAAGTACATTGTTTAGAAACTCTTGTATTTGTCAGTGTCTATGCAGTGGTTTTATTTGCTAGACTCTATATTGTGAGCGATCTGTAGATAGTTTTAAGCCCATAATTGGGATACCGTGGTATAATTAGATTGTTCTGTTTGTCATATGTACCCCATATAGCAGAGTCTGTGCGTGTTGAATTAAATGAACTGGGAAACAGTCAGTGCCTATGAAAATGCCCTGAATGAGAACGTTCCCATTTATTAATGTCAAAGATTCGACACTCATCGCGTGAAAGAAAAAAAGACTTGCATTTATAGATCGTCTTGCACGACCTTAGGACATCCCAAAGCGTTTTACAGCCAATCAAGTGCTTTTGAAGTGTAGTCACTGTTGTAATGTAGCCATCAATTTGCACACAGCAAGGTCCCACAAACAGCAATGAGATAATCTATTTTAGTGATGTTGATTGACGGATGTATATTGGCCATGACACTGGGGAGAACTCCCCTGCTGTTCTTCGAAATAGTGGCCATGGGATCGTCCACGTCCAGCTCAGAGGTCAGACGGAGCCTCGGTTTAACGTCCCATCTGAAAGACGGCACCTCTGACAGTGCAGCACTCCTCAATAATGCACTGGAAGTGTCAGCCTGGATTATGTGCTCAAGTCTCTAGTTATGTCCTCCTCTCTTAAAGGCACTGACTCTTGCTGGGTACAGTTCCATGGGCACTAGCCACCCTCTAGTATGGCCATTCTTCTATGTGATCTGTTCAACAGGGAGTGCGGGAAAGCAATTCAACTATGAAGGAGCTCACAAGTGAGCCCAATCCTGTCTGAAGTCACGATCCACTCATGTGCATCTTCAAGCAAAAACCCTGCAGGAGTTTTTTTTTAATTCCTCCTCCCCTTAGTCTGAGAAAGCTGAGGGATATGACGGCCTCCCATCTAAGGTCGTTAATGTGACACAGACCAGGATTTTTTCTTTTTTTATTCTTTCATGGGATGTGGGTATCGCTGGCGAGGCCAGCATTTATTGCCCATCCCTAATTGCCCTTGAGAAGGTGGTGGTGAGCCGCCTTCTTGAACCGCTGCAGTCCGTGTGGTGACGGTTCTCCCACAGTGCTGTTAGGAAGGGAGTTCCAGGATTTTGACCCAGTGACGATGAAGGAACGGTGATATATTTCCAAGTCGGGATGGTGTGTGACTTGGAGGAGAACGTGCAGGTGGTGTTGTTCCCATGTGCCTGCTGCCCTTGTCCTTCTATGGTAGAGGTCGCGGGTTTGGGAGGTGCTGTCGAAGAAGCCTTGGCGAGTTGCTGCAGTGCATCCCGTAGATGGTACACACTGCAGCCACGGTGCGCCGGTGGTGAAGGGAGTGAATGTTTAAGGTGGTGGATGGCGTGCCAATCAAGCGGGCTGCTTTGTCCTGGATGATGTCGAGCTTCTTGAGTGTTGTTGGAGCTGCACTCATCCAGGCAAGTGGAGAGTATTCCATCACACTCCTGACTTGTGCCTTGTAGATGGTGGAAAGGCTTTGGGAAGTCAGGAGGTGAGTCACTCGCCACAGAATACCCAGCCTCTGACCTGCTCTTGTAGCCACACTATTTATGTGGCTGGTCCAGTTAAGTTTCTGGTAAATGGTGACCCCCAGGATGTTAATGGTAATGCCGTTGAATGTCAAGGGGAGGTGGTTAGACTCTCTTGTTGGCGATGGTCATTGTCTGGCACTTGTCTGACTCGAATGTTACTTGCCACCTATCAGCCCAAGCCTGGATGTTGTCCAGGTCTTGCTGCATGTGGGCACAGACTGCTCCATTATCTGAGGGGTTGTGAATGGAACTGAACACTGTGCAGGATCTGGTCTGTAAGGCTCATTCACACATTGCACAGTACATCTACCTGCTGAGCCACTGGAGGTGCTCCCCAGCTTGTTCTGTTTAAACTGTACAGGATTGATAGAAACTTGGTCTGAATTTTGAAGAAAAAAGCTATTTGCACTGTCCCAATAACAAATGTAATGTAATGTAAGTGTCTTGTGTCTTCAACTGAACAGCAAGCACAATTCAATTCTGCCCTCTCCTCTCCGATCCCAGCTACCACCTTTAATATTTTTGGACTTTATTTTCATCCATTTCTTAAGATTTCCCTCTCCCGTGTACCATTCCACCCCACTGCTCTTTGGTTGTTCTGTGATTTGCAGGGAAGAGGAATCTATCCCTCCAATTTTATCTCCGCTCTGCATCTCCCCATGATGGCACGACCAATATTGCGAGCTCACAATATGGGGAGTAACTACAATGCTAGTGGGCACTTTCAACTTATTGACGATACGTTTCCATGCAAAGGTAAATCTTTGCAAGCTCGTCCAGCAATACTGGATTCAGTGCTGGAGTGAAAGCGGATTATAGCACAGAAGAATAGGCGAGTGTCTAAATGTAACTTTCTCTGTAACCTTCTCCAGTCCTACAACCTTCCGAGATCTCTGTGCTCCTCCAAATCTGCCCTCTTGCGCATCCCCGATTTTCTTCACTACACCATTATCGGCCATGCCTTCAGCTGCCTAGGCCCTAAGCTCGAAGCTGTGGAATTCCCTCCCTAAACCTCTCTACCTCTCTACCTATCTCTCCTTTAAGGCACTCCTGAAAACCTACCTCTTTGGCCAAGCTTTTGGTCACCTGTCCTAATATCTCCTTATGGTGTCAAATTTTGTCTAATTACGCACCCGTGAAGCGTCTTCGGGACGTTTAACGACGTTAAAGGCGCTATATAAATGCAATTTGTTGTTGTAAGCATGACAAGAAAGGGAAAAACAGAGGTCTGGAAGAAATCATATGTCCATTCTTCTATTCTTTCAGAGAACGATGCATGGTGTTGGGAAACCAAGAGAAAAGAAATAACTTGAAATTTAGGCACAATATAAGTAAGTATTTTTTACATTAAAATATATACAAAGCATTTCATTTATTTTATTACCTTCTCCCGCGCCCCCAGCACAGGCCAGGAATCTACTTGTCCTTGGAACTTAACATTACACTGGACAGTGCCTTTACCCATTGGGCCATTGTGCAGCCTATCCTTTTTTCTTCTGAACTTAATCTACCCTATCTTTTTTTATAATCCTCTTTTTTTCCCCAAAAGCAGACTTTTAAAAATATTTCATTTAACCTTTTGTCTTCCTCTTGACTCCCACTGTACAGTTTTGAAGTTAAAGCAAGTTGAAAACCAACTTTAATTATTCAACAAAGCGATAGCCCAGATGTTGATGAGTGACATGGTTCTTTGTCATAACGTTTTAAGGCATCATACACAGGAATAGTTGCTGATGATTAAACTGGCATTTCTGACAGTGCAGGACACTGCGAAGGGACAACGGATAGCCCCTTCACACTTGGCTAATGACAACCGCCCACAACCCTACTATGCCTAAGCAACACAGGTATAATCAAAACCAGGGGACATCCAGGGTCACCATTGAGCGCAGCATATTGATACTGAAGCAGAAGTTCAGGTGTCTTGACAGGTCTGGGGGTTTCCTACAAATATGCCCCACGAAGAGACTCCCGCATCATAAATATGCGTACTGCAGAACCTCACTGTACAGAGGCCTGCATTTAGGCAGAGCAGCAGCAGCAGTCCTCACTGGATAAGGAAGACCAGGAGGATGGTGAGGGATCAGCAGAACAAGGAGTGTTTCTTTTTCTGGTGAGTTTTTTTTAAGTCTTTAATTTATTTTTGTTAAGTTTAGTTAATAATCTAATAAACCGAGGCATGGCAGGGCAGCTCAGACCCGTCGAATGCACAACGTGTGCCATGTGGGAACTCCAGGACACTTCCCGTGTCCTAGACAACCACAGGTACAGGAAGTGTCATCAGCTGGAGGAGCTTGAGCAACAGTTGGCGTCACTGCAGTGCATCTACGAGGTTGAGAGCTACGTGGATAGCACATTCCAGGAGGTGGTCACCCCGCAGCTTAAGAGAATGCAGGCAGAGAGGGACTGGGTGACCGCCAGACAGACAAGGAGGACCAGGCAGGTAGTGCAGGAGTCCCCTGAGTGCATCTCACTCTCTAACCAGTATTCAGTTCTGAATATTGGTGAGGGAGAGGGTTCCTTTGTGGAGTGCAGCCACAGCCAAGACCATAGCATCATGGGTGGCTCAACTACACAGGGGGGAAGAGAAAGGCCAGCAGAGCAATAGTGATAGGGGATTCTATAGTTAGGGGAGCAGACTAGCGTTTCTGCGGCCGCAGACGTGATTCCAGGATGGTATGTTGCCTCCCTGGTGCCAGGATCAAGGATGTCACTGAGTGGCTGCAGAACATTCTGGGGGGGGTGGGGGTGAACAACCAGAGGTCATAGTCCATATCAGTATCAACGACATAGGTCGAAAGAGGGATGAGGTCCTGCAGGAAAATTTTAAGGAGCTAGGAAAGAGAGTAAGAAGCAGGACCTCAAAGATATTGGTGTGGAGATGCCGGTGATGGACTGGGGTGGACAAATGTAAGGACTTGCACAACACCAGGTTATAGTCCAAACTGTTGGACTATAACCTGGTGTTGTGCAAGTCCTTACAATTACTCAAAGATATTAATCTCCCGATTACTCCCAGTGCCACGCGCTAGTGAGTATAGAAATAGGAGGATAGAGAAGATGAATGCGTGGCAAGCCCAAGAAGAGAGGGGGCAGTTCTGGATTTAGTTTTAGGAAATGAGGCTGGGCAGGTGGAAGGAGTACCAGTGGGAGAGCATTTTGGTGGTAGTGATCATAATTCAGTTAGTATTAGCATAGTTATTGAAAAGGACAAAGATACAACAGGAGTTAAAGTTCTCAATTAGGGAAAGGCCAATTTTACTAAGCGAAGAAGTGATTTAGCAAAAGTGGACTGGAAACAGCTACTTGAAGGTAAATCAACGTCAGAGCAGTGGAGGCATTCAAGGAGGAGATTCAAGGGGTTCAGAGTAAACATGTTCCCACAAAGAAAAAGGGTGGACAGCCAAATCTAGAGCCCCCTGGATATCAAGGAGCATATAGGGTAAGATAAGGCAGAAAAGGAAAGCTTACGTCAGACACCGAGAACTCAATACTGCAGAAAGCCTAGAGGAGTATAAGAAGTGCAGGGGTGAAATTAAAAAGGAAATTAGGAAAGCAAAGAGAGGGCATGAAAATATATTGGCAAGTAAAATCAAGGAAAACCCAAAACTTTTATAAATACATTAAGAGCAAGAGGATAACTAGGGAAAGAGTAGGGCCTATTAGAGTCCAAAAAGGTAACCTATGTGTGGAGGCGGAAGATATTGGTATTGTTCTTAATGAATACTTTGCCTCTGACTTCACAAAAGAGGGGGACGATGCAAAGATTGTAGTTAAGGAGGAGGAGTGTGAAATATTGGATGGGATAAACTTAGTGAGCGTAGAAGTATTAAGGGGATTAGCATCTTTGAAAGTAGATAAATCACCAGGGCCGGATGAAATGTATCCCAGGCACTTAAGAGAAGCAAGGGAGGAAATAGCAGAGGCTCTGACCATCGTTTTCCAATCCTCTCTGGATACAGGCGTAGTGCCGGAGGATTGGAGGACTGCTAACGTTGTACCATTGTTTAAAAAGGGAGCGAGGGATAGACCAAGTAATTACAGGCCAGTCAGTCTAACCTCGGTGGTGGGCAAATTATTGGATTCAATTCAGAGGGACAGGCTAAACCGTCACTTAGAAAGGCACGGACTAATCAAGGACAGTCAGCATGGATTTAAGGGAATGTCGTGCCTGACGAACTTGATTGAATTTTTTGAGCAGGTAACAAGGAGGGTCGATGAGGGTACTGCATTTGATGTAGTCTACATGGATTTTAGCAAGGCTTTTGACAAGGTCCTACATGGCAGACTGGTCAAAAAAGTACAAGCCCATGGGATCCAAGGGAGAGTGGCAAGCTGGATCCAAAATTGGCTCAGTGGCAGGAAGCAAAGGATAACGGTCAACGGGTGTTTTTGTGACTGGAAGGCTGTTTCCAGTGGGGTTCTGCAGGGTTCAGTACTAGATCCCTTGCTTTTTGTGATATATATTAATGATTTGGACTTAAATGTAGGGGGCATGATTAAGAAGTTTGCAGATGATAGTGAGGAGAAAAGCTGTAGACTGCAGGAAGGTATTAGTTGACTGGTCAGGTGTGCAGAAAAACGGCAAATGGAATTCAATCCGGAGAAGTGTGAGGTAATGCTTTTGGGAAGGGCAAACGAGGCAAGGGAGTACACAATAAATGGGAGGAGACTGAGAGGTGTAGAGGAAGTGAGGGACCTTGGAGTTCATGTCCACAGATCCCTGAAGGTAGCAAGATAGGTAGATAAGGTGGTTAAGAAGGCATTTTTTTTATTCGTTCATGGGATGTGGCATCGCTGGCGAGGCCGGCATTTATTGCCCATCCCTGATTGCCCTTGAGAAGGTGGTGGTGAGCCGCCTTCTTGAACCGCTGCAGTCCGTGTGGTGACGGTTTTCCCACAGTGCTGTTAGGAAGGGAGTTCCAGGATTTCGACCCAGCGACGATGAAGGAACGGCGATATATTTCCAAGTCGGGATGGTGTGTGACTTAGAGGGGAATGTGCAGGTGGTGTTGTTCCCATGTGCCTGCTGCTCTTGTCCTTCTAGCTGGTAGAGGTCACGGGTTTGGGAGGTGCTGTCAAAGAAGCCTTGGCGAGTTGCTGAAGTGCATCCTGTGGATGGTACACACTGCAGCCACTGTGCGCCGGTGGTGAAGGGAGTGAATGTTTAGGGTGGTGGATGGGGTGCCAATCAAGCGGGCTGCTTTATCTTGGATGGTGTCGAGCTTCTTGAGTGTTGTTGGAGCTGCACTCATCCAAGCAAGCGGAGAGTATTCCATCACACTCCTGACTTGTGCGTTGTAGATGGTGGAAAGGCTTTGGGGAGTCAGGAGGTGAGTCACTCACCCCAGAATACCCAGCCTCTGACCTGCTCTCGTAGCCACAGTATTTATATGGCTGGTCCAGTTAAGTTTCTGGTCAATGGTGACCCCCAGGATGTTAATGGTGGGGGATTCGGTGATGCTAATGCCGTTGAATGTCAAGGGGAGGTGGTTAGACTCTCTCTTGTTGGAGATGGTCATTGCCTGGCACTTATCTGGCGCGAATGTTACTTGCCACTTATGAGCCCAAGCCTGGATGTTGTCCAGGTCTTGCTGCATGCGGGCTCAGACTGCTTCATTCTGTGAGGGGTTGCGAATGGAACTGAACACTGTGCAATCATCAGCGAACATCCCCATTTCTGACCTTATGATGGAGGGAAGGTCATTGATGAAGCAGCTGAAGATGGTTGGGCCGAGGACACTGCCCTGAGGAACTCCTGCAGCAATGCCCTGGGGCTGAGATGATTGGCCTCCAACAACCACTACCATCTTCCTTTGTGCTCGGTATGACTCCAGCCACTGGAGAGTTTTCCCCCTGATTCCCATTGACTTCAATTTTACTAGGGCTCCTTGGTGCCACACTCGGTCAAATGCTGCCTTGATGTCAAGGCCAATCACTCTCACCTCACCTCTGGAATTCAGCTCTTTTGTCCATGTTTGGACCAAGGCTGTAATCAGGTCAGGAGCTGAGTGGTCCTGGCGGAGCCCAAACTGAGCATCGGTGAGCAGGTTATTGGTGAGTAAGTGCCGCTTGATAGCACTGTCGATGACACCTTCCATCACTTTGCTGATGATTGAGAGTAGACTGATGGGGCGGTAATTGGCCGGATTGGATTTGTCCTGCTTTTTGTGGACAGGACATACCTGGGCAATTTTCCACATTGTCGGGTAGATGCCAGTGTTGTAGCTGTACTGGAACAGCTTGGCTAGAGGCGCAGCTAGTTCTGGAGCACAAATCTTCAGCACTACAGCTGGGATGTTGTCGTGGCCCATAGCCTTTGCTGTATCCAGTGCACTCAGCTGTTTCTTGATATCACGTGGAGTGAATCGAATTGGCTGAAGACTGGCTTCTGTGATGGTGGGGATATCGGGAGGAGGCCGAGATGGATCATCCACTCGACACTTCTGGCTGAAGATGGTTGCAAACGCTTCAGACTTGTCTTTTGCACTCACGTGCTGGACTCCGCCATCATTGAGGATGGGGATGTTTGCAGAGCCTCCTCCTCCCGTTAGTTGTTTAATTGTCCACCACCATTCACGACTGGATGTGGCAGGACTGCAGAGCTTTGATCTGATCCGTTGGTTGTGGAATCGCTTAGCTCTGTCTGCAGCATGTTGCTTCCACTGTTTAGCATGCATGTAGTCCTGAGTTGTAGTTTCACCAGGTTGGCACCTCGTTTTTAGGTACACCTGGTGCTGCTCTGGAATACTCTGGCATATGGAATACTTTCCTTTATTATCCATAGGCATAGAATATAAGAGCAGGGAGGTTTTGCTGGAACTGTATAAAACACTGGTTAGGCCACAGCTTGAGTACTGAGTACAATTATGGTCACCACATAATAGGAAGGATACAGAGGAGATTTACGAGGATGTTGCCAGGACTGGAGAATTTTAGCTACGAGGAAAGATTGGATCGGTTGGGATTGTTCTCTTTGGAACAGAGGAGGCTGAGGGATGATTTAATTGAGGTGTACAAAATTATGAGAGGCCTGGACAGAGTGGATTGGAAGGACCTGCTTCACTTAGCAGAGAGGTCAATAACTGGGGGCATAGATTTAAAGTGATTGGCAGAAGGATTAGAGGGGAGCTGAGGATTTTTTTTTTCACCCAGAGTTGTGGTGGGGGCCTGGAACTCACTGCCTGAAAGTACCTGGATGTGCACCTGAAGTGTCGTGACTTACAAGGGTACGGACCAAGTGCTGGAAAGCAGGATTAGGCTGGGTGGCTCATTTTCGACCGGCACGGATATGATCGTCCAAATTGCCTTCTTCTGTGTCGTAAATTTTCTATGATTCTGCCTCAACGCCTTGCAGCGAGAGATGTGAGGGACCAGCTAATTGCTCAGCGATTCCATTGATCTGCTGATTCCCCGGTCCTGAAATCTTTCACAGAGCCCCTACTCCATTAACAGTCCTTGTTCCATCTATTGGAGTTCATCTTTGTTTTATTCGCACCTCACATCAGAGGATTGTTACTGGGAAATGGATGAGAAATAAACCCATTTAGCACAGAGTCATCAGAATCTATGAGCCGGATGAAATAACAGAGCAAAAATAAGAAAAATAAGCGTGAAATGGTCTTAAAAAAAAGCAAAAAGACGTTTCTTTTTGGCCCTTTCAATTTATTTACCTGCACTGTTCAGCACCAAGCAACCTGAATGCCCTGTTATAAGAGCATCATCTTGGACATGACCTTGACCTCGCAATAAAGATGCAGGTAGCATGAGAACAGCGTTCCTGTATCGTTAAGATATGCTAACTAAGTGTTTCAAGTGAGAGTTTCCTCTGCCTGCCACACTGGAAATGCCCATCCTATGTTACTGGGTTGAAGACTCACCATTTATGGGTCTCCTCCCATTTCTCCGTATCATTTTGAAATAAAGTTGATCGTGATCATGAAATCTCAACCATTTGGTAGCATTGATGGCATGATGTTATGGAGCACCAATGCGCGGCATCACCGAAATGGTGGGACAGAAGTCTACACCTGTAATTTTCCCACGCCATCTGTGAGTATGGTAGTATAGTGGTTAGGTTACTGGGCTAGTAATCCAGAGCTTGGACTAGTAATCCAGAGAATAGGAGTTCAAATCCCATCTTGAGAGTTTGAATTCTATTTTAAAAATCTGTAAATAAAAAGTTGGTCTCAGTAAAAGTGACCATGAAGCTGGCCATTGGACCATAGAATCTTACAACACAGAAGGAGGTCATTCGGTCCATTGTGCCACTTTGAAAGTGCTCTCCAATTAGTCCCACACCCCAGCTTTTTCCTCATAACCCTGCAAATTAGTCCTCTTCAAGTACATGTCCAATTGCCTTTTGAAAGTTCCTATGGAATCTGCATCCACCATCCTTCCAGGCAGTGTGTTCCGGATCTTAACAACCCTCTGTGTGAAAAAAATTCTCCTAATTTCCCTCAAGTTCTTTGCCAATTATTTTTAATCTGTGACCCCTGGTTACCGACCCACTTGCCAGCGGAAACAGTTTCTCCCTACTTGCTCCATCAAAACCCCTCATTATTTTGAATACCTCTATTAGGTCTCCCCTTAACCTTCTCTGCTCCAAGGAGAACAATACCCAGCTTCTCCAATCTCTCCACATAACTGAAATCTCACATCCCTGGTATCATCCTGGTAAACCTCCTCTGTATCCTCTCCAAGGCCTTGACATCCTTCCTAAAGTATGGTGCCCAGAATTGTCCACAATACTCCGGCTCAGGCCTAACCAGTGATGAGTAAAGGTTTAGCATTCGTCATAAAAACTCAACTGGTTCACTACTGTCCAGAGAGGAAGGAAACCTGCCCTCTTTTAGTCTTTGTGACTCCAGTCCCATGCCAACGTGGTTGACTCTTAACTGCCCTCTGAAGTGGCCTAGCAAGCCACTCAGTTACCATCATCTTTTCAGGGCGACTAGGGATGGGCAATAAATGCCAGCCTTGCCAGCAACGCCCACATCCTGAGAATGAAAATAAATAAAGGTTCCTGATTTCAGCTGCATCAATGGTAGGAAAATCAGAGTCATCACTAGGCTGTTTTCATTGGGCTCCTAGCAACTGCTTTAATGCAGCATCAGCATTGTCTACTTTGTCTTCCTAGCCGCCAGTTGGTGAGTAGCCTGCAGAGATCAGGGGAAACAAAGAGCAGGAAGAAGAGTGAGACAGCATTTGAGGAGGATATACTCTACAAGATATTACCCATCCCCCCCATCTCCCCTCCTGGAACTCCCTTCCTAACAGCACTGTGGGAGAACCTTCACCACACGGACTGCAGCGGTTCAAGAAGGCGGCTCACCACCACCTTCTCAAGGGCAATTAGGGATGGGCAATAAATGCCGGCCTCACCAGCGACGCCCACATCCCATGAACGAATAACAAAAAAACACACAGAATTTGCAGGCTACAAAGATTGTAGGAAGATCTCAATGTGGAGCCCCATGTAAGAAGAGTGGGCTTTACCAAGAAGACTAGAGCAGAGCTGTGCCAGCTTCTGTACGAAGACCTGCAGCCAAGATCATTCATCAGGCGCCTCTGCCCTTGGCTATGAAAGTTGTCACAGTATTCAACTTCCAGGCCATTAGCTCATTTCAAGCAGCCACAGGGAACTTGTGTAATTGTTCAAGTCCCACTCCAAAAACTTGAGCGCATAATCCAGGCTGACACTCCCATTGCAGCACTGACGAAGTGCTGCACTGGCGGAGGTGCTGCCTTTTGGATGAGACTTAAACCGAGGCCCCATCTGCCCTCTCAGGTGGACATAAAAGATCCCATGGCACTATTTTGAAGAAGAGCAGGGAAGTTTTCCCCGATGTCCTGGGGCCAATATTTATCCCTCAACCAACATCACTAAAAAACAGATTATGTGATCATTATCACATTGCTGTTTGTGGGACCTTGCTGTGCGTAAACTGGCTGCTGTCTTTCCTACATTACAACAGTTACTACACTTCAGCAGTATTTGATTGGCTGTAAAGTGCTTTGGGACGCCCTGAGATTGTGAAAGGCGCTATATAAATGCAAGTTCTTTCTTTTTCTTTCCAGATGCAAGTTGTTGTTGCAGTTGCAGTAGTTGTTGTAGTAAAGGAAGCACTACTTTTCTGGTGCCCGTCCTCTTATCTGAGGTCGACAATCAGAATCTGATGGGATACTGGCCCCATGTTGAGACTAAACAGGCTTCATAATTAGACAAGTTCCCACTCGTGAGAATTGTAGCCTGATGAGCAGGATGGGAGAGAGTCTCTGAAGATCAACAAGTGGTCACTGAGAGAACCTTCATGGTTAGAAAATAAGTTTTATTGTTTATCCCTCAACCTACACCTAAAACAGATTATCTGGTCATTTATAGAATCATAGAAATTTATGGGAGGCCCTTCGGCCCATCGTGTCCGTGCTGGCCGAAGAAGAGCTATCCAGCCTAATCCCACTTTCCAGCTCTTGGTCCGTAGCCTTGTAGTTTACGGCACTTCAAGTGCACATCCAAGTACTTTTTAAATGAGTCGAGGGTTTCTGCCTCTACCACCCTTTCAGACAGTGAGTTCCAGACCCCCACCACCCTCTGGGTGAAAAAAAAATTCTCAGCTCCCCTCTAATCCTTCTATCATTCACTTTAAATCTATGCCCCATGGTTATTGACCTCTCTGCTAAGGGAAATAGGTCCTTCCTATTTACTCTATCTAGGCTCCTCATAATTTTATACACCTCAATTAAATCTCCCCTCAGCCTCCTCTCATTTATCTCATTGCTGTTTGTGGGACCTTGCTGTGCGCAAATTGGCTGCCACGTTTCCCTACATAACAACAGTGACTGCACTTCAAATGTACTTCATTGGCTGTAAAGCGCTTTGGGGCGTCTGGGTATACGTTTGTCAGGAAACTGATAGCAGTTATGTGAGAGCTGGGGAATTGATCCAATTTGAGATGGCAGCATTGCAACAGCTTCCTTGCGTTGCTTTTGGAAAGCCAAGAACGAGGGCAAGAAGAGTCTCTGGGCTTTACGTCTGTTGTCCAGAGATTCTGACACTAAGAGATGTCACTGCGTCCTGTAAATTCAGGGTCTTTGAATGACCTAATGATGACAACTATGGAAGAGAGAGATCATACCTTTGTTTTGATTATATTTTTTGATTTCACAGACATTCCATCTGTGATGGATTGCATAAGTTCATTACTTAATCTTCCCAAACTACACGTTGCAATCTCACGCCAAGCCACCAATAGGTTTTATGCCAGTATGTGTTTAGGAGTTGTGTTGTTTGACCTCTCACAGAAACTTAAAACTAGCAGCACAGCTTAACTTGATGCTATAAAACCGAAAGATCTCAAGAGGCTGGGAATTCTGCTTTATAGTCATTGATATTAGAAAATATTATTTAAGCATTGCCATATAATGACATCACATGGTGCAAATTAAAGGTTTATTGGAATACTACTAGAAGATATCTTTTGTGTTTATATAATGGAGTTAACATGCAACCGTATATTTGTCTTTAATATCAAGGCTACTGCATTAAAATTAATCCTTATAGATCAAATTCTGCTTAAAAGCAGGTTTTCTCCATGTACAGATTCTCCCCTCCCCCTTTCCGATATTCCTATAGCACTAAGTTCTCAATCAAATCAAGCTTCTCCTTTTCTAAATTGTTCTTTCTTCTCTTTTCGTGAATTGTCTCCAATGGCAAAGATCATCTGATTGAGATATCTAACGACACTACCAGGTAATAGACTCTCCTAAATCTTTGAGAAAATTCCTGTGCTTTACCAGTTAAAAGCATGATTTAGAAGGAACTGATCGGTTCTGGAACGAATGAATAAAAGACTCATTCCTGATGTGTGTATTTTTGATTACTGTAAAACCAGCAGACATGTTGTGCCTATGATTTTACAACAGGCAGCAGCGTTAACTATCTCTAGCACTGTTGATGTAAGTTGTATGACCTATCGCCTAGGTTCATAGGTCATGAAAACCTGTGTGAAGGTATGGGATATGCACTGGTTTTTACAATTCAATGCATAAAAGCAAAGTGTTAATTTTTGGGCTTGTTTAGTTATTGCGGTGGAAAATATGCACAGTGTATATATGCTTTTTAAACTTGTGTTCTGTATTGAACGCTGACTGGTGAATTACAAGGTAGTTGTACAATCAAGTGATGTCAGAAACAGCAAGGGCAAAATTCAAATGTTTTGGAATGTTGGCTGAACTTTGCTACTTGTTTAACTGTCCAGAACTCATAAATTGCCAGTTTTTCCGCCCTCCATTATCTGTGTCCTCAGATTCTCCAGAGGTGAGGTGAGAGTGACTGCCCTTGACATCAAGGCAGCATTTGACCGAGTGTGGCACCAAAGAGCCCTAGTAAAATTGAAGTCAATGGGAATCAGGGGGAAAACTCTCCAGTGGCTGGAGTCAAAGGAAGATGGTAGCAGTTGTTGGAGGCCAATCATCTCAGCCCCAGGACATTGTTGCAGGAGTTCCTCAGGGCAGTGTCCTAGGCCCAACCATCTTCAGCAGCTTCATCAATGACCTTCCCTCCATCATAAGGTCAGAAATGGGGATGTTCGCTGATGATTGTATGGTGTTCAGTTCCATTCGCAACCCCTCAGATAATGAACAGTCCATGCCCGCATGTAGCAAAACCTGGTCAACATCCAGGCTTGGGCTGATAAGTGGCAAGTAACATTCGCACCAGACATGTGCCAGGCAATGACCATCTCCAACAAGAGAGAGTCTAACCACCTCCCCTTGACATTCAACGGCATTACCATCGCCGAATCCCCCA
This sequence comes from Heptranchias perlo, assembly GCF_035084215.1. Lineage (NCBI taxonomy): Eukaryota > Metazoa > Chordata > Chondrichthyes > Hexanchiformes > Hexanchidae > Heptranchias > Heptranchias perlo. Next base: position 123,350,817 of record NC_090327.1, read on the forward strand.
CCATCAACATCCTGAGGGTCACCATTGACCAGAAACTTAACTGGGCCAGCCACATAACTACTGTGGCTACGAGAGCAGGTCAGAGGCTGGGTATTCTGCGGTGAGTGGCTCACCTCCTGACTCCCCAAAGCCTTTCCACCATCTACAAGGCACAAGTCAGGAGTGTGATGGAATACTCTCCACTTGCTTGGATGAGTGCAGCTCCAGCAACACTCAAGAGGCTTGACACCATTCAGGACAAAGCAGCCCGCTTGATTGGCACCTCATCCACCACCCTAAACATTCACTCCCTTCACCACCAGCGCACTGTGGCTGCAGTGTGTACCATCTACAGGATGCACTGCAGCAACTCGCCAAGGCTTCTTCGACAGCACCTCCCAAACCCGCGACCTCTACCACCTAGAAGGACAAGAGCAGCAGGCACATGGGAACAACACCACCTGCACGTTCCCCTCCAAGTCACATGCCATCCCGTCTTGGAAATATATCGCCGTTCCTTCATCATCGCTGGGTCAAAATCCTGGAACTCCCTTCCTAACAGCACTGTGGGAGAACCTTCACCACACGGACTGCAGCGGTTCAAGAAGGTGGCTCACCACCACCTTCTCGAGGGCAATTAGGGATGGGCAATAAATGCCGGCCTCGCCAGCGACACCCACATCCCGTGAACGAATAAAAGAAAAATGCTGAGAGCTGATGGTTAATGGGACAATCATAGGAACATAGGAGCAGAGGTCGGCCATTCAGCCCCTTGAGCCTGTTCTGCCATTTAGTTAGGTCATGGCTGATCTGTATCTTGACTCCCTTTACCCACCTTGGTTCTATATCCCCTGACACCCTTATCTAACAAATATCTATCAATCTCAGTTTTGAAATTTTCAATTGACTCAGCTCCAACAACTTTTTTGGGGGAGGGAGTTCCAGATTTTCTCCATCTTTTGCTCCAAGTGCTCCCTGACATCACCACTGAACGGCCTAGCTCTAATTTTAAGGTTATACCCCCTTGTTTTGGACTCCCCCAACAGAGGAAACAGTTTCTCTCTATCTACCCTTTCAAATCCTTTAATCATCTTAAACACCTCAATTAGATCACCCCTTAATCTCCTATACTCGAAGGAATACAGTCTGGGGAGGGAGGAAAGGACAATGAATGTGAACATTCCCCCCATTCCCCTTCCCGCAACTCCCGGTTCCACATTCAGACTTACCTTCTTTGTTGCAGGTGATCCTCAGAGCTGGTTTCCCCGAGTGCAGCCTGCGATGGTGCTGGCTGACTCGGGGTAAACCAATCTTATAGCAGGGGGCCTCAAACAGCATTAGGCCCCATTATTTGTGTATACAAAGGGCCTAATGCTTGCTTCAGGCATGGGTAAAGGACGCCTTTTGTTTGTCCTTTCCCAATATGGTGGGAGCCGCACTTTTGGCCTTAAATGTGCGCAGGCTTCTGGCCCGCTATACTGGGGCCTTAGTAATCCAAGCAGCGCCCGATTTCTAGACCTATGGTGTTCAGAAATCCTACTACATGAACTACTAGGCCACTGTTGCCGTTCACCTTCATAATACGCTTATTCTACTTTAAAATAACTATTGATTTGCTTGATTTAAAGCATTTTGTTTCTAAGTTATTCTGACACAAGCAAACCCAGGTTATCATATTGTGTCACAGGTAAGCAAATTAACTTCAATCATGTAACTAGCGGAAGGGCCTTGTATTGTGTTTGAGTGAAGTACAAGTTGGATAACGGTGAGGGAGTTATAAAATTGTAATTAAATCGAGTGTTTGGACATTATTAACTATGAGAATGAGTCTCAGATTAGAAACTTCTGAAGAACTCCCAGGCTAAAGTATTTAACTACACTCCACTCATCACTTCATATAATGGATACTGAATGTGTAGGTGTTTTTCTTCCCTAAGTAAGTTTGTGAAATGGGCCTTACCTTTACTGCTATACATAGGAGCTGTGAAGTAATGGAGTTAACAGCCTGCATCATGAGAACAACACACTGTGACATTGTAACTGTGAGTTAATATCAGCGTATGATTGATGGAGCTATAATAAGGTCAATATTCGCTGCAGATTAGTGAAAAGCTACATATTCTGAAAAGTATTATAAGGTTACTCACTGCAGTGTATATATTTTATTGAAATCTACATAAAGTCCCTAATTTCATAATTGCTGTCATCCGGTATATAAAAAAGAGGGTATGCATAAAAATAACAGACTATTGGGATAAACAGGTCACAGGGTAACTGCACCTGTCTTGCAGTTGTGGAGATGCCAGAGATTACTTGCTGCGATAGTTAGTTATTTTGATGAACACAAGTTGTTGACTTCAATGGGTAACATCATAGTGCAAGGGCATTGGTGCTCCAATGTGCTGTGCCAAACAGACCAGCTGAATTCTTGACCTTGGACAGACCATTGGAGGAAGGTGTTGCAAAGGAAGACGTAGGTTGGCTTGCCTGTGAGTCTCCCCACAGAGCTGAGTTCTGGATCCTTGGCTGCAACATCAGGAAGAGGTGTTGAAAGGAAGGACAAAGGCTGGCTACGTGTGATCTCTCTGCATGCTAAGCTCTGGCCCATATCATCGGGGCTGGTGTCAAAAAGATAACCAGCTGATTCCCACAGGGATAGAGGTGAAAATCAGCGCACGAGTCACTTGGGGCACTCTTGCGAACATCTTAGTGGAAGAGTTAAAGTTGGCATAGGCAAAGCAGACCACCTACCTACCCTGCCAGCCTGTCAGTTAAACACAGCATTGATCACCTTAAAGAAGAGTCAAAATAAACTCACAGTGGCGATAGGGCAAAATAAAAATACAAAAACAAGTTCTGACATTAATAAATGAAATTGTCTCACAGCCGTGTCAGTCGTGGCTCAGTTGGTAGCACTCTCACCTATGAGTCAATGAGTCAGAAGGTTGTGGGTTCAAGCCCCAGTCCAGGAACTTGAGCACTAAATCTAGACTGACACTGTAGTGCAGTAGTGAGGCTGTACTGTCAGAGGCGCTGTCTTTTGGATGCGATGTTAAACCGAGGCCCTGTCTGTCCTCTTAGGTGGACATAGAAGATGCCAGAACACTATTTAAAGGGGAGCAGGGGAGTCCTGGCCAATATTTATCCCTCAACATCACTAAAAACAGATTATCTGGTCATTATCACACTGCTGTTTGTGTGATCTTGCTGTGTGCAAATTGGTTGCCTTGTTTCCTACATTGTAACACTGACTACACTTTAAAAGTACTTCATTGGCTGTAAAGCACTTTGGGATGTCCTGAGGTTGTGAAAGGCGCTATATAAATGCAAGTCTGTCTTTCTTTCTTGGTTTTTCAGACTGTGTTGACGCCACCTTTTCTTTCTTCCTGAGAGCTGTGGTGACAAAATTGTTTTATATCACTTCCTGCACTACACAAAAAATACTTTGTCAACTTGGCTATTCCTAAACCAGAAAGTGGAGGTGAAACCATTTTTATAGTGTAACCGAATAAGAAGGAGAAAAATTCCAACCCTCCAGCCACACACAATATTGCTTCCTGCACCAAGAGCTATTCTCACTTAGATACAAACAAAAGCTGACTAATTGTCCTCTCAACTTATCCACTTTTATGAGAGAGACGGCAACGCCAATGGAAGGGACGAGAATCATTTTGTAACAGAGACAAATAGCTTAGAATCGAAAATGACCTAGTATCAGCCCTGCTCAATATTCTCTTTTACATATCCCTGTCTTCTCATAAATCTATGTGGATAGGAAATAATTTTCATTGGCAGAGACTACAGTAAAAAATATATATATATATTTACCGCAATTCTGCATCCTGAGCATGACTTTGAGTACCTTAGCAATCACAGCTTCTCCTTAGGGCACTGGGTAAACGCACTGGGCAAGGCAGCCATCACAGAATGGATTCCCTGATGGCGCAGTGCATCATTTTGGGGCTCAGGTCATCAATGTTGCATATCAATTTGGTTGAAAAAGTTGTTTAGAACTTTAAATTACAGGTGGGGGACTTCATTTTAAATGCACAGCCTGTGCAGTCTACCAGAATGGGACAGCCTCTTCAAATAACAACACCGGCAGAGGACAGATAAACAACTGCGCACCTCCGTGAGAAAATGCCTTGTGAAGTAGCGCAGTGCCGTTCAGTTTGCAATGCTGGGCCGTGGCTGTCAAACCTTTACGCTACCATTCTTTTTCAGCACAGTGCGCTGCGCTCTCTCCACACCACACCACACCGAGCAGGTTAAACAATTACACTGTACTAATTGGCCCATGTCAGGGCTGATGATAAGGTAAACAAATGCTGCAAGTAAAAGCTGAGACAAATGTTAGCTAATTAAATTGAAGGGGAGGGGGGGGGAGGGGGGAAGGGGGGAGTGAAAAAAATGACACAAAAATTAAAAATATGTGTTCATGCTGTGTTTCTGCAGTCACGTTGCATGCAGGAAAAAAACCAACTACACTCATTATATTTTGGTGCGCTATGTTCTGTGTAACAAATTAGATACTTTACATATATTTCTAATCCTGTTCTCCCTCCTAAAATTATTCAACATGTTTTTACATCTGAAATTATACAATACTGTAAAAAATCCAATTAGCTGCAGGCATAGGAAATAATTTTCTTCAATTTACAGCTATAGGGTGTGACAAAGATGCACCCTTCTCAGTGCTGCTTTTTACATGGTCTTGGTATTTTACTAAAAAAAATTCTCTGAAGCCAGAAGCAGATGATGAATTCTTAAGCAGATCATACTGATAATTGTATTTCATAACTGTCAGGACTGCGAATACTGTCCACGGAGGTGTCTTGGCTCTGTTGAGCTATTTGTGTCACTGCTTTCTCCAAAGAGCTCAGCCCTCAATAAAACTGAAATCACTGGGGATATTGTTAGTCTTCAGGAAGGATTATTAAATTGAAAGAAAATTTATGGATGACACTTTGTAACAATTAATCAGGAACTGTTGATTAATAAAGTTATTTCCTTATTCTCACGAAACGAACATCAGTACATGAGTTGTCAGAATGCCCATTTTGTCATTCTTTTTGATTAATGTACCCGTTTGAGTCTCGAAAAACCTTATAAGTAATGCACTAAAAATCATAAATATTGAATAAGCATACAGTACAGTTAACCTTGGATACCTTTTTTTGGATTTTTTTTCACAGGGAAAACTTAGATATTCAGAAAATAAATTGCTGTGGGGATTAAAAAAACAAATTGGAGTTTTTTTGAAGCATGTCACCTTTCCAACCTTGTCATTTTTGAATGGGTTGCAGTGATTAATTAGTTTAGTTAGATCTGCAATTAGGTCAGAAAATGCTAGAAAGCCATGTGTACGCCCACAGCGTAGGCATGGCCATAAAGGCTCTGGTGACATAATATTCTGATAGAGAGAGCCGTCTTGTTACCTTTGAAATCACTACTTACACACATAGCTCACAGGTATGTAACTCCAAATCAAGCCACACTTACTAACAGTATAGGGGCTAAAATGAGATGTACAGTGAAAAGCATATTCCCAAGATGTTCAGCCCATCTTCAGTCTCAGGATCCCAGGTATGTCATCGATGCAATCCAATGGTGCTGCCTGAATTGAACAATTATTCCCTCCAGCGAAACCCTCTTAAGGAAATCCCGATTTTGTTTGCTAAAATTGACTTGACTTGAGATGGGTTTTTCCGTAAGCACCCGTGTGAGGTATTTAATGTTCACGGGACAAAAAAAACATTCCTTCTATTGCATTTTTAAAAAATAACCAAATAAAAACTAATATCTCAATGCAGGTCTGATGCTTGTTAAAGAGAAATAATTACTCTAAAACTCCTGAGGTTGTAGACCCAGTTGGTTTTATTTATCCCTGAGAAAAACAAAGTACAAGTAAAATTATCGAACACAATCATTTTTGCAACCTGAAGATAATCATAATCCCACCCCTAGTATTACTTTCTATTATCAAGGGCAAATGCACAAGTTTATGTTTTATTCTATGACGAGGTAACAAGGAAACTGCGGTGGCACAGAAACACAATACAATCTGTTTTCTTTCCTGAGACAGTTATGGCATGAACCTCTTTCCTTTACCATCTGATCTTGTCAAGGAAAGATGCACAATTACAGATGTTTTCCATTTAGGCGAGTACTGGATAAGTACATAATTCTGCTGTTCAGTAAACAGAAATTGAAAAATAACATTCCAAATAAACCCGACAAAAACATTTGCAACCCAACATCCATTATATCCAGGCTCATGTACACATTTGCCTTTGATAACGATTATTATCTGAGAGCTTTGTTGTCTCTGCGTATCAAATTACAAAAATAAAACAGAAAAATATAAACCTTTTGAAAGCTTGTAAATTTGTCGCATTTCCTGTTGTGGAAAGGTTGCGGGTTTTTTTTGTGTGTTGCAAAAAATCGAACAATTGTGGCTCGTGAAAAAAATGAGGAAATTCTGAGGCCTGTGACAGACTGCTCAGATACCACATGCAAACAAATGGAAACGTCTCAAATCAGCCATATAATGGTGCAGTCTGTGACTTAATTTACAACAGAGTACTAGAAAAACGTCTGAGGAATCTTCCCCAAGGTGTCGTAAGACCAAATTTTCAAAGGAAGAAACTGATATTTCAGCAGAGGAAGTCCCTAAACAAAGTGCATAATGAAATACATATATCATCTAGTGAAATACACATATGATCCACTATAGGGAAATGTACATGTTATATAGTGAGAGATATATATACACACACATTTTCAACTGTGCAAATGTGCAAAGGTTAAATTGTGAAATACATAACAGGTAGCTCAAGTTAAACTAACTTGAAGTGAGACAGATGGGGGCGGTATCAATTAAGTTCTCTCCAAATTTGACCACATTCAGGCATTCCTGGTTCATGGGCACCTTTGTGGACGTGTAGTGACATTTTGAATTATTCAGCGACAGCATGCCATCGTCACATCGGGCTGCAGGTGAGTAGCTGGCACCAGTAGACACAGCAACACTAACGTACAGGAATGCCTTTTTTTAAAAAAAACTTTTTTTATCTATTTGTTTTCTTCGCGGTGATGTATTTGAATGTCGGGGGAAATAGCCATTTCTTAATACCCGCTGCCTGCATCAAACGCTCTCAGGCCAGGCACAGAGTAGGTTGGACACAAGGTAAAGCTCCCTCTGCTCTACCTCTCTTTGTCCTTTCGCCTCTGGGGCCAGAGTTTGAATCCAGTCCAAACTGACGGGATGAAAATCTCCTCACCGTGACAGCTTCACTATGGGTCCTGTGTAAAATGACAAAAGTGGAAAAACATTCACACTGCTTAATGTTTATTTTCTTGTACAGGTGGTCCTTGGGGACTGGTGCTGCATAAGTGCAGATAAATGTCATTTTTCCTGCTTGTGCCTTACTCCCCAACCTCATAAGAGAGCTACCTATTGCACCAGTGTGACATTTCCTGTCACCAGATTAGTAATTATCGTGCCTTCTCCCCGTACCATTCCCAATCTTGTGCTAATGGACTGTGTCCAATTTGACCTGAAATTATCTAATTTCACATGAAACCTTTTACAGCTTTTAGACTTATTTCATCAGCCTGGGCCGGATTCAAAAGTAATATCTCAGATGTGAAGGGGCATGTGTTCTAATCCATTAAACTACATCGCCTCTCAGTAAGAATCTCTACAAAAAAAAATGGTGGTTGTGACAAAAGCATTCCGTTAACCATGAGAACAGGATAATGGGGGTTCGATGTGAGATCAATCTCTCATGCAATATCCATAAGAGGCTCATTCAAAATCTACTGAAACCAACTGAATGGATTGCGGACTGTCTCTTTGCTTGTTTTAAAACAATTTGTGTGTTCTGCAAGTCAAACAATTTACTACTGGTTTCTTTCTTTGTATTTCTGATCCTGTGTATAATCTTACTTGTCAATAAATTTGTGTATTGGACTTAGCCTTACACATTCGTTTGACTTTGTGGTATTCATCACCTTTTGGAAGACAGGAGAATCTATAGACATCCCATGTGGCTACCGATTTGATGTTTAAGAGGTCATTTTTAGTCCCGTGGCAAGCTATCCCACCCACTTACATATAAAGACAACCAAGTTTTGATTCATTGGAAGCTAATTCTGCTTATAGAAAGAGAAAATAAATAACTTGCATTTATATAGTGACTTTCATGACCTCAGGAGGACCCAAAGTGCTTTACAGCCAATTAAGTACTTTTGAAGTGTAGTCACTGTTGTAATGTAGAAAACCCGGCAACCAATTTGCGCACAGCAAGATCCCACAAACAACAGTGTGATAATGACCAGATAATCTGTTTTAGTGATGTTGGTTGAGGGATAAACATTGGCCAGGACACCGGGGCGATTCCCCCTGCTCTTCTTCAAAACAGTGCCATGGGATCTTTTACATCCACCCAAGAGGCCTCGGTTTAACATCTCATCTGAAAGATGGCACCTTCGACAATGCAGCACTCCCTCAGCACTGCACTGGAGTGTCAGCCTGGATTGTGTGCTCAAGGCTCTGGAGTGGGACTTGAACCCATGACCTTCTGACTCAACGGCGAGAATGCTACCATCTGAGCCACAGCTGACACATTTATGGACCTACCTTTTTGCTGGTGACAGCTAAAGTGATATTAATATGTTTTGGACCAGATAGGCGACTTAAAGTTTAAATTAATGTAAATTACCAGAAAGAAATGGCGGAGCTGATAATATGGGCTCTAGTGAGTGCCGCCCATGCCTGTGCTGTCCAAGTACTTACATGACATAGATCAGACTTTGCCGAACAGTACACGTTCATGTCATTGACATAATTTTCTGGTGCTCTGGGTGAGGATGGATGTGTCAGGTGACCAATGGCAGGAGCGTGGGGGCGGGGTGGTCGGAGGTGGGATGAAACCTCCTGGAACACGTCCGGCCAGAGTTGGCAGCCCTGGGAGTTGTACAGGCACTGGCCCTTCACCATTAGAAGAAGGTCGGAGGGCCAGACTGCGCCGAGACACGGTGCCAACTCCATTGACTCCAAGCCCAGTGGAGCGATGGTGAGTCACCCACAGACAATCACTCAGGGTACGACCATCCTGGCTACTGTGAGCCGAGCTGGATTTGAAGAGGCTCAGCTCGCCAATCCTGCACAAGCGGACCGTGTCGGTGGGAACACAGACCCTGTAGCGCAGTACAAGCTCTGGAGATCGTTAAATCCGGAGAATAGATTCGAGGTTCATCGGAGAAACCTGATAGCTGGGCAACACCACATGTGGTCTGTCACATTAGCTGAGAGCAGAGCGAGGTCATCGGTGGGGCGAGTTGATTTAGCTAGGCCGTGGTCATACAGGAGCAATAAATTCTTACAAAGCAGATCTGGTCACGTGAGCTTGCGTGGCTGTAGGTCAAACATGGACTGTCTATAGCGTTGTCAACCCTCCACAGGAATTAAAGATTAAACCCCAGGACACTGCCGCCAGCAACATGGGAGAAAAGTCTCAGCAGCATTAAAAAGAATCGCCTGTTTTTTTGCAGTTTATTTGAACACTTTCATTTATTAGTTAAAAAAATATTGGAGATGGGGGAAGAAAGCTGTTTAACGAACAGTCGAGAATCATCCAATCGGGCAACAGAGTCTGTTCACTTTCCAATTGGGCATGGGAAGGCGGTGGTCCGCGAGGATGGACGTATTTGGCGACCAATGGCGGAAGCGGGGTGGTTGGAGGCAGGAGGTCACATGATGCAACTCCAGAAATATGTCCAATCAGAGTTGGTAAGATATGAAGGCTACAGATCTTGGTTCGTAGAAGAGTCAGTCCACTTGTGGAAACTGACTTTTTGTGAATATAAGTTAAAAGGATTGGGAGAAAGACCAAACCACAACGGTAGTCGAGTGGAGGTGTCAGTCTCTGCTCTTTAGTGGTCCAAGCAAACTCTTGTGACAGCTTACTATACAACAACAATAACAAATTGCATTTCTACAGTGCCTTTAAAGCAGTAAAACATCCCAAGGTACTTCACAGGAGCGTAATCAGACAAAATTTGATACCGAGGCACATAAAGAGACATTAGGACAGGTGACCAAAAGCTTGATCAAAGTAGTAGGTTTTAAGAAGCGTCTTTAAAGGAGGAGAGAGAGGTCGGGAGGAGGAGAGGCAATCTTAGGGCCTAGGCAGTTGAAGGCACGGCCGCCAATGGTGAAGCGATTAAAATCAGAGATGCGCAAGAAGCCAGAATTGAAGGGGCGCAAAAATCTCGGAGGGTTGTAGGGCTGGAGAAGGTCACAGAGATAGGGAGGGGCAAGTATTGGGACAAAAGACAAGTATATAAGGATACTATAACTGAAAATCAACAAAAGGACAATACACCCCAATTATACAAACCGTACAGTGAGATTGTCATCTAGATAAAACAAGGAATATTAACAAGGAATATTCCAGTTCTTTGTGGAATTACTCGAGCTCAAAATAAAAAAAGTCTTTGCAGGCTGACAACCCCTAACACTGTGTTCTAAATAGGAAATAATGGAATAATGGTGTCTTAAATTGGGAATCACTCTTCAGATCAAGCCACAAAGGGAAGCACTTATGACAGAGCTGCCAAGATTCCTTTTGTGGCTGGAAGAATGACTTTGGAAGCTTGTTACGAATTGGCTTCTGTGTTCAATAGAGATTTTACCTTTTGCATAGCAATTTAATCAAAGCGTTGATTGTTTTAAACAGCAATTTTATATTACAATTTTATATACTGCAACATTAAAGGATTTTTAAAAAATATTTATATCTCTACAAACTAAAGCACTATTAATATCATTTATAGTAACCTGGTGTGTTGCCCATCTATTTAAATAAATAATTTGAATACACGACCATCGACTGACTTAATTGTGCATGATATCAAGTCAAAAGCTGAACATAAACACTGCATTTAATATTTTTTTCTGTGTGCAAGCAATCGTTGAGGAATGCTGTTGCTTAAATAGATACCAATAGATATTATTTTCCTGTATATTACGAGCAAGAGAGAGAATCATTCTTGTAATGTATATTTATTAACAACATTTTTTATTTTTAATTATCATCAAAGATATCAGGTCTCAAACATGAAATGATTGTGCAGTACAAAATAGGCCAAGTTTTTAAAAGGTATTCTCCAGGCCAGTATGCTATCCAGGCAGTTGTGAAATGGGGTTCTCTCTTTTGTGCTAATCTCACTGTAATATGTGTAGGCACTGTCAGTATTTCACTATATAATGTACATATTTTCCTGTATTAGCACAGCTCAGCATGTGATGTGTACAGTTTATTACACAGTCTACATGAGTTCACTATATGATGCAACTGTGTCTAAGGATATTTCAATTATAAAAGTGTCCTCTGGATTGCTACCAGTAGTCTGGCTACCTTGCAGATGTTTTAAAAGATCGAACAGTCTAAAATCTATTACACAAAGGCTATTATTTGCAGAAAGAAAATATTTTCGAAGTAGCCTATGAGGGAACGATATGCAACTGTTTTACAATCAATAGGTACAATTTTGCCACAATTCCCTATATCCCGACTAAGGAAGTCACAGTCTCATGTTATACAATGTACATGCCAATTAAATTGGAAACCTTAAATGCCTTTACAGACTTACAAAAATTTGAAAATTGTACAATTTTAAATTTATTTTCCCAGAAACTTCATGCGTTCATCAATAAAATGGATAAAGTGCATAAAGTTTTTTTTCCCTGTTTGAAGAGAGAGAGAGGAGGAACCAGGACAACCGATAACTCTTATCATGATGGCATCACTTTACAGGTGACATGGTGATGCATTCCAACATGATTTCTGTCATCATTCCCTATGTTTGTAAACCGTGGCTCAGTTGGTAGCATTCTTGGCTCTGAGTCAGAAGGTTATGGTTTCAAGTCCCACACCAGAGACTTGAGCACAAAATGTAGGCCGACGCTCTAGTGCCATACTGAGGGAGCGCTGCACTGTTGGATGTGCTGTCTTTTGGATGAGATGTTAAACCAAGGCCCTGTCTGCCCTCTCAGGTGGACGTAAAAGATCCCATGGCACTATATCGAAGAAGAGCATGGGAGTTCTCCCCAGTGTTCTGGCCAATGTTTATCCCTCAACCAACATCACTAAAAAAACAGATTATCTGGTCATTATCACATTGACGTTTGTGGGACCTTGCTGTGCGCAAATTGGCTGCCGCACTTCCTACAAGTGACTACACTTCAAAAGCACCTCATTGGCTGTAAAGTCCTTTGGGATCACCTGAGGTCGTGAAAGGCACTATATAAATGCAAGTTCTTTCTTTAAATGAGCAAGGTTCACAAAACACCTTTGCATGAAAAATGATGTATCTTTATGAGAGGAGTTTAGACTTATAATATTTGATTGCTGTTGCATCACCCTTCGTTGGATAAGGCCAGATATGAACTGTCATCAACTGAATAACCTGTAATTATTCCATAGGAGGACTGGTAAGGTTGAATTTTTGCTGCCCAGACACGTATTATAAAGTCAGTATTTCAGATGAAAACATGTTATCTGTTTGGTGTCCTGGAATGCATTTGAATGTAGTTTATATGGTGTGTATTTTTGGCCATATGACAAACAGGTTTCTCATTGACATTTAAGGGCCCTCTATTATTATTAGTTATTGTATTTCTTGGTGTTTGTAATTATGTAAGGAGTATGCAGAGTTGAAACAGCTCAGCAATGAATCATAGCAGTTTGGCTAATTTATAGAGAATGGATTTTCAGTCAAATGCCAGTAGGCAAGAGGCTAAAATGGAAGGAAAAGTTTGCTAACAGACAAAACCGCAGTACGGTACATAGTTATATGGCTAATGAAAGTTGAAATCCTAAGTATGGAATAAGTGGGTTAGTGTAAAGGATTATCAGCAGAAACTCTTGGGTACCCACCACCATCTTGTCCTTGTTTGAGAGGCCAGCAAGTTGATTCAAATACATGTCTCCTGTGACAAGTGTTAAATTCCACAGTTCCCACCAACAAATGTTGAATTTAATTTATATTGTCTTATGGTTAATTTTTAAAACCTACCTTTAAAATTTGATCAATGCCTAACTGACTCAAAACAGCAGGTAAGGAGGAGTGAACAGAATGATGTGAATTGAACGCTATTTACTTTTTAACCTTTCTCTAGCAGAAGAACTAAATTTACATTTAAACACAAATAATACCTTCTGGAGCCAAATTTTTAGTTCAATTAGTAAGAACAGCACTGAAAATCCATAGCACCTGAGACACAAGTCAGTGATGTGACTTCAGAAACAGTGAGACACATGTACTGAATGACATCTCACATTTATACTGGCTGCTCCTTTCAACGTTAAAAATGAAAATTTATTGGGGGGGGGGTCATTGGGGGGTGTAAAATGGGTGATATCGAACTAACCGTCCATTATACACTATGCCTGATTTTGAAGTCAATGGAAGGGAAAATCGGGGCAAGGTTTAGAATGGGCAGCAAATTCGATTCACACCATCGCCCATCATTAAAATTACTCCAATTGTTTTTTTAAATGTAGGTGAGCTTTTTTATTCCTGTTATTTTGGATCTGTTGGTCGCCCTCTGCACATAAAGAAAGAAAGAGCTTGCGTTTATATAATGCCTTTCACGACCTCAGGACGACCCAAAGTGCTTTACAACCAAAGAAGTACTTTTGAAATGTAGTCACTGTTGCGCAGAGCAAGGTCCCAATGTGATAAATGACCAGATGATCTGTTTTAGTCATGTTGGTTGAGGGATAACATTTCAAGTTGAGCAGGCTTGTGCATGGCCTTCTGCTAATATCACTTTATTGCAGGCTACTAGGCTGATCTTTCCCTCCCCCACCCTCCCACTCAATTGTTGCCAGTTCCGATGGGGCTGGGACGTCAGGCCCTTCCCTGGAAAGAAGTGCTAAGCGCCTCATTCGCTCCTGTTGTTAAAAAAAGACACTGGGCGCTAAATTGGGCCGTGTAGCGCCTGTTGTTTCGGCGCTACACGGCCTCTCCGACATCCAAGATGGCATCTTGGATGCGCATGCACGTTTCCAGAGTGACGTGTGCTGGACGCCATCTTGGTATAGGAGTTAGCGCAGGCGCAGATAACGAACGCTGGAATTATGTAAAGTAGGGAGAAAATGGCTTTAATCAGTGTGCAACACTGATTTAAAGTGATAGACACCATTTTGGGACTTAACCCTCAACTCAACTCACAGTCTTAACCTCAACCATCTGAACGTGTCTCAGAGTGCCTGGAAGACCCCCCACCAGAGTTATTTAAAGGAACCATGCAGGATTTACAGGTTAGTGGCTGGATTATTGCTTCTGGCTGTCGAGATATTTCTACCTGTTTTTGGAGGTCTCCTTTACTTGAATACTGGGACGCAGGGACATAGCCTAACATTTACAGCCAGGACGTGCAGGAGTGAAGTTAAGCAATTCTTCTACATGCAAAAGGGTGGGTGACGTTTGGAACACTCTTCTGCAGACGGCAGTTGATGCTAGCTCACTTGTGAATGTTAAATCTGAGATTGATAGATTTCTGTGAACCAAGGGAATTAAGGGATATGCAGGTCCATCATGATCTCACTGAATGGTGGAACAGGCGCGAGGGGCTAAATGCCACTGCCAATTGCTGCCTCGTGATAAGCGCCACTTTCTCCTGCAAGAAATTGGGACGTCTGTCTGGGTACCTGTCATAGTTGAATAGCTGCCAGTGTGTGTGGCCTGTGAGCTGTGGGTGGGTGGCTTAAAACAGCGGTAATGTGTAAGGGTGAGAGGAAGCATCTGATTGGAAGAGTTGAGTACTGATGGAAAGAGTTTGTTGGTATGTGGGTGATGGGGGGTGTAGTGCGTGGTGCAGTTGGTCGGAGACGCCACTTGACAGTTGACCTCACTCACCTTGACCACTCATGTCAAAGCATTGAACTTCTTCCTGCACTGCATCCATGTTCATGATACCGTGTGCCTGGGTTTGACTTCATCCCCCGCTGCCTCCCACTGCCTTTTGGGTATATGTCTGGAGGGCCTCTTGTTCTCCCCCCACCCCCATGGAGATAGGATGTCCCTCCTTCAGTCCACCTCTTGCACCAAGGTCTCTAGTGCATCAGCAGAGAACCTTGGTGCATGTACTCTCACAGGCCTGGTACCAACTCAGATCAGCAGATTGGTGAGGTCTGGTGTGCAGATTGGAGGATGTGGGATTTAGTAGTGTGCAACCTTTATTCAACGTTTTAACATAACTCATCAGTGTGTAAACATAGGGATGGGACCTGCATCTGTGTTTTCCGTGTGCGATGTCTGATCTCCATTCAGACTGTTATTTTCAGCCAATAACAGGTACCAGCTACCTTGAAGAGATTTCTAAGAAACATCCTCCCTTTAAGAGATTGAGCTCCCCCTGGTGGTGGAAAGTGCGAATTGCATTGATTCCACATGCAAGGCGCGGAAGGGAACGCTGATTGGAGGTGAGTCCTGGGGCTGGCTCAAACTCTGGTCCTGCCTACGCAGGGATCATTGGGCACGGGGTAATAGTGCATCACGCTACCCACACCCAAAACGGCCCTTATCCAATTTTTTTCCCCACTGAATCTTTGCAAGTTCCTGCTGTGATCCGGAGATGGACCCTGCCCCCTCCCATCCCCTTCCCCGTCCCTTACAAGGTCCTGCGGAATCCCCGACATTAGACCAGGACCTGGGTAGGGTTGCCATCTCTGGTTGGACATATTCCTGGAGATTTCATCACATGACCTCCTGCCTCCAATCGCCTCGCCCTCAGGTTCCCGCCATTGGTCACCTAACACGCCCATCCTCGCGCCCAGCCATCCCACAGCAAATTGGGAAACAAACAGGCCCGACTGGGTGATTCTGGACTCTCCGTCAAACAGCCTTTTATTCAAAGAAAATGAAAAAAACTCCACATTTTTTGAAACATTCCCCTATGATTTTTCTCCCTGGTTTGCTCACAGCAGTGTCCTGGAGATTAATCTTCAATTCCTGAAGACTCCAGGTCATTCCTGGAGACTCCAGGTCAATCCTGGAGAGTTGGCAACCCTAGACCAGGGATACATGGGATCCAGCCTAATTCGCGAACCTTTCCAGCACACTCCTGCTGAAGTGGCAGTGCCCCAGAAGGATGTGGATGTTCAGCCCCATTTGTCTGTACGTTTTTTTTCCCATGTCTGCCAAATATTGCAACACAATGATGTAAATCACAGCAAAATATATCGTCGTGTCACAAAAATGTCATTGCATCATTTCAAATTATGTAATCGCAATGAATATTATGTGTGGCTGTTCTCTCTCTCTCTCCAGGCACACAGACAGCACCCTTTTAAGTAAAATCTATTGCATTTTATATTTTAAAAAGATAAAGAGGTAAAACTGAAGCTAACTCGGAGACATATATTTTATTTAACAAATGCATTCTGCATACTGAAATCCCATGATGGACTATTTAGCAGTTAGGTCACTTCAGACTCCACACAGCATAACATCGAAACAACTCCAGTTTCCACGTCGCACATATCTGCTTTGTATATCAGGCCCAAACAGTAACCCTCCTTTATAATAAGAGTACAAAGAGCATCACATCACACTGCTCCTCTTCACTATAACTCATTGGTGTCATGCTGGGTGCTGGCTGTAGCCTGTCGTGCTATTTGTCTTTAGCGCAGTTGTGACACTCCAGCACGGTCCATAATTTGGCAGCTATTTACCGTGACATTTCCTTTCAGTGCAGCCATAACACTCACTAGAACCATTATTTGGTACAATTTACCATATAAATTGCTTTGTCGCGCATCGAAGTTAGCAGCTACATTGGCTAGCTAAATGAGAGAAATACGTCTACCAGTTTTAGTTAGTCTCTCTTCGGTATGCGGACTTTAAAGTGGATCGACCTGATAGGAATTAATTGATCATTAAAAATGTTGCTGATTTATCATTTATGTATTTGATGTTTCAGCCCCCAATATATTTATGTCCAAATAATGCAGCATTGCATAGGTTGTGTTTTAAAAATAAAAAATACTAATTCAAATTTGAATTAAATTTTCCTCATAACTTACATTGCACATTGTATATGCGTGCACAATATATTTATGTACATATATGACCCGTATGTACTGTATGTGTGGATATTTTTGTACAGACGTGTATGAAATCAGTAAAAATGGAGCTAATTTAAAAGCACAACAAGAGATTCATACTCAGCTTTCCCTTTTTGTCAAATTTCACTGTGATGTACTTCACTCTTTTATTCACATTATGCCGACATAAATCCACTTTACCAAAACTGCATGAGCACTTTCAATGCAATAACCCGGCTGATTTATCTGCCCACTATATCAGCAGAACTGAGGTTCAAATTGAGCTATCGCTGCGTATTATCAAATCTCAGAAAAGGCCCTCTGTTGTACTTTCTACAGGAGGTTTCATTAATTTTTGCTCTTCAATTTTTTTCTTACAAGCAGGCATGATTGAAATAATGGATGGATAACAGATAAATGTGCTTAAAGAAGCCTTGAATGTGTTATAAGCAAAGGGTTTGTAATTTGTGAGTAGGCAGACATTAAAACATTTACCATTTGCTGGATAAAATTCTGGCCTATAGTGTATCATTCCTGGACTATGAAAGACCTTTTATGCTAATTACGCCTCTGCCCCTATTTTTGGAATGCACTACTAGTACGTTAACATTTCATTACAGCCTCGTACTCACTGGCTGAGGTAACTCGGCCACAATCTTTTCAATGTTCTTTCCTAAGTTAAAGGTAATCAACTGCTCGGTAAACGGACTCCGGACTACAAATCTGCCCTCAGGAGCCTGGTCTCTTTGATCAATCTCGCACACCAGTTCACCTTTCTCATTCATGCCCAACAAGCGCGTGACACTGGGTTTGATAGTGCGAGGCGTTCTGGGGCATGAAAAACCCCCGAACACTGGCGGACCTCTGGAGTAACTTTAGTGGCAGGTTGCCTGCATTCGGGGCCTTCAATCCAAGGAAGCTTTGATAGGACGAGACTAAGCCAATGACGAGAAGACGTCCTTTGACAGCCAGGTGATCGATGGCCAGTTTGAACATATCTCCCCCCTACAGATTCATAAACCACGTCCAGCCCTTCTGGGGACTCCTTTTGAAGAACAGCAGTGGTGTCCTCGGACTTGTAGTTAACAGGTCGGTCGCAGCCTATCGATTTCAGAAAACGAACTTTCTCGTCAGAAAAGCAGGTGCCGATCACGTGGCAACCAGCTGCTTTGGCAAGTTGGCCAGCAAACTGGCCAGTGCCACCGGCAGTTGCTGTCACCATAATCTTTTGGCCCTCGGAGAGCTCTCCAAGCCCCTTGAGGCCAATGTAAGCCGTTGCACCACTGACGGGCAGTGTAAGGAACTGGGGCTTGATGGATGGCACTGGGATTGCTCTTTTGGTCGGCACAATCATGCATTCAGCAAAAGCCCCTTCTTTCATATCGGCCACAAGTTATCCCACAGAATAGTTGGCACTGGCACTCAGACCCAAGCCTACCACTTCCCCGATCCCTTCAAAGCCAATGTCAACGGAGGTTGATGGGAAGCATTGTATTGGCCAGCAGAGTACTTGATGTCCGATGCATTGTGCCATCAAATCTACAGCAAACAGAAAAATAAAATTATTAGTTATTTGAGATTTTCAATGAATATCATAAATTATATAAGTGCACGTTAAATTTGGGTTCCTTACAATTACACTTTGAAAATCAGTTATATACATTTGTATATGTTATACTGTGTTATGTTTTTCTTTATTCATTCGTGGGATGTGGACGTCGCTGGCGAGGCCAGCATTTATTGCCCATCCCTAATTGCCCTTGAGAAGGTGGTGGTGAGCCGCCGCCTTGAACCGCTGCAGTCCGTGTGGTGAAGGTTCTCCCACAGTGCTGTTAGTAAGGAAGTTCCAGGATTTTGACCCAGCGATGATGAAGGAACGGCGATATATTTCCAAGTCGGGATGGTGTGTGACTTGGAGGGGAACGTGCAGGTGGTGTTGTTCTCATGTGCCTGCTGCCCTTGTCCTTCTAGGTGGTAGAGGTCGCGGGTTTGGGAGGTGCTGTTGAAGAAGCCTTGGCGAGTTGCTGCAGTGCATCCTGTGGATGGTACACACTGCAGCCACTGTGCACCGGTGGTGAAGGGAGTAAATGTTTAGAGTGGTGGATGGGGTGCCAATCAAGTGGGCTGATTTGTCCTGAATGGTATCAAGCCTCTTGAGTGTTGTTGGAGCTGCACTCATCCAGGCAAGTGGAGAGTATTCCATCACACTCCTGACTTGTGCCTTGTAGATGGTGGAAAGGGTTTGGGGAGTCAGGAGGTGAGTCACTCGCCGCAGAATACCCAGCCTCTGACCTGCTCTCGTAGCCACAGTATTTATATGGCTGGTCCAGTTAAGTTTCAGATCAATGGTGACCCTCAGGATATTGATGGTGGGGGATCCGGTGATGGTAATGCTGTTGAATGTCAATGGGAGGTGGTTAGACTCTCTCTTGTTGGAGATGGTCATTGCCTGGCACTTATCTGGCGCGAATGTTACTTGCCACTTATCAGCCCAAGCCTGGATGTTGTCCAGGTCTTGCTGCATGCGGGCACGGACTGCTTCATTATCTGAGGGGTTGCGAATGGAACTGAACACTGTGCGATCATCAGCGAACATCCCCATTTCTGACTTTATGATGGAAGGAAGGTCATTGATGAAGCAGCTGAAGATGGTTGGGCCTAGGACACTACCCTGTGGAACTCCTGCAGCAATGTCCTGGGGCTGAGATGATTGGCCTCCAACAACTGCTACCATCTTCCTTTGTGCAAGGTATGACTCCAGCCACTGGAGAGTTTTCCCTCTGATTCCCATTGACTTCAATTTTACTAGGGCTCCTTGGTGCCACACTCTGTCAAATGCTGCCTTGATGTCAAGGGCAGTCACTCTCACCTCACCTCTGGAATTCAGCTCTTTTGTCCATGTTTGGACCAAGGCTGTAATGAGGTCTGGAGCTGAGTGGTCCTGGCGGAACCCAAACTGAGCATCGATGAACAGGCTATTGGTGAGTAAGTGCTGCTTGATAGCACTGTCGACGACACCTTCCATCACTTTACTGATGATTGAGAGTAGATTGATGGGGCGGTAATTGGCCGGATTGGATTTGTCCTACATTTTGTGAACAGGACATACCTGGGCAATTTTCCACATTGTCGGGTAGATGCCAGTGTTGTAGCTGTACTGGAACAGTTTGGCTAGAGGCGCGGCTAGTTCTGGCTAGTTGTGTGATAACTCATATTACTTATGTTATGCTACATTGGTTTACATGTTATATTACACTCCAATTCTGGCCTTTTGCTTATCCCCTATTTTCCATCGCTCTACCATTGGCGGCCGTGCCTTCAGCTGCCTCGGCCCTAAGCTCTGGAATTCCCTCCCTAAACCTCTCCACCTCTCTCTCTCCTCTTTTAAGTTGCTCCTTAAATCCGAACTCTTTGACCAAGCTTTTGATAACACTCGTGAAGTGCTTTGGGACGTTTTACTACATTAAAGACGCTATATAAATGCAAGTTGTTGTTGTAGTAGTAGTATATGCTACATTGTTAATAAGGTAAAATGGAATATTATATTATGATATAATATATTTTGATATTAAGTTACATTGTCTATTACACTTATAGCATACCTTTATCCTATTAGTTTCACTTTTAAATTATTATAATGTGGTAAATATGAGAAATATGTGGTAATTATGTATTAAGGTATAGATGGTTACATTAATATATTATATGTTACATTAGATTCAGTGCTTTACCATGCAGTGCTACAGTGCTGACAATATTACACTGGACTATGTTGTATATTGTGGTCGGTATGATATTTATCCTGTCCAACCACAACTTTATTTTCGATTGACATCCTGATACTGACAGAAACATGGCTTATGGCCAACAATTCCTTCACCTTAACAGGAGCTTCTCCACTTAATTACACTTTCCACCACCTCCTCTTTTATAGTGGTGTGTGTGTGGTCCTCATTGCTAAGTCACCCAAACCTCCTCCTCTGACACTTTCTCCTATATTGAGCATTTCATTCTCTTTCGTCTCTCACGCACCTCATTTAAAATCCTTGTTGTTTACTACCCACCAACTCACTTTCTAAGATCTCCTCCCTTCTCTTCCCCCTTAGCCTCTGCACCTTGCAACTCTTCATTCTCGACATTTCAATCTACACTGTAACTCCCCCTAGCCCTTCTGTCCTTTCTCAACTCATCCTTTACATAAAGTCCCCCATCCTCGCCACCTCTTGTGGCCTCTCTGAAATCTGAAGTCTTGATCTCCAATGAAGCAATCTTAGACCACTACTTCCTCTCCTTTACCACTCACATCCCTCCACTGATCCCACTATTTTCACCATCTTCCCATGGAAATAGACTCTCCCAAAACCCTTTACAACTTAATTCTCAAATTCCCAGCTCCCTCACCTCATCAAGATGTCTCAGCCACTGTCAACTTACTTGACTTCTCCCTTGCCTCTCCTGTTGACACGCTTGTTCCCAGCCCTGTCCCCCAGTGCAGCCCATATCCTTTCTCGCTTCAAGTCAGAGGGGCGCAATCTTGAATTTTCCTAGAGCACACCTGGCCAGGCCATCAAACACCAGATCTTGCTCAACGATGTCAAGAATTACTGTGCTTCACTCTCCTCAGCTGAAACTGTAACTACTCCAGGATCATCTTGGAGGTCAAGGATAACCCCCTTTTTGCTTGACTAATCACCTCCTTAAACTGTTCTCCACTGACCCCTCTTCCTTCATCTCAAACACCAAGTGAGAAAAGCACATGGATTTCTTTGTCTCTAAGATTGAGACTATCTCCCATGTTTCCTCTCTTTCTCTTGCCTGCAACCCTTTCCCAGTCTCCTAGTCTGAACCTCGGGTGTGTCTGCAATCTCTCTTCCATTTCCCCCTGCTTTCCCCAGCGTCATCTCATTGATGGGATCCATCTCCTACTCCCTTTTCACTCTACTCTTGTCCACTGATCTCTCCTTACTGACTTGCATGCTAGTTGACTTCATCAATGAGATTCCCTTTCCTCAGACACTGTCGCACTCCCCTTCAAAACTGTCAACATCACCCCACTCCTCAAGAAATGCAGCATTGACCCATCCATCCTCTCTAATTACTGTGTCATGTCCAACCTACCTGCCTTCGAACATATATTAATCACCACCCTTGCTTTGACTCCCTGTTTGAATCCCGCTAATCTGGTTTCTACACTTCTCATAAATACCCTAGCCAAAGTCATGAATGACATCCTCCATGACTCTCTCCATAGTGCATTATCCCCTTTTGCCCTCCTGCAACTTTTCACAGCATTTGACATGGTTGACCAAGCCAATCTTTGCCAATGCTTCTCCTCCAGCTCCATAAGAGTTCCCACGCATGGTTCCATTCCTACCTATCCAAACAGTCAATGCATCTCCAGTAATGGCTTCTCTTCCCTCCCTTTCAGCTTCACCTCTGGAGTTTCCCAAGGATCTATCCGTGGCCTTCTCTTTTACCTTGTCTGAATGCTACCCTTTACTGGTATCATCTGCAGGCACGAAGCCAGCTTTATATGTAAGCTGTTGACATATGACTCTACCTCTCCACAATCTCTCTCAAAGCCTCGGCTGTGTCTGTGCTGTCAGACTGCCTATCTGACATCAAGTTTTGGATGAGTCACATCTCTTTGCAGCTCAACATCAACCTTCGCTTTCAGCATCTACCACAAATGCTGCTCTCTTAGTACTGACTCTATCCTCCTCCTCAGCTTCTGCCTCAGGCTGAACCAGACTGTTCACAACGTTGCTGTCCAGTTTGACCCTAAGTTGAACATTAGATCCCACATTCTATTCCCCACCAACAGCACTTACTTTCATCTCTACAACATTACCCACTGCCACCTCATAACCTCAGCTCATCAGATGCTGAAACCCATATACATTCCTTCACCACCCAGACTTGACTCCTCCAATGCTTCCCTTGCTGGCATCCCACTATCCATAAACTACAAATCTTTGCTGCATGTACCCTATAGTAAGTCCTGTTCACCAATCACTCCCATTCTTGTTGATGTATACTGGCTGACCATCCCCCAATGCGTTAAATTTAAATCCTTGCTCCATGTCTTTACGTCCCTCCATGGGCTCACTACCTTACTCTGCATTCTCTTCCAGATCTATATCCCTCTTGAACATTCTGTTCCTGTGCATCCCCTGCCTCTCCCTTCGCCCACCACCAGTGTCAAAGCCTCTAGCTGTCTTGACCCTACTCTGGAACGTCCTCTCTAAGCCTCTTTGCCTCTCCCTCCACCTTTATAAACTGTCTCAATAAAATCTCTTTGACCAAGCCTTCAGCTACACTTCCTAATTTTGCCTGTCCTGGGTCAGTGTTTTTTCCCTTATACAACTTGCATTTATGTAGCGCCTTTAACTTAGTAAAACATCCCAAGGTGTTTCACAAGAGCGTTATCAAACAAAATTTGACACTGAGCTACATAAGGAGATATTAGGACAGGTGACCAAAAGCTTGGTCAAAGAAGTAGGTTTTAAGGAGGGGACAGAGGTGGAGAGGTTAAGGGAGAGAATTCCAGAGCTTCGGGCCCAGACAGCTGAAGGCACGGCCGCCAATAGTGGAGCGCTGAAAATCAGGGATGGCAAGAGGCCAGAATTGGAGGAGCGCAGAGATCTCGGAGGGTTGTAGGGCTGGAGGAGGTTACAGAGATAGGGAGGGGCGAGGCCATGGGGGGATTTGAAATTAAGGATGAGAATTTTAAAATTGAGGCGTTGCCGGACTGGGAGCCAATGTAGGTCAGTGAGCACAGGTCTGTGAAGCACCTAGTAACGTTTCTTTACATTAAAAGCACTATATAAATGTAAATTATGATTATAGATGATCACATAATTAGGAATCTGTCTAGATTTCACTGTCTACTGTAAATACAAAATTGAACTATATCACTGTTAGGTTCTTTGCTCGTTCATTGTTTAGTGAATTTGTTTAATGTTTAACATTTAAAACGAGGTCTTATGTGATGCTCTACTGTTCTTGAAAAGTAGAGTGAGAGCTTATAAATTTCAGTGACTCTAAAATAATAATTACCAGACAGCATTTGCTGTTCATTTCCTGGGCACATTACTAAAAGCTTACCTAGATCTCAAGGCAAGGAGAGACACTCTCAAGGGTATAGGGATTTGGAACTCACCATGAGAATGATCTAAGAAATGAGAGCTGAAATAATCTAAAGAAACAAGGGTATAAAGACTCAAAAAAATGTAAAAATGATGTTATTAAGGGAAGTCAAATATTATGGTACACGTTATGGTACAGATTATGCGATGTGAATGATGTACTTTATTGAGCAATGTTATATGATGGGGATTATTGGGTCAGGTAATGTATTATCCTTGTTATCATTTACAAGTCCCTTCATGGCCTCATCCTCTGCAACCTCTTACACCCCTACATGCCAGTCCGTGACCTTCAATAATCTGATTCTGGCATCCTTCCCTCCTTCCCTCCCTGCCTCCAGCTATCTTGGCCCTATCTCTGCAGCTTCCTCCCTAATCCCCTCCTTTAAAAACCTTCTCAAAACCCACCTTATGGCCTATGCTTTTGGTTAACTCCCCTACTACTGTTCACCATCAGTTTCTCCTCTCTCAAATGCCTCGGAATGTTTTCTACATTAAAGGCACTACGTAAATGCAAGTTGTTGTTGTTATACATTGCCACAAAACTAAGTTGAGAAATTATACTTTAAAATGCAGTTAGAAGAATTTTCAAAATATCAAATCAATAGCATAAAGGGAGAGTGCACTTTCTTGCCTCACTCCAATATTAATTTTATTGAAAAACAAAATTCTCATTTTAACATCATTCAAATAGACTTGTGATAAGCAGTGTATATACAGGTATGTTGCTATTACTATTGATATATCGACAATTAACAACAATAATAAGTGGACGTAGACAAAAAGTGTCAGTTATAAATTGTGTTTTCTCATACAGTTACACCAGGTCGTTTTAGAAAAGTCTGTAGCACCATTCTTAATCCCTTTACTCTTCTGACTGTAACTTAGCAGTTTTTACGTGCTTAATTTGGTTACCAAATTATTAAACAAATGGTCTGATTTACAAGAATCATCCAGGTCAAGTGAACAAAAGCAGCAGATATAATCATGTAACTTTAAATCACAAACTAAAGAGCTGGTCATTAAAAGTTCAGTGAATGTGGCGTCCGATGAAACCATCTGCCATGTTTGCTGATTCCTTGCCTTGCTCCCAAATTCTATTAAAATCAGCAACTATCGGAGAGGAGTCCAAGCAAGTCTTTGGTGCTATTCCCAACCTGCCCCACAATCTTAGCAAATCCCCCATTGAACAGCACTGAGAATTTTTTTTTTGAACCGCTGAAATCTCAGGACTTTGAGGGGTCTGTCCCTTTCTCTCCCTACAATGGGCTGTGAAGTTTAAGGAGGTGAGGTCACACAAGACCAGTGCAGATGAGGGTGGTCCTTTGGCCTATTTTAGTTCATCCATTTAGAAAGATGCCAAGTTTCTCCCCACCTGCCCCCCTCCTCCCCCCCACCACAGTACGACATCCAATTAAATAATTCCAGGGTATTCACCTCCACTATATCTAGTCGTCCAGTTCATGTGTCAATCACTCTTTGGATGAAGAAGAACTTCCTGATACTTGCCTTTTACAAGTTTGAACTTGTGTCCCCACATCCTACCTCTTTGACCAAGCTTTTGGTCACCTGTCGTAATATCTCTTTATGTGGCTCGGTGTTTTCTGATAATCCTCCCGTGAAGCACCTTGGGACGTTTTACTACGTTAAAGGCGCTGTATAAATGCAAGTTGTTGTTGTTGTACTTGCGTAATTTAGTTTGAAGTAACTTTCCGGATCTACCTTTTCCATACTGTTTATCGTCTTACAAACCTCCTGAGTTGCCGCCTTTCGAGGATGAAAAGCCAAAGTTTCTCTGGTCCTTTCTCGTACCTTATGCCTCTGACGTGAGCAATCAGCCCCTTGACTCTTCTCTCAACTGCCTCCAGCACTTGAATATCATCTCCCTTGTGTCCTGGTGATCAGAACAGGATACAGTATTCAAGGTGTACTCGGACGAGGGCACTCTACAGTGTGAGCATGTCTTCCTCTGCCTTGTACTTTTGAATATATAGTTCAGCACTCTGTTTGCTTCGTTGATTGCTGTTTTGCAGTGGTTGGACATATTGGGGATCTGGTCTCCTAGGACTATTATGTCCTTGGCTATTTCTGCACAATTCATGGACTATGTGTGCTGCCTATCATTTTTCCTATGTACAATACTTTGCACGTGTCCGTATTAAATTCCAGCTGCCATTGTTCCACACGCTTACATATTCTGTCCAATTGTCACGCTCAGTCTGGTCTCATCTGCAGTGGGAGTGGAAAAGGAGACAGGATAAAAAGGGTTAAAAAAAAATCACAAACAAAAAAGGGAAAAAAAATGGAAATATGAGGAGAATTTTTCTTTTTATAAAAGCTAGTTAAGAAAGGATGGGATTACCGGAGGAGGGAGAAAATTAGACACCGAGGAGGAAAAGTAACAAAGATGAAATAAACAGGAAGTTCCACAAAGTGAATCACCTGATGGTAAAAATGAATGAGGCTCCAGTTGGTTCTATACTGAAGTTATCCATGTAGACCTACACACTTTAAATTTCAGATCATGTCCAACAGGAATACTCCTCCCAAAAACCTCCCACACCTCCTGAAACTCGAGCCACAAAATGGGGAAACATAACAGGGGGGGAGGTGGGGGAGGGGGGAATCCTGGGCCGACGAGCCTCTCAAACCCCTCGTCACCTGCAGACGGCAGCTCAGTGGACTCTTGCCTCTCCTCTAGATTGTGATGTGATCCAGAGGGAGTTATCAGACTATCAGAAAGCTGCATAAATCAAAGAGCAGATGAGGCATTTGGCCTTGTTTCGACAGAAAACTGACAGAAAACAGAAACAGGATTGCAGAGTTGGAGGAGTGGCTGTCTGGCATGGAAAACTGATTAACTGCCTTGAAGGAAATTGATGCGCTGAAAATAAAAAGTAAGCCAGCGGTGGTTTGATAACAAAAATAGATGATTTGGAGAATGATTCTGGCAGGAGCGATTTCCTTTTAATAGGCATGCCAGAGCGGGCAGAGGGGGAGAATACTAGGGCTTATCTCCAGGATATCCTAACTGGGCTTCTGGGATTGCTAGAATCTCCAAAACCGGAATCCGAGTGGGTACAATGCTCATTGCAGCCACAAAAACACATCCACAAGACAGGCAACGTGATATCATCTTTAAGGCAGCGTAAAAGAAAGTTTTTAAAAAAATAAAGACTCAAGCTTTGGTCAAATGTCAGTCAATGGTGGTGCAGTGTTGGAAGCACTGTGTTGATGTAAATGGCAATGTAATGTTTGAATGTCTTTGCGAAATGACAGTGTGGTTTTCGAGTATCTATCAAGTACTGTGTGATGTCAGACAATCAGTGTCTATGGCACTGCATATATCTCCAGCAGTGTGAGGTGGAATGGATGTGTCAGGTGAGGCAGTGTGAGGTTAGAGGTCAGGGGCATGATTTTAGCTGGGAGCCAGGAACCCAGGCCGTCCCGAGAGATTCGCGTGGGGAACCCGGAAGCCGAATGAGGGCATCGCAATCTGCGAACGCAGCTTGATTGAAGGCCAAGTATTTATGCTTCCGGGTTACCCACCAGATTAACAGGCTGTCGGAAGGGAAAGGAGACGCGAATCAGAGAGGGGGGGCTGTGGAACAAATCGGAGTGGGGTTGGGGTGGGGGGACATGGACAGTATCAGGGGAACCCTGAGGATCGGGGAGTCCAGCATCGTGGGGTCGAGGATCGGGGGAGGGGGGGGGATCGGTCGATCCCGGGGTCCTGTCGGCCAGGTGAGCTTGTTGGGCCTGGATGAAGCACTCCTGCTCCTCCGGGCCCACAAGCAGTGCAATAAAGGCCCTCACCTCATGGATCCGGCCCTTCCCGCCTGCTCTCACCTGACGTGATTCGGAAGTGATGGGAAACCCAAACAGGTAACGTTAAATTCATTTTACTTTTGTAGACATAAAAAATAAAGTAGCTCAACTGGTTCAATGAGGTACATTGCTCCTTTAAGTATCGGCCCGCCAGCTGAAAGGGGGGGGGGGAGGGGCGAGGCTTCCTGGTGTCTGTTGTGCGCACAGGACCAAACGCGTCTGGGTTACGTCCGGAAGAGGGCACGTTGGAGCCAGGATTCGATCCCACTCCAAAATACTATTATTTTAATCTCCCATTAATCCCCAACTCACCCGTTGTTGGGAGTTAAAATTATCTCCCCCCCCCCCCCCCCATGCGTCTATGACAGTGTGAGGTTGCAGTTCATGTGCCTCTGGTAGCGTGAGGTTAAAGTTCATATGCCTTCGACAGTGTGAGGTCGGAGTGTCTGTGGGTGACGGTGTGAGGTCGGAGTGTCTGTCGATGACGGTGTGAGGTCGGAGTGTCTGTCGATGACGGTGTGAGGTCGGAGTGTCTGTCGGTGACGGTGTGAGGTCGGAGTGTCTGTGGGTGACGGTGTGAGGTCGGAGTGTCTGTCGATGACGGTGTGAGGTCGGAGTGTCTGTGGGTGACGGTGTGAGGTCGGAGTGTCTGTCGATGACGGTGTGAGGTCGGAGTGTCTGTGGGTGACGGTGTGAGGTCGGAGTGTCTGTGGGTGACGTTGTGAGGTCGGAGTGTCTGTGGGTGACGGTGTGAGGTCGGAGTGTCTGTCGATGACGGTGTGAGGTCGGAGTGTCTGTGGGTGACGGTGTGAGGTCGGAGTGTCTGTGGATGACGGTGTGAGGTCGGAGTGTCTGTCGATGACGGTGTGAGGTCGGAGTGTCTGTGGGTGACAGTGTGAGGTCGGAGTGTCTGTGGATGACGGTGTGAGGTCGGAGTGTCTGTGGATGACGGTGTGAGGTCGGAGTGTCTGTGGGTGACGGTGTGAGGTCGGAGTGTCTGTGGATGACGGTGTGAGGTCGGAGTGTCTGTGGATGACGGTGTGAGGTCGGAGTGTCTGTGGATGACGGTGTGAGGTCGGAGTGTCTGTGGATGACGGTGTGAGGTCGGAGTGTCTGTGGATGACGGTGTGAGGTCGGAGTGTCTGTGGATGACGGTGTGAGGTCGGAGTGTCTGTGGGTGACGGTGTGAGGTCGGAGTGTCTGTGGGTGACGGTGTGAGGTCGGAGTGTCTGTCGATGACGGTGTGGGGTCGGAGTGTCTGTGGGTGACGGTGTGAGGTCGGAGTGTCTCTCGATGACGGTGTGAGGTCGGAGTGTCTGTGGGTGACGGTGTGAGGTCGGAGTGTCTGTGGGTGACGGTGTGAGGTCGGAGTGTCTGTGGGTGACGGTGTGAGGTCGGAGTGTCTCTCGATGACGGTGTGAGGTCGGAGTGTCTGTCGATGACGGTGTGAGGTCGGAGTGTCTGTGGGTGACGGTGTGAGGTCGGAGTGTCTCTCGATGACGGTGTGAGGTCGGAGTGTCTGTGGGTGACGGTGTGAGGTCGGAGTGTCTGTGGGTGACGGTGTGAGGTCGGAGTGTCTGTCGATGACGGTGTGAGGTCGGAGTGTCTGTCGATGACGGTGTGAGGTCGGAGTGTCTGTGGGTGACGGTGTGAGGTCGGAGTGTCTGTGGGTGACGGTGTGAGGTCGGAGTGTCTGTGGGTGACGGTGTGAGGTCGGAGTGTCTCTCGATGACGGTGTGAGGTCGGAGTGTCTGTCGATGACGGTGTGAGGTCGGAGTGTCTGTGGGTGACGGTGTGAGGTCGGAGTGTCTGTGGGTGACGGTGTGAGGTCGGAGTGTCTGTCGATGACGGTGTGAGGTCGGAGTGTCTGTGGATGACGGTGTGAGGTCGGAGTGTCTGTGGGTGACGGTGTGAGGTCGGAGTGTCTGTGGGTGACGGTGTGAGGTCGGAGTGTCTGTGGGTGACGGTGTGAGGTCGGAGTGTCTGTCGATGACGGTGTGAGGTCGGAGTGTCTGTGGGTGACGGTGTGAGGTCGGAGTGTCTGTCGATGACGGTGTGAGGTCGGAGTGTCTGTGGGTGACGGTGTGAGGTCGGAGTGTCTGTGGGTGACGGTGTGAGGTCGGAGTGTCTGTCGATGACGGTGTGAGGTCGGAGTGTCTCTCGATGACGGTGTGAGGTCGGAGTGTCTGTCGATGACGGTGTGAGGTCGGAGTGTCTGTGGGTGACGGTGTGAGGTCGGAGTGTCTCTCGATGACGGTGTGAGGTCGGAGTGTCTGTGGGTGACGGTGTGAGGTCGGAGTGTCTGTGGGTGACGGTGTGAGGTCGGAGTGTCTCTCGATGACGGTGTGAGGTCGGAGTGTCTGTCGATGACGGTGTGAGGTCGGAGTGTCTGTGGGTGACGGTGTTAGGTCGGAGTGTCTGTGGATGACGGTGTGAGGTCGGAGTGTCTGTGGGTGACGGTGTGAGGTCGGAGTGTCTGTCGATGACGGTGTGAGGTCGGAGTGTCTGTGGGTGACGGTGTGAGGTCGGAGTGTCTGTGGGTGACGGTGTGAGGTCGGAGTGTCTGTGGGTGACGGTGTGAGGTCGGAGTGTCTGTCGATGACGGTGTGAGGTCGGAGTGTCTGTGGGTGACGGTGTGAGGTCGGAGTGTCTGTGGATGACGGTGTGAGGTCGGAGTGTCTGTGGGTGACGGTGTGAGGTCGGAGTGTCTGTGGGTGACGGTGTGAGGTCGGAGTGTCTCTCGATGACTGTGTGAGGTCGGAGTGTCTGTCGATGACGGTGTGAGGTCGGAGTGTCTGTGGATGACGGTGTGAGGTCGGAGTGTCTGTGGGTGACGGTGTGAGGTCGGAGTGTCTGTCGATGACGGTGTGAGGTCGGAGTGTCTGTCGATGACGGTGTGAGGTCGGAGTGTCTGTCGATGACGGTGTGAGGTCGGAGTGTCTGTGGGTGACGGTGTGAGGTCGGAGTGTCTGTGGATGACGGTGTGAGGTCGGAGTGTCTGTCGGTGACGGTGTGAGGTCGGAGTGTCTGTCGATGACGGTGTGAGGTCGGAGTGTCTGTCGGTGACGGTGTGAGGTCGGAGTGTCTGTCGATGACGGTGTGAGGTCGGAGTGTCTGTCGATGACGGTGTGAGGTCGGAGTGTCTGTGGGTGACGGTGTGAGGTCGGAGTGTCTGTGGGTGACGGTGTGAGGTCGGAGTGTCTGTGGGTGACGGTGTGAGGTCGGAGTGTCTGTGGGTGACGGTGTGAGGTCGGAGTGTCTCTCGATGACGGTGTGAGGTCGGAGTGTCTGTGGGTGACGGTGTGAGGTCGGAGTGTCTGTGGATGACGGTGTGAGGTCGGAGTGTCTGTCGATGACGGTGTGAGGTCGGAGTGTCTGTGGATGACGGTGTGAGGTCGGAGTGTCTGTGGGTGACGGTGTGAGGTCGGAGTGTCTGTCGATGACGGTGTGAGGTCGGAGTGTCTGTCGATGACGGTGTGAGGTCGGAGTGTCTGTCGATGACGGTGTGAGGTCGGAGTGTCTGTGGGTGACGGTGTGAGGTCGGAGTGTCTGTGGGTGACGGTGTGAGGTCGGAGTGTCTGTCGATGACGGTGTGAGGTCGGAGTGTCTGTGGGTGACGGTGTGAGGTCGGAGTGTCTGTCGATGACGGTGTGAGGTCGGAGTGTCTGTGGGTGACGGTGTGAGGTCGGAGTGTCTGTGGGTGACGGTGTGAGGTCGGAGTGTCTGTGGGTGACGGTGTGAGGTCGGAGTGTCTGTCGATGACGGTGTGAGGTCGGAGTGTCTGTCGATGACGGTGTGAGGTCGGAGTGTCTGTGGGTGACGGTGTGAGGTCGGAGTGTCTCTCGATGACGGTGTGAGGTCGGAGTGTCTCTCGATGACGGTGTGAGGTCGGAGTGTCTCTCGATGACGGTGTGAGGTCGGAGTGTCTCTCGATGACGGTGTGAGGTCGGAGTGTCTGTGGGTGACGGTGTGAGGTCGGAGTGTCTGTGGGTGACGGTGTGAGGTCGGAGTGTCTCTCGATGACGGTGTGAGGTCGGAGTGTCTGTGGGTGACAGTGTGAGGTCGGAGTGTCTGTCGATGACGGTGTGAGGTCGGAGTGTCTGTCGATGACGGTGTGAGGTCGGAGTGTCTGTCGATGACGGTGTGAGGTCGGAGTGTCTGTGGGTGACGGTGTGAGGTCGGAGTGTCTGTGGGTGACGGTGTGAGGTCGGAGTGTCTGTGGGTGACGGTGTGAGGTCGGAGTGTCTGTCGATGACGGTGTGAGGTCGGAGTGTCTCTCGATGACGGTGTGAGGTCGGAGTGTCTGTGGGTGACGGTGTGAGGTCGGAGTGTCTGTGGGTGACGGTGTGAGGTCGGAGTGTCTGTGGGTGACGGTGTGAGGTCGGAGTGTCTGTCGATGACGGTGTGAGGTCGGAGTGTCTGTCGATGACGGTGTGAGGTCGGAGTGTCTGTGGGTGACGGTGTGAGGTCGGAGTGTCTCTCGATGACGGTGTGAGGTCGGAGTGTCTGTGGGTGACGGTGTGAGGTCGGAGTGTCTGTCGATGACGGTGTGAGGTCGGAGTGTCTGTCGATGACGGTGTGAGGTCGGAGTGTCTGTGGGTGACGGTGTGAGGTCGGAGTGTCTGTGGGTGACGGTGTGAGGTCGGAGTGTCTGTCGGTGACGGTGTGAGGTCGGAGTGTCTGTCGATGACGGTGTGAGGTCGGAGTGTCTGTGGGTGACGGTGTGAGGTCGGAGTGTCTGTGGGTGACGGTGTGAGGTCGGAGTGTCTGTGGGTGACGGTGTGAGGTCGGAGTGTCTGTGGGTGACGGTGTGAGGTCGGAGTGTCTGTGGGTGACGGTGTGAGGTCGGAGTGTCTCTCGATGACGGTGTGAGGTCGGAGTGTCTCTCGATGACGGTGTGAGGTCGGAGTGTCTCTCGATGACGGTGTGAGGTCGGAGTGTCTGTGGGTGACGGTGTGAGGTCGGAGTGTCTGTGGGTGACGGTGTGAGGTCGGAGTGTCTGTGGGTGACGGTGTGAGGTCGGAGTGTCTGTGGATGACGGTGTGAGGTCGGAGTGTCTGTGGGTGACGGTGTGAGGTCGGAGTGTCTGTCGATGACGGTGTGAGGTCGGAGTGTCTGTGGGTGACGGTGTGAGGTCGGAGTGTCTGTGGGTGACGGTGTGAGGTCGGAGTGTCTGTCGATGACGGTGTGAGGTCGGAGTGTCTGTGGGTGACGGTGTGAGGTCGGAGTGTCTGTGGGTGACGGTGTGAGGTCGGAGTGTCTCTCGATGACGGTGTGAGGTCGGAGTGTCTGTCGATGACGGTGTGAGGTCGGAGTGTCTGTGGGTGACGGTGTGAGGTCGGAGTGTCTCTCGATGACGGTGTGAGGTCGGAGTGTCTCTCGATGACGGTGTGAGGTCGGAGTGTCTGTGGATGACGGTGTGAGGTCGGAGTGTCTGTGGGTGACGGTGTGAGGTCGGAGTGTCTGTGGGTGACGGTGTGAGGTCGGAGTGTCTGTGGGTGACGGTGTGAGGTCGGAGTGTCTGTGGGTGACGGTGTGAGGTCGGAGTGTCTGTGGGTGACGGTGTGAGGTCGGAGTGTCTGTCGATGACGGTGTGAGGTCGGAGTGTCTGTGGGTGACGGTGTGAGGTCGGAGTGTCTGTCGGTGACGGTGTGAGGTCGGAGTGTCTCTCGATGACGGTGTGAGGTCGGAGTGTCTGTGGGTGACGGTGTGAGGTCGGAGTGTCTCTCGATGACGGTGTGAGGTCGGAGTGTCTGTGGGTGACGGTGTGAGGTCGGAGTGTCTGTGGGTGACGGTGTGAGGTCGGAGTGTCTGTCGATGACGGTGTGAGGTCGGAGTGTCTGTGGGTGACGGTGTGAGGTCGGAGTGTCTGTGGATGACGGTGTGAGGTCGGAGTGTCTGTCGATGACGGTGTGAGGTCGGAGTGTCTGTGGGTGACAGTGTGAGGTCGGAGTGTCTGTCGATGACGGTGTGAGGTCGGAGTGTCTGTGGGTGACGGTGTGAGGTCGGAGTGTCTGTGGGTGACGGTGTGAGGTCGGAGTGTCTGTGGGTGACGGTGTGAGGTCGGAGTGTCTGTGGGTGACGGTGTGAGGTCGGAGTGTCTGTGGATGACGGTGTGAGGTCGGAGTGTCTCTCGATGACGGTGTGAGGTCGGAGTGTCTGTGGGTGACGGTGTGAGGTCGGAGTGTCTGTGGATGACGGTGTGAGGTCGGAGTGTCTGTCGATGACGGTGTGAGGTCGGAGTGTCTGTGGGTGACGGTGTGAGGTCGGAGTGTCTGTGGGTGACGGTGTGAGGTCGGAGTGTCTGTGGGTGACGGTGTGAGGTCGGAGTGTCTGTCGGTGACGGTGTGAGGTCGGAGTGTCTGTCGATGACGGTGTGAGGTCGGAGTGTCTGTGGGTGACGGTGTGAGGTCGGAGTGTCTGTGGGTGACGGTGTGAGGTCGGAGTGTCTGTCGATGACGGTGTGAGGTCGGAGTGTCTGTGGGTGACGGTGTGAGGTCGGAGTGTCTGTGGGTGACGGTGTGAGGTCGGAGTGTCTGTCGGTGACGGTGTGAGGTCGGAGTGTCTGTGGGTGACGGTGTGAGGTCGGAGTGTCTGTCGATGACGGTGTGAGGTCGGAGTGTCTGTGGGTGACGGTGTGAGGTCGGAGTGTCTGTGGGTGACGGTGTGAGGTCGGAGTGTCTGTCGATGACGGTGTGAGGTCGGAGTGTCTGTGGATGACGGTGTGAGGTCGGAGTGTCTGTCGATGACGGTGTGAGGTCGGAGTGTCTGTGGATGACGGTGTGAGGTCGGAGTGTCTGTGGGTGACGGTGTGAGGTCGGAGTGTCTGTGGGTGACGGTGTGAGGTCGGAGTGTCTGTGGGTGACGGTGTGAGGTCGGAGTGTCTGTCGATGACGGTGTGAGGTCGGAGTGTCTGTGGGTGACAGTGTGAGGTCGGAGTGTCTGTCGATGACGGTGTGAGGTCGGAGTGTCTGTGGGTGACGGTGTGAGGTCGGAGTGTCTCTCGATGACGGTGTGAGGTCGGATTGTCTGGTCCAATGCAAATTAATTCATTGCACTTTGTGATGTCAGATTTTGTGTCTTTGTAAGTGGACCATGTGGTTTTAGAAAGCAAAATATACCCTTTTCTTGTCTCAGTTTTAAAAAAAATCATGTTTTTTCAATCTCAGTTGGTTTCAATGAAATATCCCTCTTCCGAAGTATTGATCAGTGTCAATAATTGCCAATGAAATTGAACATGAACAGCCCTCGATGCACTGGCCTCGGTTTCTTGCCCCTCCGCCTTCCCCCTTGAATGAGACCCATCTCTGCGGGGAGGAGATCCTTCTGCTTTCCACAGCAATGCCTCACTGACCCAGATGATTGTTCTGGCCTTGGTGGGGGGGTCATTATCATATTTAGGTCAAGCTCCCTGGCCATTGTTGGGGAGTCCCGCCTCTTGGGCCTGTGCGAGACAGTGCTCTTTGAGACCTTACGTATGGCCCTGGCCGCAAGTCGATTTCCTGCCGCCGCTCCCATTGACTACTGAATGTTGGATCTCTGGGCCCAAAAGCCAGCGCCTGCGTCCAGTGTTCCTGGGGTGCAAGTGGTGAGAAACATGTTCGCCTCATTTGCATCAAGTTACCTTCCCGTCTTTCGGATGTTGAACCGAGACCCCGTCTGTCCTCTCAAGCGGACATAAGAGATCCCGTTGCACTATTTCGAAGAGCAGGGGAGTTCTCCCGGTGTCCTGGCCAATAGTTAATCCCTCTACCAACATCACTGAAACAGATTATCTCATTGCTGTTTGTGGGACCTTGCTGTGCGCAAATTGGATGCCGCGTTTCCTACATTACAACAGTGACTGCACTTCAAAAGTACTTCATTGGCTGTAAAGTGCTATGGGATGTCCTGAGATGCTATGCAAATGCAAGTTCTTTCTTTCTTTATGCCTGCCTACAAACGGGACCCTCCCCTAGAAAACAGTGGGTATGTGGTGGTGCACAAGCCCCGAATAGCTTTCCACCACAGGGTCTGTCAGCCTAGGCCGTGGTGTTTAATGCTGTTCAATTAAATATTGATGGGCAGTTTTAGTGTCGCTACCAGCCCGTTTGTGCTCAAAAAATAAGGACGTCGGTCGCAGGGCCAAAATCGCCAGTCGAATTGAAGCACCTACTTGTTGTCCGCCCTTTGTGGATGGATCTTAGTCCAGGCGGCCCGAGATTCCCTCCAGAAACCGGCGGGAGCCTCATGAATACATAGGAACAGGAGTAGGCCATTCAGCCTCTCGAGCCTGTTCCTCCCTTCAATTAGATCATAGCTGATCTGTATCTTAACTCCATTTACCTGCCTTGGTTCCGTAACCCTTAATACCCTTGCCTAACAAAAATCTATCAATCTCAGTTTTGAAATTTTTAATTGACCCCCCCAGCCTCAAAAGATTTTTGGGGGAGAGAGTTCCAGATTTCCACTACCCTTTGTGTGAAGAAATGCTTCCTGACATCACCTCTTGCTCTAATTTTATGGTTATGCCCCCTTGTTCTGGACTTCCCCACCAGAGGAAATAGTTTCTCCCTATTTCCGCCATCAGATTGGCAGGAGTGTGTTTCACGCTGGCAGCTCGCCACATTCATTTAAATGGGCCTGTATCAAAAATGATACAGGCCCAAACACTGACTCCTTCGGGCTGGCAGAACACATGCCTCTGCTCACCTTCCCTCCCAATTAATGCTCTCACCTTCCCGTCCAATTAATGCTCTCACCTTCCCTCCCAATTAATGCTCTCACCTTACCTCCCAATTAATGCTCTCACCTTCTTGCCCAATTAATGCTCTCACCTTCCCGTCCAATTAATGCTCTCACCTTCCCTCCCAATTAATGCTCTCACCTTCCCTCCCAATTAATGCTCTCACCTTCCCTCCCAATTAATGCTCTCACCTTCCCTCCCAATTAATGCTCTCACCTTCCCTCCCAATTAATGCTCTCACCTTCCCGCCCAATTAATGCTCTCACCTTCCCGCCCAATTAATGCTCTCACCTTCCCGCCCAATTAATGCTCTCACCTTCCCGCCCAATTAATGCTCTCACCTTCCCGCCCAATTAACTCCTCCAGAAATAGTTTCCCTCTATCTACTCTATCAACTCCTTTAATCATCTCAAACACCTCAATTAGATCATCCATTAATCTTCTATATTCAATGGAGTACAAGCCTAGTCTCTGCAGCCTGTCCTCATAATTTAACCCTTTTAGCCGCGGTCAAATGACATTAGGGGTTGCCAACTCTGGTTGGACATATTCCTGGAGGTTTCATTATATGATCTCCTGCCCCCAACAGCCCCGCCCCCACACTCCCACCATTGGTCGCCCAACATGTCCATCCTCGCAGCGCACTGCCTCCCCACAACAATCGGAAAGCGAACAGGCTTTTAATTACCTGATTGGATGATGCCTGACTTGACAGTCAAACAGCCTTTTCATCCCATCTCCAATATTTTTGTAACTAATAAATGAAAGCGTTCAAAGAAAATGAAAAAAAAAATCTCTCACAATTTTATTTAATGCCCCCTATGCTTTTTCTCCTGGGTTTTTGTTTGTGACAGTGTCCTGAAGATTAATCTTTAATTCCTGGAGACTCCAGGACAATCCTGGAGGGTGGGCAACCCTTGATGACGTACTTACGATCCTGATACTATTTCGGCTCTGCCCTCATTGCTACAGCCAGTTCCTGAACTCGCCCACAAACCACGGGTGGTAGGGACTTAGGGAGCAGCCATTTTGAGCATTCTTTGAAGGGATCCTCAGCTGCAGTCGGGGATGACTGGAAGCAGGAGTGGCACTCATCTTTACCAGCAGTCGCTTACGGATTT
The DNA here is from genome assembly GCF_035084215.1 of Heptranchias perlo. Taxonomy (NCBI): domain Eukaryota; kingdom Metazoa; phylum Chordata; class Chondrichthyes; order Hexanchiformes; family Hexanchidae; genus Heptranchias; species Heptranchias perlo. The sequence goes on from NC_090327.1 coordinate 123,388,741, forward strand.
TGAGCCGTAAAAGCTTCCAGTATTCAATCTCCTCGCTACTGTCGGTCCTGCAGACGTTTTTTCTACCGTCATAAGCCACTGCTTCCTTCTCAGTCATGATGCTTCCACCCCCTAACCTTTAAAGTGCCGCTGCAGGCCCATCAGAATCGGCAAGCCCTGCTAGATTTTCCGCCATCCGATCGGCAGGAGTGTGTTTCACGCTGGCAGCTCGCCACATTCATTTAAATGAGGCCCAAATGCTGACTCCTTCGGGCCGGCAGAATACATGCCTCTGCTCACCTTCCCTCCCAATTAATACTCTCCCCTTCCCGCCCAATTAATGCTCTCACCTTCCCTCCCAATTAATGCTCTCCCCTTCCCTCCCAGTTAATGCTCTCATCTTTCCTCCCAATTAATGCTCCCCCCTTCCTGCCCAATTAATGCTCTCATCTTTCCTCCCAATTAATGCTCTCCCCTTCCCGCCCAATTAATGCTCTCACCTTCCCGCCCAATTAATGCTCTCCCCTTCCCGCCCAATTAATGCTGTGCGAAAACCATCCTCTGTAATGTGTAGGAACTGACACCCATCATTAGCGTATTTGTAATAAATAATATTTTATGTTATGAAGAATTTTGATAGAGTGGATAGGGAGAAACAGTTTGCACTGGTAAGAGGGTCGGTAACCAAAGGACACAGATTAAGGAAATTGGCAAAAGAACCAGAGGGGAGATGAGGAGGATTTTTTTTTACACAGCGAGTTGTTACGTGGAATGTGCTGCCTGACAGTGGTGGAAGCAGAATAGTGACTTTCAAAAGTAAATTGGATAAATACTTGCAAAGGAAAAATGTACAGGGCTATGGGGAAAGAGTGGGGGTGGGGGTGGGGGGAGTGGGGTGGGGGTGGGGGTGGGAGGAGTGGGACTATTCGGATAACTTTTTCAAAGAGCCGGCACAGGCACCATGGGACGAATGGCCTCATACTGTGCTGTACGATTCTATAAGATCTATGTCACTGTCAAAGTATGCATTGTGTTGCGGTTGACTCAGTGAAAGGCAATAATTATCCTCCTGAAAGGTGAATCCCAAAATTAGGCATGAATCCAATAAAGCCCAGAAACATTGACATCAGTATACTGCAGTTCTGGTGTGATGCAGCCAGTCACTCTCCCTGGGTATGCGAACCAGTAATCCAGAGGCCTGGACTAATAATGCAGAGAACGTGAGTTCAAATCCCACCATGAACAGTTTGAGAATTAGAATTCAGTTTAATAAATCTGGAAATAAAAGCTGTTATCAGTAAGAGTGGCCATGAAGCTGTCGGATTGTCGTAAAAATCCAACTGGCTCACTGTAGGGAAGGGAACCCGCCGTACTAACCCAGTCTGGCCTATATGTGACTCCAGTCCCACAGCGACGTGGTTGACTTTAACTGCCCTCTAAAGTGGCCTCGCAAGGGACTTAGTTGTATCCAGGGCAACTAGGGATGGGTAATAAATGTCGGCCTTGCCAGCGATGCCCACATCCCGAGATGTTTCATGGTGGGTCGGCGGGGGGGGGGGGGGTTGCTGAAGAAGCAGTGAAGGATTTGGGGCAACTCATTTTAGCGGTACATTTTATGAAGACAGTTGTGAGCATTTATTATTTAGTTAAAATATTTTATTTGTTTTAACTGATGGAAGCTAAATATTCCTGGTAAGGTTTTGTACTTGACCCCAAAAAGCAAATATTTGCTTGCAGCTGATTTCACCAAAATCTTTCATCTAAATTCAGAAAAAGAATAAAAGTTTGAAAATCAGAAGGCCTATAGATATTATGCTGTCTTGTGTCTTGTGACAGTCTATGGTACTTTGTCACATCACATTATGCTTGCATTATGCTATGTTGTATACTGTATTTTATATGTATCATACATTATACCATGGGCCAAAGGCAGGTATATGGAGTTAGATCACAGATCAGCCATGATCTTATCAAATGGCGGAGCAGACACGAGGGGCTGAATGGCCGACTCCTGTTCCTATGTTCCTGTGTGTTCTATTTGCTGTGCCGTAACTATGTAACATCTTAGTTTACCTACATGCAGTGCAAACTTCACACGGATAACATAAATTTTATACTTTTACAGTCTAAAGTATTTGTGCAACATCACAACGTCTGATTAACACCACTGCATTTGCAAAATATTTTGAAATTTCCTGCTTTTTATCCAAGTAAAAGAAAAAATCAGCACTATAAATGAATCAATTTGTTTCTCTGTTCGAATACAGGGAATGTTGCATCTTGTGCAGTGAAATCTGAATTTAATCTTACGTGTGACAAAGACCTTATGAATATCTGCAATTGTGATAAAATACATGTTGTACTGTACTATAAGATGTCCTACATAAGTTTAAACTGTATGGTTGTATAAAATCTCAGCTGTAACAGTAATCCTAGTCAAGTTCCATGAGGCAGTATGGTGTTTGGAGACTTTTATTCAGGGGCAGCCATGTATTGTCACTGAATAAAAGATTAATGTGTCAGCTAGTTTCTCTGAAGGAAGTAGAGGAAAGCAAGGCATGATTTCCTGGTATGTTTTGCATTACATCACATCACATTATGGCTTACGTAATGTCTCATATTGTTTCATGTATTTATTATGCTTAGGACACCAGACTTGCTTATACTGTATTTAATATTTTATGGTGCAAATGACGTCTTTCACGTAAGCAGGAATGTGCAATTTGTCCAGGAACTAGCAAGGTTTACTTTTCTAGTCTCTCTCAATCCAGGCCATGGAGGGGGGCGTTACAGTTAAAATGAAATACAGATGGAAATATTTAATCTTTCCGATACAAGAGTTAAAGTCATTCAAAGAAGAGATTCCTAAGCTTGCATAATCGAAATATTAAACATCTTCCACCAGTAGATCAGTTCTTAAAAATAACAGACTTCCACACAAAATTGATTTTTTTTCCCCCCCCTCCAATTTCCTTCCCTTTGCTGAAGGGGTTCGGTTCCTTGAGGCCAGAAGTGCTCTAGTGCCACACCCGAGTGGTCACTTCATGTGTGGGCCTTGACACTGAGTGCTAGTGGACAACTCAATGATGCAGTGGCTGAAGGCATAGTGAAGCCTGATTGTGTTCTCACCCATTGCTGGACAGCAATCAAGATCAAGAACGCTGGCTGGGCTGATTAGTATTTGTCCCTTTGTCCCTCTGTCGTCGCTGTGCTAGCTGAGATCAGTCAACTTGGTACAGACCAGCACCGAGCCTGAGACCTTCCCGGTATACATTAACCCACTAAGCCGTCAGGGGAAATGTTTTTGGCATTCTTAACAAGTGGAACCAAAATTATTAGCTTAAAATTACATTTTCTGCTCAGAGTTCCAATTACTGTATTGAAAGGCTACAATTCTGGCCTCTTGCGCATCCCCGATTTTCATCGCTCCAGTATTGGTGGCCGAACCTTCGGGTGCCTAGGCTCTAAGCCCTGGATTTCCCTTCTAAACCGCTCCACCTTTAAGACGCTCCTTAAAAAACCTACCTCTTTGACTAAGCTTTTGGTCACCTGTCCTAATATCTCATGTGGCTCGGTATCAAGTTTTGTTTTATAACGCTCCTGCAAAGTGCCTTGGGACATTTTACTACGTTAAAGGGCCCTGTATGTTGTTGTGATTTTAATTCCTTTTTCATGTCCCTTCTCATTTTTTTCTGTCTTCGTTCTTGGCAACTGCTTCCACCATTTCCCTAGGATCCTTCTTATAGAATAATTGCTGGATTGAAATGTGTAGCATACTGAAATTAGTAATGGAACCACTTAGACCAACATTTCAGTAATTTAGGAATACTTTGATATGCTGATCCAAAATGGTTGGGTGGATTAGATTCAGCCTTCAGGCCATTTATTAGGCACCAGTATTCTTAACGTCCAGTGGGGAATGTTGTTTGTAAAAGCCATGAACTGAATAATGGAGGTGTAATCATGAATAAATATTCTGGACCTTTCCTTGATTACCTTTGGAGATCGGAAAATTTTATGTCAAACTTTTCCTCAATGAATGGGGTGGCGTCCATGATAGGGTAACTCATGCATGGTCTGTGGAAGATGTGGCCTTGATGGGGTTCTTGTTCCATATGTAATGGTTGCAGGCTCTGTACCTTGTCATGCTCTAAGATATGCCCATATTATATCTTCTCAGATGAATTTTAGCTGAGCTAAATATGACAAATTTAAACTGATTTCTGTTGACTGCTTTTTAGAAGGGGTTTCTTTTGTCTGTGTGTACGTCTGTCTGTCTGTCTGTCTAGGTGGGGTAGAGCTAATACACATCACTGCCTCAAGTCATTACATGTTAAATTGCAACAGAGTTATTGAATGCAGATGCCTATGGATTAGTACAGCTTAGAAACAGCATAACTGAAGTGGGATCGTAACCATAGAAGACGACATTTGGAGGGTTGAGCCATAATGTTCTGTGACCGATGTGATCTCAGTGTTGGCCATAATTATGTTCAAGTTAATTCAACCCTTAATAAATCTTCAAGTGATGATCGCATGTGAATTCATTCTTGGCGTACAGGCACAGGACTTCAGCCTTTGTCTGTAATATTGTAAAAAGATACGCTTCCTAACAGTATGTCAAGGCTGCAGATATGGTTGTTGAGATCGTGGAAGGTGTGGCCAATCAAGATACACTGCTTGCTGATCACCCTGTCACGCCTTCTCTCACGCAGTTCCACTGAAAGCATAAAGAAAGAAAGAAACACTTGCATTTATATAGCGCCTTTCACGACCAGAGAACGTCCCAAGGCGCTTTAGAGCAAATAAAGTACTTTTGAGGTGTAGTCACTGTTGTAATGTAGGAAATGCGGCAGCCAGTTTGCGCACAGCAATGCGATAAATGACCAGATAATCTGTTTTTTTAGTGATGTTGGTTGAGGGATAAATATTGTCCAGGACACCAGGGAGAACTTCCCTGCTCTTCTTCGAACAGTGCTATGGGATCTTTTACATCCACTTGAGAGGGCAGACGGGGCCACGGTTTAATGCCTCAGCCAAAAGACAGCATGTAACAATATGGTTAGTCAGGCATTCATGTGACTTAGTGGTGCCATTGGGTCTGCTTTGGATACAGGGAGTTTCACCTGCACTAATTGTCTGCTAAAGTGAGGTATGTTCACCTTTGTCTGAAGATGCAGGTACCAGCAAGTGGGAAAACAGCGCCTCTCATGAAACCTGACCTGCCCGACACTAGTCCTCCTCCTCCTCTTCTAAAAACATCAAATAGGGAAACGCATTGGTGCGGGTAATGGTGTGGCATGGGGGCAAAAATGAGACCCAATGGCACAAAGGTTCATCAGAGTGTCAACATAAGAGTGCAAATAATATGAACAAAATGGACATGAAATGACTGAAGTACATTTACATTAATCTTACTGTGCCTTTTACACAAACTTCCAAGTACTTACCACTGCCTAGCAACCCTGGATGTCCTGTTTACATAGGTGTAATTATCATGGGCATCCTGCAAACACAAACATCAGGAAATGGCATACAGTGTGTTCCCACCCTCATTTTAATATTTAAATGAAGCTTCTACCCACTTCTACCTATTTCAGACCTGGAGTGTATTGTATTCCAGAAACAGGCACATGATATAAAGTAGATCAAAATCTGGCCACTTTTCTGATCATATCTGCCCAAATTAGACCCATACATTGGGTGGACCCAGTAGGAAAATTGAGTGTAGGGTCTCCTGATAATATCATCTGAAGTACTGGCTTGGAAGAGTGTAAGGGAGCTGAATTTGGGCAAAATACGAAGAAAAATGTGGAAAATTAGAGCTGTTTTCATTATAACAGAGGAGATTAAGGGTGATTTGATAGCGGGCTTTAAAATTATGAAGGGATGGAACAGAGTGGATAGAAACAGACTGTTTAAAGTGATTGAGAGGGAACGCAGATATGAAATCAAACGTACGAGATTTAGGTTAGACAGCAGGAGAAACCTTTTGTTTTTTTCCACAGAGGGTTGTGAGACCATGTCAACATTAAGGAATAGGTTAAATAGATGGTTGAAGACAAAAGGGAACAGAGGGATATGCGAACTGAGTGGACTAGTATAAAGGTGGAGGATAAACACCAACATGGACTGGTTGGGTCGAACAGCCTGTTTGTGTGTTGTACTATGTAATTCAGTGTAAGTGAACTGAACTATCATTAATGTAAGGTAGTCAGTGTAAGTGAACTAAGTTAGGATCAGTGTGAGGGAGTTGAATTAGTGTCACTGAATGCCATCATTATCTTTGTTGGATAATGCCATTTAATAATGCCATTATTAAATTTAATAATGCCATTATTAAATTGTTGGACTATAACTTGGTGTTGTAAAATTGTTTACAATCATTATCTTAAGGTGGCTCAAATTCAGTTGCACTTGTTAATTACAAAATGTAATCTAAAGGCAATTGGAATATTAGTCTTTAACTCAGGGGAGTTGGAATACAAAGGGGAGGAAGTGATGCTTTAGTTGTACAGAGCCTTGGTCAGACCCTATCTGGAGTACTGCGTTCAGTTTTGGCCCCCGCAACTCGGGAAGGATATATTGGCCTTGGAGGGGGTACAGTGCAGATTCACCTGAATGATACCGGGGCTTAAAGGGTTAAATTATGACGACAGGTTGCATAAACGCAGCTTGTCTTCACTTGAGTTTAGAAGGTTGATAGGTGATCTAATTAATGTGTTTGAAATGATAAAAGGATTCAATAGAGTAGATACAGAGAAGCTATTTCCTCTGGTGAGGGAATCCACAATAAGGGGGCACAATCTTAGAATTCAGCTAGGCCATTCAGGAGTGAAATCAGGAGGCACTTTTTCACTCAAAGGGTAGTGGAAATCTGGAACTCTCCGGTTGGATGCTGGGTCAGTTGAAATTTTCAGCACTGAGATTGATAGATTTTTGTTAGGTAGGAGTATTAAAGGATATGAAGCAATGGAGTTGAGATACAGATCAGCCATGATCTAACTGAATTGCGGAACAGGCTTGAGAGGCTGAATTGCAGAACAGGCTTGAGAGGCTGAATTGCAGAACAGGCTTGAGAGGCTGAATTGCAGAACAGGCTTGAGAGGCTGAATTGCCTACTTCAGTTATCATGTTCCTAATCCATTCCCTTATACTGCTGGCTCAGTAACTCCTCTGGACTATTCCTTGTAGCACTCGCTATTTGAGTAAGATGGATAGATCTCAAAGTTGATCCCAATTCTTTTTAACTAGTTAATTGTTAATACAGGAATCCTGCCATTGGGATCTTTTTTAAGGGCAGTCAGTTTTACCATGTAATTAAGCTGCCCAACTTCAATTATTATATATTGTACCATTGTACAACCACCCTCGCTTATAGACACACTAAAATATTTACTCAACACATTTTGGGGTGATGTAAACATAGTACTCATAATTAAAAACAATTGTCAATTAATATTTGATGGTTTGAAAAAAAGACATTTGCAAAACATCTCTGAGGTAATTTGACTTTTTCCACCACTATTTGTGAAGTTTAGTTGAAGTCTGGTTAAACTGTAATGAAGCGTTCTTCCTCCAAGATTTTTCAGGACCAACTGTGGTGATACAAGGATTATCCTTGGCTCCCTCTCATTTCTCATCTACATGCTGCCCATTAGCGACATCATCATCTGAAGACATGACTCAAGATTCCACATATACACTTGCGCTACCTCACAACCACCTCTCTCGACCCCTCCGCTGTATCTATGTTGTCAGGCTGCTTGTCCAACATCCAGATCTGGATTAGCCAGAATTTCTTCCAATTAAATTTTGGGAAGACCGAAGCCATTGTCTTTCGCCTCCGACACAAACTCCGTTCCCTAGCCACCCACTCCATCCCCCTCCCTGGCCACTGTCTCAGGTTGAACCAGGTTGTTTGCAACCTCGGCGTCCTGTTTGACCCTGAGATGAGCTCCTGATGCCATATCCTCTCCATCACAAAGACTACCTACTTCCATCTCCGTTACATCACCCATCTCCGCCCCACCTCAGCTCATCTGTTGCTATAACCATCATCCATGCTTTTGTTATCTCTAGACACAACTATTCCAATGTGCTCTTGGCCGGTATCCGATCTTTCACCCTCCGTAAACTTGAGCTCATTCAAAACTCTGCTGCCCATATCCTAACCTGCACCACATCCTGTTCACCCATCGCCCCTTTATTTAATTTAAGGGAATTGACAAAAGTACCAGAGGTGAGATGAGAACTTTTTTTTGTGCAGCGAGTTATGATGATCTGGAATGCATTGCCTGAAAGGGTGATGGAAGCAGATTCAATAGTAACTTTCAAGAGGGAGTTGGATAAATACTTGAAAAGGAGAAATTTGCAAGGCTATGGGGAAAGAGCAGGGGAGTGGGACAAATTGGATAGCTCTTTCAAAGAGCCGGCATGGGCTTGATGGCCCGAATAGCCTACTTCTGTGCTGTATAATTCTATGAATTCCCAAAGGGTTCTCCTGATCTCCTGCCGTATTTCATCAGAAACCCCGGAGTCACGGCATAAAATGGCGGTTTTGGTCCATTTCGCCAGGATTTCTTCCTAATTAAATGAATGGCTTTTATGTGTATATTTCTTTAGCTATGTATTTAAGTTTTTTTATCCTGTACCATTTGTAGATCTGAGAATTTACAGCAAGATGGTATATAAGATCATCAGTCGGAGGTAAATACTCTGGAATCTGGCAGTATGGGAGTGAACTTTGATCTGGTATCACTGTGAAGGGGGAATCTGGGGTTTGGCAGAGTTGGGGGGGTTGAAGGTGAGATGCAGCTCACTGCTGGATTCCTGATGTCTGACAGCAATAAGGAGAGTGGCAGGACATGGGCCTGACAGCACTGGTTTGGTTGGGGATCCCGTGTTTTGCAGCACTGGCTTGTAACTTTCCACGGGATCTGTGCAAAAATTAAATTTGATGTCTTGCGATTGGTTCCTGGACATATATCTCTCTGTGTGTCTTGTTCTCGATCTCTGCTTCTGTCTGTCTGTCTCTCTCTCTCTTGCACACAGCAATATGAAAATGTATCTAATTAACCATCAACAAAACACAGGTGGTAATTAGAGCTTTCAAAATTCAACTTATTTGAAAAAAAGAACAAATGAAATAATAAATACGCACTGTGTGTCTCTGTCTCTAGCACTCCAAAAATCCTTCGGGTAGTAAACTGCAGCATAAGTTTTGAGAGGCACCCGCACTGAACGTCCCCTACTGTCCCTGCCATAGTTTGTGGGGTCAGGGGGAGACCCTTATTTCTCTACCATTGGTGCAGGTGCCAAGATCACTATGGGCACATCTGGGACGCCTTCCATAGCAGCAGGGCCAGAAAGACTGGTGGCTACTTTAAAAATATGAAGAAAAAAAATCGTGACAAAGCTTCAGCAGTCCAGGCCCCGATCCCGGCCTGGACCTCCAGGTGATCCCACAGCCCCACATCCATCCCTCGGTTGGCCTGTATGTTATAAGGGGGCCACAGTGGCAGGGGCGGGGGGACGAGACGAGTCTTTGCTTCTGTGAGAGGCCCAATACTCCCTCCAGCCGCGCCACCTTTACCAGGCTTTCCAGCCATGTTGCAATGGTGGGTGTCCCAGATGTGCCTCTAGTGCCACAGGCATCCCACTAATGATAGGGAAACGAAGGGTGTCTGCCTATAGTGACAAAATGAAAGTTAAAACTTTAATGAAGATATTAATAGACATAAAAGACACTTCAATGGATAAATTTAATCATGCTTTTGTGAAATATATAATTTTTTTGATTTAAAAAATGGTTGTTTTGGACATTAGAAATTTCAGTTACCAAGAAAAAAAATGGTGACAGAAACATTTTGAGAAAGTATTTTGCATGATTTCAGACTACACAGAGTGATGAGTTTACATAGGCAAAACCCACTATAAATATGGACATAGGAATTTATAATGGGAAAAAGTTGTCACAAAGGTGTGACAAAAACATGATGTCAAGTTGCACAGATGTAACATTTGCAATATGATATAAAGGAGTAATTTTAACCTTGGTGGGAAACGGAAGGGATCGGATCAACCAATTGTTTTACACCTGGCTCAATTTTACTTTACACTGACTTCAATGGTTAGTAAACCATTAGGTTAGGTTAAAATTACCCCCAAAGTCTTGCATCTGGTGGAAATCTGTTACCCTCCAGATATCATACTTTGTTATCGCTGCAAACACAATCTTAAAAAAAAAAGGAAAACGAGAGCTACGCTTTTTGATCTTGGAGCCTAAGCAATTTACTGATCTGTAATTGACCTGAGGAATTTACAAGTACCTACAATTACCTGCATTCCCATTTGAAGTATTCGAGCAGTGCCTTATAGGGACAAGCCAGATTAGCAGTCAAAGATTGCATCCATGCTCCAAACTCCAGACTACCTGCGACATTTTTTTTAAAAACAGATGCTCCAGTTCAATTAACCTGTGACTGTGAAAAGTGCAATATAAGGGGGATTAGAAGTGCAAAAGGTTTGAATATGATCCTTTCACCTCTGATTTTGGGACTCTGGTTTGAATTCAGCCCTGCCTCGATGAATGTCTCCTCTCTCTGCTGGCTCTAAGGGGGCCCCTATGTGAAACGAATTTCAACAAAAAAAAGCTCAACTCAATTTCTTCTTACATTTCAACAACCCAAAAACTCCCAATTGGGACAAAATTTCAGTGTCTCCCAGAAAGCCTATGTGAGTGTGAGAATTGGAAATGTCAATTGGATGCTGAGATTAGCGAGAGTCGAGGTAGGTTTATTCTACATCTGGCCACATGGGAGTGTTTGATACTGATGCTGGATACACTCAAAGTGAAAAACTGTTCCATTCCCCAGCAATTAATAGGCACACAAAATCCATCGCCCTCCCCCCCGCCACCCCCCCCTCCACCTCAAGAAAGGCTGCAACATGATTTTGTTCTCCTCACTGGTTTGACTGTCACGAGGTTAATTAAACCCAAGTGGTTCAAAAAGTATTGTAATGTTCTTAACGACTGGGTTTAGATGGTAGTTACAAACCACTCGAGTTCTAGACTCAAAGCTTATGCCACTATCTGAATTCTTTTGATGAGATTACTGACTTGTACTCACTCCCATTATCCTGGACAAAATCTGCTGCTGACTGCTTGGATTTAACAGTCCAGAAGATAAGTGATACCTGGGAGTGATCATGACGGCAGTTATCTAACCAAAGAGTTTGCCTGTTGCCAAAAGTAAAACTTGAGTGCATTATAATGGTCAACCAAACCCCAGGTTTAGTTTACAGTTTGAAAGTGCTCCTTAGAATCCGTTGCTATTTATAATATCTGTTGCTTAAATTTTATGAGAAGGATTTATTCTGCTTTGTGGAGGGAGGAGGAGGTTGTAATGGCAGCAGCTGTCAATGTGGACATTACTACCAGTGTACTCCATGTCCTTGGTGAGTAATAACACTCCCACAAGAGGATTAATGATCGTTACGTAATTACTGCCGGTTTATTGAGAAATATCATGCAGTTAATTACTAGGAAATTCTATATCCAGTATAAAACTTTTAACTTCCCAAGCACTCTTAAATTCATCTCTCTTGATACACATACTGATTTATTTCATAGGGGAGAATGATTTAAAAGGGCTCTGTGCTTTTTTTAAAAAAAAGTTAAATGTCAATTTGTTTCTGGACTCACTTTCCTCCTTTCTGTCTCCTGGAATAACACGATGAGATTATCAGCCTATTATGTTGGTCTTTACGCCATGTAGCCTAGAAAATGAAATCGGACTGAAAGTGAATAGAAACAAGCAGCTGTAGTCTGCTCAAGCCCCATCAACATACCCTACCATGGTGGCCATTTTGTAAGAACAACAACTTGCATTTATATAGCGCCTTTAACATGGTAAAACATCCCAAGGCGCTTTACAGGAGCGTTATCAGACAAAATTTGACACCGAGCAACATAAGGAGATATTAGGACAGGTGACCAAAAGCTTGGTCAAAGAGGTTGGTTTTAAGGGGCGTCTTAAAGGAGGAGAGAGAGGTAGAGAGGTTTAGGGAGGGAATTCCAGAGCTTAGGACCGAGGCAGCTGAAGGTACGACCGCCAATGTTGGGACGATTAAAATTGGGGATGCGCAAGTCGCCAAAATTGGAGGAGTGCAGAGATCTTGGAGGTTTGTAGGGCTGGAGGAGGTTACAGAGATAGGGAGAGGGCGAGGTTATGGAGGGATTTGAAAACAAGGATGAGAATTTTCAAATTGATGCATTCCCGGACCGGGAGCTAATGTAGGTCAGCGAACACGGGGGTGATGGGGTGAACAGAACTTGGTGCGAGTTGGATACGGGCAGCAGAGTTTTAGATGAGCTCAAGTTATGGATGGTGGAAGATGGGAGACCAGGCAGGAAAGCATAGGATTAGCAAAAGGAGAATTATTTTGGGAGGAAGTGGCCTGCCTCTGCCAACAAGAAGGCCTGGCTCGAGGTGGCAGAGGAGGTCACCAGCAGCAGCAACATATCCCGCAGCTGGATCCAGTGCAGGAAGCGCTTCAATGAACTAACTAGGTTAGCCAAGGTGAGTACACTTACAGATTCTCCTACACTCCGTCTTCCACATCATCGCCCCCACCCCCCAACTCATTCTGCACTGTCAACACTACTCTATCACATCACTCCCCACACCCACTTAAGGCTCATCCTCAAATTACCTGCACTTCCTCACCTCCCCATTACCACTCAACCCAATCCTCATACAATGTCATGGCTCTGTCTCATACTCATCCTCTGATGCATCTCTTTCACGGTCAGCCGCACCCAAACCAATGCATTCATCGATTGGCCACTTCACCATCACTCACTCACACGTCTGTACTTTCTCCCCTTATAAGAGAAGAGAGCCCAGAATGCAGGGGAGAAGGCGGGGACCAGAGTGGGGCTGCAACAAATCATCGTCCTCACAGACGCGGAGCAGGAGGCGCTGGAGCTCAGCCGAACCCTCGAGTGCCTGTCTGTCGGGGTCGCCAAGACTGGCACCTGACAAACGTCTGGTGACAGAACTTAACATTCAGCACACACAATATGAATTGATGTTAAAAGGCCTTGCCATCTTCAGCACCTCAGTATGCTCATCGCAACATGACACGTCTGTGATCATGCTTAATATTGCCTTCTGTTCTCTTACAGGACCTTCAGAGATCGCTGTGACGGCAGAGGGCGATTCCTCGGAGGACCTGCCGGCCTCTGGGATGCACCGTCGCATCTGAGCGAGCCATCCACCAGCGCAGATACTCACACCTCGGTGGGTCCTAGTCCTCAGTTAGTTGGGTTCGCACCTAGTGAGTCACCACACACGTGAACACGAGCAGACACTGGTGGCAGGGCAGCTACGGAAAGTCCGCGTCGGTGGGAGCACTCAACTCCAGGCTCTGCTCAGTTGGACAGAGATGCTGAACCCTGGGGGCCATCCTTTAAAAGGAGAATGATCGAGGGGCAGCAGCACATTTGCGAGGTGCTGGAACTGGTGCCACGCACACTCTCCACAATCACGCAGAGGATGGAGGAGTCCAACTCCTGCATGAGTGGAATGGTGACATAGGTACGGGAGGGAATCTCTGAGATACTGTCACAGGGACGTGAGGGCATCTCTGAGATAGTGTCACAGGGACGTGAGGGCATCTCTGAGATAGTGTCGTGGGTAAGTGTGGGAATGTCTGCAATGGAGAGAAGGCTAGCCTCCATTGAGCTTCAAGTACGGTTCACAAATGAGTCCATTAAGCACTGACAACAGCCGTTCGGACTCAGGGTAAAGAACATTCTGCTGCCTTAAACAGGCAGGCAGATACACTAGCATTGGCCTTACAAGGCTTCACACATGTCCTCCAAACTGTTGTCCAGCAGGATGGTAGGAGTGATGTGGGCCTGGCCCAGGAGAGGGATGATGACGAAAAGGGACATGGAAGTGGGGACGCCACTCAAAGCACCCCCACGTCTCACCCATTCCCCCCTCTCAACCAGTACCCACAATGCTGCCTCTTCTCCAGGTGGTTGAGTCTGCCCCTACACAGGTGCAGGTGGAGCAGTCTTTGGAGGGGCCCTCACGGGCTCCAAAACCCAGAGGGCGTAGGCCCAAAGCATCTAAACAGTCCGGGCATGAACACAAGCAACCTGCCACTACCTCTGCTGCAGCCACAGGAGATGCACCACGTAGAAGTAGTCAGAAGCGAAAGGTGAACGTTTTGTGAGCACAAAGGGGATGCACAAAGGTGTTTGACGGTTGGTCATGTTTTTTATTTATATTTGCTTTTTGTTAAACTCACATTAAATATTATTATTGCCACCACTACTGTCAGTTCTTGGCCATTCTTGACTGGCTTCTGTAATAGGGCCCTTTCATGAGGTTCACCATGAACGCCCACACTTGATGCCACCCATTGGGTCACTCTATAGTGGCCGCATGTGTAATTGCAGGACTGTTTTGTGCAGGGAGGGGTGGGTGGGGGGGGGGGTTTGCGGTGGGGGCGGGTGTGGGCACTGCGCTAAGTGGCGAGGACTGGACGCTTCGCACTGTCTGATGTTAGGAGAACCGTTCACATATCAGTGACTCCCTGGCCTCATGAGCAGCCAGGTGAGCCGCTGTTCTGCCCATGGGTTGCTCCTGCTCCTCCTCCTCCTCCTCCGCCTCCTCCGTGTGGGTGGCAGATGTGGATGGGGCCTCCTCAAGCGGCTCCCCTCTCTGTTGTGCAGGGCACAACAAATGACTATAATGTGTCCCACACTGTCTGGTGCATATTGAAGCGCTCCCCCAGAACGATCAAAGCATCTGAATCTTGAGCAGCCCTATAGCATGCTCAATTGTAGACCCTGGTGGCGATGTGGCTGTCATTATATCAACGCTGTTGCTTGGTGATGGGGTTCCTCAGAGGTGTCATCAGCCACGTGTGCAGGGGGTATCCCTTGTCCCCGAGGAGCCAGCCCCAGAGGGTGTTCGGTGCATGGAAGAGGGGCGGGATGTTGGATTCCCGGAGGATGAAGGAATCACGGCAGCTGCCAGGGAATCTGGTGCACACATGAAGGAATCTCTTGCAGTGGTCACAAACGAACTGAATGTTGATGAAGTGATAGCCATTCCTGTTGATGAACAGTCCTGGCTCATGTGGAGGTGCTCGTATTGCTATATGAGTGCAATCGATTAGACCCTGCACCTGTGGGAAGCCAGCCACAGCATGGAATTCCACTGTCCTCTCCGTCTGGCTGAGGTCGTCCATGGGGAAGTTGACGTACTGCGAGGCCCTGCGAAACAAGCTGTCGGTGACCTGCCTTATGCACTTGTGTGCAGATGACTGAGACACCCCGGCGATGTCCCCGGTGGCACCCTGGAATGATCCGGAGGTGAAGAAGTTGAGGGCAGTGGTGACTTTGACAGCGACAGGTAAGGAGATGCTGCTCAGCCCAGCTGGGAGCAGCTGGCATGAAGGAGGCTGCAGATGTCCGCGACTACCTGGCGACTGACTCTGAGGCTCCCTATGCACTGCTCCTCCCTATGCAGTGCTCCTCGGAGAGGTACAGGAAGCTGATCCTCAGTCTGTAGACCCTATTGCGAGGGTAGTGCCTCTTGCGCATCACTCTCTCTGTTGTTGCCCTCTGTGCTGTTGTGCAGGTGCCTGTGGCGCAGCACTGTGCTGTGGAGCTCCATGTGGCAGAGGTGGACACCGTGCCTGGCGAGGATGGTGATGTTGCTCGTCCTCGGATGTAGTGGTGAATGCAGCCATGGTGCCCTCCCATCCTGATGGTGTGAGTTTGAGGGGGTCCGGAAAGTAGGTAAATATGTTTTCACAGCAGAATTTTGAGTGGAAAGTAAGAATTTTGAGTGAAAACCCAAAGATCTTGCAGCCAAAACTTTGTCTGAAGTGTCAGAGTGCCCTGCTGCAATAAATGACGTTTTCTTCCCATCTGTCAAATAAGCATTTGCATCTCCCACTGGCTGCTGGCTGAAACACCTCTGTTGCAACAGGGAGTGTTTCCCATAGCACGGGAAACACACTGAGGATGCTTCAAAATTGCACCCCTGCCAAAATACGGAGACAAGTACTTCAAGAACTATGTAAAGTATCATCCCGCCGGCTTTAATTGCCGGTGGGACTTCCACATTCGGGAGGCGTGCGTGTAAGTTCGCAGGTTGGAACCGGGCTCCGAACCCGCTCGGGATTTCTGCAATTTTCGGAACCCCCCCCACCCCCGCCTTCACTTGAAAGTCATGCCTCAGATTTCCAGCATCTGCAGTATTTTGCTTTTAGTAACAATTGATGCAAACGGCAACCTGTTTGTCTTGCGAAAAGACAAGTCATTGGCTGTAGTCCCTGAGATTGGATTTGTCACCACTCTGCCCCAAGATGCTAAGTGGAGCACTTTGTGAAAGAGAGCCATTTCGTCTCAGTGCTTCACTTGATCTGCTTGAACTTTTTTTTAAATTCGTTCACGGGATGTGGGCGTCGCTGGCAAGGCCGGCATTTATTGCCCATCCCTAATTGCCCTTGAGAAGGTGGTGGTGAGCCGCCTTCTTGAACCGCTGCAGTCCGTATGGTGACGGTTCTCCCACAGTGCTGTTAGGAAGGGAGTTCCAGGATTTTGACCCAGCAACAATGAAGGAACGGCGATATATTTCCAAGTCGGGATGGTGTGTGACTTGGAGGGGAACGTGCAGGTGGTGTTGTTCCCATGCGCCTGCTGCCCTTGTCCTTCTAGGTGGTAGAGGTCGCGGGTTTGGGAGGTGCTGTTGAAGAAGCCTTGGCGAGTTGCTGCAGTGCATCCTGTGGATGGTGCACACTGCAGCCACAGTGCGCCGGTGGTGAAGGGAGTGAATGTTTAGGGTGGTGGATGGGGTGCCAATCAAGCGGGCTGCTTTATCTTGGATGGTGTCGAGCTTCTTGAGTGTTGTTGGAGCTGCACTCATCCAGGCAAGTGGAGAGTATTCCATCACACTCCTGACTTGTGCCTTGTAGATGGTGGAAAGGCTTTGGGGAGTCAGGAGGTGAGTCACTCGCCGCAGAATACCCAGCCTCTGACCTGCTCTCGTAGCCACAGTATTTATATGGCTGGTCCAGTTAAGTTTCTGGTCAATGGTGACCCCCAGGATGTTGATGGTGGGGGATTCGGCGATGGTAATGCCGTTGAATGTCAAGGGGAGGTGGTTAGACTCTCTCTTGTTGGAGATGGTCATTGCCTGGCACTTATCTGGCGCGAATGTTACTTGCCACTTATCAGCCCAAGCCTGGATGTTGTCCAGGTCTTGCTGCATGCAGGCTCGGACTGCTTCATTATCTGAGGGGTTGCGAATGGAACTGAACACTGTGCAGTCATCAGCGAACATCCCCATTTCTGACCTTATGATGGAGGGAAGGTCATTGATGAAGCAGCTGAAGATGGTTGGGCCTAGGACACTGCCCTGAGGAACTCTTGCAGCAATGCAGGAGTTGTGTTTCCTTCCACCCAATTGGGGAGGACCCACTTAATGGCAACTGGAGAGTTAGGGCCACCTTCCCTTTACAGATGGTGTTAAAATATGGCTCTAGTTTTATTATAAAAAGGATACAAAGGCACTGGAGAAGGTGCAAAAAAGATTCACAAGGATGATACCAGAACTGAGAGATTATAACTATTGGGAAAGGCTGAACAGGCTGGGGCTCTTTTCTCTAGAATAGAGAAGGCTGAAGGGTGACCTAAAGAAGATGTTCCCACATGTGGGTGAGACCAAAACTAGGGGCCATAACGAGGGGCAATAAATCCAATAGGGAATCCAGTAACAACTTCTTTACCCAGAGTGGTGAGATCATGGAATCGCTACCACACGGAATAGTTGAGGCGACTAGCATAGATACATTTAAGAGGAAGCTCGATCAGTGCACGAAGGAGAAAAGAATAGAAGGATTTTCTGATAGGGTTAGATGAAGAGGTGTGGGAGGAGGCTCGTGTGGAGCATAAACACCAGCAGGGACCAGTTGGGCCGAATGGCCTGCTTCTGTGCTGTAAATTCTATGTAATAGAATTCTATGTATAGTGGCGGCATTCTCAGAGGTCAGATTTGGGATGGAAATTGGGGGAAATGGCATGGGAACATTGGCCCCGCCCACCTGCTGCTATTTACATGTAGCGGGGCTGGATCCACATGGGCAAGACTGCAAACTGGTGAGTTTCCGGTTGGGGGGGGGGGCGGAGAATCTTGGTCCAACTTTTTTTTTGCTTTGGGACGTCCTGAGGTCGTGAAAGTTGCTACATAAATGCAAGTTCTTCCTTAGCTGAAGAGCCAAGTTTTCCAGATCTCAGGGGACCAGTGATCAAAAGAAGAATGATTTGGGAGGACTGATCTCAGGTACAAGGCAGTAGAGACGGCGTCCATGCATATGGTCCAAGAAACTTGAGTGGGTTAGCAGTAGACTCAGAGGTCCTGCACCACTGCTAAACCACCAATGAGAGGTGAATCCAGCCCTTTACGTTCTAAACAGTTCAATCCTGGATACATAGATCACCTAATAATGCACATGTAATCATAACATAGAGCAGAGAGATTTAGGGGTCGAAGTACAAAAATCACTATACGTTAGTGGATGGGTACAAAAAATAACCAAAAAGACTCATGGAATGTTGGCCTTTATCTCAGGGGGGCTGGAATACAAAGAGGTGGAAGTTAGGTTACAGTTGTATAGAGCTCTGGTTAGGCCTCATTTAGAGTACTGTGTTCAATTCTGGGCACCACACCTCAGGAAGGATATATTGGCCTTTGGAGGGGGTGCAGCGCAAATTCGCCAGAATGAAACCTGGGCTAAAGGGTTAAATTATGAGGACAGGTTGCATAGACTAGGCTTGTATTCCCTTGAATATAGAAGATTAAGATGATTAAAGGAATTGATAGGGTAGATGGAGAGAAACTAGTTCCTCTGGTGGGGGGAGTCTGGAACAAGGGGGCATAACCTTAAAATTAGAGCTCGGCCGTTCAGGGGTGATGTCAGAAAGCACTTCTTCACACAAAGGGTAGTGAAAATCTGGAACTCTCTCCCCTAAAAAGCTGTTGAGGCTGGGGGTCAATTGAAAATTTCAAAACTGAGATCGATAGATTTTTGTAAGGCAAGGGAATGGAACCAAGGCAGGTAGATGGAGTTAAGATACGGATCAGCCACGATCTAATTGAATGATGGAACAGGCTAGAGGGGCTGAATGGCCTACTCTTGCTCCTATGTTCCTTTGTACTTCTTGAGAGAAGATTGACTTCTAGGAAAATATAACTAATTAAAAACTGTTTTATATTCACATTGGCACACATCACTAGCCATTGTTTAATTATTTGAACTACAGTAATATGTTTCACAGCCTGTGAAATATATGCAACCAAACATCACAAGATCAGTTAATTATAACGTCATCTTTCAGTTTCAGTTTTAAAAGTATCTGATACTGTTTCATAAAGTTGAAGCGTACTAAATTGATTTACACTTTTCAAATACACTACTTCCTTTGTAAGTCTGGAAAAAGGGATTTTCTTATAAGTCAATTTTACCATCATTAATCGTCAAATGAAACCTTTCATGGAAATTTACATCACTGCGTCCTTGGGCTATGAACTGAAATATAACTGGCCTTAATAAAGTCATGTGATAAGCTACACTGTAATCTACAAGCTAGTGTCATCCCATTTGCACTATACTCTAATTTGTTTCCCCATTTCCATTAAGGCCCATAAACATTCACTGCAACAATACAACTCTGTGTTTAGCCAAAAGGAGTGGAGAAAGATGGACAATGTCAGTTTTCCCTTTGCTTTTGTCTAATATCACTCATAACACCCTGCTCTGGCTATTATTTCAAATTGGAATGTTGAAGAGCTGGGATATCCTTTGTGATCTCTTTCTATAACTAACATACTGTAATTGGATTGAAGATCTCCTAACAAACATCCAGGGTAGAAAGGCAATTTTCTGTCACGTTTTCCATCCATTTCCCCCTCTTCCAGCCCCTGCATCTCCCTCCTGCTGACCCGATCCCATCATGGAGGATGGGATGTGAGATAGACATGGACTTCCTTCTCTGTGGGAACCGATAGCACTGCTCGAAGATTGGCCAATATTCCTTCTGACAGGTCCACCATGATAAGAAGCCTTGCAAGTCTTGTCTCAAACTGCAAGGGGGTTCTAACCCCCTTCCATTCACGTGCTGACCTTGCTCCCATGATAAAAATGGTTTAGCACAGATGCGGCTGATCCTAAACCTCACACCACATGCACAGGTGTCGGCCGTGGCTCAGGGGGTAGAACTCTCACCTCGAGTCAGAAGGTTGTGAGTTCAAGTGAAACTCCAGAGACTTGAGCACAAAATCTAGACTGACACTCCAGTGCAGAACTGAGGGAGTGCTGCACTGTCGGAGGTGCCGCCTTTCAGGTGATTCGTTAAACCGAGGCCCCATCTGCCCTCTCAGGTGGATGTAAAAAAATCCCACGGCCCTATTTTGAAGAAGAGCAGGGGAGTTCTCTCCAATGTCATGGCCAATATTTATCCCTCAATCAACACCTAAAAACAGATTATCTGGTCATTATCACATTGCTATTTTTGGGACCTTGCTGTGCGCAAACTGGCTGCCGCATTTCCTACACTGCAACAGTGACTACGGGCCAGATATTAGGACGGAGGCGGGGGGTTGACTGGGCGGGTGGGTAACGCGCCCAGTGAATTCGGGGTGCTCCGCACACGATCGCAGCCTAATTAAAGTTACTTACACGTGTTACCGGGTTTCCCGTTCCAGACCTGTGCAGTGGGCGCACTGCGCACCCGCATCACAGGCTGTCAGCAGGAGGAGCCCTATTTAAAGGGGCAGTCCTCCGATGTTCCTCCTGCAGCAAACAACCAATTTTGGATCATGGAGCAGGCCAGAGGCAAGGCTGCTCCAAGGTTCTCTGACTCCTCACTCCAGGTGCTGCTCGATGGGGTAAGGAGGAGGAGGGAAATTATTTTTCCATCGGATGGGAGGAGGTGGCCTCCCTCCGCCACCAAGAAGGCCTGGCTGGAGGTGGCCGAGGAGGTCAGCAGCAGCGGCAATGTGTGCAGAACCTGGGTCCAGTGCAGGAAGCACTTTAATGACCTAACCAGGTCAGCCAAAGTGAGTATACTTACACATTCTCCCACACTCCGTCTTCCACATCACCTCCACCACCACACAACTCCTTCTGCACTGCCACCACAACGCTCTCACATCACTCCTCACATCCACTCAACTATCATCCTCACCTTGCCTGCACTTACTGACCGCCCCAGTTCCCATTCGAACACGACCACGTAACCCAATCCTCATACAGTCTCATGGCTATGTCTCACACGCACCCTCCCATGCATCTCCCTCACGATCACCCCCACCTACACCAATGCATGCAACGGGTCACTATGCAACCATCACTCAATCACGCCTCTGTGTTTTGGCTTGTCAGGAGAAGAGATTCCAGAATGCCTGGGAGAGGCCAAGGACCGGAGGGGGCCCGCCACACCAGGTGGTCTTAACAGACGCAGAGCAGCAGGCACTAGAAATAAGCCGGACGCTAGAGTGACTGTCCGTGGCAGATGCCGAGACTGGGAGTGCACATACGGCTGGTGACAGAAATCTAACACTCAGCACTCATGATAGCGAATGATCTTAGCATCACTTGGCATCTGCAGCACCTCAACATCTATCCACATGCTTAATATTGTTTTCTGTTCTCTTGCAGGGCCATCTGTGAGCGCCGTGACTGTGGAGGGCGATTCCTCAGAGGATCTGCCGGCGTCTGAGGATGCATCGTCACATCTGAGCCATCCATCCACCAGCGCAGATACACACACCTCGGTGGGTCCCCGTCCTCAGTTAGTTGGGCTTGCACATGGTGAGTCACCACGCACATCTGAGCACAAGCAGACCCTGATGGCAGGGGCAGCCGTGGAGAGTCCGCGTCGGTGGGAGCACTCTTCTCCAGGCTCTGCTCAGCTGGACCCAGATGCTGAACCCTGGGGGCCAGCCATGAAAAGGAGAGTCATTGAGGGCCAGCAGCACATTGCCGAGGTACTGGAACAGGTGCCACGCACACTCTCCACAATCGCGCAGAGTATGGAGGAGTCCAACTCCTGCATGAGTGGAATGGTGGCACAGGTACAGGAGGGTATCTCTGAGATAGTGTCACAGGCACATGAAGGCATCACTGAGATAGTTTCGCAGGTAGGTGCGGGAATGTCTGCGATGGAGGAAAGGCTGGCCTCCATCGAGCTTCAAGCACGGCTCAACAATGAGTCCATTCAGGCCCTGACAACGGCCGTTCGGATTCAGGGTGAGCAACATTCTGCCGCCTTAAACAGGCTGACAGATACCTTACAACTGGCCTTCCAAGGCTTCACACAAGTCCTCCAAACTGTCGTCCAGCAGGGTGGAAGGAGTGATGTGGGCCTGGGCCAGGAGAGGGATGATGGTGAAAGGGGACATGGAAGTGGGGACGCCACTCAAAGCGCTCCCACATCTCACCCGTTGCCCCCCTCTCAACCAGTACCCGCAATGCTGCCCCCTCTCCAGGTGGCCGAGTCTGCCCCTGCACAGGTGCAGGTGGAGCAGTCTATGGACGGGGCCCTCACAGGCACCGAAACCCAAAGGGTGTCCGCGCAAAGCATCTCATCGGTCAGGGCATGGACAAGAGCAACCTGCCTCTACCTCTGCTGAAGCCACAGGGGTAGCACCAAGTAGGGGTTCCCGTAAACGTGAGGCAAAGGATTTGTGAGCACAAAGGGAATGCACAAGGGTGTAAGACAAAATGTCATGTTTTTGATTTACTTTTGTTTGTTTTTCAAAAAAACATTAAAATTTGTTATCACCACTACTGCCACATCTTTGCAAATCTTGTCTGGTTTGTGCAATAGTGCCCTTTCCTGAGGATCACCATGAAGACCCACACCTGATGCCACCCATTGTGTCACTGCAGAGTGGGTGTAGGTGTATTTGCAGGGCTCTTTTGTGCAGATGACTGAGAGACGTCGGCGATGTCCCCAGTGGCACCCTGGAAGGATCTGGAGGAGAAGTTGTTGAGGACAGTGGTGATTTTGACAGCGACAGGTAAGAAGATGGTGCTCGGGCCAGCCGGGAGCAGATCAGCATCAAGGAGGCTGCAGATGTCCACGACTACATGTCAAGTGACTCTGAGCCTCCGCGTGCACTGCTGCTCAGAGAGGTCCAGGAAGCTGAACCTCGGTCTATGGACCCTGTGGCGAGGGTAGTGCCTTCTGCGACGCATCTCTCTCTGTAGTTGCCCTCCCTCCCACTGTGCAGGTGGATGTGTCACAGCACTGAGTTGTGGAGCTCCACGTGTCAGAGGTGGCTGGCGTGGCCGGTGATGCTGTTTGTCCTCCGAGGATGTCATGACTGCAGCTATGGCGGCCCCCAGCCGGAAGATGTATGTTTGAAGGGGTCCACAAGGTAGGTAAATGTGTCTGCACACCGGGGTTGAGGTTGCAAGTTTGTGATTTTTTGTTGTTAGGAGGAGGGTGGTGGAGGCCAAACTTTGTCCAAAGTGACAGAGTGGCCTCCTGCAATGAGTGAGGTTCTCCCCCCCACCGACCTGTCAAATGGACCTTTGCAGCTGCCACAGGCTGATGGCTGCAACACGTCCATTTCAACTGGGAGTGTTTCCCCAAATACGGGAAACACGCTCAGTTGACCTGAAAAATCCCATCCCTCCTAAAATATCCTCCAGATCAGGTCTCCTAACGACCTGAAGTATCAAATTAATTGCTTTAAGTGGGATCCCGCCGGCTTTAATTGCTTTAAGTGGGATCCCGCCGGCTTTAATTGCTGGTGGGAGCCCCGCATCCGGGGGCTGCGCGCGCATCTAAGCGCGTCATTAGGGAACCTGGAAGTGGGCTGGGCTCCGGACACGCCCCGGGAACCCCCGATTTTCGGAGCCCCCCCGCCACGAACGCACCCGCTTGGCCATCCGAAAATCGAGCCCTACATTTCAAAAGTACTTAATTGGCTGTAAAGCACTTTGGGACGTCCTGAGGCCATGAAAGGCGCTATATAAATGCAAGTTCTTTCTTTCTTTTCCTGCTCGAGGTCTGGCTTTCTTAAGAGATACACAAGGTAATTCATTTCATGAAGAGTTGCCACTGTAAAAGGTTCATTTTTAAATTACAAGATAAAAAAAATTCCTTCAAATCAAAAATTATCATTTCAAGGAGAAGGTAATTTGGTGGTTGAGTATCAGTCCATCATAGATATGTACTCAACCGGTATATTCCTCTACAGCAGGAAATAATTATTTTATGCTTTAACTTCTTGCTTATCTTCACCTACGAGTCTCCTCCACGACATTCTTCGGCCAGGTGATGTGGAGTTGATGTGAATCAGGTCATCCCATTCATCGTATCTTCTTCACAGAATGGGAATCAACCTGCACCATCTAGCAGAGGAGGATGTGGCAAAATTATCCTTGTTTTCGTCAAAATATCAGCTGAAGACTGAATATAGCGGTCGCTGACATTATCCCAACACGTCCACTCCACACACACAGTGCCCAAGATGAAAATTATCAGAGTTATATGACAGCATCTTGAAAATGAAAATTACTAACATTGTTTTAAAAATTCCTATTATTAAGAAAGTCTATGCCTACGTACCTGCTTCTGCCAAACATACATGTAGAGTTTCCAGCCTAGATTTTCTGATATGGTGGCAGTTTAGATGCAGATGGTTAGAAAAGTATTTTTCGACAGATTCAACTGTAAGTGTTCTATTTGCATCTAATTTTCTGAGGTCAGGTCATCAGGATTAGCTCCAGGTGCAGGTTTGGACAGGCGCACAAAAATCGGGGGGGAAAAAATAATCAATTCACCGGTTGCAATTTACGGGCAGACCTCGATTTAGGTGGCCAGATAACCTGCCAGAAACAGGTGGGACCTAAGTAAAATAGGCTGCATGTAGTGACACCACAAGTCCCGGCCAGAATGGAGATGATTGGGTAATTCCCCCGTCAATCATGCCTGGAGACGACCCTGCTGTAAGTGACTGGGATTGATTTTACGCACATAATTTGTATTATGTAACTATCCTCCACTCACTGCATTTTGCAGCAGAAATAATCCTGCTTTTATCGGGAGACTTTGCTGTAGTTTCAGTCACGAGTTCTGTATGCTGTAGTTCGTAGCTACTCTATTTAGATAGACTCTGCTTAAGTAAATAGACTCTGCTGTAAAATAGACTGTTGTAAAATACTCTGCAGAGTAAATAGGCAGTTAGCTGAGTAAATAGACAGTTTAATGTAAAATAGACCGTTTACTGTAAGTCCCGCCCTGCCTCCAATTTACTGGTTGACACACTGCAAATCATTGGCTGTCACAGTGGTGTCAATACTCACTTCAATTAAAATATTCAGAGAACCAGAAGGTGGCAGAAGGAAAATAACTGGTAGGATGTTCCTGCCTCCAAATTAATATTCAAAGGAAGCTCCTGACCGTTTTAGGTTGGTGCTTCCCTCAGCCAATGGAAGTGAGGGCAGAAAATAGGATGAGTGCTAAAATGGGAGGGGTTCTGGCAGAATCGAAAGCCTGTTAATTTTCTAATCTGAGTGGTCCCGATAGAACAATCTATGCTACCTACTATTGTACTTTTATCAGTCTGGTGCACAAAAAACCCAAAAATTAATTGACTGATTTGAAACCAAAGTTTGTGTCGTCAAGAAAATTACTTAGTGTATCTCTATGTTACGGTTCAGTAATAACTAGCAGAGTGTCAGCTATGGCTCAGTGGATGCACTCTTGCCTCTGAGTCAGAAGGTTGTGGGTTCAAGTCCCATTCCAGAGACTTGAGCACAAAATCTAGGCTGACACTCCCAGTGCAGTATATGAGACATTAAACCGAAGCCCCCCCACCCTGCTCTCTCCGGTAGACGTAAAAGATCCCACGGCACTATTTTGAAGAGCAGGGGAGTTCTCCCCGGTGTCCCAGCCAACATTTAGCCCTCAACCAACATCACTAAAAAAAAAAGCATCTGGTCATTATTTCATTGCGGTTTGTGGGACCTTGCTGTGCGCAAATTGTTCTGCCGTGTTTCCTACAACAGTGACTACACTTTAAAAGTACTTCAATGGCTGTAAAGCACTTTGGGATGTCCTGAGGTTGTGAAAGGCACTGTATAAATGCAAGTCTTTCTTTCTTCAGTTTACGCTGCAAAATAAGAAGACATTTTCCTTTGTTACACTGGTGCCTGTCATTCAAGTTTGTCTGCTATAGCTTGAGTATGTTTCACCAGTTCTTGAGCAAGCTGTCAATCATATCACTTCACTGAAGCATTCATGGGTGGGAGAAGGTGAGGAAGATCGACAGCGGACGTCTCTGGTCTATTGCGCCCACACTTCCCGTCAGCTGACCACGGAGGGCCACTGGCAGCAGGTTATGGAGAAGTCCATCTCTTGGAGTGGCTCATACTCCCAATTGAAAGAGGTCATATGGTAACAAGTGACCTTGTGGAAAGGTCAAGGGGGAGGGCCAAGAAGTGAAGAAAAAGGTGGGGAGGTGGGGGGGTGAATTTAACAATGGTGGGTTTTTTTTAAAAGAACAGCTGTTGCTCTCATTTTGGGATTTGGCAGCTGACAGTTTAAACCCTGTTCATATATAATGCTGTTCCATTGAGATCCATGTGTTCCAGTTCGAAGCATAATTTTTACAGGTTGCCAAAAATGTTTCTTATGCAGACTCAGTTGATGTTATAAGTATGGATTGATTGAAATATTAATATCTTTAACAATTCACAAAATGGCAAAGAGTGCCTGCACCACATAAAATCCTGTTGTGAGGACTTTAGTTTTAAACCCTCATACAGTCTGAAATGAATTACAAGCTATCAATGGCAGAAACAAGTTATCAAATTAAGAATAAAGCTCCCTCTACACTGCCACTCCCAAGATTTACAGTTCTCTATGGTGTTGGGTCAAAAGTTTAAAAATTGTGGAATATTTGTGCTTATCAAGGTGAGGGATGCCAGTGCTGGGGAAGGAGCACCCAAGACAACATCAAGCCCTCTCAGATCAGCTGCAGCACAGGTCAGATTCAGAATAAAGCTCCATGTGCCCCCAGCCCCAATAATGTGCCTTAACTCCAACCATAGGAAGAGAAACCCATATTTTACAACAGTGTGACATTCTCCCTTTTGCAATCCACTTGTCCATCTGGCCTCAGAGATTACCAAATTAGTGCCAGTTTTGTCCATGCCCACTAGGAATTTCACATCACAACAACAACAACTTGCATTTATATAGCGCCTTTCACATAGCAAAATGTCCCAAGGCGCTTCACAGGAGCGTTATCAGACAAAAATTGACATCGAGCCACATAAGGAGACATTAGGACAGGTGACCAAAAGCTTGGTCAAAGAGGTAGGTTTTAAGGAAAGTCTTAAAAGAGGAGGGAGAAGTAGCGAGACAGAGGAGTTTAGGGAGGGAATTCCAGAGCTTAGGGTCTAGGCAGCTGAAGGCACGGCTGCCATTGGTGGAGTGATTAAAATCGGGGGGGGGGGGGGGGGGTGCGGGGTGCAAGATGCATGAAGTGGAAGAGCGCAGAGATCTTGGAGGGTTGGAGGAGGTTACAGAGATAGGGAAGGGTGAGGCCACAGAGGGATTTGAGAACAAGGATGACAATTTTAAAATGGAGGCATTGCCGGTCACCCTTGCAGCCAGCAGAGGGAGGAGGAACCAGAACGGACTGGACAGTGTGCTAATCCACTGCAATAGTCACTGTAACAGAATTAATTACATAAAAGTTTAAAAGAAGGCATAGAAAATCAATTAGATCATTGGTAAGAGTGATTTCAGCCCTGGATTAGCTAGTAGCACTGTTAAAATTCTCTGTATAATTACTGAAACATGTTGGAACCTCTTGTTGCATTGTGCTTTCTGTGTGCCTTTCTTTAAATGTATTCTGCTGGTGTAATTTATAGTCATTAATACTCATCAACAATTGTGAAGTAAACAAGATCAGAGCAAATATTGATCTACAGAAATTTATTATTCAAAATTATGATTAATAAGTAATTTTATTTTTTGAAATGGAATCTAGGGCCATATTCTCCTCCTGTTAGCTAATTTCAGTGAAAGGATAAACATGCATAAAGAGTGATTCAATTCCAGTGGAAAGTGCTAATGGATATTCATCCATATCTAATGTTACTTTGAGGATTGCTGCTATGGGTTTACGGAAAACGGGCAATAATGTACCAAAAAATGCTTCTTGCTTGTTAGGGCCTTGTTAAAAGCCAATCAAGAACAATATCATGTCAAATTATTCCGGAAGGGAAATAATCGAAAAGAGAGTGTTGAATGTTAGGTCAGAGCTGGTTTAAGTCAGCTTAGTTGACAGAAGGAATTCTAAGTATCAAAAATGCAGAGATACTGGAAAAATAACTGAGTTTAAGTACTAAAATGAAAGACTGCTGACTTATTGAAACCATGCTCTATATATTAAGGACAGCTTTGCTGGTATTTACATACAATGTTCTACACGAGATCTAGGATGCATTTTCTGCATATTTTCATTTCTGACTAATTGGAATTATGTTTATATCAGGGTTTTTACCACTCCAGTAATTGCTAATCTTCATTTCATACCAGTTGTTGGCATTATAAATTCTCCGATCCCCCATATATACAGACCTTCTTGTTCATTACTGCCTATGCATCAACAACAACAACTTGCATATAGTGTCTTTAACGTAGTAAAACATCCCAATATGCTTCACAGGAGCGTTATTAGATAACCGAGCCACATAAGGAGATATTAGGACAGGTGACCAAAAGCTTGGTCAAAGAGGTAGGTCTAAAGGAGTATCTTAAAGGAGGAGAGGTGGAAAGGTTTAAGGAGGGAATTCCAGAGCTTAGGGCCAAGGCAGCTGAAGGTGCGGCTGCCAATGGTGGAGTGATTAAAATCAGGGATGCGCAAGAGGCCAGAATTGGAGGAGTGCAGAGATCTCGGAGGGTTGTAGGACTGGAGGAGGTAACAGAGATGGGGAGGGGCGAGGCCATGGAGGGATTTAAAAACAAGGATGAGAATTGTTAAATCGAGGCGTTCCCGGACTGGGAGCCAAAGTAGGTCAGCAAGCACAGGGGTGATGGGTGAACGGGACTTGATGCGAGTTAGGATACGGGCAGCAGAGTTTTGGATGAGCTCAAATTTATGGATGGTGGAAGATGGGAGGCCGGCCAGGAGAGCATTGGAATAGTCAAGTTATCACCCTTGTATCTACACGCCTGGATATCAGACAGCTTCTAATTTTCATAGTTTTCTCACCATAAACTCTGTATCCTCATTTCCAACTTCATCCGCCTCCTTGGCCATCGTCTCAGGCCTGAACCAGATTGTTCACCACCTCAGTATGCAGTTCGACTCTGAGCTAAGCTTCTGACCTCATATCCTCTTCACTACAAAGTTCGCCTATTTCCACCTTGGCAACATCGCCTGCCCCTGAAACTCTTGTTCATACTTTTGTCACCTCCAGAATCCTCTACTCCAATCTATCCTGGCTGGCCTCCCATCCTCCACCATCCATAAACTTCTGCTGCCCACATCCTGTCCCACCCGCCCATCACACTCATCCTGCTGACCTGCATTGGTGTCCAGTTCCCCAATTCCTCAAATTTTCAATTCTCATCCTTGTGTTTAAGTTCCTCCATGCCCTCACCCCTCCTGATCTCTGTAACCTCCTCTAGGCCTACAATCCTCCCCCCTCCACCATACTCTCCATTCTTCTGACTCTGGCCTCTTGTGCATTCCCGTTTTCTTCACCCCACAATTGACGGTTGTGCCTTCAGCCACCTAGGTCCCATTCTTCGGAATTCCCTCCAGAAACCCCTCTGCCTCTCCCCCTCCCTCTCCTCCTTTAAGACCCTCTTTAAAACCCACCTCTTTGACCAAGCTTTTCGTTACTTTTTGTAATAGCCCCTTCTTTGGCTCGGCATCCATTTTCCAAACACCTCTGAGAAACAGATTGGGACATTTTTCTGTGTTAAAGGTGCTATATAAATGCAAGCTGTTGTTGTTGTATCATTTAGGTGTTAGTCTATTTAAAGCCATATTTTCACCTCATTTATTTCTATAGGAGCTTTTCTGTTAAGTGTATAATACCAGAACCATTTTAATTTCAGTATAATCATTTAAAACTTCATGTACGTAATGTACATTTAAATAACAGATTAATGGCCTTGTTTTCACCTTTTCAAATACCAATCTGATAATTGTTTGTCTAAATAGGTCCATTTAACACCTCATTATTCATGAACCACTAGGCTCTTGAATGGTACTGCATAACATAAGGACTGTGGGTTGAATCTGGACCACCTGATTATTCATCCAGCCCACGATGTACATTTAAAATTCTGAACAGACAACCCATAACAAGTGCTCCTCAAAAACAAATAAAACATTAACCCTTCTAGTATTCAGATTATGAGACTCTCAAGCATAATATGTTTTTTTTATATTGCATTTGTTGCATTAAAAATCCGACTGACTATCATGTCATTGCAATGTGAAAAGATGACTTGTATTTATATTGCGCTTTTCACGATGTCCCAAAGTGCTTTACGGCCAATTAAGTATTTTTTGAAGTGTAGTCACTGTTGTAATGTAGGAAACGCGGCAGCCAGTTTGCGCACAGCAAGGTCCCACAAACAGCAATGTGCTAATGACCAGATAATCTGTTTTTTAGTGATGTTGGTTGAGGGATAAATATTGGCCAGGACACCGGGGAGAACTCCCCTGCTCTTCTTCAATATAGTGCCACGAGATCCTTTACGTCCACCTGAAAGGGTAGACGGGGCCTCGGTTTTAACATCTCATCCAAAAGACGGCACCTCTAACAATGCAGTGCTCCCTCAGTACTGCACTGGAGTGTCAGCCTAGATTTTATGCTCATGTCTCTTGAATGGGACTTCAACCCATGACCTTCTGACTCAGAGGTGAGAGTGCTGAGCCACGGCTGACACCATCCTTATCTTTAACTCAGTACTCTCCACGCACTATTTGGAGAAGTGTAAAATCAAAACTGTTTTTGTCATTTGAGTCATGTATGTGAATCAGCCTTTTGTACAATAAGGTGATTATATATTTCAACATTTCAATGCTGATAATATACTGCATTTATTCAAGTACACATAAATGATTCAAATATGGCAATAACATTTACAATGCAAATAGGTAATGGTAAGAAAAACAAACTGGGTAGATATATAGTCAACAATAAAAACTCCAAAGGGAAATTACAATAAAGTATTTAACATAAAGTTAAGTCCATGCAAATGCAGACTAAATTTACAAATCCATAAAATAAGGACATGTTTATGTAAACCTAAACCTCTCCGCCTCTCTTTTAAGACGCTCCTTAAAACCTATCTCTGTGACCACCTGTCCTAATATCTCCTTATGTGGCTCGGTGTCAAATTTTGTTTGATAACGCTCCTGTGACGCTCCTTGGGATGTTTTGCTACGTTAAAGAAGCTATATAAATGCAAGTTGATATAGTAACAGGTATAGCACCAGTTCAGTCTTAATTCAGACGCTACTAGCAGAACCAAGTCTGTTACAGAGTCTGGTTATAACATACATTCCAATAAGTTGTACACCACATCTCCAGTCCATTGTCCATTAAACAATTCTAAATTGACCTTTTTTTGTTGAAAAAGATATTTCGCCTCACACCATATCCTGGCCAACAGGGTCCTCATGCTGACGACTACAAGTCCATCCTAATATCCTTCTGTGACTGACAACTAGGAGCTGCGTGAGAGTGGCTTGGCCTAACTCACCTTCCAAGTCCCTTTAAGAGAACTATCTATGTGCCCAAAAGCCACTGAAATTGGGAACTCAGCATGTGGGGTATTGTAGGTGAGAACAAGCAGCCTAACAGTATGTGATGGAGCTACAAAACACTCTAGTCCTACACTGTCCAATTACTGGAAATATATATCAGTGGTTTTGTAAGTAAATGACTGTTTCCTACATCACACTACATAGAATCATACAGCACAGAAGGAGGCCATTTGGCCCATCGTGCCTGTGCTGGCTCTTTGAAAGAGCTATCCAATTAGCCCCACTCCCCTGCTTTTTCCCCATAGCCCTGAAAATTTTTCCTTTTCAGGTTTTTATCTAATTTCCTTATGATCGTTACTGTTGAATCTGCTTCCAATTTGCTGCGTTAAAAAAAACATATGTAGTATTCTTAAATGTATACTCTTGATAAAGTTTAAAATCTGGAAAATGAGATATATGCTTAATACTCTATAAGAACATATCAATTCTGACATGTTCCATCCATGTATTACGATATACATATATATTTGTACTTTTGTAACTGTGTACTTTAGAATGCAGAAATACTGTATAAAAAAACAATGGATAGCAGAGAGGAATCACCAGACCGTAATCTAATTGAGAGGTTCACACAGATTCATAAACTGCAAGGGCAATACTCAAACAGTTTATACCTGTCGGCTGAACCTCTGGATTGAATTGCAGCCCTGAAGATCGCTCTCTTCTATTTGCTATTATTTACAATGTCTTGCCAGGTTTATCTCTTTTTTTTGTCTTACTATTTGCAGCAATGGCCCTGTGCTTCAGAAGTGCAGGACGAGTTCCATGTTATATTTTTTATTCAGTATGCTGCAGTTCTCATCTGGATCTCAAGCACTATGCTCCTTGTTGATAAAAGGTGATGGAAAAGGATTGACCAAAGTGGAGGGATTTATTCCCCCATGCTACAGTTTCTGGAGCACCATGTTTTACACCCTTGCAGGTTTCTGTGTGTAATGGACAGTAGAAAGTAGTGCAGCATGATACAGAAAATATTGCAACTTTACAGAGAAATAATGTGCAGTTGATTAGAAGGAAATTATACCTCTGCTACTTATTATAATGCTATAAATATAACTCAATATTTTTAGAATTACCATGTTGGAAATAAATTCAAATAATCATTATCCTAGAAATTCATCCTTTAGTCTTAAGGATTTTAGTAGAGTCAATTGACTAAAACTTGTTTATGGACAGCATTAGAGTACAAAAATCAGTAAATAGACAATTATTTGGTAACACCCTATAAATAGTAAGTCTTTGAAATGTATGCAGCATTTAAAAAAATGTATCAGAAATGCATGCATAAGAAGATGGTTCTTTAAAAAGGTAATGGAAACCTGTTTTGAACCACAATAAAAATAGAGCGAAGTTCAAGCTGTTTTACTGAAATATTGTGTACAACAATCCTGTAAGAACAAAGAGTTGGGATGAACAAAAAAGAATAATGTCCATGCATGCTTGTATGTAAAGAGGATTGTTTTTATTTGTATTGACTGGCTGGGGCTCATAGCATCAGGAAACAAAAGGTTAAGAGGAGATCTGATAGAGGTGTTCAAAATTATGAGGAGCTTTGATAAGATAAACAGGGCAATATTATTTCCACTGGGCAGTGAGTCTAACTAGAGGGCTCTAGTTAATTTATCACCACAGAAAGGAAAGGAGGGGAGATTTTATTAAAAATTTACACAGGGTTATTAAAACATAGAGTGTCCTAGCAGAAACAGTGGTGGGATCCATTATAACTTTTAAAAGGGAGGTGGATAAATAATAAACTAAAAGAATATAAAGAAAGGGCAGGGAGATGGGATTAAGTGGACAGGCTCTTTCAGAGTGGGTGGACCAAAATGGCCTCCTTTTGTGCTGTAAAATTCTATGATTCTAACTAGAAGTGAATTGGAAGTTCATCAAGATTTATTTCTACCATAATACGTGTATCATGTATATTATACGGTTGTTTGACTGCATATTAGACACTTGATTCTACTTTGCTCTACAAGTCCCTTTAACTTCTAGGAACGGTTTTCAGTCAATTCAATTTGTTTTTCACCCAGCAATCCAGTTCCTCAATGAATCGACATTAAAAGCCGTCGTTTCCAAATAATGATCAGAAAGTATAGTCAAGTGCAAACTTTTTTTTTGGCCAATAAATTGAACAAATTACTGGGAGTATAAGAGAGCCGTGGTCAATCCGGTGGCAATGAATGTCACTGGCAATGAAGTATTGCAATAAAATGCTCTTGAAGTCTGTTGAATGCTGAGGCAGCTTTCTCACCAAAGAATGGAGAAACAAGTCAGGATTTTTTTTAATACCTCGTACTTCGAAAAACGGCGATAGTTTTAACTTGAAAGGGAGTAGATACTTGTGTGGAACAAACCCGTGTCCTTCCTCCAAGCTCATGGCCATCTGCCGTTCCCCAGGAATGTAAGGGGAGCAAGTAAGCGTTACTTGCGTCAATGCAGTTAAGAGTAACGTTTCCTGACTACTTTTGGTGAAACTCCCCTCTTTTCCCAACATCCTAGGACAAAATAAATCCTTGCGTGCGCGCAGTTTAAGGATAATTGTTTGATACCCATGCAGAGGTGCGCTGTCTGGTGCAGGATAATGGAGTGAATGTTAAGTAGGTCACTGGTCATTCATTGGAACCATTCTAATTTCACTCCGTGGCAGATAACCCTTTAAGCGCCGCAGTTGCAGTTTTGATTCAAAAATGAAATGAAACTCCCATTTCTATGTTTATTCGGAGATTGCGGAGAACGAAGACGCAGATCTGTGAATTACCGGATCTCACTCTGTACTAGAACTCGGCAGTAAATCGTTTTTCGTAGCAACTAAAATAGTAAAGAACGAGTATGTTGGATGCTGTGTGTTCAGTATCCAATGGGTAGTGGATGCGATGCGACTGAAAACGTAATGTGGCATGCAAAAGAACAAAAAAGTTTTTTTTAAAAAAATGATCAAACTGTACGATTTAAAAATTGTATGATGCGATTTGATCCACACAATTGGAGTCTAAAGCATTTTAATTTAGTCCTAATGGTTAAGGTGCATACGATAAATAAAATGATATACTGAAAGGGTTAAACCGCTCCAAACCTGCTGCAGTACATTTCTACATCAAAATGAAAATATTTAACAAGATCATGATCTCTGAGGGTTAATTATACCAAAAATACTAAATGCTCTCTCGTTCCAGTTGGTACAATTTAACATTCTCCTTCATAATATTCAACATTACAAATATTGTGCAAATTACGCGTGGGAGAAAAAGACCTGCTTGTTTGAAACCGAAGGGGTTATTGAATGACCAAAAAGATTATAAAATAAAACTAATTTCAAAAGTTCCAGTCTCTGGTTATATTCGGAAAAGCGTGCGCCAAACTAAACCTTTTTTTTTGGGTCTGGATTGAATGCATAAGCAAATCTTTATGTTTTAAAAATGTTTTTTTTTAAATGACAAGATTAAAATTAGTTTCAGTTTTATTTTTAATGCATGTGGAATGGAATTAAATGATGCTTTTGGTAACCTTAAATTATAGAGAGGGCATTTTTTGCAGTATTAAGGGACCTTCTAGTTGAAGTCCCTTGCCCAAAGCTTCATCTTGTAGGGAAGAGATGGGGTTCAAATGTCTGAGCGTTCTGCCAGCCGCCTTTGCCCTCTCTGCTTGCTCGGGTTTGTAAAGAGAGAGACGTTTGCTGACTTTGATAACCTTCCATTACGTTACTCGTGTTAACCGGCCTTTTTGTTGCAGCCTTGACACAGTCAAGACATTAAAACTTGATCGGTCAGTAACGTTTAACACAGAGAGAGGGGAGGAGAAAGAAAGTGTGTTTGTGTATAAAGTTAAAACGACCCGAGCTCTTGCTCCAAGTCACGTCGATTTGATTTTTTTGTACTTTGATTTAAATTCCTGGAATTATTTCATCCTGTTCCCCCCTCAAATAATATTTCATGTGTTTTTTAAATATAAGTTATTATTCGAAATATGTTTATTTACTGGCGGCTACACTCCTAAATTAGTCGGGAGGACACATCACTGATTGGTTGATATTGGACAAAATGAAACTGGGTAAATCGTTGGGGGAAAAGGACACGACAGCGTTCCACTGTCCATTCAAATGTGGTCCTCATATTATGTACAACTTGGCTGACAATTTTTTTTTGCATCGGTCCCACATCTGTTCTTGAAAGAGTGTAAGAGGACCCTGTTTCTTGCGTGTATAACCTGCAACAGTACAGAGTACTGCTGCACCAATACCAAAAAAATGTGCCTGCTCTTCAGTTATACCCTCCTATCGGGTTACAGTGGCACAAGCAATCCAGTTGTTTTAAAGAAATTGTTGACTTAAAACTGCGATTCAGAACAAAGCACAATAAGATTGTAAAGGACAGAACGCGGCAATGGGGAGGTTAACGCAGCGAAAACACGCTGCTATTTATCTGCTCATGTATGTGTCGTGTCTAAATGCAGAATCCTGGTTGCCATTTATCTTTTTTAAACAAATACACTATTTATATCGAATTATTAGAGTTCTCTAATTTCTCCCACGAATCCCAGAACGGTGCAGCTTTCATTGTTTTTTTAATGGACGTTAGCAATTTAAAAAATATATAAAATATTTGAAATCCAACATTCCCAGGCCTGGTTAGACTTTATTTACAACTAAACAAACCTAGGCAAAACTGTAAATAAGTTTACCTAAAAACACCAGGAGGCATTTGTAAGCAGAGGGGATACTGAAATATGCTAGTTTCATTGCATTGATAAAACGCGTTTCTAGTGATTTAAAAAAAAATCGAAATCATATCTCAGATTAATTTTTAAAGGTGCAGTTAGCTTAAAGAGCACGCCATATAGGCAGTCTGAACTATAAGTTATACAGCACTAAACCATTGCCCCCTTTTTCCCTTTGTTATTAATAGTTCAGAACAACGAGATGGATGTTAAACCTTCTACCCTCCCTCCCAGGTAAAAGATAAAATATAGACTCCAGTCCTGTGACATAGGGTAACTGTCTGAAAGAAAGAAAAATAAAAGCAAAGTAAGATTATAGTCTGTTTAAGTCCCACTCGTGAGTTTGAACGCAAGACATTTATTCACATCTCTAAGTTCTCTTTCAATGTAGTTTGTACAATGTCGGACAGAAGAAGGATATTTTGACGAGAGAAGGAGTGCGTCGATAAACTAACTATGTGGCGTGGTCGGATCGATTAACCGCAAAAGTGGGGCGGGGAGGGAGGCGAATCAAATTCCATTTTAACCCAGAAAACATTTAGATGAAAAATGAAGACATCTATGTGCATGTTTCCTTTTACGAGCCTCTCTAAATTTGTAAATGCTCATGATAAATGATGTGTAGCAAACTTCATAATACAAGATTAAAATATGAATACACTTTAAAATGCTGTGTGGAATAGGAGAAGTGATCGCGGTTCGTTAATCTACTTGTGTGAAGCACATCAGGCAAGTGTGAACTGACGCTGGAAACTGAGGAGAATCCAGTTTGAATATTTGTGTAAAATGGCACCTATAATAGTTAAGGGCAGTGTTAAATATTTGAATGTCAAATACTTCTTTACTACTATACACGTGTATCTCAATTAGATTAATACTGTAACGGCGGAATACGGAACATTTCCCTAACTACGCTTAATACTGACCCGCGTTGCCACTTCCAGGGAAAGCTGCCCAGCATAGATGGGAGGTGCATTTCGTACTTGCTATATAGTTATGTCTCTATAATGCACAAAAATAGAATATATATATACTTTACAGCGTTTAGGTCCACATTAAATGTGGCTATTTAAATGAAAAGGTCG
Organism: Heptranchias perlo; assembly: GCF_035084215.1. Classification (NCBI taxonomy): domain Eukaryota; kingdom Metazoa; phylum Chordata; class Chondrichthyes; order Hexanchiformes; family Hexanchidae; genus Heptranchias; species Heptranchias perlo. Next base: position 123,426,431 of record NC_090327.1, read on the forward strand.
TTTCATTATATAACTGACCGCGTTGTAATAATCCATAAAGCTGTACGGCAGCGCTGAGACGGAAGATGTAGCGATACAGTAGTGACAACCTCGCTATTAAAAAGACAGTGAAACCGGGGAAAATATGCAAATCCCACGGTTTGTTTTGTAAAAACGGGCATTCTCTTTAGAAACAAAAGAAACGTGACTGGCCTGGTTATTGATTTGATATCCTTAATATATATATATATATATAAATATGTATACATAATATGCAAATCAAGCCATTCGCCTATTTAAATATTTAGGTGGGGAGGGGGGGGGGGAAAGAGTTAAAAGGCGAACCTATTCATTACTGTAACTGACTTATATGTTGCAATAAACCACGCTTCGTCCTGCAATGTATATGTATGTTTTAGCTGTTTAAAGGCAGGGTTTGCGTGGAGTTGTGTAGTACTGTATCTTTTTCTGTCTCTGGATGTACTGCCCCCAGTTAGTCAGTCAGTCAGTGTATCTGTGTCAGTTTACAGCCCACGTAACCGCGCTTGGAGCTGACGCACGGGCACCCTGAGACAGACAGACTGACTGACTGACTGACAGATAGATGGACGGATAGACGGATGGATAAATGCACAGATGTTAGGGCGGAACCTGGAGTTGTTTTTGGACGTATTAGCTCCCACTTCCAACACTCAAGTGCAAGTGGGTCGTTCTGATTATTCCACCACCAACCCCCCCTCCTTCCTTTTTTTCTTTTCAGCAGAAAACTCAAGAGGAATTGTGGCTAAGTGGAGCGAGACTAGGATCACCACCAGATTGTTATATATATGTTTACATATATATATGAGCAAAATCGTCTGACCGACCATTTCTGCGCCTGGTAAATTCGGAGCACAGCAAAGTTTTACTTCACGCTGTCAAGATCAAGACCAAATTCTGGAGAGAGAGAGAGAGAGAGAGCGTGCAAAATAATAATAATCAACTCACCGATTCCGTACCAGTAATTCTCCGTCTCCAGGGGGTAGGAACGCGGACAGATTGGACGCAAACAGCCTCTCTGAAGTTCGGGCTGAGTGTTGTAACTGCGAGCTTTCTCATGGTGCCGGGGACAGTCGAGGCCTGGGAGTCCGTGAAACGATGCGAGTGTGACATGTTCACCAGAGGGATCGCGGAAACCCGCCGAGCAGCAGCAGCGGCGTTTTGAATGGCCGAAAACAGCCTCCCTGCTAAAGAAAAATTGGTCATAGGCACCGTGCACAGAGAGGAAAAACACGTAACAAAAGTTCAGGAAGTGCCCCAACAGTTAATGCACAGACTTTTCTGTTGCTGTTGCCTTGTGGATCAGCATATATTTGAACAACTGCTTTCTTTATAAAGGACTTGCTATTAAGAAATATTGTTTATATCACGTTTTAAAGGGCACAGATTCTATACAAAGACAGAAAGGGAGGGGTGGGAGGTAGTGGAAATACAATTGTATGGAGTAATATTACTGAATAAGATCACTGGAGAAACACAGAGAGAGACAGACCCTCCTCTTCCCGTACGAAATATTCACTTCCTCAAAGGTGTAACGAATCAATCTGGAGCCGAGTTTCAACTACCAACCAAAAGTAGAAGGAGAAAAAAAAAGAAATCAATATTATCAGTACAACAGTAACCCGAAGTTCTGGAGTTAAAAAAACAATTATTGATTTAAAGAGAGACAGACATCCATTCAATTGGAAACTCATTCTCTTAGTGACAATACCAGACTCTCGACTGTTTCCCACAAATTGGCTGGAAAGTTTCTCTTTATATGAATAAACCGCCTCGCAAATAACACTGGGAAGAACAATATAAAACATACAAAAAAAAACCCAAGGCCGGCTGATCTGAAATCTTACGTATTTTTTAAAACATTTTTTAAAAATTTGGAACGCAGTCGCCCTGAAAGTTTGGAAGCACTAAAGATTTAAAAGGAGGAGAAAAAAAATCAAAAAATCTTTTGTTACTTGTTGAGCAGAACAGCTTAATCCTCATCTTGAAACTGCACTGGCAGAAATGCAAACAAATTGCGACTAACCCAGCAGCGCAAAAAAAAAGAAAAAAATCACGTGGGTCTAAATACTTTTCTTTTGTAGACACAATATTAACATTGGTAAATTTGGATTGCAACCAGAAGGCTTTTTTTTTATTGTTGTTGCTGCTGCACTATTTTAATATTTCCTAAGGGGGAGAGAGAGAGAGAGAGAACTAGGAGCATTGCAATGCACTGGTGTGTGTAATAAAGGAGGAGACGACTACTTGCACTGAGTGCTGTTCGATGGCTCTGTGGATCAGTTGAGACTGTCTTGCTGGGTGGATATTGTGCATCTCCCCGGAGCCCACCAGAGTTTCTCCAAAAAAATAATAATAATAATGGAAAAATAGTTCACGGCTCTCTCACTCAACTGTGCGAGATGTGCGTTATCTGCCTCCTCTCTGCATTGATTTAAGTACTGAAAGTGGGCAAAGAGAGAAAAGAGGCTGTGATACAAAGTAACTGGAGTGTATGTCTATCTTGTGCATATGAGGCAGTGACTGAAACCCTTCTCAGTCTCTCTGATATCTCCTGTCACCGAGGAGGCTTTTGCGGAGCTTACTGACAACAAGACCTTAGCAGAGAGAGAGAGAAAAAAAGACCCCCCCTCTCCTCTTTAAACTCTTCCTTTCCCCCCTCCCTCCTTTCCCTCCCCCCACCCCCCCCCCCCCCCCTAAAAAAAACCCACACACATACTTCAAAAAAAAAATCCATTTGCTACACTTTCGCCTCCTGCCTTTTACCGGTCTGCATGAAAACACCGAAAATTAAAGTAGTAACTCCGGAAACTCTTGGCCGGCAGCAGAAGCAAGCAGAGACATGCCGAGGAGAAAGCAGCAAGCTCCCCGGCGCTCGGCAGGTAAGACCCAGGGACAGAAGATGCACTTTTAATTTTTTTTTTTCTTAGCATTTCATTCAGGTACTGTACCTTTTATATCCAAATGCAGGCTGTGGAGATTGTTATTCTTAAAGAAACGGTTGTATTTTTTTAATCCCCCTCTCCTCTCTTTTACATCCCATTTTCTTATTGCCCCGTCGTGTGTGTGTATATATATATATATGTGTTTGGTGGTTTGTAGGGGTTTTATTATATTATTTGCCTTTCCATCTCCGGGTGTGAGCGGCGTAGTTTGTCAGGTGTCTGTCAAATGCTGTCAGCGTCATGTTATTTTTCCTGCGTCGTGGATTTGGTCGCATACAATTGTATCCCCCCCCCCACCCACCTGTATGTTTTGTCTCCCCCCTCCCTCACTCTTTCCCTTACAGTATGTGAGGAGTCCCTATTTTTTTAATAATATAGATTTAAGCATTGAGACTCCAACAAATATGATTTTTTTTTTAAAGACATGACAAGTGGTATTTTTTTTCTGGGGTTGGAGTGTTGCAAATAAACTGCCTCTGCTGTTAGAAAGGATGTCTTAAAATATCAAGGCCCCCCCACCCCCCTTCCCTTTTTCAACATGTGCAGCATAGACTTTCTAGATCCATTTTGGAAGTTTTTTTTGTTGTTCTCTGAATGGTCACTCTCTCTTTGAGGAATCGGTAACCCCTTGGAACGTGCACATAACGAAATCAATAGAAAATTTTAAAAGAAGTATGTTTTCTCTGAGATTTTTTTTTGGTCAACATGATCTAGTTTGCTATCTCTCTCTCTCTCTTTCTCTGCCTTAATAGACGATTGCCATCCTTGATTTGATGTGTGATTGATCCTCTGTCATCTGGGCAGCGTTTGATCTATTCATTCCTGATAAACATCAATAAATCACTCACCATAGCAACCCACATGGTCCACTCCTGACGTTACACTCTGCAAGTCAGGTCACTTATCGTGTTTTTTTCCCCTAACTTTGTTTCCCCCTTCCTCCTCCTCCTCTTCCCATTCCCCCTCCTCCCCCCATCCAAGTTTTAAAGCTACAGTATCCTTCCCCCCCCCCCTACAGAAATTATTCGATTCAATCCAAAATGAATTGTTTTTTTAAAAAAAACTTGAGACCGTCCTATTAAATAAACTGCTGCTTGTACATGCTTTGAATAACATGCTTTTTTGAAAAGAAAATGTGAGAGCAGGAGGGTCAGTGTAGATGACATTGTAGGCCTCGATTTTTAAAAAAAGTCATGGGGAATCAGATATCTGCAACTTTAAACAACAAATATTTTTATAAGGGGGTTGAACAACTGACACAAGCGTGATGGTGCATGGTAATTTGTCCTGACAGCTCTTACATAGAAACAAGCCATCAAGGCGACTTTTTCCAATATTGATTTAATTGTCTCTCTTTTGACAGGCACATACATCATTGGCTTTAATGGCCAATCAAAAGTTGGCAGGCTTATAGTGTTTCCATTCTTTCCCGTACACGACATTTGGCATACTTAATCAAAATGCAGGTTTGTAATGGCAATGAAGAGTTGATGACTGAGTCATCTGCTGTTTAAACTGATAGAAAATTAGCTGAAAAGATGGTAAAGTATCTTTTATCGTGGCATTTTAAGCACATTTTATAGATGAAATATGGGTTCATTAGGCTGTCTCTTGGCTTGTCTCGCTGTTACAACTTGCATAACTGATGATTTTTTTTTTCCTGAGAGTATCATGAGTGTCTAAAAATTGATTGTTTGGTAGCCAGGAAATGGTTCTGAAGATGTGGGACCAACAGATATAGTATGTAAATAGGAGTTCAAGCTGATGGGGAGGAAAGGGGGAAGAGCCTGAGATAGTCCCATTGCTTCTACAGCAGCGAGAAAAGGCTCGGAGGAAATGGCCTCTCGTAAACTAGGAGGCCTCATAATTATCACTTTTTTAAAAAAAAAAGGAGGGAAAAGTAAGGGATGTTTAGCCTGCTTCATTACCAAGCCTCTAATTATCTGTAAACCTGATGGATTTGTGACAGGTTTAACGATTAATGCTGACAAATTTAGTAAGGTGTCAGGTTCGCAGTCAGTTTGATGTGATCAAGTTGATATTATACAGTCCCCATAGCCCGTAGTGCAGTATTAACTCAATTTACTGGTGCAGGTGACAAATGGACTTTGCTACCTGACTAATCATGTCACAGAGACAATGCTGCTTTAATGACCTTAGTAATTCTGGTTCTAACGGAGCAATAAAGCCAGACTAAAAAAAATTAGCTGAGTTGCTAGTTTCCTTCAGATCTAAATGCTTGTTGCAGGTTTTGTATTTTTTTTTTGACATGGCAGTAATTTTTTTAATAAACATTTTGGTTGGACATAGAATTACATAGAATTTACAGCACAGAAACAGGCCATTCGGCCCAACTGGTCCATGCTGGTGTTTATGCTCCACATGAGCCTCCTCCCTCCCTACTTCATCTCACCCTATCAGCATATCCTTCTATTCGTTTCTCCCTCAGGTACTTATCTAGCTTCCCCTTAAATGCATCTATGCTATTCGACTCAATTACCCCTTGTGGCAGCGAGTTCCACATTCTAACCACTCTCTGGGTAAAGAAGTTTCTCCTGAATTCTTTATTGGATTTATAATTCTTTATTGGATTTAAATCATATCTGAAGCCCATTACAGGCCTGTCTCTTCAAAGAATGAAGGAAATATAAATGTTTTTATTCTTTATAATTTCACTGCCCGGTATAACATTTTGTGACTATGAAGCCTTTTTGCCCATTCTTGGTGCTGATGTTCTGTGTACGTGTGACAGAAGGTGCCCAAAATGTGCGCCACTGGAAAAAAGTTAATTTTAGTAGCAAGTGTTGATGGTGTGCTTGTGGGGCAAACTGTTGTTTTAAATTCCCCTTTCTCTTTTACTTTAATGCCCTATAAAGCCAAGGTACGTGCGAGTGTAGAAGATTAAGGCGTGGTCTAATTGAGGTGTTTAAGATGATTAAAGGAGTTGATAGAGTAGATAGAGAGAAACTATTTCCTCTGGTGGGGGAAGTTCAGAACAAGGGTCATTGGAGCTAGGCCATTCAGGGGTGATGTCAGAAAGCATTTCTTCACTCAAAGGGTTGTGGAAATCTGGAACTCTCTTTTTTTTTTCCCCAAAAAAAACTTTTGAGGCTGGCGGCCGATTCAAAATTTCAAAACTGAGATTGATTATTTTTTTTTAGGCAAGGGTCTTGAGGGTGACAGAACCAAGGCGGGTAGGTGCAGTTAAGATACAGATCAGCCATGACCTAATTGAATGGCAGAACAGGCTCGAGGGGCTGAATGGCCTACTCCTGATCCTATGCCACAGGTAACAGCTTAAGCCACAATTCCGGAACGACTAAATTGCTGAAATTGTAGAATAACTCACCAGCTTTACTTCGGGAAGACATTCTGGCAGTCTGAATGTATCAGCTAGTTTGGAGGAGACTTTTACATTTTACTGGCCCATCTGAAAATCTCAGTAAAACTTCACCATATTTTTCCAGTGGTAAGTTTGTTGTTGTGTGAATAAACTGTTGGGTTAGAAATAATTCAACTCACTTATATTTGTAAATGGCTTGGAATATTAAGCACTGCTCCGACATAAATGGAGCCCACTTTAACAACAGCACAGCACATGTTGTGGTGTTCCCATTCTGAAGGCACCAGGCAAAATGCCCCAGAGTTCTGAACTTAGCTGTATTTTAACAATATTTGTTTACTAACCCCCCTCCAAAATGATTTTCTGCCCCTTCAATCCAGAAAAATGGATATGTAATGCCATTAGATATCAATTAGGCCGTATCAATTAGACTCCGTCTCTACAAATTGAAACTTTTTTTTTACTGCAGATATCACTTTTTGTCCCTTTCTGTAGTCAAATGTAAAATGTAGGCTGTATTGAATAACAGCCAGAACTCATGACTACAATATTTATCCCTCAACCAACGTCACTAAAATAGATTATCTGGTCGTTATCACATTGCTGTTTATGGGACCTTGCTGTGCATAAATTGGCTGTCGCATTTCCTACATTACAAAAGTGACTACACTTCAAAAGTACTTCATTGGTTTTAAAACACTTCGGGACATCCTTTGATCGTGAAAAGTGCTATATTAACGCAAGTTCTTTCTTTTACAAACTGTGTTCACCTTTACCACATGTTCTTTGAAAGCCCAGGCAGCCTTAGCCTAATAAAGCTTGAGTGGGTTTTTTTTCCTGCTAACATTCTGTGCACTGTTTTAGGGACTACCCACAGATTTATTATTTGTATTTTTATTTCCCATTTTCTGCTTTGCTTGTCTCTTGCCGCCTTCTGCCAGCTGTGGCGAACTCCATCTCCATTGCCAGTGCTGTAAGATTGGGTATCCTCATCTCTGAGTTTGAGTATCTCACCCGTGTACAGTTCTCATTTGAAAACTTGACAAATTAAAGATGCAAGTTCATATGATAGTTAATCCCAAGCCTTAAATTCATGACTTTCTGGTTGAGAGCTGAGCATTAAACTGGGATACCTGGGAGCAGAGGAGTTCTCCCCGGTGTCCTGGCCAATATTTATCCCTTAACCAACATCACTAAAACAGATTATCTGGTCATTATCATTTCTGTTTGTGGGAGCTTGCTGTGCACAAATTGGCTGCCGCGTTTCCCTACATTACAACAGTGGCTGCACTTCAAAAAGTGCTTCATTGGCTGTGAAGTGCTTTGGGGCGTCCTGAGGTTCTGAAAGGTGCTATATAAATGCAAGTTCTTTCTTTTATTAAAATTGAGACATTTTATCTCCTGGTAGAAATGTTCTCACTGCAAATCTGACCCTTATTTCCTTCCCAAGCTACTTCTGTATCTGTCCTTTCCCTCCCCTCCCCCAAAAGAGAGAATCATCGCTTTGTGTAGATGTAAGAGCTATTTTCTGTGATGATGCAGTACATCAACTAGTGCAACACAGATTTAACCAGATCAAAGTCCTGATATTGCTTGCCAATCACTCCTTGTCTGTCCAAAACATGCCACCTTATTTGCAACTGCAGTTCTCTGCACCTACTCAGAGTTCTCGGGTGTTTACCCTTGACCTTCCTATCTCATTATTTCTGCTATCCTTACATAACCTTAACCTCTACACAAGATCACATCAAGCTGATCCCCTGACTTAATGCTTTTTAAACTCACTATGGACTTCCTTTGTGGGTCACTGTCTCCGCAGTCCTTGTCTGGCTCTTTGAGGAGATCTCTCTTCCCTCAGCCATCTTCCACCCTCCCTCCCTCAGTAATTGCAAAGTCGGCTCTCTCTGACTGCTTTGGGGTGGAAAGGCTCTGTGGTGCATTTAGAACCCCATTTTTAAAAGTCTTCTGCAAGGTTCCCTGAAATCCCAACCATTCCTTTCACATGTGACCGCTCCTATTGGTTGTTGTGGGTTGATTCCTGGATATCCTATCCACTGCCTTGTGTAGACCCCATGTCCACTTCCAGCAGGGCTACTGGATAGCAATCGGGATCAAGAACTGTAACCCATTCCCCTCCCTCCCTCCCTCCCTCCCTCCCTCCCCTTCTAACCCAAGATGCTGAGGCCATTTATTGCACTGCTACCACCGCCCCACTGGGATCATCTAACTCCACACTGAACCTAAGACCTTTCTGGTCAGTACTGCTCAGCCACTCGCTGTTGTAACCAGCTGCACCATGTGGGAGCTCGAGGATAATGCAACTTCAATGAACGGTTCTCATAATACATTTTTAAAAAAAACTTCAGCAATGGGGTCTTTAGAATAAACATTCTCGTCTCTAATCAAGTTGATGTTCTTCGTACAATGCAGTTGGGTGTCTTTTTTTTCTCTCTTTTGTTTGAAACTTCACAGATTTCAGTAAAATGTACTTTGTGTAGACCCACAGTAGCTGTAGTGAGTTGTGTCAACAGACTAATTTAAGTGGGAGGGGAAGGAGAACCAGGTGGGTCCTTTTTATACAGATATAAGCATTGACATTAGACAAGTTCATTTATCATGTTTATTGGTTCTTAAAAAAATGACTGTCCAATTCAAAAAAAATTACACTTTTTAGGAAGCTGCAAAATATTAAATGGCACTTTTTTCCATTTGATGAAACTGTTTTCTGTTCTGAAAAGTATTAATGTTTCTGGAATTCTTGGACAATTAGTAAGTACAGCTATGCTTCAAGTTGATGTGATGTAGATACATAACGGGAATGTGTCAAACTGAATAAAATAGGGAAGGTTTCACTAGGAAAATAGCCAAATTAAGGAGTGTACATGTCAGTTATCTCCCAACATCTGTGGAGTCACAGTTTGGTGCCCCATATTGAGAAACTGGGATTCTTCTTTGGAATTGAAGTTTGTCTTTCCCAAGTCTTGTGTTGCCAAATTCAAAGACTATGATAGCACAAGTCCCTTGTTTGAATTGCTGTGATCAATTTAGATGTACTTTTTAAAGTTATTGCTGTCAGCAATTTGTCAACAGTTCCTCTCGGGTGGTTGTAAAAGATCCCAGGGCACTATTTCGAAGAAGAGCAGCGGAGTTCTCCCCGGTGTCCTGGTCAATATTTATCCCTCAACCAACATCACTAAAGCAGATTATCTGGTCATTACCACATTGCTGTTTGTGAGACCTTGCCGAATGCAAATTAGCTGCCACGTTTCCCTACATTACAACAGTGACTACATTTCAAAATTATTTAATTGGCTGTAAAGTGCTTTGGGATGTCCTGAGGTCATGAAAGGTGCTATATCAATGCAAGTCTGTCTGTCTGTTTTTTCTTTCTAACTTTCCCCCCCCCCCACCCCCCAATCAAGCCACACACTCAAATACAGCTGGTTAGGAATAGCTGAAATGCATAAGAACATTATTGGAAAGCTGATATGTACCATCAGTTTTTAAAGAAAGTAGTGTAGTCAGGAACTTCTTGAATAGAAGCCACAAGTTGCTAATTTTTTGAAAACAAGCTGCTCACTTTTCAGTAGACAAAGTAATGGCTGGCTGCAAATGGTCCCTAATCCTTTAATGAAACTTTTCAAGTGGTTCATCAGGAAGGTTGCTATGTTAAAACTGTTGTAAGACGTACTTTTGAAAGAAATTGCAATGCATTCTGAGTCCATAGCTGCGTGTGGATATTCCCATCACAGCTAGTACACTTTCCTCTATCCCACATTGTTACCAGGTTATAACTTTAGTCTATCCCAAATTGTTACTAGGAAGATGACAAACCTGTTTGCTTTTTTAAAAATCTTTCACTGGAGCCTGGAAGCTTTGGGCACTTATGCATTTGGAGGGAGGGAGGGAGGGAGGCAGGGAGCGAGGTGCTGGGCTGGGGGAAGCACAGCGAAGACCAGGGAACTGGAAACTTAGGCCTGTAATGAAGCTTCGGGTGTGACCTGCGAGCATCAAAGCCATGTTAAATGAGGGTAGCTTCAAAGCACCAAAGCTTTGTTACGGCCCTAGCTGTCTCCATAATCATTCACCTTCTCACCCTCCCTAGTGGGGCGACAGTGACCTTTTAACCCTTTGCACTTACCGAGCTGGGCTTTTTTTTTGCCCTCACCATGATGCAAGTGCTTTTGTTTATAATGGTAGGGGACAAAAGGCTGGCTAGTATGCAGTCAGAAAATCCCTGCCACTGCTGACCTGTACCTGTTAAAGAAATTGATAAGGAGGCAAGTTACCCGTGGTCTTTTGTGCATGTCAGAGACTTGTAACTACACGAGTGGCAGTCTGTCACATGTTAGAAAGTATGCTTGTGGACTCCCTGTTACCAATGAGATGTTCTGTTTTATTGTATGGGAGTGAACATCTGGGTGCAACCATTTCAATTGATTCTCAGACACTTTGTGCGGCTGCTAAACAACACTCAGTCTGTATGATCATTTTTATTTTTCACTTGTTTGAATGATTATTCCACCGGGAAAGGGAAAATATTCAGTTCCATAAAATTTTATATATGCACACAAAATATTTATGACTCTTCAAGGTTTTGCAGAAGGGATTATTACAGACAAGATAGAAATCACCTTTATTATTTGGCTATCCTTCTTGACTTTGCATCCTTTTTTTTTGTCCCAAATAATTCTGCAACTGATGATGTATAACCCGCTTTTTGATGTTTTTATCTTGGCGTCAGGTTTTAAAATGAAACGGCAGATGTGCAATGGCACGTTTAGATGTCGTAAACCCTTTACTGCATCCCATCCCTTTTGGTTGTAACCTGCTACCTTGTGATATTCTGATCCTTGCTACCTCTTCCCCATCTTCCACCACCCCCCCCCCTCCCACTCTCCTCTGCCCCCAACATGAAGACCATTTGAGGAAGTGTTGGATCTGACGTTATGAGGTGATGGAGGGATCGGTTTAGTTACTGCAAAATCTGGGGTTTGTACGAAAGCGGGAACAATTTAAGTACATTAGGAAGGAGGGTGAAAAAAATCGTGAATAGGAAGGGTATTAAGGTTGACGGATGAACAGGGCTGGGGATGAATTTTCCGACAACAGCTGTGACTGCTGCCATTATCTTGACAGGTGTCAATTAAGAATTACTGCCTGCTGGAGTCATTTTTCCAGCCCAGCTGTCTGCGTGTGAAAGAAATAACACTTTACCCTTGTCACTTTGTTAGTTCTCAGCTATCGCCACAAAATGAGCGTCAGCGCGCTAATCGATAACTAGTGTATTAGCAATTATTTTGCACATTGATTTATGAATGCGAACAGCTCCTCCTGTACAGTTATTAGCTGCTGATTAAATGTGCCCAATGCCCAGCTCAGGGTGGATATATGTTCCCTGAGAGGCCAGGTCTAGAACAATCTGTGCGAGACTGCAGCTCAAAAACACCTCCATCATCATAGGCAGTTAACAAGGCAAGCTTCACTTCTACAAGGGGAGAGGCATTGTACCTGGACTGTGTGTGTGTGTGTATGTGTGCCTGTATCAGTGTGTGTGTGTGTGCGCGCCTGTATGTGTGCACCTGACTGTCTGTGTGTGCCAGTATCAGTGTGTGTGTGCGCGCCTGTATGTGTGCACCTGACTGTCTGTGTGTGCCTGTATCAGTGTGTGTGTGTGCGCGCCTGTATGTGTGCACCTGACTGTCTGTGTGTGCCTGTATCAGTGTGTGTGTGTGTGCGTGCCTGTATGTGTGCACCTGACTGTCTGTGTGTGCCTGTATCAGTGTGTGTGTGTGTGTGTGTGTGTGTGTGTGTGTGCGTGCGCGCCTGTATGTGTGCACCTGACTGTGTGTGTGTGTGTGTGTGCGTGCGCGCCTGTATGTGTGCACCTGACTGTCTGTGTGTGCCAGTATCAGTGTGTGTGTGTGTGTGTGTGTGTGTGTGTGTGCGCGCGCGCCTGTCTGTGTGCACCTGACTGTCTGTGTGTGCCTGTATCAGTGTGTGTGTGCGCGCCTGTATGTGTGCACCTGACTGTCTGTGTGTGCCAGTATCAGTGTGTGTGTGCGCGCGCCTGTATGTGTGCACCTGACTGTCTGTGTGTGCCAGTATCAGTGTATGTGTGTACGCGCCTGTATGTGCACCTGTCTGTGTGTGTGTGTGTGCCAGTATCAGTGTGTGCCTCCTGTGAGGGCAGCGCTAACCCCGTGCTGAATATCCTTTTGCCAAGTCCGTTACTGTGCTGCTGTCCAGTCTGCCCCAACCGAAAGAGTAGCTCTTGCATTCTCTCTGCTGCCCAATTCGGACAAGGATGTGGCTGCGATATATATATACACATATTAACCGATCCTTGACATCTCACATTTATCTTTTGAAAGCCTTTTTTTTAAAAAAGAATTATTTTAAAGCCTGGTGCTTCTTGCTGGTTTTCTACTGGAAAGTTTCATTCACAGCACCGATTTACAACATCCTGCCCTTCTTTGTTTTTTCTGGTGCTGACAATCTTACCTTAACACTTCTGAAAATGATGCTGCAGTAAATACTGTCTGATGCTCACAGGATGTATTTTAGATAAAATCTGTTTTGAAAAGCGACATTCTTAATCAATCCCTATTGATCTCGCAGCCCGTCTTGACTTATTAAAATTTATATTTATCCAACTCTAATTAAATAAACTATTATCCAGTTTTACATACCCAGCTGCTTACTTTTTTTTTGCTTTTTTGCTCGCTAAAAATAATTCCCAGCAGACCTTCTGATGCGCTATTCCTGGACCTGTGATTTATGATGTTGCATTAAAATGCTTATACTTTTGATTTAACACATGATGCTACATGTAAGGTAAATTCTCTCATCACACTGAGTTTTAGTCAAAATTAGCACATAATTCCTTTTACCTTGTGTCTGCTGTGGCTCAGTGGGTAGCACTCTCGTCTCTGAGTCAGAAGGTCATGAGTTCGAGTGCTACTCCAAGAGGTTTGAGCACAAAATCTAGACCGACACTCCTAGTGCAGCACTAAGGGAGTGCTGCACTGTCGAAGGTGCCGTCTTTCGGATGAGATGTTAAACTGAAGCCCCTTCTGCCCTGTCAGGTGGACATAAAAGATCCCATGACAGTATTTCGAAGAAGAGCAGGGGAGTTCTCTCTGGTGTCCTGGCCAATATTTATCCCTCGACCAACATCACTAAAGAACAGATAATCTGGTCATTATCACGTTGTTGTCTGTGGGACCTTGCTGTGTGAAAATTAGCTGCCGGGTTTCCTAAATTACAACAGTGACTGTACTTCATTGGCTGTAAAGTGCTTTGGGACGTCCTGAGGTCATGAAAGGCACTATATAAATGCAAGTCTTTTTTTTACTTTCTGCCATCACCGTATAGAGTACCTGCAGGTCAAGGTAATCATATGGGTTTTAGTTGTGTTCAAAGAGTTAATCCTTTGCTCTCACTGAAAAGGACAGTACCCCTTTTCTGCACCAAAATAAAATTGCAAACAAAACATAATTACAGCATCGCACAGAATGGACATAGAGCTTTTTGTTCATCAACTGTCTCGATAAACATTGAGTGCCGATATCATTAACCATTTGTCTTCATTTCTGAACACCATCACCCATAATGTGAATGCTGCAAACACCCACAGCAGATCCAAACAAACAAAGCACAGAACATCCATGTGCGTATTAAACAATATCTACTTTTTCTTAAATAGTTCTAGGGACTGAATATGGAACCGTTCTTAGGGGTCCTGATGACAAGTTACGAATCACTGAAACGTCAGTGTTTGGTATCAGTACTGTCTGAATCCCTTGATGGGGGAAGATTTGTTCTGTTCACAATATGCAGCAAAATCGTGAACATGTTGTTTGTAAATTAATTTACAATTTTGCTACAAGTGGAAATTTGCACCCAATGAGGTGACAGCCTTGCATTTATTTCCAGGAATTCAAAACTTGACATTGATAGGCTTTTGTAGGCAAGGGTATTAAGGGTTACGAAACCAAGGCGGGTAGATGGAGTTAAGTACAGGTCAGCCAAGATCTAATTGAATGGTGGAACAGGCTCGCGGGGCTGAATGGCCTCCTCCTGTTCCTATGATCCATTATTTACTGTGTATAAATGTTTTACTCAGAGTATAAAGAATATTGTGACTCAAATATTCTGCAGTTTTACATATTTAAAAAAATTCTACTTCATATGACCCAGTGGCAGAAATAGTCCGAGATTTTTTTTTAGCATAGTTGCATCAGAAAACATGCTTATTTCGAAAAGCTGTGAAGACCAACCAGTGCTGAAAGGGTTAAAGCAGGACCGGCACAGGTAAGAAAGTAAAGCAATGCATCTTAGGCCCAATGCAGAACTTCTCTGGTAAATTACAAGGCATAGCACGTGCGAGTGTTTGGCACACACCGAAAATTACTTGGCATACGTCAAGCATGCACATACACTACGCCTAACAATTTACTTCAGAATTTTTTAATACTCTTAGTTCCCTGGGGTGTAAGTAGCAACAGTACTTTCACATCTGCAGTTTGTGAAACATTAAGTATTGCCAGAATGAGCTGCTAATACGTATTTATTTTCTCATTTCACTTTCATTGAACAAATAAAAACAGGGTTTTTTACAAAAGGAGTAATCTTTTATCTCTGCAGAATTCTTCCTTGTTTAATCCACGAGGATTAATCATGTATGTACGTGTGTGTGTGTGTGTGTGTGTGTGTATTTTGGTCTGGGATGAAATACATTTGTGCTTGTATTCCTTTTGTTGTGGATAATGCAGAGTGTACTCCTTATTTTGTTAATTGCATAAAATTTGCACATTCTTTGTTCGTTACTATTAAAGACAAAATGATAGTTCATCCAATGGATCAGTGGGTGATTGCACTTCACAGTACGGTACAAGCACTAATCCATACAGATTGGGAAAATTCAGGTTGATCCCCCGTTCTGTTTGAGATCGCTGATCGCAGCAAAGCAGTAGGGTTCCACCGTGGGTCCCAATGCCCCTGGGGTGGGGGGCACCGGGGAAGGGCGAAAGAGAGGTTCAGCAAGGCTTCCAAACCAAATCACTATCCAGTTACTCCTGCTCAGAAGGGTGCCTGTATGGACAATGGCAAAGGATAGGATCCAGTTCACCCGTGGTACCAGCACCCTGTCAAATAGCCGGCTGACGCCCACTGTCTAGAGTTACAAGCCAAGAATGGCCACTCGGGTGAGGACAGCCATCCCCTGATGGACCATATACCAGCAGGAGCCAAGGTGTTCTGGAGAAGAGAGGGGAGACAAACAAAATTGGGTATGGTAAATTTATTGAAGATTAAAGACCACTGTCTGAAATATTTTACCAGCAAATTAACATAACAGTATGTTCCAAATGAGTGATGTATCCATGTCACAGTGCAACATAGCTTACGTAGAATTACATAGAATTTATAGCACAGAAATAGGCCATTCAGCCCAACTGGTCTATGCCGGTGTTTATGCTCCACACGAGCCTCCTCCAGCCCTACTTCATCTAACCCTAACAGCATACCCTTCTATTCCTTTCTCCCTCATGTACTTATCTAGCTTCCCCTTAAATGCATCTATGCTATTCGCCTCAACTACTCCATGTGGTAGTGAGTTCCACATTCTTACCACTTTTTGGGTAAAAACGTTTCTCCTGAATTGCCAATTGGATTTATTGGTGACTATCTTATATTTATGGCCTGTAGTTTTGGTTCACCCCCACAAGTGAAAACATCTCCTCTACATCTACCCTATCAAACGCCTTCATAATTTTAATGACCTCTACTAGCTCACCCCTCAGCCTTCTCTTTTCTAGAGAAAAGAGCCCCAGCCTGTTCAGTCTTTCCTGATACTTATAACCTCTCGGTTCTGGTATCATCCTTGTAAATCTTTTTTGCATCTTCTCCAGTGCCTCTGTATTCTTTTTATAATATGGTGACCAGAACTGTACACAGTAATCTAAGTTATGGATGGAAGCAGTTTGCTCTGCTAGTAAGTCTAAGCACAGACATCTGAGAGAGAAAAAGTACTGTTTGATAATAGTCTAAGAAATAAGATGGTCTCGATCAAAAAATTCGACTGGAAAAGGAAAAATTTGCAGGGCTATGGAGAAAGAGCAAGGGAGTGGGACTAATTGGACAGCTCTGTCAAAGAGCCGGCACAGGCATGATGAGCCAAATGGCCTCCTTCTATGCTGTACGATTCTATGATACTGTAACCTCTTTCACAGAGATGGAGACTTTGTACTAAGTCTTTACTGTAGTCCTAAACAGAGAAAATGTTGGTTGAGTAAGACTGTTTATCATTAGCCTGCTACAGTGTATGTAAAACTAAATGACAGTTATACTGACCAGTATCTGCAGTTATAGCACTAGCTGTGCATCCATCTAGGTTACAGTGAGGTTGGGCACAAATGAGCTTTGCATATACGTGCATAATTGCACTTCCCAATGGTTTCGCTTTTAAAGTTAGAAATAGTGTGAACGGGAGCTTCAGTTCCCTCGCAGCATTAAAAAAGATGTGCGAAATGTTTAAAAAGTTCCCTGGTTGTCCCATGGAAACGTCTTAAAATGCAGCTTTGCATCGGACTGGAGTTATACTGCAGCTGACTGGATCTCAAACTGGTGTGAGACGGGCACTTGGTTTCACTGAGCACGGCGTCAGATCGGGATCAAAACTGTACTGCCATTTTCATGTTTGCACACAACTGTGACTGGCGTAGCTCAGTGGGTAACACGCTCACCTCTGAGTCAGAAGGTTGTGGGTTCAAGTCCCACTCCAGAGACTTGAGCTCATAATCTAGACTGACACTCCCATTGCAGTAGAGGGATTGCTGCACTGTCGGAGGTGCTGTCTTTTAAATGAGATGTTAAATTGAGGTGCTGTCTGCCCTCTCAGGTGGACGTAAAAGATCCCATGGCACTATTTCAAAGAAGAACATGGGAGTTCTCCCTGGTGTCCTGGCCAATATTTATCTCTCGACCAACATCACTAAAAACAGATTATCTGGTCATTATCACATTGCTGATTGTGGGACCTTGCTGTGTGCAAATTGGCTGCTGCATTTCCTACATTACAACAATGGCTGTACTTCATTGGCTGTAAAGCACTTTGGGACGTCCTGAGGTTGTGAAAGGTGCTATAGAAATGCAAGTTCTTTCTTTTCCTATTTGAGATCTTGCTTTCTTTCTCTCAATGCAAAAGCTACAGTTTAACTGTAGACTAAGAATGGCATTTTAAACACTGGAACACAGAATATCTGTCCTTGCCAACAGCACTACAGAAAGCATCAGACTGGCGATTGGGTTAAGTGCTGAATATAGGTTCAGCGATGACTGGTAAACCTGACCATCATTAATCTCAACGCATTGATAATCTGAAATAATCTTTCACAGCATTTGTGTCACTTTCTGTATAAATGTGTCTTGCTTATCCAGCAGTTTTATTAATACCATACAGCAGAATTTGCCATTGACAAATCTGTCTGGGATTATCAAGTCATCAGTTTATCCATTGCTTCATATATTTGTAATAATCGGTGATGGGATGAAGAAGAGAACCAAAAAACTGAAAGGACATTTCTCATTATTGACCAGCAGAAATAGTTAAACAATTGACGTGTTTTGTTTTTAAAAATAAAAATAAAAATCACATCCAGTGGTTTGTGACGTGCCGTAGAAATGATCTATTTTTTTAATCACCCCAGTGCAAGGGCCGCCCTCACCAACAAAATACAGGAGCACTTTATTTTTCACATGGAACAGTTGCCATACAGCTGATAACATTCTGAAAAGCAATGAATACAATTTTAGGACAATAGTTTGCCCACACGATAACATGTCTTGGATTGTATACAGCCTGGTGTATGGCCATTTGTCCTTGAGACTGACTGCAGTTTTGTTGCGCCATCAGAATTGGGGTGGGTGGGGGGTTGGGCCTAAAGGTTACATCTTTATAATATGTACTTTAAAAGCACCACTCTGTACAATTATTTTTCACCCTTCAAAACATTACCACTGAATACTGGCGCAACCTTGGGTAGCTGTGCGCTGAGTCTTGCGATTAAACATTGGTGTCATTTTAGCAGTTTGATGAATCTGAAGGGTGTTTTGCACCGTGACACTTAGGAAATAGTTTCAGCTTAGTTCTTGTTGCTCATCATGATAATAGGTACCGTGTGTATTTTGCTGAGGGTCTCGTAAGAATAACCTCTTTTACCAGAAACCCATCCTACACCGTATATTAATCCATGTGGTGTTAAATAGTTCACCTCCTTATGTAGTACTTGTACTATAGGTTGAAAGATCTTGACGTTGTATTTTGTTTTATTAGCAAAGCAGATATTATGGCAACAAATTCTCGCTGCTCTGATGTTAAGTTTGATATTTTGCCTTGTAAAATAAATCGTTTAAAGGCAGTGAAGAATTGTTTGTTAAACTGCTCCTATTGCTTGTGTGTTTTAGTGTAAGATAAAACTGTGAAAATATACTGCACATCTGTTAATAGTGTAAAAGACTTAAATCTGCCATTTATTTCTACGAGAGTGTCTGTTCTGTTGAAATGAAGTTGCCTTTATTACATAAAATGTTTAAGGGTTGTTGCCCATACACACAATCCATGTATCGGAAACCGATGTATAGTCCCCTATTCTCACCACTACACGTTAACTAGTTAAAGCTGCAGAGAGTGGCCCTGTGCTATTGTTTTTCTGCCTCCTTTTCTCTTTCCTGTCAACAAGGCACATCCGAGGAACCTAACCTATGGAAGATAATGCTCTCCTGGCCGGCCTCCCATCTTCCACTTTCCGTAAGTTTCAGCTCATCCAAAACTCTGCTGCCCGTATCCTAACTCACAACAAGTCCAAGTTCACCCATCACCCCTGTGCTCGCTGACCTACATTGGCTCCTGGTCAGGCAACGCCTCACCTTTTAAAATTCTCATCCTTTTGTTCCAGTCCCTCCATGACCTCGATCCTCCCTATCTCTGTAACCTTCTCCAGTCCTACAACCCTCCAAGATCTTTGTGCTCCTCCAATTCTGGCCTCTTGTGCATCCAAGATTTCCTTTGCCTCACCATTGGCGCTTGTGCCTTCCGCTATTTAAACCCTAAGCTCTGGAATTCCCTCCCTAAACCTCTCTGCCTCTACCTCCCTAAACCTCTCTGCCTCTACCTCCCTAAACCTCGCTGCCTCTACCTCCCTAAACCTCGCTGCCTCTACCTCCCTAAACCTCGCTGCCTCTACCTCCCTAAACCTCGCTGCCTCTACCTCCCTAAACCTCGCTGCCTCTACCTCCCTAAACCTCGCTGCCTCTACCTCCCTAAACCTCGCTGCCTCTACCTCCCTAAACCTCGCTGCCTCTACCTCCCGAAACCTCGCTGCCTCTACCTCCCGAAACCTCGCTGCCTCTACCTCCCGAAACCTCGCTGCCTCTACCTCCCGAAACCTCGCTGCCTCGACCTCCCGAAACCTCGCTGCCTCGACCTCCCGAAACCTCGCTGCCTCGACCTCCCGAAACCTCGCTGCCTCGACCTCCCGAAACCTCGCTGCCTCGACCTCCCGAAACCTCGCTGCCTCGACCTCCCGAAACCTCGCTGCCTCGACCTCCCGAAACCTCGCTGCCTCGACCTCCCGAAACCTCGCTGCCTCGACCTCCCTAAACCTCGCTGCCTCGACCTCCCTAAACCTCGCTGCCTCGACCTCCCTAAACCTCGCTGCCTCGACCTCCCTAAACCTCGCTGCCTCGACCTCCCTAAACCTCGCTGCCTCGACCTCCCTAAACCTCGCTGCCTCGACCTCCCTAAACCTCGCTGCCTCGACCTCCCTAAACCTCGCTGCCTCGACCTCCCTAAACCTCGCTGCCTCGACCTCCCTAAACCTCGCTGCCTCGACCTCCCTAAAGCTCGCTGCCTCGACCTCCCTAAAGCTCGCTGCCTCGACCTCCCTAAAGCTCGCTGCCTCGACCTCCCTAAAGCTCGCTGCCTCGACCTCCCTAAAGCTCGCTGCCTCGACCTCCCTAAAGCTCGCTGCCTCGACCTCCCTAAAGCTCGCTGCCTCGACCTCCCTAAAGCTCGCTGCCTCGACCTCCCTATCCTCCTTCATAACCTACCTCTTTGACCAAGCTTTTGGATGAGACGTTAAACCGAGGCCCCCTCAGGTGGACGTAAAATATCCCACGGTACTACTTCGATGAAGAGCAGGTGAGTTCTCCCTGGTGGCCTGGCCAGTAGTTATCCCTCAACCAACAACACTAAAAACAGATGATCTGGTCATTATCACATTGCTGTTTGTGGGAGCTTGCTGTGCACAAATTGGCTGCTGTGTTTCCTACATTACAACAGTGACAACACTTCAAAAGTACTTCATTGGCTGTAAAGCACTTTGGGATGTCCTAATGTCGTTAAAAGTGCAATATAAATGCAAGTCTTTCTTTTCTTTCAAATATCTTCCCAACAAATCACAAAGGCCTTGAAATTACATGAGGGAGATAATAGCAGATAAACACTTGTCTGAAATTTCTATTGTTGCTATTTTAACGCAGGCATTAATCCATTTATATTGTTTGGGTTAACATGTCCACTAAAACATGGGAGAGAGGAACTCCAGACCAACTTTTGAAGCGCCTGTAAGCTAGGCTCTCCCTGCATGATATTGATAATATTGATTTTACAGGTTGTTTGATTCTTTCCTGTTTAAAACAAAGAAATTACTGTGTAATCGGGAAAGGCAATTATTTAGCTGCTTTTTAAAGTTGGTGCACATTTTCTGTTTTATCGAGGCCAGCGATGGAATGGAACATTTTTCCATTTTGCAACGTAGCATCTGAACCGAGTGCTTCTAGGTTAGGTAGAACAAAGATCAGGTGTAGACTGAAAACGAAAGAAAGACTGACTTGCATTTATAGCAACTTTCATGACCACAGAACATCCCAAAGCACTTTACAGTCAATTATGTACTTTTTGAAGTGTAGTCACTGTTGTAATGTAGGAAACGAGGCAGCCAATTTGCGCACAGCAAGGTCCCATAAACAGCAATGTGATAATGACCAGATGATCTGTTTATCCCTCATTGTTGGTTAAGGGATAAATATTGGCCAGGACTCCAGGGAGAACTCCCCTGCTGTTCTTCGAAATGGTGCCCTGGGATCTCTTACCTGAGACGGGGCTTTGGTTTAACGTCTCATCTGAAAGACGGTGCCACTGAACCCACTCTGCACTGCCCCAGAACAGCAGACCTTAACCCCAGCCAGACAAGAGCAGCTGCTACTGCATCGTTGCATGACATTTGTGTTTTATATGCCCACTATCTGCGAGTTGCGACTGCCAACTAGTACTAAAGTGCGGGCAGCTTTCTGCTCTCGACTCATGGCCATTAGAAAACTGGCTTGAGGCGACCCAAAGCTGATTGCACACAGAACCTTTTCAGTAGGCAAAGAGAGGAGACTTTCGTCTCATCAGTCTGGACTGAATTCAAATCCATGTTCTGGACAATTTTTCCTCTAAATCTGTATTGCATTTTTGTATCCATATATCCACTCTGGATAAATCTGTAAAAATGTGATTCATGTGAAGAAGAAAGAAATAGCTTGCATTTATATAGCGCCTTTCACAACTTCAGGATGTCACAACGTGCTTTCCAGACATAGAAGTGTAGTCACTGTTGCAGTATAGGAAATGTGCCAGCCAGTTTACGCACAGCAAGGTCCCACAAACAGCAACGTGATAATGATCAGATAATCTGTTTTTTTAGTGGTTTTCGTTGTGGGATAAATATTGGCCAGGACACTGGAGAGAACTCCCCTGCTCTTCTTCAAAATAGTACCATAGGATCTTTTACGTCCGCTTGAGAGGGCAAACAGGGCTTCAGTTTAACATCTCATCTGAATGACAGCACCACCAACAGTGCAGCACTCCCTCTGTACTGCACAGAGAATGTTAGCCTAGATTAGCCTGGAGTGGGTCTTGAACCCATGATCTTCTGACTCAGAGGCGAGAGTACTACCTACTGAGCCATGGCTGACACCTAGGTTGATGCGGTTTATCCAGGGAATGAGGCAATGTTTGGATTTAATGAGCTAGGTTTTCATCTTTTGGCCCTGTCATTGCCAGAAACACTACTGACGAGACATAGACGGGCTCAGAATGAAAGTGGGCTGGTGATACCGAGATGTCCTGGGTCTGCTCATTAGCATAACTTCAGGTGTAGTTTTGGACTGACCAAAAGAGCCAGACGAGTGGTGGGAGAGGGAAAATTACGTATAACTGAAATTTTGAAGGGGAATGGGGAGGGCAACCATGCAGCCCAGGTGCTTTGCCACCAGCACTGGGCAGGTGCCATGTGCACAACTTGGCTGAATAATCAGGCTGGGCCGCTTGCATAATTTACTGTCACTCTGGGCACGTCTCTCATGAGATGCCAACTGCCCCTGGGCTGCATTTTTGGGTGCCAGGAGCCAGCAGAAGGCTAGTTGGCTGCTCTTTTGCTCTGGGGACTTAATTAGCAAGGGGTAGAGGGGGTAGTGAGGGGCACCAGCCAGAGGGACAAAAGGGCAGAGTTGCTGAAAGTATTTAAAGATAGCTTTCCATTTAGTGCCCAATCCAAACTGGTGCTGTAGGCCTGGAGTGTCGCATTATTATCTAAATTAAATGAAAGTCAGAGGCTTAATGAACCTAGCACCCGCATCGTGGCATGCCTAAAGCCTTGGGCAGGTTGCAGGACTCGGGTGCCCCCTCCTTGATTTTCCCAGAATCATATTATCGGCCCGAAGGACAATTAAAGGGAATGTCACAATGGGGCGACAAAAATTCTGAAAACCTTTTTGGAGAGTCTCAAAAGGCATTATCTCATCAACCCATGATCAGCCTTTGCCAAGGCTGAAGAGGCGGGAGTCTAAGAAGAGACAGGTAAGAATGAAGGGAGTGCACGAGTCTGCAGCCAAGTGACCGAGCACCTGAACTGTTGTTTGATAGTTGCCAACTTAGAACTTGGGTGGGTGCAAGAAGGCTTGCCTTCTGTGCCATTCATCGGACCATTCCTATAGGTCAACACTGCACGCATACCCACAAGGAGGTGCAGCCAAGTTTCGGGCCTCAGCTAACCCTTACCGTCACTGCTTGTACCAGCCCTATGCTGCATGGTAGCTCCACCTGTCTTCGAAGTAGATGACCCAGACCCTGAGAAAACAGTTCCTCCATAGGCATTGCCAGGTACGTGTGCCAGAGCCTGCAGAAATAGTCCGTAGCATCTCGGCGGGTGTGGGCAGTGGGGCAGCCCTGGCTCTTCATCAACCTGGCATGCCTTCTTTCGTGCAGTGCAAGTCTTTCTTTTCAATTGCAAATGCAATTGAGATGTTTCTGAGGAAGCATCCAACAATACTGTTTATATAACGCCTTTCAGGATGTCCCAAAGCACTTTACAGCCAATGAAGTACTTTTGAAGTGTAGTCGCTGTTGTAATGTAGGAAACACGGCAGTCAATTTGCTCACAAACAGCAATGAGATAATGATGAGATAATCTGTTTTTTTTAGGTTTTGGTTGAGGGATAAATATTGGCCAGGACACCAAGGAGAACGCTCCTGCTCATCTTCAAAATAGTATCGTGGGATCTTTAATGTCCACCTGAGGGGGCAGACGGGGCCTCGGTTTAATGTCTCATCCAAAAGGCGGCACCTCCAACAGTGCAGCACTTCCTCAGTACTGCACTGGGAGTATCAGCCTGGATTATATGCTCGAGTCTCGGGAGCGAGACTCAAACCCACAACCTTCTGATTCAGAAGCGAGAGTGCTACCAACTGAGCCACAGCTATCAGAATGCTGGCCCTCCAGACAGGTGTAATTGCTAAAATGTTGTATCAGACCCCTCAGAGTTCAAGGTCCCTTTAGCAACTCTGCCATACTTAGGCTGCAGTCATACTCCCTGTTATACTTTGTGTCAGAGTAGAATAGTTTTGAGTGCGTATCAATATAAAAGTGGCAGCATAACTCAGAAGACCATCAAGTACACTAAAACCCTAAGGTGTAAACCCACATCCTCCCTTCTGTCGAGGAGACTGCCTCACATGAGTTTGAGTTCCCAAAGCATGCAGTATAAATCCAGTTTAAGACCAATGAAAATAGCATTAAAAAGAAATGTTGCAGATATTTAGCTGTGATAACTCCAGTGAGCTTGAGCAATCCGTTTTATGCTGGAGTCCTGCAGAATAATTACGGAGGCAGAGAAATGTTAGCCATGGCATGAGGGGAAGGGAATTCCCCCCCCCCCTAAACTCCTAGCATTCTCATCTGCCAGGCGAGCCTCCTGGGTCTTTGTTTAATGTCTCTTCTGAAGAACATTACCCCAGCAAAATAATATCCTTCCTAATTTTGAGGTGTTGGATATGGGTATGAACCTGCAGCTAAGAGATGAGTGGCAAGTTCAAAGAGGAAATCCAATTTAATAACTGGCATCCAATTACACCTCTGGCTTACTTTTTAAAAATAAGTTCAGAAGGAAGTGTTGCCACTTTGTGCCTGTCTATAGAACAGGATATTGTTTAAAGTTTAAACTGACCTGGCTATTGTCAACTGAAATGGATTCTTCTTGAGGCTGGTTGATTTTATTGCTCTGTGCCATTGGGGGTAGATCTTGACTTTATGCGATAGTGCAAAAATGGGTGATAGCAAATCGGCAACCAGTTTTACATCTCTCTCGATTTTTATTGAAGTCACTCGATTTACACTGTCGCAGAGTCAAAATCTACCCCAGTGTGTTTTGTGTCAGGTTGTTTTAGTGCATGCCTGTTTTTGTTGCAGGATCCAGAAGATGGTTTATGTTGCGAGTCTCTGCAGGAGACTCTTCCAACCTTTGTGTTGCCCTTATGAATAGAATTTTGGATTCAGAGGACTCAAATGTTGGGATTTCAAGTCTATTCTTCACCATTACCTACGGGTCCACTGATGCTTGGCACCCTTTTCCTGGGTGAATTAAACTTGGTGAAATGTTAGAAACTGATGAACTTGATAGTTTTTTGAGGCCTCACTAATGTTGGGAACATAGAAAAATATTGGTGCTATAGAAATTAATTATTTGCTGCAATATGGAGGAAATTCAGGAACATGAATTACACATGAGAATACACAGGGGCAAGAATTGCTCTGAGTGTTGTGTAGGAATATGGTAAACATCTTATTTTTGAATGCATTGAAAGTGTGATTGTGCATAAGTGACCAGAGCAATTCTTCTGTATTCTGTGCTGCTGATGAGGAACTGGACCATTCTGACCAGGAAGGTTCCAGGTTCTGCCCCTATTCTGTGCTGTGCTGTGCTGGCTGAGATAGGGAAGGGAGAGATCAGCTAGGCATTCTGCTCCTGATTGCTACCCAGTGACTCCTTCCAGAAAATGCACGGGGCAGCAAAATTCGACTTCAATAGAAAAGAGTGTTCAAACGGGCGGTCGATGCCCTGTCATCCAATTTGCATTAACGCCCAGGACAAATTCCACCCCCGCCCCCTGTCCGTGGGAATCAGGGGAGAATAGGGCTCAGCTGTGATGCCTCCCATGGTTAAATAGCTTGCTGATGCTCGCCATTGAGTATATTCAAGACTGAGATCAATGGATATTTGGACATTAAGGGAATAAAGGGATATGGGGATTGGGCAGGAAAGTGGAGTTGAGGTTGAAGATCAGCCATGATCTGATTGGATGGCAGAGCAGGCTCGAGGGGCCATATGGCCTACTCCGCCTCCTATTTCTTATGTTCACGCACGAAAGCTTGTTGTTCGAGGCTGCTGGTTCCCAGTGTTAAATCTGTCAGCACTCTGAGGCTAGTGGAATCCGGAGAAGCTGTCACTAGCGTGTGGGTCTTGCAGAGTGTAAAACCAGCTGAAGAACGCATCCTTGGACAAAGCAATGGCAGGTGGCTGGTCCTTGTTAAATCTCACCCCCCCCCCCCCCCCCCCATGCCTGTGTCAGCGCATAGAAAGAGGGAATTGGGGAAAAAATAGAGTCCCTTTCACTGCTGGTTTTCATATGATTTACAGCTACTTGGAAATCTGCAGTAAACTGAGCTGTTTTGTCAAAAGTACAATATGTCAACAAGAACAACAACTTGCATTTATATAGCGTCTTATATAGCAAAACGTTCCAAGGTGCTTCACAGGAGCGATTATCAAACAAAATTTGACACCGAGCCACATAAAGAGACATTAGGACAGGCGACTAAAAGCTTGGTCAAAGAGGTAGGTTTTAAAGAGGGTCTTGGTGGAGGCAGAGAAGTTTAGGGAGGGAATTCCAGAGTTTCCGGCTTAGGCAGCTGAAGGCACGGCCGCCAATGGAAATCGGGGATGAGCAAGAGGCCAGAATTGGAGGAGCGCAGAGATCTCGGAGGGTTGTAGGGCTGGAGGAGGTTGCCTTGCCCCCCTCTCCCACTTCGGTCAAACTTAAATAGAAGTTTGATTCTGAAGTGCTTAGGACCTCCATCAAACTGCAGCTGCTCTGACTGAGCGTAAAGGTGTGGTGGTTTTTGCTTTAACTCTGTTTTAAAAATTGTGGAACAGCACCCATAAATAGGATACTGATCGGGATTTCTGCAAAGATACATAGACTTTCTTTTTTCAGGATCTACAGCAGTGTTGCCATGTAGCAGAGTGAAAGCAGATTGTTCCCTCTGTGTTACTATATCTTGCAGTCATTGCATCCCAATTGTTTTATTTCTTTTTCCGCATGTATTTTACATTTTTATTGCAGTACCCGTAATTCGCACCGAAGTCAATACAATTACAAAGAGGTGGCTGGTTGATTCTAACTGTCTGAAATGGACGAGTTACATTGTTTGGGGGGGACACTGCGCTTGAAGCTTTCGCGCACGTTATTTTGTTTTTTGTACGTGAAACAATGTGCGTGACTGGCCTCTTGAGACTGCAATCGCACGGAGCTCTTGTTGGGTTTGCAGTAATTGTTGGCATTGCACGCATCCTGGAAGCAGTTTTTAAAAAAAAATTGCAAACCAATCAATCTTTTCGGAATAGGCAATAAGCATCAGAAGTCTTAGCAAGCCAGTGACTGAAAACACCCCCTTTTTATGGAGTGTTAGTGCCAATAAAGGACAGCTTATTACCAAGGCAGAGACCAAAGCTTGGGTGAGGTCAACCATGACTGGCAGTCATCAGTCATTCTTAATGATACTTTTTCCCCCTGCTTTTCTGAGGGCGATTCTGACCAGAGTGCAAATCGTTTGGGGTCATCTGCAGTTCAGGTACCCGCAGATGGTTAAGTTTTGCAAAAGACACTTAAGGGGGCTAGGAGCTTGTAATTATATATAATACAATATATATATATATATATATATACATACATACACATACTATTTTCAGATGAAAGTGTTCTAAGATTTATGTTACTGAGGCCAATATCCCTTATGTAGACAGTTTTGTTTTTTAAGTCCTGTACTTTTAGGAGTTGACAGAATTCCCATGGTGCCTGGCCTCTAATGATCACGTTTGATCTTTATAGTTGATAAATGTGAGCTTAATGGGATTTTAGTTCCTTCCGAAACTTCCCTGAGAGAACCTAGCGATTTATTGACATATGTCTGTTCTTCGCTTTCAGGATTACCTCACAAATCCCCTTTCAGAAAAGCTGCATTGCCTTGTCGAAGGACAAGTTTTAAATGAAAGAACGCTTTCATTTCCATTTGCCACTGTACCCAGCCTTAAGTTCTGGAGCTTTCCTTTCACTCCCATTGGTTACCTCATTCAGTCTCTTGATTCATTCCAGATTATATCATGCAAGGCATCTATCAGGCACTTTGTTATCTGTTTCTGGACAGCTCAGACTTTGAGTCCCTGGCTGCAGCTACAACTTAGAATGATTAATAATTCAACGATGCACCTTTTATTTATTGCAGATTAACGCAGTTGTTCTGCGTAGAGGAGAGCACTGTGGCGATAATTCTGACCGGCCCCCAAGTCTAAACTCACAAAAAATGTTAAAACCTATCTTTCACCGTCTTGTGAAACTAAATCCTGACGGCACCATCTTGCTTGGTGCCGAAAAGTTGATTTCCTTTTCAGCAGAGTCATACATCACTGGCCCTCCCTGTTGCACTGTCAGCCTCTTGACAGAATGGCATGTGTCATTTATCAAAGGAGCCAGGTCAGGCCTTGGGAAAGAGTACATGACAAAGCCTGAGAGAGTTCATTTTGCAGTCTCCTGCTACCCCTCGTGTGCCTCATTCCTTGTGTGCTGTTTTCTGTCTTCACAATCTTACTGTATGTCAACCTTAGCCATATTAAATAAGTTTAGGTTATTGAAGGGTGGTTACATGATTTGCAAATTAAAATGTAACTGCCCTGTCCGGGGGGAAAAAATAAATGGCTTACATGAGTGCTTTGCTTTTTTTTTTGATTATTCCACTTTTACTTATTGTATTGCTGTCATTAAGCTTAGATGTGAAATATTTAGCAATTGTAATCATTGTGCTAGTCATGCATAAAATACAAAATACATCTTGCAAAATATATATTTGTCTATAAAACAGAAAGGTTTGAAAGGGACTGTGCTATCCTTATAGTGTTCATGTGATAAATGTGGGGTAGACTCACCGCTATTGATGTTCATTTGGTTTCGTTTATGTTTAAATCATGACTACCGTTTTCCTGCAGATCTACCAATATTTATTGAAGCATTGTTCTAAAAAGAGACTGTGACTTTTTTGATTTTTTTTTCTTACAGTAAATAAACCCAAACTTAATCTGAGAGTTTTGCTCCTAACTTGTTGGAAACACTGCGTGACATCGCTTGTGTTACTCCTACGTGTGTTACTGCTTGTGTTAGCAAGACTTTATTTTAAAATCTGCCTCGCTGCAGTTCTCATGTACAATAGGGTGCCCTCTGTGTATCTTACATCCAGGTGTGTGTGTGTGCGCGTGTGTGTGTAATGCATATAGAAACATTTTCTGCATGTAGTGGACTGCAGTCTGTTTTTGTTTTCTCAGTAGTAACACAACGTATTGGTGCTTGCTGTCACTGGCAGGGATGTCGTTATATGTTTCTTTGGATTGTGATCTATTAATCATTTTTACAGAATATATGCTGCAGAATGTCAATAATTATGCTGTGAAATATGATTACTCATTGATAGTAACTGGTGACTTACAGGAAAGTCATTGTAAACTGTTATAGCAGTCCAGTCCCCACCCCTTAAAACGTCCATGTTTAAATCAGGCAGTCGCTTATATCGGCCAAAACCCGATAACCATTATCCATTTGCATTAACCATCAATCTCAACGGTTATAGCGTTTTAAGTGCTCCATTTATTTTGGGCAGAAACAGCTGCGCACAGAATCCATCTGCTTTCAGAACCATCCCAGCGATATTGTATGAGTGAAGTACACATGAAAAACTGACGCATGTATTTAAAAAAATATATATATTTATCTCTAACAAAAATAACACATCACGCACAATAATCCTGGCAGCCAAAATTTAATGCCCTAATGAGGTGTTTGGATTGTTTAAATGATTGTTGGGTGAAGGAGTTGAGATTTGTGTGTTTTCCCTCCTCTCTCGATCTTGCTGGGATGCTGTACCTGGTAATGGCTTGTTTCTGAATGACGGGCCCTGCTTCTCCAGTCTCCTCCTGCTTGCGGCCAGGGTGAGGTTGGTACTGTGGAAATTGGGGTCCGGGGTCAGGTCTAGTGTCCGGGGACCTTGGTTAGGTCTAGGGTCTGAGGTCAGGTCTAGGGTCCGGGGTCCTGGGGTCAGGTCTAGGGTCCGGGGTCCTGGGGTCAGGTCTAGGGTCCGGGGTCCTGGGGTCAGGTCTAGGGTCCTGGGTCCTGGGGTCAGGTCTAGGGTCCGGGGTCCTGGGGTCAGGTCTAGGGTCCGGGGTCCTGGGGTCAGGTCTAGGGTCCGGGGTCCTGGGGTCAGGTCTAGGGTCCAGGGTCCTGGGGTCAGGTCTAGGGTCCGGGGTCCTGGGGTCAGGTCTAGGATCCGGGGTCCTGGGGTCAGGTCTAGGGTCCGGGGGTCAGGCCTAGGGTCCTGGGGTCAGGTCTAGGGTCCGGGGTCCTGGGGTCAGGTCTAGGGTCCGGGGTCCTGGGGTCAGGTCTAGGGTCCGGGGTCCTGGGGTCAGGTCTAGGATCCAGGGTCCTGGGGTCAGGTCTAGGATCCGGGGTCCTGGGGTCAGGTCTAGGGTCCGGGGTCCTGGGGTCAGGTCTAGGGTCCGGGGTCCTGGGGTCAGGTCTAGGGTCCGGGGTCCTGGGGTCAGGTCTAGGATCCAGGGTCCTGGGGTCAGGTCCAGGGTCCTGGGTCAGGTCTAGGATCCGGTGTCCTGGGGTCAGGTCTAGGATCCGGGGTCCTTGGTCAGGTCTAGGGTCCGGGGTCCTGGGGTCAGGTCTAGGGTCCTGGGTCCTGGGGTCAGGTCTAGGGTCCGGGGTCCTGGGGTCAGGTCTAGGGTCCAGGGTCCTGGGGTCAGGTCTAGGGTCCTGGGTCCTGGGGTCAGGTCTAGGATCCGGGGTCCTTGGTCAGGTCTAGGATCCGGGGTCCTGGGGTCAGGTCTAGGATCCGGGGTCCTTGGTCAGGTCCAGGGTCCGGGGTCCTGGGGTCAGGTCCAGGATCCGGGGTCCTTGGTCAGGTCTAGGGTCCGGGGTCCTGGGGTCAGGTCTAGGGTCCGGGGTCCTGGGGTCAGGTCTAGGGTCCGGGGTCCTGGGGTCAGGTCTAGGGTCCTGGGTCCTGGGGTCAGGTCTAGGGTCCGGGGTCCTGGGGTCAGGTCTAGGGTCCAGGGTCCTGGGGTCATGGCCTAGGGTCCTGGGTCCTTGGTCAGGTCCAGGGCCTGGGGTCAGGCCTTGATCAGGTCCAGGGCCTGGGGTCAGGCCTTGGTCAGGTCTAGGGTCCTGGGTCCTGGGGTCAGGTCTAGGGTCCGGGGTCCTGGGGTCAGGTCTAGGGTCCGGGGTCCTGGGGTCAGGTCTAGGGTCCTGGGTCCTGGGGTCAGGTCTAGGGTCCTGGGTCCTGGGGTCAGGTCTAGGGTCCTGGGTCCTGGGGTCAGGTCCGGGGTCCGGGGTCCTGGGGTCAGGTCTAGGATCCAGGGTCCTGGGGTCAGGTCTAGGGTCCTGGGTCCTGGGGTCAGGTCTAGGGTCCGGGGTCCTGGAGTCAGGTCTAGGATCCAGGGTCCTGGGGTCAGGTCTAGGGTCCTGGGTCCTGGGGTCAGGTCTAGGGTCCTGGGTCCTGGGGTCAGGTCTAGGGTCCGAGGTCCTGGGGTCAGGTCTAGGGTCCGAGGTCAGGTCTAGGGCCCAGGTCATGGGTTAGGTCTAGGGTCTGGCAGCAAGGGGGTTCGTTCAGGCAGCGGTTCAGGGAGCTGTGGAGGCTGATGAACGATGACTGTGTTCTCGTTCACACGAACACACCCGCTATAAGCGGTGGAGACTGTATTCTCACCTCTGAGAATGTTGTGGGTTTAAGTCTCACTCCCTGACTTCAGTTTATTATCTAGGCTGACCATCCAGTGCAGTACTGAGGGAGTGCTGTGTTGTCAGAGGTGCCGTCTTTTGGATGAGACATTAAACCGAGGTTCCTTCTGCCCGTTCAGATGGGAACAAAAAAAAGTCCCCTGGCACTTTTTGAGGAGCAGGGAGTTCTCCCGGTGTCCTGGCCAACATTCCTTCCTCATTCAATGCCACCAAAACAGAATAACTGTTTATTCATCTCATTTGCTAATCGTAGAACCTTGTGCCTAAATTGGCTAACGTGTTTGCCTTTGCAACCACAGTGACTGCACTTCAGAAGTAATTAATTAATTGGGCATTTCTTTGTGATGTCCTGAGGATATGATAAGTTACTATATCAATGCAAGTATTTTTTTCATTCTGTCATAAGTACTGATCTATCATGAATATCCCATTTTACAATGCCTGTAGCACAGGAGGCTAGGGAAGGGTGCTTTATGCATGTCTTGAGTTTTACAAATTGTGGTGTATTTGCTCATATTTCTAATGAAGCAGCATCAGAGAAAATTGCAGCAAATTTTCATCCTGGGGGCTTGCCAAGTAGACATTCCAAGACAAAAGCTTGAAAACTGTTCCACTACTTTGATGCCATTTGGGACTTTATTCTAACTGTGCTGCATATGTGGTCTGAGATATGATGCTTTGTTTGTGACAGGTCGATTCTTTATCAGACAGTGAAAGTAGTCTGGGTGTGTGCCCCATACAACTTTGACGCAGGCGCAGTCTCCAAAGTCTGCCTGTGGCTTTGTGCCTTGCCACACTCCTTCCCAACCTCTCAACAGTTTCATTGCTTCACAAACCACACCACACTTACCATCTCTCTCCCAAACGCTCTCTCCGTCTGGCACTCCCTTTCACCCCCCCCCCCTCCCAATTTGCCCCTTTTTATCTCACATTTCTCTCTCGCTTTGTTATCGCAGTAGCCATCACTGTTTCTTCTCTGTTACATCTCTCTTCATACTCAGATCTTTTGGGTGAGATGTTAAACCGAGGACCCGTTTGCCCTTTTTCAAGTGGGCATAAAAGATCTCATGGCACTTTTTCAGGTTCGCCCGGTGGCCTAGCCAACATTTCTCCTTCAATCAAGCACCACCAAAACAGATTATCTCCTCCAAAGGATTAGAGAGGACATGAGGAAAAACTTTTTTACCCAGAGGGTGGTGGGTGTATGGAATTCGCTGCCCGAATTGGTGGTAGAGGCAGGGACCCTCAACTCTTTTTAAAAAAGTACCTGGACCTGCGCCTAAAGTGCTGTAAGCTGCAGAGCTACGGACCGGGTGCTGGAAGGTGGGATTAGAATGGGTAATTGGTTGTTCTTCGAGCCGGCGCGGACACGATGGGCTGAATGGCCCCCTTCTGTGCTGTATCTTTTCTATGGTTCTACGAAGGTCAAACCAAGGGCTTGTGTTGACCACACTGACCCAAAGCTGCTTCGCTGCAGACTTGGCCCTGTGCTAATCTGTGCTTCCACCTGGCTCCATGCCATAAAATTCCCAGCAAATAGCAAAACATTTTAGTGATCACACAGTATAGGGTATAACTCCAGTAACAGAAATAAACCATCTTGATATTGGGACTCTGTAACCTGGACGCCCAAGAGGCTGATGCCTCTTTGTGAGGTAGTTTTCTGTCACCGTTTTGTGCCACTTCATTTATTTCCTCTACATGTACATTTTATCATAGATACCTAGATGTTTTGATCCAGTATATTGTTATAGAGGTAAATGGTTTGAGGGAACATACTATCCATTTAGTTAATATGTAGAGTAGTGCATGGTCAGGTAAAGGAATGTGGTGGCCTGAGCTGATTTTGGATTTATAAGTACTTACGCTGTGCTGTGTATTCTATACCTGACTACAGTTTCTTTACCAGATATAGTATGTGAATATATATACATATATTTTAAAAATGCAAATATTACTTGTCTTGTTTCTAAAAAGTTGGTTGGCAGTTCCTCAAGGATGTGCAGGCAGTTTATAATTAAAGAACAATGAACTTATGACATTGGTAGTTCAAAATTGCAGGTTAAATCTGTTGCGCATTCTTATCTTCTGAATGCTGAAAGTAAAAGATTTTCGGAAAATAGTGAAGCATTTAGTACACTGTATACGTAGAGTGGGAACATGTCACAAAGCTCGAGAGTTCCTGATGATGTCATGGTTGCTCGCTAACTTTTTACAAAGACTCAAATCCAAACCCACCCTCCGTTCTTCTCTCCATTCCCAGCTTCAGCAAAGATGGTCTGGTTCAGCAACGCCTCGATTTTAGAATTCTCATCCTTGTTTTCAAATCCCTCCACGGCCTCACCCCTCCCTATCTCTGTAACCTCCTCCAGCCCTACAACCTTCAGAGATCTCTGCGCTCCTCCAGTTCTGACCTCTTGCGCATCCCCGATTTCCATCGCCCCACCATTGGCGGCCGTGCCTTCAGTTGTCTAGGCCCCAAGCTCTGGAATTCCCTCCCTCACCCTCTCCTCCTCTCTACCTCTCTCTCCTCCTTTAAGATACTCCTTAAAATTTACCTCTTTGACCAAGCTTTTGGTCACCTGTCCTAATATCTTCTTATGTGGCTCAGTGTTAAATTTGGTTTGATAATCGCTCCTGTGAAGCACCTTGGAACGTTTTACTACGTTAAGGGTGAAAGTTAGTGTTGTGTTGCAAGTAACCCACAGGTGATATTATGACTGTCGTAAAGAAGAGATTTATTTAGGAAAATCATGTTTTCTGCTGCTGAGAATTCTTTTATCACATTTTTGGTGGGATGTTCCCAGCCAGCGGTATGGTCACATGACCATTGTTACTTCCACATACTCCCTCCTCCCCCAACCCCCGAAAAAAAAATTGAGTTGATACCTATATGTTCCATACTGTCCATATTGAGTTGAAAATGGCTCAGTATGTTAAGTAAGAATGTGCTGCCTAGATGTTCATAATTTAAAGTGTAGGTTTTAAAGCATATTTTAATGTGGCAGGGCAGGCTGGATAATTTACACAATGTGCGTTTATTTAGAACCAGCGCACGAGTGCAGTGAGTCTTTCGATGCCTGTTTCTGGCTCCAGGATTAATTTAGAAATGAAGGAGTGAGATTGACATTGACAGGCCTGAGGCATTGTTAGACAGCCGCTTTGATACACAATTGATTTCAGCTAGAAAATTGACAATACTTATCGCATCTTAAAAACGGCATGGATCGCTAGCATGGGTTACAAGCCTGCTGCTTCTGAACACGTCGTCCTATGGAAAATGGCACTTCCTCATCACTTTTCCTCACCTTTTCACTTCTGTCCTCTGCTGAAGGCACTGGGATGCAGTTCCACAAGCACTGGGCACACTCTGGCACCTTCCCTGACTGGCCATCGTAAATGTGCAAGTCTAGATAGTGAGTGTTGGCAGACTGTTCAATTCCTGGAGCCTGATCCTGCCTTGCTGGGTGTTCATGTACACGCTTAGCAGTTTTAATAACAGGTAAATCAAGGAATCTCGCTCTATGTCTCTGTCTGTCTCGCTCGCGCTCCCTGCCTATCTGGCTCACTCTCGCACGCTCCGCCTGTCTGGCTCGCTCTCGTGCGGCCGGCCTATCTGGCTCGCTCTCGCGCGCTCTCGGCCTGCCCGGCTCGCTCTCGCGCGCTCTCGGCCTGCCCGGCTCGCTCTCGCGCGCTCTCGGCCTGCCCGGCTCGCTCTCGCGCGCTCTCGGCCTGCCCGGCTCGCTCTCGCGCGCTCTCGGCCTGCCCGGCTCGCTCTCGCGCGCTCTCGGCCTGCCCGGCTCGCTCTCGCGCGCTCTCGGCCTGCCCGGCTCGCTCTCGCGCGCTCTCGGCCTGCCCGGCTCGCTCTCGCGCGCTCTCGGCCTGCCCGGCTCGCTCTCGCGCGCTCTCGGCCTGCCCGGCTCGCTCTCGCGCGCTCTCGGCCTGCCCGGCTCGCGCTCGCGCGCTCTCGGCCTGCCCGGCTCGCTCTCGCGCGCTCTCGGCCTGCCCGGCTCGCTCTCGCGCGCTCTCGGCCTGCCCGGCTCGCGCTCGCGCGCTCTCGGCCTGCCCGGCTCGCGCTCGCGCGCTCTCGGCCTGCCCGGCTCGCGCTCGCGCGCTCTCGGCCTGCCCGGCTCGCGCGCTCTCGGCCTGCCCGGCTCGCGCGCTCTCGGCCTGCCCGGCTCGCGCGCTCTCGGCCTGCCCGGCTCGCGCGCTCTCGGCCTGCCCGGCTCGCGCGCTCTGGGCCTGCCCGGCTCGCGCGCTCTGGGCCTGCCCGGCTCGCGCGCTCTGGGCCTGCCCGGCTCGCGCGCTCTGGGCCTGCCCGGCTCGCGCGCTCTCGGCCTGCCCGGCTCGCGCGCTCTCGGCCTGCCCGGCTCGCGCGCTCTCGGCCTGCCCGGCTCGCGCGCTCTCGGCCTGCCCGGCTCGCGCGCTCTGGGCCTGCCCGGCTCGCGCGCTCTGGGCCTGCCCGGCTCGCGCGCTCTGGGCCTGCCCGGCTCGCGCGCTCTGGGCCTGCCCGGCTCGCGCGCTCTGGGCCTGCCCGGCTCGCGCGCTCTGGGCCTGCCCGGCTCGCGCGCTCTGGGCCTGCCCGGCTCGCGCGCTCTGGGCCTGCCCGGCTCGCGCGCTCTGGGCCTGCCCGGCTCGCGCTCGCGCGCTCTGGGCCTGCCCGGCTCGCGCTCGCGCGCTCTGGGCCTGCCCGGCTCGCGCTCGCGCGCTCTGGGCCTGCCCGGCTCGCGCTCGCGCGCTCTGGGCCTGCCCGGCTCGCGCTCGCGCGCTCTGGGCCTGCCCGGCTCGCGCTCGCGCGCTCTGGGCCTGCCCGGCTCGCGCTCGCGCGCTCTGGGCCTGCCCGGCTCGCGCTCGCGCGCTCTGGGCCTGCCCGGCTCGCGCTCGCGCGCTCTGGGCCTGCCCGGCTCGCGCTCGCGCGCTCTGGGCCTGCCCGGCTCGCGCTCGCGCGCTCTGGGCCTGCCCGGCTCGCGCTCGCGCGCTCTGGGCCTGCCCGGCTCGCGCTCGCGCGCTCTGGGCCTGCCCGGCTCGCGCTCGCGCGCTCTGGGCCTGCCCGGCTCGCGCTCGCGCGCTCTGGGCCTGCCCGGCTCGCGCTCGCGCGCTCTGGGCCTGCCCGGCTCGCGCTCTCTCTTCCCCCCCCCCCCCGCCTTTGGCTCACCCTAGCGCGTTCTCTCTCGCTCACTCTCTCTCTCCCCCTTTGGCTCGCCCTCGCGCGCTCTCGCTCTCTATATCTCTCTCTCTCTTTGGCTCGCTCTCTCTCTGTCTGGTTCTCAGACAATTACAATATATCTTTTTGGGTTTTTTTGATATTTAGAAAAACTGGTAGTTCCATCACCAGAATTTAGAGATAAAAAGGCCATAAATGTTTGAAATCTGAAATAAATCTGAAAATACACAATATCTAAAAAGAGAAGAATTTGCATTTATATAGTGTCTTTTCATGTCCTAAGGACGTCCCAAAGTGCTTCACAGACAATGAAGTGCAGTCACTTTTTTTGTAGGCAAACATGATAATCAATTTATACACAACCGCCCATGAACAGAAATGAGTTTTTTTTTTAAAAAAAGAGGTAGTTTAATGTTTTGGGTAGAGACCCTTTTTATTTAACATTTGTAAAAATGCCACTGTACTGTTCTTTATCACTTAAATTTTAGGTCATTTTAATTGCTTTATACGTTTCAGTGCATAAATTGATTGACAGATATATTTTTTAAAAGTACAGTTGATTCCATGCCCATTTAACAAATAAATCCACTTACTGTCATCATACAATTTAAGAAAGAAAAGCTTACATTTAAATTGCACCTTATCAAATCTGAGAAAAGTCTCAAAAAGCTTCCCATACAATGAATTACAGTGAGGTGTTCTATAGGCAAGTGTGGCAGCCGCCTTGCGCACATAATGATCCCACAAACAACAATGAGGTAAATGCATCTGTTTCAGTGTTGTTGGTTGAGATCGAGCGTCAGCCACGAGAGTGTGAGTAATCCCAACTTTTCTTTTGAGTATTACCATGGGATCTTTAATATTCACCTCGACCATCAAAACCAGGCAGACAGGCATTGGTTTAACATCTTATCGGAAGCACAACACAATCCAACAATGCAGCAATCCCTCAGTACTGCACTGGAGTGGCAGTTTAGATGATGTGCTCAGCTCCTGGAGTGAGTTAAGCTTATACGCAGTCCTATGGCCCATAGGCAAGAATGTTGCCAATTGAGCCAAGTTGTTTTAATAACAATATACATTCCACAGCACCAAACTGTTTGCTAGTCATTCCTGCACTGTTTGACCCGCTTGAGGAAAAAAAATATATATATACACATGGACTTGCTTTTTTAAAAAATCTGACCACTTACCGTATTTCAGCACATTTTATACAGGTTTTCCCCTAGGTTTAAGCTCCACGGATGGTGCCTATTTACTTCGATTCAGATGTTTGTTTTAATATTTTCACACCTACCCTGGCTCTATTTATAACATAAACAATGGGCATTTGATTACATTATCACGTGAACAGAGTGTTAAGTAGCCCTTTAATTATATAGCCGTCAAGCCTCTGAATAGGGCCCATTAGTGTAATAAGACCGAGTGCATACATTATCTCTGACCTTTGACCCAGTTATCTTTAATGCCTTTAATCCCTTTTGTAACTTGCGCATCTCATTTACTGTATGTTACAGTCTAGATCTACCTGTTCTGATATTGCTTTCTCTTATGACAGAGAATGTAATGTCTGGGAGCTCAAGAGGCTTGAGTTAAGCTGCAAGAATGAATGTTAAATGGTTTATAAAAGCATCCTCTGCCCCCCCCCCCAAGTATGTTACAGCCTTGACCTCCCTTTAATATTGCTTTCTTATATCTATAATATAAAATAGAAGGCATTTTGAACTACCTTGGCTTTTCTCACTTAAGTTTTCCCATCCAGGTTGAGATGTTCTGTTAATGCCACCAAAAATATATACATACATATATACTCAATCGTCACAAATATTAATTTGTTTTCTTAGAATGGGTGTAGGGACTCTCCTGTATAAGTAAGAGTGCCAGTAAAATTCATCATCTAAGTGGCCTGTTACCCAAAGTCGATTTGTTTTGATACCGTATACTCAGGAATTCCTATTCTGTGATGGTCTGATTACAGTATGTAGGCTGCACTCCAGTGCCAGTACTGAGGGAGTGCTGCACTGTCTGAGGTACCGTCTTTCGGATGAGACATTAAATCGAGGCCCCGTCTGCCCCCTCAGTTGGACGTAAAAGATCCCATGGCACTATTTCGAAGATGAACGGGGGAGCTCTCCCCGGTGTCCTGGCCTATATTTATCCCACAACCAACATCACTGACAGATTATCTGGTCATTATCATGTTGTTGTTTGTGGGAGCTTGCTGTGCGCAAATTGGCTGCTGCGTTTCCTACATTATAACAGTGGCTACACTTCAAAAGTGCTCCATTGGCTGTGAAGCGCTTTGGGACGTCCTGAAATCATGAAAGGTGCTATATAAATGCGAGTTCTTTCTTTATTAATGATGATGGAGTCAATTTCACTGTATATTATCCAGTATGCAATGTTTTCCTGTTGATGATTATTATAACCCAACAAGAACTTACAGCTATATAGTACCTTTTACACAGCAAAATGTTCCAAGGCACCTGGCCATTTGGGACTCCGACATGAATAGAATTAGAAGGGAGAATTAGGAGCGGAGGCCAAAATCACTGTCAAAATAAAAGTCACAAACAAGGTGGCAAAAAGGGCAGTGAATATTTTTAAAAGCTCACTCATCTAGAGGGAAAAGGGTACTTTGAAGCTAAGGGCAAACTTTTAAAAAGCACAAAAGAGTTCTCCCGATAACTCAGTGAGTGCATCTCATTGGGAACCGAGCCATTTTGATCCTGAGTTAGCTGACGTCAGCTGGGGTGGGGGAGGAGTGTCCAATTTGGGCTCAGTGCTCCTGGGTTAGGATGGGGAAAAGCAGCCGATGCTCCCACTGCTTATCATTGTCCGGTGACTCTTGTCGACAGTGCGTGTGCGGGCATTAGATGAGGAAAGGCTGCGATTTCCCCACTCACATAGAGGCTTTACACATTAATAAATAGCCACCTGGACAAGGTACTGGAGCTGGCCAGTGCTAGTAGAAGCATACCCATCCAGGAGTCAACATCTTCAGGAGAGGAGGAGGAGGAGGAGGAGGAGGAGGGGAGAAAATTAGAAGAAGATGACATTGAAGAGTAAAATGAAGGGTTTTATTGGAGTAAATAGGGAGAAACTGTTTCCGGCATGAGGGTCGATAACCAGAGGGCACAGATTTAAGACAATTGGCAAAGGAACCAGAGGGGAAATGAGGACATTGTTTTTTGAGCAGCGAGTTGTTACGCTCCGGAAATGCACTGCCTGAAAGGGTGCTGGAAGCTGATTCAACAGTAACTTTCAAAAGGGAATTGGATATATATTTGAAAAGGAAAACATTTCCAGGGTTATGGGGAAAGAGGAGGGGAGTGGGACCAATTGGATAGCTCTTTCAAAGAGCTGGCACAGGCACGATGGGCCGAATGGCCTCCTTCTATGTTTTATGATTCTGTAAAGTATAAAGGTGGAGGACAAATTGTCTCTGAACTTATTAAGGGCTCAAGGCCACGACCACCTCAGCTCTCAAAATAATCTTTGAAATGTGCTAGTACAGAAAGCCACACATGGCGGTTCCCATTTACACAGTGGGTCAGTTGGACTTGTGCAGTGTTTCTCATCAGTAAAAGCGTGAATATCTGCGGAGATTGTTGATGCATTTTTGCACAAGCGTGTTAAAATGAAAACAAGCTCCTTTTTGCCTGTTTTGAGTTTTATTGAGTTTCTTGTTTGCATTTCCGTGCGCAAGTTGCTTGATTAAAATATCTTGTTTTTTCTTTACTTTCTTCGAAACCACATTATTGTCATCATTACACCTCTCTTCCGAGAACTGCTTTATTCAGCTTCACTGACTAGGCCTGATTTCCAGTTCCAGCAAGGACGCTTTCTCCAGGAGTTTCTGTGCCGTGAATAAAGCACCAACTTTGCAGATGTCCAGCTGAAATGGGATACCAAAACTCGCCCCCGCTCCCCAAAAAAAAACATATTGCTTTCCTTGTACAGGGTTAATTAGCAGTGCTTACAAATCCACTTTCAGCAAAAGAGTTTTACCCAGTATTGCTTCAAAGTAGAAAAATAGCTTTTAAAAAAAAAATCCCCACAAAATATATCATCGCTCAGTACATACATGAGCTTTGTGTCGTATTTCCTTTTTTGTTTTGCAAAGAGCTGAAAGCAGCATCAAAGACTTGGTGCTGTCCCAGTTGAATGTTGAAAAATGATACCACTAAGTAAAAAGTGACATCTGTGGTGTGTCTCAATTTTTATAATGCACGCAGTACATTTTACAAGCACTGTAGTCATTAAATGCTGTCGGCATATAGGATCTGCAGGAATTTTTATTCTGCCCTATATTAATAATTACTTAAAGCTGTAAAAAAAAAACAAAAAGGGGGTGATAAAAAGTCATTTGTACAATGGACATTGCCTGTTTTTTTTATTTGAACTTGCAGGAATGGCATCTTGTGCTTCTGTTTGGAAAGATCTGTGCTTCACAATTGGCCCTGTAATTGAGGAGCCCTTTCAGAGGCTGCAGTCGCTCTCTTCATTTGTCTTCATAAGGTTAATTTATTTTTGCAGCCAGATGTGGGCTGGCAGACATCAGTCAGAGCTTCCTTCCCCCACTGTTAGGAGGTCAGGAACACAGTCACGTTTCCCATTTCACAGAATCCCGATCAACATTATTGAAGATGGATGTATCTTTAAAGCAAAGATTGATTGTGGATATCAGAGTTATGGCGTCATTTATCATGGTGAATATTATTTAGACTCAGATTGTACAAGGCTGTAACTTGAGACGCAGTCAGGGGAGGGACAAATTGGAAACGAGGATCCATGAAGTTTAATGGATGGATGAATTTCCTGAGTTGTTCATTGCCAGATAGCAGGCCAACATTACACAATTATATGTTATCCCCAGGAAGAAGAGGGAAAAAGAAAAAAAATAGTTAGACAGTTTATGTAACTTAGTGGACTTGTCACCTCAAAAGGATAAATAGTTTTTGCATTTCGAAGGTCTAGATTCTGCTGCTAGGACTTGGGCCCATCCCCATATACGATGGCTACAGATGCAGAATAAGCAAGCAGCTAGAACATTAGTTGTCCAAAGCTCTCGTAATTACGATCCTCCACCTCACAAAATGACCATTTTTTGTTTGCAACTTGTTAATCTCCTGCACGCACACCCTATAGCCACGGCTGCTCGCCCTAATTAGGACAGGGACTTCAAAGCAGCGAGAAGGTTTGAACAAAAGTGTCTAATTTTATCGACCGCCACTGTGCATCTTGAAGAAAGCCAAATTTATCAACACGCATTACTGAGTGAAGCAAATGTCATGAAAACCATTGTTTTTAATCTTTTTTTTCCCCTGGAAGTCTGAATGAGGTGATTTATGGTAGTTATCCATCTTTAGGGTCATCCATCAAGTTTTAGTTGCTAGGCAATCAAACCAGCAGCTG
This sequence comes from Heptranchias perlo, assembly GCF_035084215.1. NCBI lineage: Eukaryota > Metazoa > Chordata > Chondrichthyes > Hexanchiformes > Hexanchidae > Heptranchias > Heptranchias perlo. The sequence continues at coordinate 123,468,763 of NC_090327.1, forward strand.
TTTGCTTTGAATCGAGCTAGAAAGTTGTCACTCATCACGTGCAGGTGAGCTGTGTTTTTAAAACCTCATCCTCAACAGCAACATTTTTTCCCTCCTATTTTTTAAGAGAATATATAATAAAGGGTTTATCTTAATTATTTTGAAATACCATACTGTGCAAAAAAAGCTCAGAATCAAGTATAACTTTCTGTGTGAGAGAAAACATTTCAATTAAACAGAGATCTGGACTGAGGCTCCTTTGTTGTAATGCTTGCCATAGATTTACTCTTTGCAAACACTGAGATGTACGACTGCCTAACAAAAAAAGGACAAATTCCTGTGATTATTTATTGTGTTGGAGATGTGTCTTGAGTGCAGAATGTGTCTTGTACACTGCAGTAGTGTTTATATTCTGTTCTATACTTGAATCTTTGTATACATCTGTTTTACCTAACAGATGTATGGTCAGGTACTAGACAGTAATGCAATAAAGGGGTCCACATTTGCAGCATGGGTAAGAACAAAGCAACTTTTACAAGTCCTATGCATCCTTTGAATTGCTTCCCAGCTGCAGTATCTATTTACTTTTTAAAAAAATTCAGTGGAATATGTATATAATACATGTATTGAAAGGAAGGACTTACATTTATATAGTGCCTTTCACGACTTGAGGACATCCCAAAACGCTTTACAGCCAATGAAGTACCTTTTTGAAATGTAGTCACTGTTGCAATGTAGGAAACGTGGCAGCCAATTTGCGCACAGCAAGGTCCCACAAACAGCAATGTGATAATGACCAGATAATATGTTGTTTTAGTGATTTTGGTTGAGGGATAAATATTAACCAGGACACTGGAGAGAACTTCCTTGCTCTGCTTCGAAATAGTGCCATGGGATCTTTTACATCCTCCTGAGAGGTAGACAGGTCTTCCGATTTAAATATAAATATATATATTGTATACATTTTATTCATTTTGCACTGATTTGGTGGTGAGCCCCTCTCTTCTCCCCATGGTGGTAAATACTGAGACGAGTTAATGGGACTGAAAGTCGATAAGTCCCAAGGACCTGATGATCTACATCCCAGGGTTTTGAAAGAGGTGGCTATAGAGATAGTGGATGCATTGGTTGTCATCTTCCAAAATTCTATAGATTCTGGAATGGTTCCTGCAGATTGGAGGGTAGCAAATGTAACCGCACTATTTAAGAAAGGAGGGAGAGAGAAATCAAGGAACTGCAGACCTGTTAGCCTGACATCAGTAGTAGGGAAAATGCTAGAATCTATTATAAAGGATGTGATAACAGGACACTTAGAAAATAATAATAGGATTTGGCAGTCAGTATGGATTTATGAAAGGGAAATCATGTTTGACAAACCTATTGGAGTGGTTTATTTGGATTTTCAGAAGGCTTTCGATAAGATCCCGCATAGGAGGTTGGCGAACAAAATTAGAGCATATGGAATTGGGGGTAATACACTGGCATGGATTGAGAATTGATTAACACACAGAAAACAGAGAGTAGGAATAAATGGGTCTTTTTCAGGTTGGCAGACTGTGACTAGTGGGGTACCACAGGGATCGGTGCTAGGGCCCCAGCTATTCACAATCTATATCAATGATTTGGATGAGGGGACCAAATGCAATAGTTCCAAGTTTGCTGATGACACAAAACTGGGTGGGAATGTGAGTTGTGAGGAGGATGCAAAGAGGCTTCAAGGGGATATAGACAGGCTAAGTGAGTGGGCAAGAACATGGCAGATGGAATATAAAGTGGAAAAATGTGAAGTTATCCACTTTGGTAGGAAAAACAGAAATGCAGAGTATTTTTTAAATGGTAATATATTAGGAAATGTTGATGTTCAAAGTGACCTGGGTATCCTTGTACATGAGTCATTGAAAGCTAACATGCAGGTGCAGCAAACAATTAGGAAGGCAAATGGTATGTTGGCCTTTATTACAAGAGGATTTGAGTATAGGAGTAAAGATGTCTTACTGCAATTACATAGGGCCTTGGTGAGACTGCACCTGTGTACAATTTTGGTCTCCTTACCTAAGAAAGAATATACTTGCCATAGAGGGAGTGCAACGAAGGTTCACCAGACTGATTCTTGGGATGGCAGGATTGTCGTATGAGGAGAGATTGAGTAGACTAGGCCTGTATTCTCTAGAGTTTAAAAGAATGAGAGGTGATCTCATTGAAACGTACAAATTTCTTACAGGGTTCGACAGGGTAGATGCAAGGAGGATATTTCCCCTGGTTGGGGAGTCTAGAACCAGGGATCACTGTCTCAGAATAAGGGATCGGCCATTTAGGACTGAGATGAGGAGAAATTTCTTCACTCAGAGGGTGGTGAATCTTTGGAATTCTCTACCCCAGAGTGCTGTGGAGGCTCAGTCATTGAGTACATTCAAAACAGAGATCGATAGATTTCTAGATATTAAAGGCATCAAGGGATATGGGGATGATGCAGGAAAATGGCATTGAGGTAGAAGATCAGCCATGATCTTGTTGAATGGCGGAGCAGGCTTGAGGGGCCGGATGGCCTACTCCTGCTCCTATTTCCTATGTTCTTATGTGTTTGAAGGGATGTCATTAGGTGTATATTACAGGCATTTGTAACAGAGGTAAATACATGATATGTCATGTTACTGTTGGAAGGGTATTATGTCGATGGAGGACAATATATGGCTGCCTGTGTGATTATAAGACAGTAACACAATTAGTTTATGTAATCATCACGATTATGAGCTGGTGTTCCAGCCTTAAACACGCTCCCCCCACCTGTTGTTCCTTGTATTATAATGTGTGCATTCTTTCATATTTTGTCTTTTCTTATTCCTTTGCTTAGCGCTTAGAATTTTGCGCTTCTACCATCATTGCATTTATCATACAGATCGCAATCTTCTTTTGCCTCAGCTGATTTTTTTTTTCCCCTTTCCTGTTGCTGTTGCCAAGCCTGGTCACAGGGGTTCTTATCATCCATTCCTGCAGCTCAGTTTCCCCCAAGGGTGGCTGACTTCTGTTATCTCTGCCAAATTTTGCCTTGTGATTCATATCATCTCACAGAAACATAATTTCTCCCCCTCATAAAACGGCAAACTGAAGTGTACTGCTGTATAGCTATAGAGGAGTTCATCATGATGAGGGGCTTTAATAGAGTAAATAAGGAGAAACTGTTTCCACTGACAGGAGGGTCAGTAACCAGAGGACACAGATTTAAGGCAATTGGCAAAAGAACCAGAGGGGAGGTGAGGATGATTTATTTACACAGTGAGTTGTTAAGATCCGGAATGTACTGCCTGAAAGGGCGGTGGAAGCAGGTTCAATGGTAACGTTCAAAGGGGAATTGGATATATATTTGAAGAGGGAAAAATTGCACGGCTGTGGGGAAAGAGCAGGGGAGTGGGGCTAATTGGGTAGCTCTTTCAAAGAGCCGGCACAGGCACGATGGGCCGAATGACCTCCTTCTGTGCCGTATGATTCTATGTCACGCGACCAAGTGGCAGAATTTTACATGAAGTGTTTTTCTGTTATGTGGACTTTCATTATCTGCTACAGTCATTCACTTATTTTCTTGCACATGAATAATGACTTATTTGGTTCTTTGAATATATTGGATATGTTCCTCTTTGCAGGCCTGACAAAAGAAGGCAGGTGGACGGGTATGTGGTGGGGGGGTGCGGGGAATACTATAAGTAGTTTTTTTCACTCCCAAATATCTGTGGGGGAGTCCAAAAATATTGGCTATAATTATAAGATAGTCACTAATAAATCCAATGAGGAATTCAGGAGAAACTTCTTTACTCAGAGAGTGGTTAGAATGTGGAACTCGCCACCACAAGGATTAGTTGAGTCAACTAGCATAGATGCATTTAAGGGGAAGCGAGATAAGTACATGAGGGAGAAAGGAATCGAAAGATGTTGCCATATACAGCTTCTCTAGACCCATCTTTAGTTTCTTTACCTGTCCCATTACCACCCTCCTTGCCTTGCACCATCATCCCTTTTTGTCATTTAATCACACCTGTCCTCCACCCTATCAGAGACCTTCCCTTTTGTCCTTTCCTCCCCTCCCCTTCCTCCCACCCTTTTCTGGCTCTGTACTTGCTTAAAAACGGTTTAATCTTCAACTTCTTCCAGTTCTGACGAAAGGTCATCGACCTGAAACGTTAACTCTGTTTCATTCTCCACAGATGCTGCCTGACTTGCTGAGTATTTCCAGCATTTTCTGTTTTTATTATAGAAGGTTACGCTGATAGGGTTAGATGAAGTAAGGTGGGAGGAGGCTTGTGTGGAATATAAACACCAGCATGGACCTGATGGGCCGAATGGCCGGTTTCTGTGCTGTAAAATTCTATATGATTCTATGTATCTTGCACTGAAAAATGTTGTCATCAGTGTCAGAATCCATTATCTAAAAGACTAACGTTTAGACATACAGCTCTCCTTTCAAAAAGTACATTATTATCATAAATTAGGCAAGACTAAGGCACCAGTAAATATACAGAACGCGTTGATATAATTGGCGGTGTGATGATGATATTGCATTATTACGTCTGACCCAGTAAATTATATTTTAAAAAATACATTCATGGGATGTGGGCATCGCTAGCAAGGCCAGCATTTATTGCCCATTCCTAATTGCCCTTGAGAAGGTGGTGGTGAGCCGCCTTCTTGAACCGCTTCAGTCTGTGTGGTGCAGGTACTGTTAGGTAGGGAGTTCCAGGATTTTAACCCAGCGATGATGAACGAAAAACCGATATATGTCCAAGTCGGGATGGTGTGCGACTTGGAGGTGGAGGTGCACCTGCTGCCCTTGAACTTCTAGGTGGTAGAGGTCGTGGGTTTGGGAGGTGCTGTCAAAGAAGCCTTGGTGAGTTGCTGCAGTGCATCCCGTGGATAGTACACACTGCAGCCACGTTGCGCCGGTGGTGAAGGGAGTGGATGTTTAAGATGGTGGATGGGCTGCAATTATAAAGAAATGGTCCCATAGTAAAATGATCCAAACAAAACCTTTGCATTAGTTTTGTGCTGCAGCAGACTGATTGTTGATGCAGGGCGAAGATTCTTCAGTCAATGCACAGTTTAGACTTTTCCAGGAACTGAGCTTATTGAATTTGGCTCGCAATTGCTAACTTACGTGCAGTAGCAGAACTTTGTGGGGCTTTGTGGAGCATTTGAAACCTCTGGAGCATTGGATGGATGTTGAGGTGTAAAATGTAAGACTCAAACATCTGATCAACTTTTGTGTTTTTATAAAAAAATTAGATGGGGCGCAGAGGATGCAATCATGTATAAATAATTTGGGGGCGGGACATAAAGAAAAGGAAAGATTTGCTTTTATATAGTGCCTTTCACAACCTCGGGTGGAGGAAAACGTGGCAGCCAATTTGTGCACAGCAAGACCCCACAAACAGCAATGAGATAAATGACCAGATACATCTGTTTTTAATGTTGGTTGAGGACTAAATATTGGCCAGGACACCGGGAGAAATTTAAATCCCAGAATCATTCTGGCGAATCTGCGCTGCACCCCCTCCAAGGCCCACATATCCTTCCTGAGGTGCGGTGCCCAAAATTGAACACAGTACTCCAGATGGGGTCTGACCAAGGCTCAATGATGTATAACTTTGTCTCCTTCATAATGTAGCCCCCAAGGTGCTACAGACTGCATGCACATTGCCTTGCGTGTTTCCCATGACCAGCCTGGCATCTTTATCAATCGAAACGGATACCACTCCCTGAATGTGCAGCTGGTTCGCCACCGCAGGCAGTGTGACGAACCCATTGGAAGCTACCCGGCAAATGTAAGTCACTGGATACGCCACAGGAAGGGTTGCCAACTCTGGTTGGACATGTTCCTGGAGGTTTCATGACATGATGTCCCGCCTTCAACAACCCCGCCCAGTCAAACAGCCTTTTTTCCCCCATCTCCAATACTTTTACAACAAAAGTTTTCAAAGAATTTTTTTTTTAAATCTCAATTTTTTTAATGCCCCCTATGATTTTTCTCTCGTGTTGCTCGCAGCAGCGTCCTGGAGATTAATCTTCAATTCCTGGAGACTCTGGGACAGCCCTGGAGGGTTGGCAATTCTAGCCACAGGGCAACCTGAAACTGCATCCCACCAATAGCCAGAGTCATTTACTGGTGTCAGCTGCATTTGGAAATCCTCACCACAGGTCACTGGAAATTATTCTGGACTAACCAACCTCTGGACTAAAGTTTAATTCACGGACAGTTACAAGTAAGTTAATTATTTAACTAAACTTGAATACATCTGAATTCATGCCGGCAGTTATTGCATCCAACACACTCCAAACAGTTGGATATCAGGCACATCTATATTTCATTGGCTCCAAATTAATCTATCAATAATCAATAATTTATTAGGTTTGACATTATAGTTACTCTTCCTGATAGGGTATTTTCACGAGGCATTTTATTCAAGGTATGGAAAACGTGTTTATATTGTGTGGCACACAAAGGAAACTCAGTACTCTGAGGAATAAAAGACTTCATAAAATTGGCAGGTAGAGAATGTCATGTCAAAGATCATGTCATTAATCTTCAGATATTCTTATCCTAATTAAACACTCTAATGTAGTCCCAAGTGGTAACTGTGCTTTGTTTTTGGATTTCCATGGAACCTTTAACTTTGCACTTAGGGAGGAAAAAAGTCTATGGAATATTAATTCTAATCAGCCCTTTCTTTTTTTCAAACCTTTATGATGTTTACCTTGAAATAAGAGTTCATTAAGCCTTATGTAGCTTGGTGTCAAATTTTGTTTGATAGCGCTCCTGTGAAGCACCTTGGGACCTTCCACTACGTTAAAGGCGCTATATAAATGCACGTTGTGGTTAAATAGCTACCTGACTGTATTTGGGTCACAATTTGTAACAATTCACTAAAGAACCACATAGTCATGTTCCCCAAAGCATTGATAATGACAATAGTATCTTGAGATTTGTGTTTATTATCTATTGGACTTTCTAATTACCATTAGATCTATTAAGGATTTTTCTCTTTATTTTGTAGAGGTGGTGGGGGTGGGGGTGAGGCACTTGCATTGAAAATTAAAGTTATACGGTGCCAGTCGATTTAAAATTACAAATTGCGTGACATTTTATTTCCAAATGAGCTACTTTAAATAAAACCTACTACAGTAGAACACCACTAATCCAAACTGGTTGGGGTCAAACACAGCTTGGAATAGTGATTGGATTGGAATAATGACACGTCGTCAGAATTTGATGCACAGAGGACTTGATGACACTAAGGAAAATGGAGGAATAACGTGAACAGCCATTTAGGGTTTAAGTCGGGAGGAAAAATTGCCATTTAAATACAGCATCAGAACACTGACTCCGTCCCCCACCCTGGCCACTGTCTGAGGCTGAACCAGACTGTTCAGAGCCTCGGCATCCTGTTTGACCCTGAGCTGAGTTTCTGATCACATATCCTCTCCATCACCAAGACCGCCTACTTCCACCTCCGTAACATCGCCCGTCTCCGCCCCTGCCTCAGCCAATCTGATGCTGAAACTCTCGTACTGCATTTAGACTCAAATGTTCCAACGCTCTCCTGGCCGGCCTTACACCCTCTGTAAACTTGAGCTCATCCAAAACTCTGCTGCCTGTATCCTGACTCGCACTAAGTCTCGTTCACCTTCACCCCTGTGTTCGCTGACCTACATTGGCTCCTGGTCTGGCAACGCCTCGAATTTAAAATTCTCATTCTCATGTTCAAATCCCTCCATGGCCTCGCCCCTCCCCAGCCCTACAACCCTCCGAGAACTCCACGCTCCTCTAATTCTGGCCTCTTGAGTCTCCCCAATTTTAATCGCCCCACCATTGGCGGCCGTGCCTTCAGCTGCCTAGGCCCTAAGTTCTAGAATTCCCTCCCTAAATCTCTCTGCCCTTCTACCTCGCTCTCAACAACAACTTGCATTTATATAGCGACTTTAATGTAGTAAAACGTCCCAAGGCGCATCACAGGAGCAATTATCAAACAGAATTTGACACCAAGCCATGTACGGAGATATTAGGACAAGTGACTAAAGGCTTGATCAAAGCAGTAGGTTTTAAGGAGTGTCTTAAAGGAGGAGATGATGTGGAGGAGAGGCAGAGATGTTCCTTAAAACCTACCTCTTTGACCAAGCTTTTGGTCATCTGTCCTAATAAGACCATAGGACCATAAGAGATAGGAGTAGGCCATTCGGCCCCTCGAGTCTGCTCCGCCATTCAATGAGATCATGGCTGATCTGATTTTTACCTCAACACCTCTTTCCCGCCTTTTCCCCATATCCTTTGACTCCCTTGCTGATCAAAAATTTGTCTAACTCAGCCTTGAATGTATTGAATGACTCAGCCTCCACAGCTTTTTGGGGTAAAGAATTCCAAAGAATCACGACCCTCTGGGAGAAGAAATTCCTCCTCGTTTCCGTCTTAAAAGGGTGACCCCTTATCCTGAGACTATGCCCCCTAGTTTTAGATTCCCCCATGAGGGGTAACATCCTCTGAGCATCTACCCTATCGAGTCCCCTCAGAATCTTGTATGTTTCAATAAGATCTCCTCTCATTCTTCTAAACTCCAATGAGTATCGACCCAACCTGTTCAATCTTTCCTCATAAGACAACCCTTCCATACCTGGAATCAACCTAGTGAACCTTCTCTGAACTGCCTCCAATGCAAGTATGTCCTTCCTTAAATAAGGGCACCAGAACTGTACGCAGTACTGTTAATGTCTCTTTGTGGCTTGACGTCAAAATTTGTTTGATAATCGCTCCTGTGATGCACCTTGGGCCGTTGTATGATGTTAAAGGCTCTATATAAATGTAAGTTGCTGTTGTTAGAAGACCAGCGTGAAGCGACAGCTGATAAGAAGGCACTCATCTCCTACGGCACCATGATACTTAAATGGCAACTCCTCTCCCGGCTTCAGTACCCAGCTCCCGCAGCTGATTGTAAACCTTAAGCGCGACTTTGGAGAGATTTCTTGCAACGCTAAGGGAAAATGCGATGGGGTAGCTCACGAAGTCACGTGGTCGGACCATTCCTGGGGAATTGCCAATAGGAAGTGCTGCGAGCTATCGCCGCTGTTCAGATTACTGATCTGTGCAGTCTGCTGGTGTTCAGATTAGTGTTCTGCTACAGTAGTTAAAATTCAAGAGCAATTCACAAAGGCTTTCAATTAGTAACTCCTTGTTACCATACCTGAGAACCCGCTGATTATGTAGGTTATAGTGTATATAAGGGGGTAGCTGATGAGTGTAATACATATTTTTCTTTTTTCTTTTAAACAGCTCGTGAGCTGATTATATGTTACACTAGCGACAATGTGATAATGTACTGGTACTCTCAGTGGAATTGCCCCATGATCAGGGCTACAGTTTTATAGTGACTGAATAAGTCCAGTTCTGTTTTTAATGCATGGAATATTTACTCCTGTTTCAAAGATTGCATTCCGTCCGCTTATAATATGGCCCACTAGTTTATTGTGACTGAAGCAGTCAGATTTGATTTTTTTTAATATATTGCTTGCATTTTCTCGGACATTTAATTTGTATTTCGGGTACCTTATTCTGCTGTTCCATCCATTGTTCTCAGCATAAATCTTTCTTGCCTTGGCCATGATTTATTTTTTACACATCTATCTTAGAAAGACATGTGTTAATTAAGGACAGCCAGGTTTATATAAGGCAAGTTGTGTTTGACAAATTAAATAGAGTTTAAGGAAATAATGATAAAGGAAATGCTTGGGATGTTGGAAATATGGATTTTCAAAAGGCATTTGATGAACTGATACATAGGAAACTTGTTAAAATGAAGGCACGCGGTATTAAAGGGAATGTATTAACCACTACTCACTATTTATGTCCTTTCACCAACTTCCTACAGGAAGGTTGAAAACAGTGGTGTCCTCCAGGAATTGGTGTTGGGGCTATTGCTTTTGTTAATATATGTGAAGGTATCTGGATTTGGGTAAGGGGACACAGTATCAAAGCTTACACATGACAAAAGTTGGAAAGTGGTTAACTGTGAAGCAGACTGTAAGTGATCTAAGGAGGACATAGACAGATTAGTAAATTAGGCAGATAGGTATCAGAAAAAAAATTAACGTGGGAAATGAGTGGTGTAAATTTTGAGGGGGAGAATACTGAGAGAAAATGTGCACTAATTAGTAAAACCTTAAAAGGAATAGAGGAGCAGAATGACCAGGGGTTCAGTTATATAAATCTTCAAAAATGGAAAGACAAGTTGATAAAGCTATATTGAAGCATATGGGAACCAATGTTTTATAGAGAGGAACAGCAAATACAAAAGCAAAGAAGTAATGCTAAACCTGTACAAATCATTGGTTTGCAGTTAGAATATTGTGGTTGCCTTTCTAGGAAGGATGTCAAGGCCTTGGAGAGGGTCCAGAAAAGGTTCACAAAAAAGCTGATATCAAGGATGAGAGGTTTTAATTTTGAGGAAAGACTAGAGAATGTGGGGCTCTTTTCACTAGATTAAAGAAGGTTAAGAGGAGTTTGACGAGCCGGTAACTTGGTGGCGTTAATTTAACAATCACCAAAAGAACAAAGGGAAAGATTAAGATGGTTTTTTCTATGTACGGAATGGATTATCCTACCAGAAACAGTGGTGGAAGCAGGATCCATAGAAGCTTTTAAAAGGGAAGTGGATAAATATTTGCAAACAAAAAAATTCAAAGGCAGGGGAATGGGACCAAATGGGCCTCTTTCTGTGCAATAGAGTCTGCATATATGGATCTTCCAAGGTTGCTCATGAGAAGTGAGAGGAAATGATTTTTTTAATAAAAAGATGAGCATTATATGGTACAGCAGAGAAAGTATTATTTTGATGCTGCATTTTTGTTGCTGTTGGTTATAAAATAAATATTGAATGTAAAATAGAGTGAGTGAAATTATTTGGCAATTGAGATAAAATTTGTTGAGAAATTAGATTAAATAATATATAAAACGGTTTACATAACTTCAGGAGTCAAGTAAGTGAGACTGGGCCCACAAAAACCTCTGACAAACTGCTGACACATTAGAAGACCCCCGCTCCCCCCTCCCCAGCATCGCCTCTCTTTTTCTCTGCCCCCCCGCCAAGACCTGACCTGCCAGTCAGAGTAGGAGCCAGATGATTTCCTGCCCTCCTCGACCAGCAAACTTCAGTCTTTCTTGGGCGTGAGACGAATTTCTCGGCAATTATTTCTCGTGGTTCCCTGTGATGGATCCTATCTGTCGCACGGTCCCCTTTTGCTGTTTAGTGTGCTAGATGCCACACAGAATGAGCCCTGGCTCTAAAATCCAATTGAGACCAAGCACTGGACATGTTCCCAACTCAATTATTAAAACTGAAATCCTGGGGGCAATTTGAACTTTGGGTGATAGTGTAAAACAGATGATATTGGATCAGCTGCCTGCTCTCCAGCACTCCTGATTTTCGTTTGAAAGAAGTTAAAATTACCCCCACTGTGCACATCTTTAGCAATGTCAGCCATGGCTCAGTGGGTAGCACTCTTGCCTCTGACTCAGAATGTTGTGGGTTCAAGTCCTGTTGGTAGGGACTTGAGCACAAAATCTAGGCTGACACTCCAGTGCATTACTGAGAGAATGCTGCATTGTTGGAGGTGTAAACCAAGGTCCCATCAGCCCTCTGAGGTGAATGTAAAAGATCCCATGCCACAACTTGAAGAAGAGTAGGGGATTCCTCCTGGTATCCTGGCCAATATTTATCCCTCAACCAACACCTAAAATTCCTACATTACAACAGTAACTACATTTCAAAAAGTACTTCATTGGCTGTAAAGCACTTTGGGGCATTCTGAGGTTGTGAAAGGCACTATATAAATGCAATTCTTTTTTCCTTTCTGTTACAAAGCACTTACTGGTAAGCTTCGAACATTTTTGTTTCAAATTGAATGTTACCAGGTGCTTCATGAAGTAGCAACGTCTACAGGCTGCCCAGTGGTAGATTCACTGCCTATTGTGGAATTGAGCTGCACAGACCAAGAAAGTCACAGGATCGATCCCTGGTCAATGTTGAGTTAAGCTTATCTTAGTAGGTCATGCTACAGTGTCACTGTTACACCTTTGTTGCTTTTGCAGTGTCAAAGGTCATACGTTCTGGCTTGTTGCCTTAATTTGTGAGAATGGGAGAGTTTATACTGGGAGGATGATACAGTACCATCCTACCTGTTAGAAAATAAGATTTCTGGAGTTTGAAAACTCCACCCAGACTGTAAAGAACAAAGTGCTTTTTTTAAATTTTGAAATGGAACGATTTCCATAATATGGGCGCACAGTGTCACCATCATGGTTCAGTATAATGTGGTTGTATGTCGAGAAATAATCCGTCTGGTCTGCTCCAACAATGGGGAAAGGATTACTCTGGTCACTACATCATGTCAAAAAACCTTCTTCAAGCTTTCCTCTGGTTGATATTTCCAAAAACCCTATTTATGATGTTGCTGAAAATATCAACTGTGAGCAATCTTCACATCCACACTTAATGTTGTTACTCGTGGCGACCAAAGTTCTACTGCATTTGTTTCTCAGGTCCAACCTCAGATGATTACCTCTACTGTACCAGTACAACATTTTCCAATTCCCACACCAGCCATCTTGATGCTTTTCTGAGCAAGATTTATATTTTTTGTTTTTTTAATAGAATTAAGAGGGGGTTGAAATTGGTCTTTGGCAATAGTGCAAAACGGGATAGTGAATCAATGGAAAAGACATCGAGCAGGGCATTAAACTGGCTGTCGGTTTGTCATTGCCCTTTTTGCGCTACTGCTGAAGACCAATTTCACCCCCAAGATGCCTTTTTTTCTTCCCAAGCTAATTTAGGTGAAACTGTGGGCAGACTTAAACTGGACAGCAACACACAGCACAACAGTCTGCTCACTCTGCCCACATTCAAATGGTGGGATGGTGAAGAATTTTTTAAAATATTGTATCTTATTACTTGGTGGACTAGTGCTAAATTAATGAATGCCACTCTTTTAAGGACCATCATAAGGATGACTGTTATGCCAAATAATTAAACTTAAGTTTGCTTTAACTGTAAGCGTTAGCCTCAGATTATTATATTTTTGCTGCAGATTCTAGTCTGGATTTTAGAGCATATCCAATTCTAGCGAGAAACCCAAAATCTGTCAATTATCACAAGTTAGATTAGATTTATTTTTGCAAACAACTCACAAGAGGTATTATTATATTTATAGTAAATAACATCAGTCTGGAAACTTTCAACATCTGCTGCAGTGACACCGAATTCGAGTGCTGCATTGAGCATGGTGTCGGCTTTAGTTACTGACTGTCACAGAAATGATGTTAAGTCATTGTTCAGAATTCTTTCTCCTTAATGTTAAAAGAAAAAGGACAGAACTTGCATTTATATAGTGCCTTTCACGACCTCAGAATGTCCCAAAGCACTTTACAGCCAATGAAGTACTTTTTGATGTGTAGTCACTGTTGTAATGTAGGAAACGTGGCAGCCAATTTACACACAGCAAGATCCCACAAACAGCAATGTGATAATGACCAGATAATCTGTTTTTTAGTGATGTTGGTTAAGGAATAAATATTGGCCAGGACACCAGGGAGAGCCCTATAAGTGCTCTTCTTTGAAATAGTGCAATGGGATCTTTTACGTTCACCTGAGACTGCGCGGTTTGACATCTTATCCGAAAGACGGCACCTCTGACAGTATTGCACTGGAGTGTCAGCCTGGATTTTGTGCTCGAGCCTCAGAGACAAGAGTGCTACCCACTGAGTCGCGCCAAGGCAGAATTCAATAAATTTGTTCTGTAGCCTTTTAACATTAGATCAGCATTAGAGTGTGGCTTAATCTCTGCCTTTATAAAAAGCTGATCATGATTCACTGATTGGATTTGTTGCGTTCCTCGGGAGGCAGTAATGACACCTTTTTGACACTGTTTTAAACCAAGGTTAAACGGTGTTGCAGGAGGCAGTGTGGAGTTGACTGTGTGACATAACCTTAAAATCAGAGCCAGGTCATTTAGGAGAGAAGTTAGGAAACACTTCTTGATGCAAATGATGGTAGAAGTGTAGCACTCTCTCCCACAAAAAGCAATAGTTGCTAGCTCAATTAATCATTTTAAATATGAGATCGATAGATTTTTGTTAGGCAAGGGAAGTGGAGCCAAGGCAGCAAAATGGAGTTAGGGTATAGATCAGCCATGATCTCATTGAACAGCGGAAGAGGTTCGAGGGGCTGAATGGTCTACTCCTCTTCCTATGTTCCTGTTAATTTGACAATGCTGGAAAAACGCAACGATTGCCAACCATTTTGTAGATTTGCCAAACTTTCCATATATGGCACATTACTAATCGCAGAGCTCCCAGACATCAGAGGTTCTTGCATATGCAGAAAAAATGATACCTTTAAAATTTTTCTGCACAGGGAGAGCTTCTTTACTGCTGATCTGGGTCAGTCCTGTTTCAATACACACGAGCACTGCAACTCAGGACTCTGCATAAATCAGGACGGGTGGTGTTTTATTCCAGTGTAAATTAACTGTGAATAATAACAAGCTTATGCAACAGACAGTATTTATTTGTTACTTAGCAAAATAGCACCTCGCCTGCAATGTTTCCATACTTTCTACAGCTCCATTTAGTCATTGACAGTACCGGGAAAATGTTTAAAGTTATGCAGGAGTACTTTGGCAAAACTTTGATAGGGTTTGATGAAGCACGGTGGGAGGATGCTTGTGTGGAGCATAAACACCAGCATAGACCAGTTGGGCCGAATGGCCTGTTTCTGTGTTGTAAATTCGTTGTCACTCATTTCACCCAGCTTTGCTTTCCTTTAAAGGTCAGTTCTCGATTTTAAGATGGCCAGTCGTTGCTTTGTTTCATTTATGTGTGTCGGCAGTGCTGTTATGTGTATTTTTTTGCTTCTTCAGAGTTTTTGTGGTGTTTGCGATTTATTTATTTATCAGCAAAAGTTGAGAATGGTCTGCTTGGTAAATGGATGAAATGCAGAAATAATACTTTTCAAAATCTTTTCGGCCGGCAGTTGTCAGCTTTATACTTAAGCTAGCTGTTGTTGTAAATATCAAAATCGTTTATAACAGTCATGTAAAAAAAAATCTAGTAGAGGTAAAAATATCAGAATTCAATTGGCATGATGTTGGAACAAAGGTCACATTACGAACCAGTTCAACTGACTGTAATAGGTTACAAAAGCACTAAAAATAATATTTTTTTCTCAGTTCAAAGCACACTGCAAGTGTTACAAACAGAATATGCCAAGACCAGCCAGATTTCCACTTACGAGGCTGTCTATAAAGTACTTGTAGTTTTGTCACTTGCGAGTGAGCCGGTCAGCCTCACCTGTTTTTTTTTCTTTGTTCTTGGGAAATGGGCCATCCCTAATTGCCCTTGAGAAGGTGGTGGTGAGCTGCGTTCTTGAACCGCTGCAGTCCGTGTGGTGACGGTTCTCCCACAGTGCTGTTAGGTAGGGAGACCCAGGATTTTGACCCAGCGATGATGAAGGAACGGCAATACATTTCCAAGTCGAGATGGTGTGTGACTTGGAGGGGAACGTGCAGGTGGTGTTGTTCCCATGCACCTGCTGCCCTTGTCCTTCTAGGTAGTAGAGGTCGCGGGTTTGGGAGGTGCTGTCGAAGAAGCCTTGGCAAGTTTCTACAGTGCATCCTGTAGGTGGTACACACTGCAGCCACTGTGCGCCGGTGGTGAAGGGAGTGGATGTTTAAGATGGTGGATGGGCTGCCGATCGAGCGGACTGCTTTGTCATGGATGATGCCGAGCTTCTTGAGTGTTGTTGCAGCTGCACCCATCCAGGCAAATGGAGAGTATTCCATCGCACTCCTGGCTTGTGCTTTATAGATGATGGAAAGGCTTTGGTGAGTCACTCGCCGCAGAATACCCAGCCTCTGACCTGCTCTAGTAGCCACAGTATTTATGTGGCTGGTGCAGATCTTTATGCCGTATTGTTGCTTTGATGTATATCAGTAATTAAAAAATTAATTCTACATAATTTCATGCTTTCCGCTTTTTAGCAACATTTGCAAAGAATTACTTCTCAGTGGTAGTGAGTTCCGCATTGCAGCGTTTATGTGCACACTCTTTGGTGATCATGTCATATCGTCAGTGTGTTACACTTGCATCATACGTGTCGTGCTAGGATTTAAGATTATTCCTCCTCAGACTAGCAGATATTTTAAAGGATCCACAGGTGCCTTGAAGGTACTTCTGTGTTTCTAGGAAAAGATGGGCAGGGAATTTGCAAAATCTAGGTTTCTGTTGCCTATTTTTTTTTCCCACTCCAAATCAGACCCATTTTCCATTTTTGCTTCACCTCCGAGTTGTTTGTCCGTCACTGAAACACGAGCAACAACAACTTGCATTTACATTGCACCTTTAACATAGTAAAATGTCCCAAGGCGCTTCACAGCAGTGTTATCGGACAAAAATTTGACACTGAGCCACATAAGGAGATTTTAGGACAAGTGACCAAAAACTTGGTCAAAGAGGTAGGTTTTCAGGAAAGTCTTAAAGTAGGAGAGAGAGGAGAAGAGGCTTAAGGAGGGAATTCCAAAGCTTAGGGCCGAGGCAGCTGAAGGTATGGCCGCCTATGGTGGGATGATGAAAATTGGGGATGCGCAAGAGGCCAGAATTGGAGGAGTGCAGAGATCTCTGAGCAGTTCTTACAGCAGGACTTACTGATCCCCACCCCCACCCCCTCCCAATGCTGCCAGATTGGATTAATTGGCCAGTATGTGCTTGTTGGCAACTGTCAAGATTTGAGGCGTGCCTTTTAATGCGTTGTTTGATTTTTTTTTTCATTCAGCACCAATGTGCCTCCAAAGTGAGGACAGTTTGCAGTTAGACTCTGACATTTAACATTGTTACGTTCATTTTTTGCAAGATGTATAGATGCAACAGCTTGCAGTAAATTTAAAAGGCAAAATGAATCTCAAATATGTGTTCCATGTGCCAATATTTTCTGCTCAGATCTTTTGTTAAAAGTTAACTATTAATTACGCGCTAGTTGAAAAGTTTGGTGAGATTTCAGCTTGCCCTGAATCAGAGTTCTGACGTCATAGATAGGGGGGTTGGGGGGGTGGGGAAAGAACGTTTGAAAGTGACCTCACAGCAGTAGGACTGAAGGAGGTTGCCTCAGGGCCCTGAGTTAGTTAGGAAGGGGAGAGATCAGCCACTGTTTCCACTTCTTGAGACTTGAGCACAAAATCTAGACTGACACTCCCAGAGCAGTACTGAGGGAGAGCTGCACTGTCGGGGGTGCCTTCTTTCGGGTGATACGTTAAACCGAGGCCCCTTCTGCTCTCTCAGGCGGACGTAGAAGATCCCATGGCACTATTTTGAAGAAGAGCAGGGGACTTCTCCCCGGTGTGCTGGCCAATATTTATCCCTCAATCAACATCACTAAAAAAACAGATGATCTGGTCATTATCTCATTGCTGTTTGTGGGACCTTGTCGTGTGCAAATTGGTTGCTGCGTTTCCTACATTGCAACAGTGACAAAAAGTACTTAAATGGCTGTAAAAGTACTTCATTGGCTGTAAAGCGCTTTGGACGTCCTGAGGTAGTGAAAGGCGCTAGAGAAATGCAAGTTCTTTCCTTTTTGTATTGGAGACAGAAATTCTGAAACATGCCTTTTTAAAAAATAACTGGCGCTGATCTCCACTCACAGGTTCCGCCAGTAACGGAACCAAATAAACGGTAGAGTGGTAACTTTCTGAGTCCACGCTGCTGATGAGGAGCCTTGCCTGCCAGAAGCACTTATCGGACGTGCGTGCGTTCGCATGGAGCGCAGTTTTTCCAGCGGTGCGTTTGAGTGGTCAGGAAATCAGGTGCAGCACAAATCCAGACTCCCGAACCAGACAAGAGTAAGGAAATTACCCCCTTTAAAGCATCATGTTGATTTCTGGGCCATTAAAAAAAACTTGGGAGTATTCCTTCCCATTCCAAATCCTAACTCGCAGTTAAATCTTAAGGGATTTTATTTGTCTCAGATTAGGCATCAGGATATGTGGGGACATTATTACAAACCAGTGCAAAAGAAAACTCCACACTCCTGACTGCATTCTTTAATGGGCATTTCTAATTAATTGGATGTATTAAGAAAAATCCTTCCTGATTAAATTTGTTAAAGGAAACGTCACATCACTGTTTGAACTACAGTCTTAAAGCCTCATTTACACTGCGGCTGCAAATTAGCATGGGATTGATTTCAACTCCTTCGCACCCGTGTAAAGATGCCGACGAGTAGACCAATATAGGGTTGATCGATGAAGGAAAAAAGGGGCTGAGCTCTCCGTCCAGGACTTGCATCACATTTAGCAACAGTTTGATTTAGTCTCGTGCAGTGGAAATCCTATTGTCATTTAAGAGAGATAGAATCAAACCTCTTTTTACTGCGCTGCTCTGTGGCGTCTGACTATAGCAATGTGATCGCCTCTTGTGTGTTTGATAGGGTGGACGTAGAGAAGATGTTTCCACTTGTGGGGGAGACCTAAACTAGGGGTCATAAATATAAGATAGTCACTAATAAATCCAATCGGGAATTCAGGAGCTACTTCTTTATCCAGAGAGTGGTGAGAATGTGGAACTTGCTAATAGAAGGTGTAGTTGAGGTGAATAGCATAGATGAATTTAAGGGGAAGTTAGATAAGCACATGAGGGAGAAAGGAACAGAAGGATATGCTGATAGGGTGAGATGAAGATGGGTCAGAGGAGGCTTGTGTGGAGCTTAAATACCAGCGTTGACCGGTTGGGCCGAATGGCCTGTCTCTGTGCTGTAAATTCTACGTAATAATGGTATTGAAGTGCTCCTATATGGAGGTAACCTTCTGGATGCCCTTTCCAAACTCCCCCAGCTGGATCATAGTGCAAGAGGTGAGGCACGTTCAATTTGGCAAATTCAACTTGAATTATATTTTTATATATAAAATATATATAAAATATATATATATATATATATATATATATGAAAAAAACTCGGTGCTTGTTGCTATGCAACAGGGGTAACAACTGGTCCTCAGCCAAGATCCCCGTTAAATGTGAGATTTATAATCATTAATTTTTTTTTTAAAAGCCTGAGATGACTTTGTAGTTGTCAAAGTGAGGATTATCAGTACTGGAAAGTCATAACTTTTTCTGTCTTTTGTCCCAACTTCGAAACGAGTGTTTCCAGGCAAGGTATAACATGGACGAGATGCATTGTGAAGCTGTTACGATGCATCTTCACTCAAACTTTGGAAGTGCACCCCGACTGCACCAGTGTCTGATTTTTCAGCCATCACTAGGAACTGTCCCAAGTGAGATTGACTATTTAGGGAGTATATTTTCCACAGTTTGCTAAGATTATTAACTGCGGAGTTTCTCAACTGCAACAACTTGCATTTATAGAGTGCTCTTAGTATAGTAAAACTTCCCAAGGCATTTTACAGGAGTGTTATCAGACAAAATTTGAAACCAAGCCACATCAGGAGCTATTACGATAGGTGTTTGGTCAAAGAGGTAGGTTTTAAGGAGCATCTTAAAGGAGGAGAGAGGGGCGGAGAGGTTTAGGGAAGAAATTCCAGAGCTTAGGGCCCAGATGACTGAAGGCACGGCCGCCAATGGTGGGGCGATGGAAATCGGGAATGCACAAGAGGCCAGAATTGGAGGAAGGCCGAGATCTCAGAGGGTTGTAGAAGGTTACAAAGTTAGGGTTCACCAAGTAGAAGCCAAGCAAAAAAAAAAATCACTTAGAACCCTTCCAGTCATGAGAGAGGGGAGACTTTATCCCATCAGTCTCAGCTGGATTCAAATCCACATCTTAGTGAGAGAGAATTTCAAGCCTGCTTCAAAATCCTAGCTCTTTAGGGTTAAATTGGTTTCATTTTTAAAAAAATGCCCCTGTCTTTTGTTTGAAATTAAGATTGGTTTGAAGAATGAATTTTAGTGGTGTTAGTTGCCGCTAGGTAAAATTTAAGTGTCAGCTCTGGCTCAGTGGGTAGCACTCTTGCCTCTGTGTTCGAAGGTTGTGGGTTCAAGTCCCAATCCCGAGACTTAAGCACAAAATCTAGGCTGACACTCCTAGTGCAGTACTGAGGGAGTGCTGCACTGTCAGAGGTGCCGTCCTTCGGATGAGATGTTAAACCAAGGCTCCCTCTGCCCTCTCGGGTGGACATAAAAGATCCAATGGCACTGTTTCGAAGAAGAGCAGGGGGAGTTCTCCCCCTGGTGTCCTGGCTAATATTTATCCCTCAACCAACATTACAAAAAACAGATTACTTGGTCATTTATCACATTGCTGTTTGTAGGACTTTGCTGTGCGCAAATTGACTGTCACATTTCCTACATCACAATAGTGCTTCAAAAATACTTCATTGGCTATAAAGCGCCTTGGGACGTCCTGAGGTTGTAAAAGGCGCTACATAAATGCAAGTCTTTCTTCCTTTACTTTTTGTTGTATAGACTAAGCCACATAAAATCCCATTTAATTGATAGTTCCAGTTAGCATTTGGAACAGGCAAAGTTCCCGAATTACTATTGACAATTACGCATTTATTTGGTAACTCTACTGATGTAATGAATGGATCGTCGTGGAATTGTCCACCACAATTCGTTACATTCAAAGGCAATTCTGGTGCAGAGAGGACGGTGTAACACAGGAGAACAACAGAATTACAAATGAAAAAAATTATTTTATCATCACATCGTCCAATACCATTAAGGCCTAAACAGTTCTTTTTTCTTTGTAAAAAATAAAATAAAGCATCCAGGTTTTAGTCTTTTTAAAAAAAAAATCATTTCAAATTCAATGGAACAATCCATTCAAAAGTGTTTGATTTGCTGAAATGAAAATGTTATGGGTTTTATGAATACATAAATACCTCAGACTGTCGGAAATGTTTTTAAATTCCAGCCATGTTTTAGGTAGTTTTCGTTTATTCTCCCCCTCATTAAAATCTCTTTTAAAGACATGAATGAGAGTGTTATTTCTACAAATGCATTGAAGTGGAATACAGTGTACAGCATCTGCAGCTAGCTTACAGGCATATTTCCCATCAGCAGAATAAGAACATATCAAATCATATTCGACATAATGATCAAATCGGCATTTTTGGAAAAGAAAAAGTCTGTTAGGTTCTGTCAAGTTGAGATGTGTATTGTTTACAAATCTCCCCCCCCCTCCCCCACCCCCCCCCCCCTCAGTTTGCACACAGTTTGGGGCCTGGTGGACATCTGCTTTTATTAATGTAATAAATTGTCTTTTTTTTCTCTGTCAGTCATACAGTGAGCAATGAAAGGATGTAATGCAGACTCTGGGTGATGGATTATAAATCATTTGAGATTAAATTACAAGATAATTTGAAAACTTAACAGTTTGCATTTTGCAGTTGGGATTGTTTTGCAGACTTGCAGTTTTTTTTTTATGACCATCTTGGATTTTATTAGTGGCTTGTTGAGACATCTATCACGGCCGTTCCTCTTCTGTTACCAGTGGGCACATTTTCGCAGGAAGGAGAGTTGCACCATTGACGCCTGCATTAGCTGGTCCAAAAAAGATTGCTG
Organism: Heptranchias perlo; assembly: GCF_035084215.1. Classification (NCBI taxonomy): domain Eukaryota; kingdom Metazoa; phylum Chordata; class Chondrichthyes; order Hexanchiformes; family Hexanchidae; genus Heptranchias; species Heptranchias perlo. The sequence continues at coordinate 123,490,334 of NC_090327.1, forward strand.
TATTTTCATTGACACACAGCGCATTACCATAATTGGCTTTTCTACATGATAGGACAGAGGAAATAATAATGTCATTTTATTTACAGCCGGAGTGTCCCTTTATGAGACTCCTCCAAGTTTCTGCCATGCTGCGTAGGTCAAATGACATCTTTTGATCAGTCCTGTCCAAAGATATCAAAGCTGAGTGGCAAGTAATGGAGACCTAGTGACAAACCAAATCTCGAGAAGAAATAAGACTGCCAGTTTCCTATTAAACAGCCTGCTAAACAGCACAGCTTCACCGTGTCTGCTACGAAGCTGCCTTGACCACCATAATCAGTAGAGTGAAAGGAGACTGAATTGAACATTAGTACTGCAAATGACTGGAATGATTGCCACAGCCCTCCCTACACCCCCTCTCTCTCCCCTCCCCATACCAAAAATCAGCAAGCAAACGGTGCGAGTTACAGTTAGACTGTTCTCATCCGATTTGATTTTTGGTTCTGCTTCTTGCTGGTTTTCTGATCTGGTTTATTTAGGGTTGACATCAGCCAAATGGCGTAGCGGGATATCTCTGACAGATATTCTTATTGATTTAACAAGTTGCGCACTGGAGAAAAGATGTTTCTTTTACATACTTTTTTTCTGTCAGTTTTGTTCCTAGTTGATCTGTGAATTTAAAAAAAATATATATACATATATATATGTATGTATGTATGTACAATTTCAGTGTGGCTCTTCTATATACTCTGAAGTTATCCAGTGATATTTTGGACTAGTTTCTCATGTGGTATTTATCATCTCCCTTTTTGTTTCCTCTTCTGAAATACTTGTGATATTTCCTTATTTCTATGTAAGAAAACCTCAGGGATTTTTCCTTTTCTATAATGATTTTGTATATATAATATATTTTGTTTTGTTGCCTTCACCCTCCCCCTTTTTAATGCCAGTTTATTTGCCGTTTTTTACCCTACCGTCCAGTAATGACGAGAATAGATGCTGAAATGCGTGCTGTGGTGAGTTGGATTCGCTGTGAGCCCCAGGCTTTGTCAGCCCAATCTCCCGTGCCCTCAATAATGGAGCCAACTTGTGCTCCACCGCAGTGTCACCTGTCTAGGTGAGCCAGGCCGGTTGCTACGTGAAGTGACAGCGAGCTTTGAGGGCGGCCATCTTGGCTGACTTGTGCGGCATGATCCATCTTGCAGAGATAACCTATGCGACAAGGTGATTTTTGTTTTTACCGTCTGATTGTTAAAATAATTACCGACCAGAATATTCTTGGTAAACTTGTAGCAGATCAGATTTGCGCTGCAGAAATGGGCAGAGTACTTGCCTTGGAAGCATGACGTGAAAATATTCTAATTATTCATAGAATCCTACAGTACAGAAGGAGGCCATTCGGCCCATCGTGCCTGTGCTGGCTCTTTGAAAGAGCTATCCAATTAGTCCCACTCCCCTGCTCTTTCCCCATAGCCCTGCAATTTTCTCCCCTTCAAGTCTTTATCCAATTCCCTTTTGAAAGTTACGATTGAATCTGCTTCCACCACCCTTTCAGGCAGTCCATTCCAGATTATCATAACTTGCTGCGTAAAAAAAAATTCTCCTCATCTCCCCTCTGGCTCTTTTGCCAATTATCTTTATTATTGGAGAACGGTTTGAGTCTCCGTTGGTGGAGGATAGAAAAGGTCGCAGATGGCTTGCGCTGTCGGAGGTCCCGAATTAGTTTGAAGATCTCCGAGCAATAGATTAGTTGACCCCCCATTCCAAGACAGCCAACTGCAGGTGAGCTTTTTAAAATCTCTGAGGTGTCTTCAACTGAGGCCTTGAAAGCTCCCCTTACCCCACGATGCATTTTCTGCATTCGTCATATAGAATTCAAATCACCATAGCTCTTTATCGCCACAGTATTTAAATCTAAGAAAGCAGCAGCTAATTAAAGGAGATGAGTGATGTTAGATCTATTTTTTTTCCACAAGAGTGAGGCATCTCGTCTTATTTTTTTTAATCAAAAACCTAGGTGAGAGGCCAAGGTTCATAGTGCAGGACACCACCAAGGTTGAAAAAAAGAAAAGAACAAGTCAATTTGGAAGTAGTGATTAGGTGATGCCAAGCTTGGATTATTAAAAAACTGAAGATTGTAGGAGGAAGGAGAGACTGAGATTTACTGTAGGGGCTGGGATGAAATCTCTTTGTACAACATTTATTCAATCACATCATCTACTATACCTCTCCCTGTCCTTTAATCACCGAGATATTCTACTCATCAACAGAATGTGATCTTTAATTTGGTGAATTAATGCAAGAAGCATGCATTAATTTAATATAGGTACAGTACATTGGTAAGTTCATTGGAAAACGGAGAGGGGGTGAGGGAGGCTGGTTTTTGCCAGGGAACTATTCAAAACCACATAGAGAGTTGGAATTTACATTGGGTAAGCCACATCACCTGTGAATACTTGCCTATGTTACTGCCAGTTTATGAGCCATCTGACTATAAGTCCTGGTCATTGGGAGGGATTTGCGTTAAAACCAGCAGCAGGCAGACTTCTAAAGAGATTTCTGCTTGCAGTGTTGACAAACTGAGTGACACACGTTGGGGGTTGTTTCATTCTTGAATTAGCTTCAAGCCCAAGTTAAGCACTGACTTAAGTATTTTCTCTTGCAAAGCCGTGGGGGGAGAAAAAAGAGCATCAATAATACAGCGAGTTGGAGAAATCAACCCTTCACAATGACACTGCGGTTTCAGAAATATAACTTGAACATATTGCACTAACCTTTACCACTATCTACACTACTGTGCCTGACTTCAGATTGTGCTTGATTTTTAAAAAAAAATCTTCTTTCCTCTTATGTACTTATATGGTAAATTGCTGGTCGGTATAAATTTCGCCAATCTTTTCTTACAAGCCAGCCATACAAGCGATAATACTGTCTGGGGTATTGCCTGTGGAATCCAGTTTGCTGCTGCCACAGACAGGGTTTGCACTAGAAGGATAACGTTCACTGAAACAGTCTCAATAAATACAGTATAAATAAAGTAGGCTAATGTTAAAATCTAAATATGGGTTCAAACATAGGCTACTGAAGAGGGTTAAAGCAGGTGCGTTGTAGCAAACGGCTTGTTATCAATATAGATACTTGCACCAGTCATTCACCCATATTGATCTAACAGACGTGTGTGTTTTTTGTCCAGTTGGCAGATCGCTGTCAGAGAGAAGCTTTTATTAGTGGTATCAATCTTTAATACACCTACATACTAGATGTACTAATGTTTTGTATTAAACTTCTGAACAGTTTCCTGAAACAAATCATCACATTTGATTTTCTAATTGTAAAAAAAATGATGGTGTAAATCGTCCAGCAACTTGTGACGAGGAGGAGATACCCCGTGAGTTGCAAATCGCCACAAATTGTCAGACGATTTGTGCCGTTCCACCGTTAGCCTCGCAAAAACGGCATCTCGCTCTCAACCTCCCTGTGAGTTTCAAGAAATTGCTACATTTGTGTTGTTAAAATGAATGAAACTTGCCGCAGAACGTTAGGGTACTTAACGTTGTAAGGGCCCTTTTAATGAGGAGATTTATGTTCCTGCAATGCCACTCATCCTCTCCGGCCCAGAAAGGGAACAGTTGAAACTGTGGAGTCTCATTCCTGCAGGTAGTAATTTTTTTCTTAATTGTCTCTCTTTTCTCTCGGTCCAATCTTTCCCTCTCTTTCTAATTCTGTACCTGATTTGACTCTTTTCAATATTTAAATCTCATTGGTTAAGGAGATAGACTGTTGGTCCCATCGTTCACCAAGGTCTCATGTGCCCCGTTGACCTCGTTATCAGCTCACACTTCCAGTAATTTGCGGTGCAAAATTTTTTTTGAGCTGAAGGGTGGGGGGGTAATGTCTAACTAACGGGGCCACACCATGAGATGCCCCTCTCCAGCAAATTCTCAGTTCAACTCTGAGCTTCTGGAATTCAAAATTGTACATCTACAGCTTGATAATTATACTTCATGAACAAGTAAATATTTCATAAGAAAGAAAGAAGCAAGAAGCTTAAAGCTGTGTCATTTTAGCATTGCACTGTTTACAATATTAGATGTAAATGTTAGAAAGATGCAAGGCTGTAATAAGTTTAAAAGATGCTCAGGGAATTTCATATTGATTGTGTCACCGATCCTTTATGTTGGGACACAATCTTAGGGTGGCCGTCAATTCTCACCGTTGCAAACTTTTCAGATAGATTTTCTTTAAAGAAAGGTTTACCAGATTTCATTTTTATATACTGTATGTGAGAGTGAAACAGCCTTTCGTTAATCTGAGTACAGGAAGTATTGTTTTCAAAGCTGAATACACAGGACGATTGCACCGATGAAAGGGATAAGACAGTTAAAGAACCAAGGGTGATATGAAGTGTTCTCTGCATTTGAAAGACTGCACACTCTTTCCATTCCTGGCTCCATAAAACACTTCAAATGACAAGCTTAAGACTTTGGATGCCCTCAGATGGTTGTTGCTCTATCTCCTCCATCTGCAGTACTGTACTGCTGTACAGCGTTGCTAGATCAATGATCGGAATGGGTTGCTTTCTCGTTTCACAGATAAAAATACAAGATTGTAGTTAGAAGAATCTCCGTTTTTTGGCCGGTAACCGGAAGGCAGCAGTCCACCAATGCAGCAGATGTTGCTTCAGTCATGTATCTTGTGTTTTGAGATAAATTATTGATAATGTAAATGTACTTCATGCTTACAATCATTCTCTGCTTCAATATTCTGTAACATATACTAGTATGTTGCTGTCAGTTACTAATCTTACTTTCATTCACTAAACTGTTTTCTGTTCATTACCATTTGAATAGCTCTCAGTTCCTATTGTTATACAGTACACAACACAGTGCGATTTACCCAGAGTTTTCTTAATATTTATGGAGGATTGTATTTTTTTTAAGCAGTGAGTGCTAATTTTGCTTTGTGACCTTAGTTCTTTCTTGTATTATTCTCCTTCCAGTTTACCTTTTTGTGGGCAGCTGCAAGAATTCATGCTCCCCATTTTGATTTTGTTAAGAATATGCAACATTTTGGCATACAAATTCTTGTTAGATGCATCTTTCTGTTAAAAGCATGATTCGGGTCTGTAAACACAGAGAGCGCATTTAGCAAAGATCCACTATTACAGATCTGTCTGGTTTAATTAGGCGAGGCCACATTTCAGCAGTGTTTGAAGGTGGCAGCACATCTGACTGCTCACCAACGGGAAAGATTTGTGGACTGGAGATAGGACTTGATAAAAAAAAATATATAGGATGAGAAAACATGCATTTCAGTCACTTCTCAATGCAGAGTGAAAATCAATGCCAAATTACAGTTAACATAAAGTGACACTTACTTTTTAAAGGAAATCTCACATTTTAGTATTAGGATTTTAGCACGTAGAATTAAATGACAATAAAATATAAAACAGTGTAATACGCAGTATTGCTTAACATTAATAAAAAAAATCTGGCTCAGCATAAGAATAATAATGGGGGGAATACAGTGTTGCATCAATAGCACTGTGTGGCATTATTAGTATTTTAAGGAATAAATAAACCACAACTCTATTATCTTGATCAATAACCTCCAAAAATATTATTTAGTGATCATAATCAGTTAAAATTTTTGCAATGTTTTATACACCCACAGCCACCAGTGTAAACCGTGAATCTGCTGTTTTTACTGTTGGTGCTCCTGTTCCACTAACACGATATTTTTACCTTTGTTTAAGAAAGACTTGTAATTATATCGCACTTTTCACAACCTCAGGACACCCCAAAGCGTTTACAGCCAATGAATTACTTTTTGAAGTGTAGTCACTGTTGTAATGTAGGAAACGCGGCAGCCAATTTGCGCGCAGCAAGGTCCCACAAACAGCAATGTGATAAAGACCAGATAATCTGTTTTTTAGTGACGTTGGTTGAGGGTTAAATATTGATCAGCACACCAGGGAGAACTTACCGAGAAATGCCACGGGATTTTTTACATCCACCTGAGAGGGCAGACGGGACCTCAGTTTAATGTCTCATCCGAAAGACAGCACCTCTGACAATGCAGCACTCCCTCAGTAGTGCACTGCGAGTGTTGGCCTAGATTTTGTGCTTAAGTCTCTGGAGTGGGACTTGAACCTACAACCTTCTGGCGAGAGTGCTACCCACTGAGCCACGGCTGACTCTAGAAGTGTTACAACTGATCTCAGTCCCTCAGCTGGGGGGGTGGCGGGGGGGGAGGAAATCAGCCAGGATTCCCAATCCTAATCCTGATCATGATCTAGCAGCTCCTGCTGAAAACTACACACATCCGATGGGGGAGTGGGTTCGTCTGTGATGCTCCACATGGTTGAATATTGCGCGTGTGTACACTGGAGTGTCAGCCTAGATTTTATGCTCAAGTGCTTAAACCAGTGTCAGTCATCAGACACATCATTACTAAGGATGGTTCATAATGGGCAGTGTATTAGTATCATGGACAGGGAGTACTGGCTTTAGACCTGAGCCTCAGCTGATACTTGCTCTAAGACTTTCCCCCGAGGGTGAGTTGCTGATCTTAGCCGGGTTGTCGCAGTGCAGCTGATGACGAGGAAAGGTTTTGATTAGATTTTCATCTCAAGATGCCCTTCTTGCACTCAGTCACCCCTCACCAGCTGGTCATAGAGACAACATTAGTTGGAGACTGTAAGCGATGTCAGTGGCTGAAACAGACTGTTCGCAACCTTATCATCCTATTTGACCCTTAGATGAACTTCCGACCCCCTATCCGCTCCATCACCAAGACCGCCTACTTCCACCTCCGCAACATCGCCCATCTCCACCCCTGCCTCAGCTCATCCGTGCCTTTATTACCTCTAGTCTCGACTATTTCCATGCTTTCCACGTCGGCCTCCCACCTTCTACCCTCCGTAAAATTGAGCTCATCCAAAACTCTGCTGCCCATATCCTAACTCGCACCAAGTCCCGTTCTCCCATCACCCCTGTGCTCACTGACCTACATTGGCTCCTGGTCCGGCAACGTCTGATTGTAAAATTCTCATTCTTGTTTTCAAATCCCTCCATGGCCTCGCCCCTCCCTATCTCTGTAGCCTCCTGCAACCCTCCGAGATCTCTGCGCTCCTCCAATTCTGGCCTCTTGTGCATCCCCGATTTTCATTGCTCCACCATTAACGGCTGAACCTCCAGCTGCCTAGGCCCTAAGCTCTGGAAGTCCATCCCTAAACCTCTCTGCCTCTCAACCTCTCTCTCCTCCTTTATGATGCTCCTTAAAACCTACCTCTTTGACCAAGCTTTTGGTCACCAGTCCTAATATCTCCGTATGTGGCTCAGTGTCAAATTTTGTTTGATATCGCTCTTGTGAAGCACCTTGGGACATTTTACTATGTTAAAGGCGCTATATAAATGCAAGTTGTTGTTGATGATGTCCATAGTTGCCCATTTGTCCCTTCAGCTGGAGGACAGAGGGCACAGCTTAGAAGTTTACAGAAAGAAGATTTAGATCACAAATAAATTTACAAATGCCGGACTTTCTACTTTTTTTAACTGCAAAGAGAAACCTGCGATCTCGTTAAAACTAAAATCTGAACTTTGGGTTGTCCTTCTTCCTCTTGGCATGCTACATAGAATCTTAACTTTGGAATTGAAATGTTGAAATCTGCGTCTCGACTAAGGAACTCATTTCCTTTGTGTACCAGAGCTAATGCAAGGACCATTTGCCTGTGGAGGGGGAGTAAATTTGCCTGTGGAGGGGGAGTAAATTTGCCTGTGGAGGGGGAGTAAATTTGCCTGTGGAGGGGGAGTAAATTTGCCTGTGGAGGGGGAGTAAATTTGCCTGTGGAGGGGGAGTAAATTTGCCTGTGGAGGGGGAGTAAATTTGCCTGTGGAGGGGGAGTAAATTTGCCTGTGGAGGGGGAGTAAATTTGCCTGTGGAGGGGGAGTAAATTTGCCTGTGGAGGGGGAGTAAATTTGCCTGTGGAGGGGGAGTAAATTTGCCTGTGGAGGGGGAGTAAATTTGCCTGTGGAGGGGGAGTAAATTTGCCTGTGGAGGGGGAGTAAATTTGCCTGTGGAGGGGGAGTAAATTTGCCTGTGGAGGGGGAGTAAATTTGCCTGTGAAGGGGGAATAAATTTGCACGGTAGCGTTATTGGAGTGGATACTAACTTTTGCTCACTCTCTGAAAATTTACTCCTGACAGTAAGCAGGTACAATGCATGTTAGTGTTAGGGAATGGATGTTCTTACTTATAATTAAGTCCTCAAGACAATAGTGTTCAAAGGCATTAATTGGCTTTCATAGGAATTAAGCAAACAATGATAACCATTATTAATAATGAATACACATATACTTAACACACTTGCGGTATAAGTACTGGAGAATTCACCGCGTTACAGTTCTCGAGCTCGAAGGGTTAATGGCTGGCCAGGCCTTGTCAAATTCTGAAATACCTGTTCTGATCACCCTCCTTTTAAACCCTTTCTTGCACTCTGGCTACGTGAGAATTCACATGTTTCCACATTACCTCACCCAATTGGCTGCAATAACTCTCAGTTTTAACAAGAATCATTCCCCAAGCCTTCACCTTGACTTAACTGTCAATCGAGTCATTCAACTGGAGACACTTACAGGGAACAAAGACCCTCGACATGGAACGTTACACAACAGTCCTCTGAGGGGTCAACATCTGGAGCCATAGCTTCTCGATTTGATGATCCAAACATATCCATGGCTATCTCCCTGCTGAGAGATCTCTGGTACTCTGGAGGCTGAGTGATCAAAGACAGTGTGCAGCTGCTGCTGGATCTCCTGATCAGCTAAAACACTGTCTGACTGGAACCCCTTTTACTAAGTGAACATTGCTAACGGAAACTCACTTAAAAGCTAAAGTTAATATAAAGAATTAACCCTTTCGTTACTGCAGCATGCTAAGCTGACATTAACGGTATATGGGGGTGTAAATTCTCTCACCCCTGACACATACCTCCTGTTGACGCGTCACGTGATTTCATCCAAACAGTTTTTGAAAAATGACTGAGCTACTCCGAGTGGGTGTGTGTGTGTTGCTCATCTGACGATGAACAATAAAAGACTGCAAATCATTATTTCAACACTAGTTTCAATTTTTGTTATAAGTTATATTTAAAAAAAAGCAGAATGGTTGCCACAATGAGCGTAAACTAATTGCAAGATTCTTCTGGGTACACGGGGTTCCTCAATAAAAAAAAACATCAGAGGCAAACGTACTACACAGGAGAATTAGCAGCTATTGCAGGTTTGAGCGCATTAAGTGCAGGGAAAGTAGCTTAATGAGTGGCTCAGTAATGTTATTTAGGTCAGTTCTGATTGGCCCTTCAGTTGGATGTTAGTTGTAATCGTTACAAAACCATGCAGAGTAAGGGTACACACGTGTGTGTTTTTTTAAAAAAAACAAACTTTCACTTAACCATTTAATTTTAACACATTCTCAGTATGCTAACAACAACTTGCATTTATATAGCGCCTTTAACATAGTTAAAACGTCCCAGGGCGCTTCACAGGAGCGCCTATCAAACAAAAATTTGACACCGATCCACATAAAGAGACATTGGGTCAAAGAGGTAGATTTTAATGAGCGTTTTAAAGGAAGGGAGAGAGGTAGAGAGGCAGAGAGTTTTAGGGAGGTAATTCCGGAGCTTAGGGCCTAGGCAGCTGAAGGCACGGCTGCCAGTGGTGGGGCGAAACAAATCGGGGATGTGCAAGAGGCCAGAATTGGAGGAGCACAGAGATCTCGGAAGGTTGTGGGGCTGGAGGAGGTTACAGAGATAGGGAGGGGCGAGGCCAATGGGGGGATTTGAGCGCAAGGATGAGAATTTTTAAAATCGAGGCATTGCCGGACTGGGAGCCAACGTAGGTCAGCGAGCGTGGGAGTGATGGGTGAACGGGACTTGGTGTGAGTTAGGATACTGGCAGCAGAGTTTTGGATGAGCTGAAGTTTATTGAGGGTGGAAGGTGGGAGGCCGGCCAGGAGAGCATTGGAATAGTCAAAAGAAGAAATTAACTAGCTAAGGGGCTACAGTGTAATACGTCTGATTCTGTGGACCTTATACTATATAAAAGAAATGATTATGCATATTGTGAAAATTCAAATCGACCTATTCTCGTAGCAGTCATCCCTTCCTCCACCTCTTCCCCACCAATGAGAAGAAACCTTTGCTTGGTCTTACAAGCATCAAGCTTTCAAATCCAAGCTTGGTGGCACCCAATCAATACGTTATGATTTACTGCATCTCTTTTACTCTTTTTCAACCTTGGTGGAGCCTGCACGAAGGTCCTTGGTTCTTTAACTTGGTTTCCAAATTTGAAAAAAAACTCTTTGTTTCCCCGCCCTGATCGCCCAAAGCTCTAACGTACCAGAAACATGAAAGTACTTTTGCAATCTTAATATTATTCAAGAAGTGCAAAGAAATCCACAAATATTGAAACAGTGAATGTTTCTATAACTAATAAATGTTGAACTGGAAGTATAGGTTGACGGTGAGTTACAAATGTAATGCTTTTTCTTTTGGTTGTGAATGTTTGCTGTTGTGCTGTGTAACTTTATTGTGCTATTTGGTTGCTCTGCATTCAAAGTCTACTTTCTTTGGTAACGTTTTTAAAAAAAAAATTAGCTTTTAATTCTAATTCTCTGCATGTTACTGCCTTAATCTTAAAATTAGAGCTGGGCCGTTCAGGGGTGATGTCAGGAAGCACTTCTTCACACAAAGGGAAGTGGAAATCTGGAACTCTCTCCTTCAAAAAGCTGTTGAGGCTGGGGGTCAATTGAAAATGTCAAAACTGAGATTGATAGATTTTTGTTAGGTAATAGTAGTAAGGGATATGGAATCAAGGCAGGTAGATGGAGTTAAGATACAGATCAGCCATGATCTAATTGAATGGCAGAACAGGCTCGAGGGGCTGAATGGCCTCCTCCTGTTCCTATGTTCCTAAATTCAGGTCTTTTTGCAATGACAGATTTCCCTTTGCCTAGCTCTCAGTAATGTGTCGTTTGTATATCTTTTCTTTGCCAGCTTATGTTCCCGAGGAAGAGCTGAATGCAGCGGAGCTCAACGAAGATTTGCAGGACGAGGAACTGCCTCCGGATGTCCAGGAGCACGAGTTTATGCATGCGGAGGAAGAAGAAAGCAAAGAGGTGCCCAGTTACCAGAATTCGCCCGTCAGCACGCCAAACAATCCGGACCCTGGCTACGGGTCACCCGCTAGCGACACCAGTGACCAGCTGGCCGACCTGCGGAGCACGTCCTCCAAGGAGGGGCAGGAGAAAGAGGACAGCTTCGTCACAGACAACCTGCAGGCGTCGCGCGACAGCTTGGCTCAGATGAAGGCCGCCTACTCCAACCTTTTGAGCAGCTCCTACTGGACGAGCCTCGGCCTCGACCTGAAGAACTCGAACCAGGCCAGTGCCAGCACCAGCAGCAACGGCAGCAGCCACAACGGCAGCAGCCACAACGGCAACGGCGGCGGAGCTGGCTACGACTGGCACCAGGCCGCCCTGGCCAAAACCTTGCAGCAGACCTCTTACGGGATAATGCCCGAGCCCAGCCTCTTGAGCACGGTGCAGCTTTACAGGCAACAGAGCAAGCTGTTTGGGTCCGTGTTCACCGGGGCCAGCAAGTTCCGCTGCAAGGACTGCAGCTCTGCCTATGACACCCTGGTGGAACTGACTGTGCACATGAACGAAACCGGGCACTATCGCGACGACAACCGGGACAAAGACGCCAACAACCCCCGGAAGTGGTCCAAGCCCAGGAAACGCTCGCTGATGGAGATGGAGGGCAAGGAGGACGCGCAGAAGGTGCTAAAGTGCATGTACTGCGGCCACTCGTTCGAGTCGTTGCAGGATCTGAGCGTCCACATGATCAAGACCAAGCATTACCAGAAAGTGCCTCTCAAGGAGCCGGTACCGGCCCTCACCTCGAGACTGCTGCCCCCCACCAAAAGGAGAGCCCAGCACGACGCCCAGCCCTGCTCGCCGGAGTCGGCGGTGAATCCGTCGGGGCTGGCAGCCTCCGAACCCGCCTCTGCTCAGAAAGCTGCCAATCCCTACGTGACCCCCAACAACCGCTACGGCTATCAGAACGGCGCCAGCTACACGTGGCAGTTCGAGGCCCGCAAGGCCCAGATACTCAAGTGCATGGAGTGCGGCAGCTCCCACGACACACTGCAGCAGCTGACTGCTCACATGATGGTGACCGGCCACTTCTTAAAAGTCACAAATTCTGCCTCCAAGAAAGGGAAGCAGCTGGTTTTCGACACGGTGGTGGAGGAAAAGATCCAGTCGATCCCCTTGCCGCCTTCTGCTCCCTCGAGAGTTGCGCCACCCACCGCTCAAGCGAAAGCTGAGACTCCAACTCCACCAGTTGCGGAAGAGAGGAAGGAGTACGAAGAAGAGCGGATAGAAGACTGTGAGAAGGAAAGAGCAATAAAAGAGGAAAAAGACGATCCTGTGGAAAAATTTGAGTCCACTTCACAATACCAATATCTCCGGGAAGAGGACCTGGACGAAAGTCCCAAGGGTGGAATAGATATACTGAAATCTCTAGAGAACACAGTCACCACAGCAATCAACAAAGCCCAGAATGGTGCGCCTACCTGGGGGGGTTATCCCAGCATTCATGCTGCATATCAGCTTTCTGGGACAATACGACCCTTCCTGCCAACAGCGCAGAATATTCAAGTGACCCCATTCTATGCTAATAGCGTAAAGGCCTTGTCTTCTGAGCATTTTACAGCAGTTGAGCCTTCAGAGTGCCAATCCCCACCACCTCAAAAGAGCAATGTTCATGCCATGGAGGAACTGGTTGAGAAGGTCACAGGTAAGATGACCATTAAGCCAGAAGAAAAACTGGTGGAGAAAGAGCCAGTGGTTGCATCCATGACCAAAACAACCTGTGGTTCATCATCTCCTAGTGTTAAGGACCCTCCCAAAGCTGAAGATCTCGACAGTTCAACACAACTGAAGAAAAATGCTGATGGGGGGGAAGTGAAAGTGAAGAAGGAGACCAATTCAGAGAGCCCTTCTCCAAATGGAACGGAATGTTTAAAATCAACAGTTAGCAATGGTTGTAACAGTATGGCAATTATTACTGACCATTCACCTGAGTCACCATTTGTGAATCCACTTAGTGCACTACAGTCAATTATGAACACACATTTGGGTAAGGCTTCAAAACCCTTGAGCCCTAGCCTCGATCCTTTGGCCATGCTGTACAAAATAAGCAACAGTGTGTTAGACAAGCCCATATTCCCTGCTGCTCAGGTCAAACAAGCAGATATTGTAGATCGATACTACTACGAAAACAATGATCAGCCAATAGACTTAACAAAATCAAAAAGCAACAAAAAGCTCATTTCAGCCATGACCGAAACAATACTGTCTTCATCGCGGGAAAATGCATTATTGGACATATCTGACATGGTCAAGAACCTCACTGGGCGATTGACACCAAAGTCGTCAACCCCATCAACTGTGTCAGAAAAGTCTGAAGCAGATGTAAGCAGCTTTGATGATACCTTAGAAGATATATCTCCAATACAGAAGAGAAAGGGCAGACAATCGAACTGGAACCCTCAGCACCTTCTGATACTCCAAGCTCAGTTTGCGGCTAGCTTACGGGAATCTTCTGAAGGCAAATACGTTATGTCGGACCTAAACCTCCATGAGCGGGTGTACATTTCAAAGTTTACTGGTCTTTCCATGACCACGATAAGCCATTGGCTGGCCAATGTAAAGTACCAGTTGAGAAGGACAGGTGGAACTAAATTCCTGAAGAACTTAGACACAGGTCACCCGGTTTTCTTCTGTAATGATTGTGCCTCTCAATTTAGGACTCCTTCCAGCTACATAGGCCATTTGGAATCTCACTTAGGCTTTTCTTTGAAGGACCTCTCGAAGTTATCAATAGAGCAGATTCGAGAACAACAGGCAGTTTCGAAGGTCATACCAAATAAGTCACTGAGTTCAGTTGGGATGTCAGAGGAGGACATAAGCTCTACATTCCAGTGTAAAATGTGCAACCGAACCTTTGCAAGCAAACATGCAGTCAAACTACACCTTAGCAAAACACATGGCAAGTCTCCAGAGGACCATCTGTTGTATGTAACTGAATTTGAAAAACAATAGTACCCAGGTAAGCAGATGTGTAACTGATCACGTACTGATAAACACACAGGGCATGACGAAAACACTCCAGGATGAATTTAATGAACATTTCCTCACATGTCTAGACAGTGTGTACTTATTTGGCTTTTTTGTTAACACTTCATAACGAATAATCTCCAGAGAACTAGAATCACTCTTGAACTTATTACTACAATTATTTTTCTTGTCATGGGTTCCTGTAACAATGCGGTGAGTTACATCGATGTGTTGTCAGGCATTACATAGCCTCACAGTTTCAAATTCAGAATTTTGTTTTGTTTTTGTTTCAGGTGAGCACATATTTAAGTTTGGTTGTATACTTGGAAGAAGGAAGTACAGGGCCTGACTTAGGTAACAAAAAAAAAAGCACATTAATTTAAAAATGTAATGACATCTTTGCAATTCGATTTATTACCTTTTGAACTTTAAACTGGAAGCAATTACTGTCAACGTAATTCCATAATAACTACTGCAGTTTTGTGAGAAAACAATAAAGTTATATTTGAACCTGTATTTTATATTAAAGGTCATGCGTTATATTATAGGCATTGCAGTACATCTGTTGAAAAATAAGTGGCACTAGTGAAAGTCTTAAGTAGTTCAGAGAGTTAAAGTGTAACAGTAAATATGATCCATGCATTCCGCTGTTTCAAATGAACTGAAAATCACTGTTTTCATTAATATAACCTTAAAGAACATATTTTCTCCTGTAAATTTCTAATGCTGAATGTTCAAGATTAAAATATGAGAAACATGCAGATTTCCCAGAACATTTTTAAATCGTGCTCTTCTCTGAATAAAGCATTAGACGCTCACTTTTAATGTTTTATAAGAAATGTCAATTCAACCCTCAAAAAAGCTTGATGGGGACAATTGAAAATTTTAGTTTATATGTTTTGCTAACTTGGAATTTTAAAGAAAGATAATGTCACACTTGCTCAAATAAATTGATAAACTAAACATTTAGATTCCAGAATTCAGTTGGCATGATTGATTGGCATCATGTGGTTTGTAAAGACGCTGTCAAATGAGAATGGTTGGTTGTTTAGGTTCAAAAGGGATGTGCATTCTCTTTATGTTGTATCAGAATGTCTGCGTAACTAGGTTAGTCACAATTCTAACATTTAAAGTGAGCAAAAAAAGTTCAATGAGGAGGATTAGCTCAATTTGCAAAGTGTTGGTACACAACACACAGTGGCTAATTTTAACTATGGCTAAAACTGGTGATATCGAATGGGCCTCCCATTGTGTGCCAATGATGTCAGTGGAAGGGACAATCAGGCACGCTGTATGATGGGCGGCCAGTTGGATATGGCCAGTTTGATACCATCGCCCATGAAATCAAAATCGACCTCACAATTGCCATAGGGTTTTCACCAGTGCTTTATTGGTAAGTACCCAATTCACTTGGAGTATCAAACTGCTAAGTTGGTTTAACTCACCTATTCATCTCTTTAAATTCAAATGTTATAACTTGAGCTCTGCGGGAGTAAGGACCAGGCATTCTGAAGCCAAGACCAAGGCTTGAAACGTTCTGTGGTCAAGCCATGCTCTGCTCTGCAGTTCCATGTCAATGCTTCGCCCTTGATGTAGGCCCCCTTTCTCTTTTTTTTTTCTTTTGCCTGCCAACTCGCGACCACCTCAAAGAGTAACAGGCACTGATTGCTGGTTAATTGTCATTAATAACTGACAACTGACATTATGCGGAGTTGGATGTGGAAAGAGCAGAGCGAAGCAGCAGATATTCTAATGAGTTGACTCCTTGCTTGCCCTTCCATTGTTGTTGAAAATGAGGAGCTGTCGTCATTGTTCAAAAGATAGCTTCAAATGCGGTGTAAAATATTCCGTTATAATTTCTTTATGCACTGATAATTCAGACTATGGAATACAAACTCCTCAGCGAGCCTATTAAAATCATAAATTATGTATGGGCCAGCCAGAGCGCTTGCAAGTTTATTGTGCTGTCAACTAGTGTTTGCCCGTCTGGGATAGAGCATTGAAGAAAACTGAAATTATTTAAATACTTATGGGAAGCAGAAAGTTGTGCAAAATTCTGCCAGTAGATGTATGTTACACCCTTTTCATAACGCAGCAAGCAGGGCAGGTACTTCTAATACATGCTGGGATCCCTTTGCTTTGTGGCGAGAGACCTTTTGTTTCAAATGTGGGGATGAAGATGCCTGTGTTATTTTTTTTTTCCTATAGATGCTGATTTCTTTCTTGCCACGGGGATGACTGATTGAATTTCACCTGAGCTAAATTATACTTGTGCATTCTGGTAATTGCAGAGGGCCACAAAGGGAAACATAGGTACAGCTCTTGTTGTACTGGGACTCAATAGCGGCATAATTTCAAATTGATATGAAAAAGGAGCTTTCAATGCATTTATAATCCCGGGAAATGTAATGCACTGCGGGTTCATTCCGAAGGGCAAAGTGCGATGCGGGATCCCTGTTTCCCTAACTTGTATAATGGATAGATGTAGTGGAATATTATGCCTCCTGAGCCCCACTGATTAAACGTTAAGTTTTCATATTAAGGTTCACAAATTGCATGGAAATTTTCCATTTTGCAGCAATGGAGCACTGGAAATGCTGTCCTGTTTAGCAAACGCGACGATGCGCACTGCTCGGGAACAAAATTACTCCTTCAATTGTAAAAAAAAAAAATTGCAGGAGAAGGAGAATTCCGTGAATAAATAATGTGAAATTGTTTTTGTAATGCTAATGTTCGATAAGTGATAATTGGCCTAAAGTACAAGGAGATTCAATAGTGTGTTTTGATTCGAGAGCTGACTAGGTCCAAATTACAAATGTTAGACAGTAGCATATACGTAGAGGATACACAGTGACAACCATTGCGATGCCCAATTTATTCCTTGAATGAGGAAAACCTGATCACTCCTGAATTATGATGGTCTTCCTCACGCATGGAATAAAGTGGACATTACACTATATCAACCTTTTGCTTGTTCCTTTCTCTCGGCATATGTGAAGAGATTTGAAATAAAAACGCATTTTTGTTTATTTATAGATTTAATGAAGATTATTACAAGCACTGAGGGACTTTTAACACACTTTTATACCATGCGAGCAGCCTCTTTATCAATCTCTAGAGGCCACTGATTGCTATCTTCAAAGCGTTGGAAGTAGACCAGATACTAGCTGTTTCCCCAGAATGGCGCAGAAATTGCTGTAAAATTTATTCTCCGACAGCAACAAAAAACAGCGCCGGATCCCATCGTGGGCTGCAGTACTGAAAGCAAATTTGCTCTTCTCCAATTCTGTGCTGCAGACCATGACTGTAGTGCAGCTATCGCCTGTAAAATGCCATCAGGTTATGTCAGTAGAGTCACAATTGTACCCTGTTGGTCGAATTTCTAGTTACAATGTGGAACTGGCTACTACAGGGAGTGGTTGAGGCGAATAGCATAGATGCATTTAAGGGGAAGCTATAAACACACGAGGGAGAAAGGAATAGGATTAAATGAAGAAGGGTAAGAGGAGGCTTGTGTGGAGCACAAACGTCGGCATAGACCGGTTGGGCCGAGTGGCCTGTTTCTGTGCTGTGCATTCTGTGTAATGTTACAACAACTGGTCCACGTGTGTGATATTTGGGATTCATCACGGAAAATATCAACACACAAGGTGTATCGTCAGTTGAGAGATTTCAGTATGATTACCGTCGCTGCTTATTTTTTTTTGTAATTGCACATGCACGATTAATGAGAATCCAGCGTTCAAAACACAGTCCTTAATGTTCTACTAAAATTTTCACTTAAAATTAGAACTGTTTCTCAAAATGGTACTACGAGCAAAGACAAACCAAATAAATCATTAGTGGGACAATATCATCAGCAGTCACTGTCAGTGGGTGGTAAAATGTTATTGTTCGTGTTTAGATGAGGTAGACCTAGTTTGGGCTGCAATTAAAACAGAATTGATTTTTTGCCACATAAAGTATGAGGGGCATAAAATTTTATGTCATTGTCATCTATTTATTGGACACATAATGGCAGCGCCAACATCTAGCAGAATGAATAGTTTAGTAGATCTTCTATTTAAGGTCTGCTAAATTTGACAATAAAGGGTAGTGGAATGACCAAACCCTTAAATCTACACATGCTTGTACTGTAGGTACAACACCAGTAAAGAACTACATTGTTTATGTCTGCTTTAGACATCGCTATAATTCTTTGTGTCATTCCACGTAGACTGGACATGGGAAAATCTTCTTGGGGAAAACTTGAGGTGGAGTTAGGTTTGCTAACCCTCCCGGAAAACCCTCCCGGAAACCCCCCACCCCCGGAGTCTCCAGGAATGAAAGATTAATCTCAGAGACACTGCTGCGAGCAACTCTAGGAGGGAAAAAAATCATAAGCAGCATTAAAAAAAATTGTGTGGATTATTCATTTTTGTTTATTAGTTCTAAAAATATCAGAGAAGGATTAAAAAAAAATGGCTGATTGACCGGGGTGGGGGGGGATTGGAGGTGGAAGGTCATGTGATGAAATCTCCAGGAATACGTCCAACCAAAGTTGGCAACCCGAATTGGTGGAGTGGTTTACATGGGTTGAAGTGCAGCAAAAGATAACTTGACAAATACATCATGACCTGTGCAGGTAAACACGGTCAATCAATGGCACAGACCCTGACTTGTAATTTGATGAACAGTGTGTTCCATTTGTCATGGTGCTGTTCGAGACGACATTTCAACCGGGTTGGCTTGAATTTATGCGCTGAATGGTGAATGAACGTTGCCCGCCGCCCGTTAGATTTAACTTCACCCACAGACTATCCACGGGCCTTTTAGGCGCCAACTTGGTCCAATGGGGAGCCGAGAAAAGTGCAGCGCCCTCTCCTGGGCATCTGTGAGCTGTGTGAGCGGGGAAAGGATCTGTCTCTCCACTCAACCAATTGGATTGAAGCATCCTTAACAAGCCGCACAGACCACAGAACCAGGAAGTGTTAGTTAGAACAGTAACTAAATCAGTTACAGAAAGAGAAATAAAGAGAGGGTAATCAAATAATTAAAAGACAGAGATAAAAGAGAAAGAAAAAGTTTTTAAAAATTACAAATTTTAAATTTTTTTAAATGTCCAACAACAATTAAATTTTGAAGGAATGAGACTCCACACTTATAAAAGTAAATTTTCGGTGTCAGAGGGTTTGTCTGGCAGTCATTAAGACTTAACATGTTGTTAAAATTTTGGTTAGACTAAAAAAAACTGGAACTAACTTTTTCTGGTGAAAGTAATTTGTTTCCAGCTGTGCTGGAGAGGAACTTCACGTCACTGCAGTCCTTTGACCGGGGAGCCAGCCGGCGAGGCGTCCTTCCCGCGCAGCTTTCAGAGAGCAGGGCATCTGGTGAGAGCGTTTGACTGCACTCGCCAGAAGTTGCTTTTCCATTTGCACAGAAACAACGATGAGCCTTGTTAGTCTCGCCGTTATTTTCAGAGCAATTTCTGAGCCATTATTTCTGAGCTGTCTTTTTGAAAGACCCCTGCCCCAGGCAGCTCAAACTTTAAAGAAAGAAAGACTTGCATTTACATAGTGTCTTTCATGACCTCAGGATGTTCCAAAATGCTTTACACTTAATGAAATTCTTTTGAAGTGTGGTCATTGTTGTAATGTAGGAAACATGGCAGCCAATTTGCACACAGCAAGGTCCCACAAACAGCAGTGTTGTAAATGACCAGATTATCTGTTTTTTGGTGATGTTGGTTGAGGGATTTAGATTGGCCAGGACACCGGGGAGAACTCCCCTGTTCTTCCTCGAAGAGTGCCGTGAGATCTTTTACATCCACCTGAGAGGGCAGATGGGGCCTCGGTTTGACATCTTATCTGAAAGACAGGACCTCCGACAGTGCAGTACTCCCTCAGTACTGCACAGGGAGTGTCAGCCTAGATACTTGTGCTCCACAACTAGCTGCGCTTCTAGCCAAGCTGTTCCAGTACAGCTACGCCACTGGCATCTACCCGACAATGTGCAAAATTGCCCAGGTATGTCCTGTCCACAAAAAGCAGGACGAATCCAATCCGCTCAATTACCGCCCCATCAGTCTACTCTCAATCATCAGCAAAGTGATGGAGGGTGTCGTCAATACTGCTTTTAAGCGGCACTTACCAGTAACCTGCTCACCGATGCTCAGTTTGGGTTCTGCCAGGACCTCTTGGCTCCAGACCTCATTACAGCCTTGGCCCAAACATGGACAAAAGAGCTGAATTCCTGAGGTGAGTCGAGAGTGACTGCCCTTGACATCAAGGCAGCATTTGACCGAGTGTGGTACCAAGCAGCCCTAGTAAAATTGAAGTCAGTGGGAATTGGGGAAAACTCTCCAGTGGCTGGAATCATACCTAGCACAAAGGAAGATGGTAGTGGTTGTTGGAGGCCAATCATCTCAGCCCCAGGACATTGCTGCAGGAGTTCCTCAGGGCTGTGTCCTAGGCCCAACCATCTTCAGCTGCTTCATCAATGTTGTGGAGGCAGGAACCCTCACAACATTCAAGAAGCATTTGGATGAGCACTTGAAATGCCATAGCATACAAGGCTACGGACCAAATGCTGGAATATGGGATTAGAGTAGACAGGGCTGATGGCCGGCGCGGACACGATGGGCCGAAGGGCCTCTATCCGTGCTGTATAACTCTATGACTCTATGACCTTCCCTCCATCGTAAGGTCAGAAATGGGGATGTTCGCTGATGATTGCACAGTGCTCAGTTCCATTCACAACCCCTCAGATAATGAAGCAGTCTGTGCCCGCATGCAGCAAGACCTGGACAACATCCAGGCTTGGGCTGATAAGTAGCAAGTAACATTCGTGCCAGGCAATGACCATCTCCAACAAGAGAGATTCTAACTACCTCCCCTTGAAAATTCAATGGCATTACCATCGCCGAATCCCCCACCGTCAACAGCCTGGGGGTCACCATTGACCAGAAACTAAACTGGACCAGCCACATAAATACTGTGGCTACAAGAGCAGGTCAGAGGCTGGGTATTCTGCAGCGAGTGACTCACCTGATTCCCAAAAGCCTTTCCACCATCTACAAGGCACAAGTCAGGAGTGTGATGGAATACTCTCCACTTGCCTGGATGAGTGCAGCTCCAACAGCACTCAAGAAGCTCGACACCATCCAAGATAAAGCAGCCCACTTGATTGGCACCCCATCCACCGTCCTAAACATTCACTCCCTTCAACACCGGCGCACCATGGCTGCTGTGTGTACCATCTATAAGATGCACTGCAGCAACTCGCTAAGGCTTCTTCGAAAGCACCTCCCAAACTCGCGACCTTTACCACCTAGAAGGACAAGGGCAGTAGGCACATGGGAACACCACCACCTGCACGTTCCCCTCCAAGTCACACACCATCCTGACTTGGAAATATATCGCCGTTCCTTCATTGCCGCTGTTCAAAATCCTGGAACTCCCCACCTAACAGCACTGTGGGAGAATCTTCACCACACGGACTGCAGCGGTTCAAGAAGGCGGCTCACCACCACCTTCTCAAGGGCAATTAGGGATGGGCAATAAATGCCGGCCTCGCCAGCGATGCCCATATCCCATGAATGAATAAAGAAAATGTCTCTGGAGTGGGACTTGACCCTACGATCTTGTGACTCAGAGGCGAGTGTGCTACCCACTGAGCCAGAGCTGACAAGTTAACAGATGCATTCCACTTTGTAAGGGACGCGGGGTTCCTAAAGCACTCTAACGATGCTTTTATATTACAGGAATGCAGCCGACAGGAGATGCATGCCTCTCCCTCCACGAGCTGCACTCTATGGTCAGGAAACTCACAAAAATGTTGGCCTGGGAATGTGCAGTCGGATTAAGGGAGCAACGTTAAGTAGACACTGGGAGCTGGTCCCTGTGTTTACGCTGTTATCATGCAATTGGGTTTTCACATTAAACAGTAGCACCCAGCACGACCTGCATGTGAGTGAAAATTTAAAGGGGAAGGGTGGCCCCGATCCTCCCAGACAGGAAGAGCGAGAAACAGGCAGTGCAAAAGGCAGCCAAGCAGGTAACATGAGTGCCCATATTGTGGACAGACAAGCCATTTGCATTTTTAAGAGAAAAAACAGGCCTGTCTGTCAGTGTTCGACAGGACACCAAAGCTGCTACCTTATAAATCAGTTGTATTACACAGTTTACACTGATGTAAAACAGCTTCAGCTCAAACTGTGCAGTGTATCTTGGGTGTGAAGTCATACTAAGTACATTTTGGTAAAAGGAGTGAGACTCCTTCCACGAGGTTATCTTACATTTCTTCAGGTCCCCTCCCCCCCCGCACTGCAGTATATCAACATTGGGAAATATTAACATTAACAACTATTGTCATTCAGAGGTAGCCAACCGCCCTCTGCTAATATCATTAATTTGACGGGGCATTCAGGTCCCCGCGTACATTCTCGCAGCTCCATTTTCTTTGGGCAGGGAAGCAGTGGAGTGGTTGAGGCGAATAACACAGATACATTTAAGGGGGAGCTAGATAAGTACATGAGGGAGAAAGGAATAGAAGGATATGCTGACAGGGTGAGACGATGTAGGATGGAAGGAGGCTCTTGTGGAGCATAAACACCGGCATAGACCAGTTGGGCCGAATGGCCTGTTTCTGTGCTGTACATTCTATGTAACTCAGCAGGGTAACTAGGGTGTGACCGTTCCATATCACTCAAAACAGATACTGATCTCAGATTGGCACCTTTAACATAACAATGCTTTTACCCCTCAGGCCAGTGAGTAGATATATTGCAAGTTCTCATGTCCGACTGAAGCTTCTTACCTTAATTTTGTGGTGTCTTCTCTGTGCTTTAGTGACAGTGCGATTCCGTGGAGGATAAGAGCCATTGCGACTGGTCAATTCCAGTAGCAAGCATTGCCTGTACTCAGAACCTTGACTGGAGCTAATTAACTAATGTTTTAACCTCAATGTTACAAGACTGCCCAGGAAGATACCCTCTTAATGCGTCGCTTCACGCTGTCAAGCCTAATAAATAAGCTGTTAATCAGAATTAATAGAATCTCAGGGTCTTTTTTTTTTTGGGTTCCTGCTTTGAACTATTCTGTACGACTGAATATATTTTTTTCAATTATTAAGAAGCTGGCAGTCAGCCTAGAAATAACGGCGCTGATTACAGACTGAGTTGGTGGTTGATGTGATTTTTTTTTCCCCCAGGACTGACCGACACTCGAATCCGCCCGCCATCAGCTGTCAATTTCATCGGGTCTCGGCTGGGTCGCCAGGCGAGCGCGCCCCAAATGGCAGCACGTTCTCGGGCGGAGGAAGGAATGACTTATGTGTCTCACCAGCTGCTCTCTCACACCCTGACCCTGGTGAAGCAGGATTGGCATTGGTGATGATCGGGGGGTGGGGGGAATCTGTGGGCCGTCCTGTCCTCCCAGTTGCATGGAAGTAAGAGTGTCCCGAGCAAACAGTCGAGGGAACGAATTGAAACAAACACTTTGTAGCTAAATATTGGCAGAACATGCATTGCACAAGACTTGTACTCTCTACATAGGTGTTGCCAGTGAGACTTTGCTCTTAATATGTGTGTGGTTTCAAGTCAAGGACATACAGAAAATACACAGCAGGTTGATCAGAATCTGAAAGAGATAGATGTTAACATATTGGGTCTAATCCGTCATCAGTATAGATCAGTATTTCCAGCTGAATCAGTCTGTTTTTTTCCCCCTTCAGTGTGGCTCAGTAGATAGCACTCTTGCCTCTGAGTGATGAAGGTCATAGGATCAAGTCCCACTCCAGAGACTTGAGTACAAAATCTAGACTGACACTCCCAGTGCAGTACTGAGGGATTGCTGCACTGTCAGAGGTGCTGTCTTTTGGATGAGTTGTTATACTGAGGCCCTGTCTGCTCTCTCAGGTGGATGTAAAAGATCCCAAGGCACTATTTTGAAGAAGAGCAGGGGAGTTCTCCCCAGTGTCCTGGCCAATATTTATCCCTCAACCCACATCACTAAAAAAAGATTATTTGGTCATTATCACATTGCTGTTTATGGAAGCTTGCTGTGCACAGATTGGCTGCCGCGTTTCGTAGATTGCAACAGTGACTCCGCTTCAAAAGTACCTCATTGGCTGTAAAGCTCTTTGGGACTTTGGGTCATGAAAGGTGCTATATCAATGCAAGTCTTTCTTTCTTTCTTTCTTTCTTCCTTCAGGCACTGACCAACCTTTATTTCCAACATGGAAATTTTGATGTGGATCACTGCGGCTCTTCATAGTTCCAGTGCCCTGCTAATAAGGTTCTTGTCCTGCTTAGCATGGCACCTTTAGTCAGTGAGCAGACATCTTGATGGTTGTGGAGTGCTTCGATGAGAAACTGGAGGGAATAGACAAATTGTTTGCTACACCGACCGTATTTGGAATCCATTTCAAAGTCATGGTTCATAAAGGAATACACGCAAGTAAAACTGTCAGCTACAGTCTTTCAACGCAGATGCTGACAGTTTGAAGAATAATTATTTTGCCAAGTCAGCGAAATCCTTGAGCAGTTGCAGTTGTTCGGTGACTCATCCATCTGAAGTTTTGGTATGTGTGGAAATTAATCAAATGACAACAGCAGACTGTCATATGGTTGGGTTCTTATCAGCCAGTCTAAAGCGCCCTTTACCCATTCCACAATGTCCACAGACATTTTACAGGAGAAACTAACGCTGGTGATTATTTTTTTCTTTTTTCAAAATCAAAAAACAAAAGTTTCATTTTCTCTATTCCATGCACGCCTTAAGTTTCAGTGCTACTTACTGATGGAGGTTTATTTACGAGCAAAAGCTATAAAAAG
Source organism: Heptranchias perlo (assembly GCF_035084215.1). NCBI lineage: Eukaryota > Metazoa > Chordata > Chondrichthyes > Hexanchiformes > Hexanchidae > Heptranchias > Heptranchias perlo. Next base: position 123,515,309 of record NC_090327.1, read on the forward strand.
ACCTGAGCTATCCAAATTTATTGTCCGTATTTCCATAGCAAATCAGTCAGCAATTGTCGACTGATTTATTTTTCAAAGGCATAGCTGGAATAAAGGGTTCCTAGAAATTTAGAGAAGCTAATATTGTCTCTTTTTTTCTACATAAAAGAAACATTTCAAGCATTAGCACGTCAAGTCTTTCACAAGCTAGGCTTGGAGCAAATGTTAGAAGGTGAGGGCTTTGGTAATAATGTAGTCAAGTCTTAAGAGGAAGATAATTGTTCAGGGAAATATTTGTTCCGAAACAAAAACAGTTTTTGTGGAGAATTGTCCTGTTCACTTGTTTTGTTTTAATGAAAATGATACCGAGCATAAATACTATTGACGGTGAGATCATCCCGCGTATTTGAAAAGCAGAAAATAAATCAGTGATGCGTTTTACAATATTTATATTTACAAGGATCATCTGTGGAGCCCAATATATCCTGCATATTGTTCAGCACAGAGTGGAGTGGACATGCTGGGGTAATACAGGCCATGGGGTTTCCTGCATAATGAGTTTGCTCCTTAATATTGGTGTCAGCGGGATTGATGCACTTGGAATGTATTTAGTTCTTCAGTCTCTGCCGAATATTTATTGTGTTTCAGCAAATACTTGGTGGAGCTCAAGCAAATCGAGCCAAGCTACGATAAACTTTCTAAACTAACGATAAGGGGGCAGTTATCAGTGGAATCATCTAATCTTTTATCAGCCACGTGCCTCCACCTCGCTCTTTGCTGGTAAATGAAAATTAGACAACCCTACCTGGAGGAGCTATTTAAATACATCTAAACAACAACAACTTGCATTTATATATCGCCTTTAATGTTGTAAGATGTCCTAAGGTACTTCAGAGGAGCATTATCAGATGAAATTTGACACGGAGCCACATGAGATATTAGGACAGGTGACCAAAAGCTTGGTCAAAGAGGTAGGTTTTAAGGAGCATCTTAAAGGAGGAGAGGTTTAGGGAGGGAATTCCACAGCTTAGGGCCCAGGCAACTAAAGGCACTGCTGTCAATGGTGGAGCGATGGAAATCGGGGATCTAAAATTAAAAGTTTTTAAAAAAAAGTTGACCTACAAGCGAGAGATTGTCCTTAATAGTGGAGTTAACAAGAAGAATCGTGAATCTTGCAAATCTGAAATGAAAACTGAAAATGTTAGAAGGCTAACTAGCATCTGACAGAGAAAGACAGATCAATAGAAGATCATAGAAGATCCCATCCAAAATGTTAGCCTGCCTTTCTCTGTCAGCTGTTGACTGAGCTGTTACCTTTCTAGCATTTTCTGTTTTTATTTTATCACAAATTAGTTCAGTACTCGCTCGTCAATGATAAGTAACTCTTAGTTTAAGTGTAGTAACCGATGGAACCGAACATAGCAAATATGTTAAGGAACCAAACGAGACTCGGGTTATGGGATCTCAGCAACTTTGCGAATCCTCCACTTGTGAAAGTTGCGATTTTTCTCATCTGATATTTTCAACTTGCGATATTTGTAGGGGAATGGAAAGCAACACAGTGCCATGTAGAGGTGCGTGACGATGTCTCGAGTTGGCCATGCTGTTCTGATTAACATTAATTAGTGAAATAATTAATTTTAATGAGTTTCCATTGCACTAGAATTATATGTGAAACACCAGGGATAAAATGACCTCGTGCCCCAGTGAAAATAAAAGGCCTCTTCTCTTCCCACGATTGTGGAGTGATAACCATGAAAGTATATTTGATGTAAAGTATCACTTGAGGCTTTTATGTTCCTTTTTACAAACTTGTGACTATGGACAAACTTGTACTTTGTTTCTGGCTAATATATTAGATACCAGCGTGCCTCAATTTAAAATGAAATATCTGGCAGAGTCTCAGGTGCTTCATCAATGGTCAACTGCCCTCATTAGCACCATGAGTCCAAACAACTCGATGGCAAAACATAACTTCAGGTGTGCTCCACCTGTCTGGCACCCAGACGCAAAGGGGAAAGGAGAATCAGCTTCACCGTTCTAAATGTGGGCTTCCTACATTACAGCAGTGACTACACTTCAAAAGTACTTAATTGGCCGTGAAGCTCTTTGGGACGTCCTGAGGTCATGAAAGGTCTTTTCTTTCTTGATTTCTTTCTTGCTTGTTGTGTCCTGGATTTTTCTCACACAACTCCACCTGCCGTTCCCTCTCTCCTCCACCCCCCCCCCCCCACCTCCTCTGGGCCAAACATTCGCCTGCCTCTGGCCTTTAGTTGTGCAGGGTTGGCTCCCATTAGGTTCCCCGCCACTAAAAGGGAGCGCAAGGCTGCTGGGGGCAATGCTAGCAGTGCAGCCGGGGGACCTGAAGAGAATGGGACCCATTTAAACGGGCCGATGAGCGGCAAAGATCAGCGTTCAGTATTTCGTTTCAGCCTTGGACTGGGTTGAGGCCTTTGTCAGATGATTAGCTGGGGGCTGAGGAAAGGAAGAGGGGCCACAACAGGACTCACTGGCCCTTCTGCTGCTGCCTCAGGGACTACTGCCACCCCTTTCCTGGCAGTCTCTGTGTATTTTTCCTCTTTATATTTCCTCCTAGGATGTATCACCTCATATTTCTCCACATTAAGTTTTATCTAGCATCTATCTGCACAATCTACTAACTGCCCATGTTCTCCTGAAGTCGCTTACTGTCCTCTTTATAGTTAATCATGCTCCCTATTTTTGCATTGATTGAAAACAACAACAACTTTCATTTATATAGCGCCTTTAACGTAGTAAAACGGCCCAAGGCGCTTCAGAGGAGCGTTATCAGACAAAATTTGACACCGATCCACATTAGAAGATATTACGACAGGTGACCAAAAGCTTGGTCAAAGAGTTAGGTTTTAAAGAGCGACTTAAAGGAGGAGGAGAGAGGCGGAGAGTTTTGGGGGGTGGGGGGTGGGGGATTTCCAGAGCTTAGTGCCTAGGCAGCTGAAGGCACAGCGGCCAATGTTGATATTATGCCCCTATACCAAATTCCAGATCATTGATAAATTGAGAAGAGCAATGGTCCCATTATCGACCCCCAGGAACACCATTGCTTGTATCCCTCCAATCTGAAAAACAGCTATTAACCACGACACTTTGTTATCCTGTCCTTTAACCAATTTTCTATCCTTGCTGCCACATTGCCTTTAATACTGTGTACCTTAATTCTATCCACAAGAATCATATGTGGCACCTTATCAAATGCCATTTGAAAATGTATATACACAACATCCATTTTATTTGCCCCAGGGGCTTTATTAAACTTGACAGGCGCAACTTGCTTTTTACAAACTTGGGCTGACAGTCCTTAATTAATCCATGACTTTCTAAGTGAGTGTTAATTTTATCCCGTATTTTGGCTTCTAGAAGCTTACCCATCTACCTGCATGGTCTATAGTTACCCCTTTAGCTCCCTTTTTGAACAGAGGTATTACATTAGCAAAACTCCAATTGTGTGGTACAACTTTCATAGAATCTTACAGCACAGAAGGAGGCCATTCGGCCCATCGTGCCTGTGCCGGCACTTTGAAAGAGCTATCAAATTAGTTCTGCTCCCCTGCTCTTTCCCAGTAGCCCTGCAATTTTCTCCCCTTCAGGTATTTATCCAATTCCATTTTGAAAGTTACTCTTGAATCTGCTTCCACCGCCCTTTCAGGCAGTGCATTCCAGATCATAATGTCATAGTAATAATCACGTTCAAGGATGTTTGAAGCTTTGTGGTCAAGGCCTCTGTTATTCCCTCTCTGACCTCCCTCAGCATTCTAAGATGCATTAATCAGGGCTCAGTGTCTTTTTCACTTTTGAGTGCCACTGTTTTTTTTTTCAGTACTACTACCTTATGTATAGTTATCTGATCTAATCGCTCCACTTCCTACTCTTGTACCCTTTCATTTCAATACAACTCTCCTCTCTGAAAACCAAGGCAAATTACTCCTTTAGTATCTCCGCCATTCCTTCAGCCTCCATAAGGTCCAGCCCTACCCTTTCTTCAACTATTCTTTCACTTTTAATGGATTTATAAAATCCTCTATTATTTCCCTTCATGTTATCTGCTTGTCATGCTTCGAACAATCTTTCGAATCTTTTTTTGCTTCCCCTCTATATTTTCTGTACTCTGCTTGATTTTGTTTTTGTGTTATTAGCCGTAGGTTTCTCTTTTTTTTTATTCGTTCACGGGATGTGGGCGTCGCTGGCAAGGCCAGCATTTATTGCCCATCCCTAATTGCCCTCGAGAAGGTGGTGGTGAGCTGCCTTCTTGAACCGCTGCAGTCCGTGTGGTGACGGTTCTCCCACAGTGCTGTTAGGAAGGGAGTTCCAGGATTTTGACCCAGCGACAATGAAGGAACGGCGATATATTTCCAAGTCGGGATGGTGTGTGACTTGGAGGGGAACATGCAGGTGGTGTTGTTCCCATGCGCCTGCTGCTCTTGTCCTTCTACGTGGTAGAGGTCGCGGGTTTGGGAGGTGCTGTCGAAGAAGCCTTGGCGAGTTGCTGCAGTGCATCCTGTGGATGGTGCACACTGCAGCCACAGTGTGTTTTTAATTTTAATTTGATCTTCTTTACCCATCTAAAGAAATCCAGCTTTTGCTGCATCCCCCCTTTTACTCCCTGTGAGAAAATGTTTCGTTTGTACCTAACCATCGCCTGTTTGAATGCTTCCTATTGTTTCTCCGGTGTTTTATCTGCCAATTTTCCTCCCAATTTCAAACTTCCAAAGGGGAATTCGATATATACCCGAAGGGGAATAAAACTACAGGGCTATGGGGAAAGAGCAGGGGCAGGGGACTAATTGGATAGCTCTTTCACAGAGACGGCATAGGCACGACGGGCCGAATGGCCTCCTTCTGTGCTCCGTGATTCTATGATTTATCTGGCGCGTTCCCTTTTAATCTCATTAAAATTGAGTTTCTTCCAATCAAGTCGCTTTATCTTTTGTTCTCTCTCTCCTTTTTCAATTTTCAACCAAATTATGTTATTGTTGTTGTTTCCTAAATGCTCCCCTACCCTTACATTATCTACTTACTTCACTTCATTGCCTGGATCTAAATCCAGCACTGCTTTCTTCTTAGTTGGACTAAAAAAACATACTGATCTAAAAAAAACAGTCCTGGACAACTGTAGAAAATCCCCAACAAAAATAATGAAAACTCTGGAAACACTCAGCAGGCCAGGCAGTATCCATGGCGAGAACGGACAAGATGTTCTGGTTTATGGAGTTTTACTTGGTTCTCAGGAAAGCTCTCCTTTGCCACTTACACTACTTTTAATCTCAGTCCATATTTGGATAACTAAGGTTGAGATTAAATAAGGTGTGAGGAGGCTCATGTGGAGCATAAACACTGGCATAGACCTGTTGGGCCAAATGGCCTGTTCCAGTGTCGTAAAATTCTATGATGTAATTCTATGTATATACAACTCAAACCTGCCTCTTTGGCAATATTACTTATTTTAATCCCTCCTCTTTCTGATCTGTTCTTTAGAACTTTGCTGTATTTCTCTTTTCCTTCCTTTGCTTGTCTTTTTTTTGCTTTCCTTTGCACTGCTGCTTGTTTAGTGCCTCCCCCTTGCCATATTCATTTAAGCTCTCTTCCACCGCATTAGCTATTCTCCCAGCATAGATATCTGTCCCAGGTGAAGCCTGTTGTTGTGTACAGACCACTCCTCTCCTGGAACTGGTCCCAGTGTCTCAAGAATTTGAACCCTTCCCTTCTATACCATCTTTCCAGCCCCGCCTTTCAATCCCCTATCTTACTATTCATATACTGACCACCGCATGGAACCAGGAGAACTGACATTAATGTCCTCAAGGTCCTGCTTTTTAGTCTATCTCAATTGCTGAAACTCTCTCTAAGAGAACCTTAATTCTTTTTCTTCTGACGCCATTGATTCCAGCATGAAAGACGATCTTTAGCTGTTCCCTTCCCCTCTCCAATATCTTTTGCAAAGTGTGTGTCAACAGTCACTGCCCAGACTCGCACGTGAAGATGGGCAACTTGGGTGAAGTTTCAGAGGGCATCTGGTACCCATGGAACCCTGTCTGGAATCATCCATCTGCACGACAGAAAGCAAGAGAAAATGGTATATTTTAAAAAAAGTTTTATTGAACAAACCCAAACTTGTCCTCTCTTTGAATAAGCCATTTTAGGCTGGCAAACACCTTTAGTGCTTCCTCTGCTCTCCTGGCCGGCCTCCCACCTTGCACCCTTCGTAAACTTGAGCTCATCCAAAATTCTGCTGCCCGTATCCTAACTCACACCAAGTCCCATTCATCCATCACCCCTGAGCCGATGTAGATTGGCTCCCGGTCTGGCAATGCCTCGATCCTTGTTTTCAAATCCCTCCATGGCCTCGTCCCTCCCTAACTCTGTAACCTCCTCCATCCCTACAACTCTTTGAGATCTCTGCGCTCCTCCAATTCTGGCCTCTTGCGCATCCCCGATTTTAATCGCTCCACAGCCGTGCCTTCAGCTGCCGAGTCCCTAAGCTCTGGAATTCTCTCCATAAAGGTCTCCGCCTCTCTACCTCTCTCTCCTCCTTTAAGACGCTCCTTAAAATCTACCTCTTTGACCAAGCTTTCGGTCACCTTACCCTCTCCTTATCTGGCTTGGTGTCAAATTTTATTTGATGATGCTTCTGCGACACACTTTGGGATGTTTTGCTACGTTAAAGGCACGATATAAATGCAAGTTGTTGTTATAGTTGGAAGCACAAGTAAATCCTAAAAGACGCTCCCCAATTACTCCCTGAAAACGTAACTCGTCAGCAGCCTAGCAACCTGTTCAATAAAAGTGCACTCTGTTCCTGACCTACATTAGTTTTCTACTAGTGGATCAACAGGAGCAGGAGTTGTGTGGAAAGCTGACAAGTTCTTTGCATTTACAAAGCTTTAATTTGAACCTAGCCTCTTTTGGGATTAAAACAGGCGGTGCAAGGCAAATATTTGTTTTTGGACAGTTCCAACCATGTTCATAAGTAGATTGATTGGTAATAACGCAATTTTCTTAGAACTACCCAAGCCCCACAAGTATAAAACAGCAAGAAACAGAATGAATGGACCTAGATGGGGGATGTCATTAATTTTAAAGGTTCTGAAGACAAGAGAAAAGTAAACTCTCTAGGACATAAATGAACTAGACATTTGATTGAAACAGTTAGCAATCATAAAACCGCAGTAGAGGTTAAATTGTTTTGAGCTATGGAAATGAACGTATTAAAGGTTATATTTCCAACTGAGAGGCTGTTGAGCCAGCTACCATTCAATGATTCCGTGACAGAATTATGTGACGCAGAAAGAATGGGTCTAAAATGATTGTAGAATCATTAACAAAAGCGAAGGCAGAAGAAGACATTTCACAGCTGGAGGTGTGTGAAGAAGAATAAAGACATGGAGAGAGCTCATTAAGGATGAATCAGAGACCACAAACATTTGAAGCCACTAAGTGTGGAACATATCTAGTGTCTAATGACTCTGTTATAAACTGGAAATGATATACAGGGAAGTCATCGCTCCAGGTTAAAACACCCAACATTTCCAAAAGAATTATTCTTGAACTTTTCCAGAGAGAAATTATCCTTGTGAGCACATGTTGATTTGCCAAATATATACATGGCATATTAATACAACTACTGGTTACATAGAATTACATAGAAATTACAGCACAGAAACAGGCCATTTGGCCCATCTGGTCCATGCCAGCATTTATGCTCCACACGAGCCTCCTCCCACCCTACTTCATCTAACCCTATCCGCATGCCCTTCTATTCCTTTCTCCCTCATGTACTTATCTCACTTCCCCTTAAATGCATCTATGCTAGTTGACTCAACTAATCCTTGTGGTAGTGATTTCCACATTCTAACCACTCTCTGGATAAAGAAGTTGCTCTTGAATTCCTTCTTGGATTTATTAATGATTATCTTATATTTATGATCCCATTGAATCATTTTGCGCACACTTCCTTAGTAATGAATAATTTAAATATATTTTTAGGACATGCAGTTCTGGTTTTGATAGTTATTTCTTTTGCAGTATTGGTAGTCCTAGTTAAGTCCGACAGACTTAACAGTTTTAGATGCTGACCCAGAACGATATAAGTGTACGGTTATACTTGGCAAATCCACTATCCCATATAATATGCCTGCTGCTTGCCATGTTGATACAACTAGCCTATGTAAATAAATAATGTAAATGAGAGTACAGCATCCAGAGACACTACTTGGTGTGTGAGAATGTTACATAAGAGATCCCATTCTTATTGGCCCAGAATTTGCTGTAGCAGGGCAAGGAACAGCGTCTACCGTTAGTTGGACTTGCCCTTGCTCTTTTAATCGCGATGAAATTTTGCGTGGCAAGTTGCTGAAAGTGCGAGCTGATAATGGCGGGCATCCGGGACCTGAGCGAACAGGGCAAGTAACCGGGTATCTCCTTAATCAATCAGATTGAGGATTGTGAAATTAACAGCGCAAGGACTGAGAAGGAAGTGTAAATTAGAGAGGGTGAATTCAATGTCAAATCAGGTACAGAAAAATAAATGAAAAGAGGGAAAGAAAGGTTGGATTAAGAGAGAGAAAAAAGAGACAAAGAAAACGGAAAAAAATGTAATTAAAATGTTTTTTTTAAGTCTCCAACAATAATTAAAACCTGAAGGAATGAGACTCCACACTTTTAATAGTTAATTTTCGGTGCCAGAGAGATTGACTGGCAGTAATTAACACTTATCACCTCGTTAAAAGGGTACTTAGACTGAAATGGACAAGACTTAACTTTCTGTGGTGGGTTTTGTTTGTAATTATCACACAAATACAGGAACTTCACACCGTTCAATGCATTTCAATGGTGAGTCAGACAGTGAGATGCCATTTTTGTGAAGCTAACGGTGGAGTGGCGCATCTCGGACAGCAACCTTTGGATTTCCACATTTAACCGCGCATCTGCCCCTCGCCTGAAGTTGCTGTAGCATTTGTGCATAAATAACGGCGGGCACCATTAGCCTCACCGTTATTTTGACAGCAAATTCTGGGCCATGAATAAGATAACTCATATCCTCTCCCACATTTCAGGGCAGTGCGATTGGTTTTGGATTGCCCTAGCAAAGAGCAGGTACAGACACGAGGGCCAAATGGCCTCCTCCTGTGCTGGGAACTTGCTCGGTTCATCTGCTTCATTAGAAATACTGGGAAGCTTTTGTTACGGATTTGTAAAATATTATTCTAAAAAGCTGTTTGAGTAATCTAATGCTCCAGTGGATTACATCCGTTAAATATTTTCTTTCCAGTTTGCAAAAGAATTACATTACATGGAATTTACAGCACAGAAACAGACCATTTGGCCCAAATGGTCTATGCCAGTGTTTATGCTCCACACGAGCCTCCTCCCACCCCTCTTCATCTTACCCCACCAACACATCCTTCTATTCCTTTCTGCCTCGTGTACTTACTTTAAACGCATCATGCAAGATCTACACATAGACTTGGCAGGGGCTATTTATGAAGTGTTTGAGTTCTTCCTTTTACGGGCAGCCTGCAATTTTGGTTTGCTTTGTTTACTTGAGATGTTGGTAGAAAGTAAAAATGATGGCCTGGAGTTTCCTCCTTGGGCGGAACCTGGAAGTTAGACCCGAAAATGCGCCCAGTGTTGCGCCAATTTTGCCGATGTCAAATTATGCCCAAATATCCTCCCAACCGCATTAGATTACACCCAAACTTAAAATGTTCATAGAAAATGGAAAAAGAAAACATTTTTTTTTAATGTCCCGATGATTTTTCTCACCGGGCTTTTGCTCGCAGCAATGCACAGGAGATTAATCTTTAACGCCTAGAGACTCCGGGACAATCCTGGAGGGTTGGCGACCCTAAGCACTGCTGGAATGGGAGATGTTCCCTCATGGAAACGGGGTGATCAGAGCAGCTAGATCTGCTCTAACAGTTTCTCCTGCCAGTTGACAGTGGGGTGGGATTGATGGTAACCAGGAAGCTGTTACATAGCCCACAATGGCTTTCCCTCCCCCGAATGGTGCAAAACATGTAGTGGCCAGGATTCCACAAATAAGTTTTAAAATAACGTAAGTAGGAGATGGAGATTTAAATTTACAAAAAAATCAAACCTAATCCCCGTACATTTAAATTTGTGATTAATAGAAGGCTGTTGTGTGTGATTCACTAGTCGTTATGACTCAAAAATGCCAGCCAGAGGAATTACAGTGATGCTTTCAATCTACACAACACATCTAATGGCAGCCCAGCAGCATTCCTGGGAGAGGAGAATTGGGGGCACATAAAACTTTTATTGACCCAATAACAACTTCACCAGGAATAAACATAAATCTGATTCATAAAATGCCTAAGTGCTTGGGAGTAAAAGAACATTGTAGCTCAAAATGAGCTAGTATGCAAATTGGTGTCCCCCATCTCTGCAATCTGGTCAGCTACCTCACCTCTTCATCATTTCTTGATGCTAGGTGTACTTTATCAAAACTGCCATTATGTGCAGCACATATTAAATAATTGGGGTCGTGCAGCCAATCATTTGGTTTCGGTTTGTATGGACTTGCCCACACTCAGGACTGCTGTCCTTTTTATAATCCATTCCTAGCTCTTTATTCAATATATCACTGTGGCAGTAAGGCAAATGTATTTTGATGTTTCAGCCGTGGCTCATTTGGTAGCACTCTCATCTCTGAGTCAGAAGGTCGTGGACTCGAGCCCCCCCTCCGGAGACTCGAGGCCCATAATCCAGGCCAACTCTCCCCGTGCTGCACTGTCGGAGGTGCCGTCTTTCGGATGAGATGTTAAATCGAGGCCCCGTTTGCCCTCTCGGGTAGATGTAAAAGATACCAGGGCACTATTTCGAAGAAGAGTAGGGCAGTTCTCTCCTGGTGTTCTGGTCAATATTTATCCCTCAACCAGCGTTGCCAAAAGCAGATTATCTGGTCATTTATCTCATTGCTGTTTGTGGGACCTTGCTGTGCTCAAATTGGCTGCTGTGTTTCCTACATTACAACAATGACTACACTTCAAAAAAAAGTACTTAACTGGCTGTACAGTACCTTGTGTAACATGACTTTCCTAACACACAATATTGTATTTTTTTGTGAACTAAACAGTAACAGCCATAGCTAAATGTAAAAGATAAAGTTTGATTTATAAATCTTGACCATCTTCGAGCCGTATGAGGTGGTATTTTCTTCAAATAAAATGTCTGTAGTCATTAGACTGTGCTGAATTACGTTTACTTACTTGGAACCATATACTGAGTTGATAGCCTTTTATGGAAGATCTATAATAACACCCAAATCATTATTAAGCTTCAAATTCTCAGGCAATTTCTGATCTATGTGACATTCACACTCCTTCAGGGTCAAACAACATCTTGCAGCCTTCATAAAATGATTAAATATTTTAAACAGATCATGCTTATACTTCCATTGCCCCATGAGACTGATACTGTTATCATTTTTGTCAGAGAGAGTTTCCATCTGCATTTGTCATTCCTGCTTGCATTTATGAGTTATCAATCAGCATGTCAAAATGTAAAGTAACTGATGTTCTTTGGGCAGTTGTGCACAGTCTATCTGGGCCTTTTAATCAATGGTGATTTTTATTTTCCAAAGTCACACATAAATCTTTACTCTTGCTGGTCATATTTTTGTGTATTTGCACAAAAAAAGCCGTGACAGAAGCAGTAGTTATATTGTCAACATCATACCTTTGGGCTAACTAAGTAACAAGGGCTTTTAAGGGAGGTCGTGGTGAATTGCCGCACAGGAAAGAAAAGGCTTCAGCAGCAACTGCTATGGGAAGAAATCCATCCTGCATACTTAAATCAACTCACTGTAATCTGATCTGCCACTTTACATTACGGATATTTATGGAGGGATCCCGATTGGCTGAGAACTGTACTAAAAACAAATTATAAGTGCTTGATTAGTCTCGGCTGCAAAACTTGACTTTTGTTTTCAGACCAAATCTGTGAAGTAACGAGACCGATAATCCAGCAGCAATAACGAACTCTAAGTGAGTATTGAATCCATGAGTAGGTAGTCAGCAGTGTTTCAATGTGCATTTTGGAATGACCACCGAGGTGGTGAGATTTTGGCCCATGGACCAAAACTACCAATACCTCAGTTGAGCCATTCTGTAGCACAGGTGGGAGATCGAAGAATCATAGAGCACAGAAGGAGGCCGTTCGGCCCATCGTGCCCGTGCCGGCTGTTTGAAAGAGCTATCCAATTAGCCCCACTGCCCCCCTGCTCTTTCCCCGTAGTCCTGCAAATGTTTCCTTTTCAAGTATATATCCAATTCCCTTTTGAAAGTTGCTATTGAATCTGCTTCTACCACCTATTTAGAATTCCAGATTGTAACAATTCGCTGTGTTTAAAAAAAATCCTTCTCATCTCCACCCTGCTTCTTTTGCCAATTATCTTGAATCTGTGTCCTTCGGTTACCGACCTTCCTGTCAGTGGAAACAGTTTCTCCCTATTTAATCTATCAAAACGCTCCATAATGGTGATATGAGACAACAATATCTAAATATTAGAAATTACCACCCATATATTTTATTAACTTTTGTGGGTCACTTACATTTTTTAATAAATGTTATTAAATCCATCTACTTTTGTTTTAGGCGCTATTATGAATATCTAAAGTCTTCTCTCCCTTCCCCACCAGAGGAGAAAATATTCTAGGTGACAGATGCCAGTAATTCATAGCTGTTTATAGGTACAAAATACCAGGGTGAGGTGGGAACTGTTAACTTCATCTTGAGTAAGGTAATGGTCACTTTAGTCAGAGCTGATGTAATGATTTAAGGTTTCACTGATCTGTTTGTTCAGTGAATCTCGACTGAAAAGCATGTTTGCATTTTTGTTTGCAATTTTTTTTGTTATTAGTTCTCAACATGTGGGTGACCAGGGGAAGCCCACATTTATTGCCCATCACTGAGAAGGTGGTGGTTAGCATTCTTGAACCACTGCAGTCCTTGTGCTAATGGTGTTCCCACGATGGCATTAGGCAGGGAATTCGACCCAGCAGCGACAAAGGAACAGTGTTCAAGTCAAGATGACGGTGTTCCCATGACATGGCTGCTCTTGTCTTTCTCAGTGGTAGAGGTGGTGTAATTGGGACATGCTGTTGAAGTAAGCTTGGTGAGTCGCAGCAGCGTATCCTGTAGATCGTACATGCTGCATCCATAGTGAGCCGGTAGTGGAGGGGGTTGATGTTGAGCCCAGTGTCAGGGGCACTGACTAAGTAAACTATTCTGTCCTGGATGGTGTCGAGTTTCTTGAGCGCTGCCGCTGCACCCACCCAGGTGAGTGGTGAGTATTCTATCACACTCCTGATTTGAGCCTTGTAGATAGTGGGCAATAACCAGCCTCTGCCCTGCTCTTGTAGCCACATTATGGCTCGTCTAGTTAAGCTTCTGGTCAGTGATGACTTCCAGAAGGTTGATGGTGGGGACTTGATGATGGGGGGTGCTGTCGAAGGTCAGATGGAGGTGATTGGGCCTTTTCTTTTTTGGGATCTGGTCATTGCTTGGCACTCATGGCATGACTGTTACCTACCATTTGCCAGCCCAAGCTGGGATGATGTTTAGATCCTACTGTAGGTGAGTATGGGCTGCATCATTATCAGCGGAGTTGTGAATCATCAGCAAACAGCCCGACCCCTGAGCTTATTACAGAGGGAGAATCATTGATAAAGCAACTGAGGGTTGGGCCGAGGATGCTGCCCTGAGGAACTGCAGTACAGGTGTTCTGGGGCTGCGATGATTGGCCTCCAATAACCACGATCATCTTCCTTTACATCAGATAGGACTCCAGCCACTGGAGGGTTTCCCCCCGGCTCCCATTGACCTCAATATTACTAGGATTCCTCGGAGCCGTGCTCAGTTGAATGCTGCCTTGATGTCGAGGGCAATTACTCTCACGTTTACCTCTCGCATCCATGTCTGGATCAAGGCTGTGATGAGATCTGCAGCTGACTGTTTCTGGCAAAACCCAAACTTAAGTGTCGGCAAGCAGGTTAATGGTGAGTAGGTAACACATAACTCTGCTAGACTAGCATCAGACCATAGAGGGGTTTCTAAAAAATTAACAATGTGCTAAAGGCCCCCGATTGAATATTATATGGTTCTTTCACCTGTTGATAAATAAGTAGGATGCCTATGAGGGTAAATGATTCACACGTTAATCTTTACTTGACAGATTCCAAAGTGAATTCCCCGCTGTTTGAATTTAATTTTTACAAATTTGTATCGTTTAACTTACTTAATTTTATCTTCAGTGACATAAGAACATAGGAAATAGGAGCAGGAGTAGGCCACATGGCTCCTCGAGCCTGCTCCGCCATTCACTCAGATCATGGCTGATCTTTGACCTCAACTCCACTTTCCTGCCCGATCCATGACACTCCATCTATTTATAGTCTCAGTTAGGGTTCATTTATACAGCAGTTTTAGGAATGTCAGAATGAACGTAATTCGACAACACAGCCTAAGCACTTTTTAAATTTACCTGGAGTTCATTTAAATCTTTAGAAAGTGCAGACCGTCCTACCCATGCACTCAAATCACTGAAATGTTAACATCCGAGAGAAGAGTGAACTGATTCAGTCTGTTGTCTCCCAACAGTGCCAAAATTCTCTTGGGGGTTCAATTTTCTCTGAACGTGCTCTGCTTAATGAGTTTAACGAAAATTCCTTTGTGCGCTAAGTTAATATAGTGATTAACCTGACGCAAAAGAAGATGGTTGTGGTTGTCAGAAGCCAGTCATCACAGCCCTAAGGCATCGCTGCAAGAGTTAGAATCATACAATCATAGAACCCTGCAGCACAGAAGGAGGCCATTCGGCCCGTCATGCCTATGCTGGCTCTTTGAAAGAGCTGTCCAATTAGTCCCACATCCCCGCTTTTCCCCAATAATCCTGCAACTTAGTCCTCTTCAAGTACATGTCCAATTGCCTTTTGAAAGTTCCTATGGAATCTGCCTCCGCCATCCTTTCAGGCCGTGTGTTCCAGATCTTAACAACCCTCTTTGTGAAAAATATTTCTCCTCATTTCCCCTCTAGTTC
The DNA here is from genome assembly GCF_035084215.1 of Heptranchias perlo. Taxonomy (NCBI): domain Eukaryota; kingdom Metazoa; phylum Chordata; class Chondrichthyes; order Hexanchiformes; family Hexanchidae; genus Heptranchias; species Heptranchias perlo. The sequence goes on from NC_090327.1 coordinate 123,530,382, forward strand.
TTTTGCCAATTATTTTAAATCTGTGACCTCTGGTTGCCGACCCACTTGCCAGAGGAAACGGTTTCTCCCTATTGGCTCTATCAAAATCTCTCATTATTTTGAATACCTCTATCAGGTCTCCGCTTAACCTCCTCTGCTCTGAGGAGAACAATCCCAGCTTCTCCAATTTCTCCACATAACTGAAGTCCCACATTCCTGGTATCATCCTGGTAAACTTCCTCCGTACCCTCTCCAAGGCCTAAATATCCTTCCTAAAGCCTGGTGCCCAGAATTGTACACAATACTCCAGCTGAGACCTAACCAGTGAGTTGTAAAGGTTGAGCATGACTTCCTTGTTTTTGTATTCAGTGCCCCCATTTACAAAGCCAAGTATCCCATTTGCTTTCTTAACTGCCTTATCAACTTGTCCTGCCGCCTTCAGAGATTTGTGAATATGCATCCCCAAGTCCCTCTGCTGTTGCACCCCCCTCAAAGTAGAACCATTTAGATTATACTGCCTCTCCATGTTGTTCCTGCCAAAGTGCATCACTTCACACTTATCCACATTAAATTTTGTCTGCCATGTGTCTGCCCATTTCGCCAGTCTGTCTATGTCCTCCTGAAGTCTGCTACTATCCTCCTCACTATTTATTACGTTGCCAAGTTTTGTATCATCTGCAAACTTCGAAATAGTACTCCCTATACCCAAGCCCAGGTCATTTATATTTAACAAGAAAAGCAATGGTCCTAATATCTATTCCTGGGGGACCTCACTGCATATTTCTCTCCAGTCAGAAAAACACCCGTTCACCATTACTCCATGCCTCCTATCCCTTAGTCAGTTATGTACCAAAGTTACTACCGTCCTTTTAATCCCATATGCTTCTATTTTCTGAATAAGTCTGTTATGTGATTTTATCAAATGCCTTTTGAAAGTCCATATATACAACATCTACTGCACTACCTTCATCAACCCTCACTGATACTTCATCAAAGAACTCAATCAGGTTAGTCAGACACGATTTGCCTTTAACAAATCTATGCTGGCTGTCCCTTATTAACCCTTGCTTCTCTAAGTAAGAATTAATTTTGTCCTTGGCAATGGTCTCTCGTAGCTTTCCCACCACCAACGTTAGACTGATTGACCTGTAATTACCAGGTTTATCCCTCTCCCCTTTTTTGAATAGAGGTGTGAAATTTACAACCCTCCAGTCCTCTGGCACCACTCCCATATCCAAGGAGGATTGAAAGATTGTGGTCAGAGTTTCTGCTATCTCCACCCTAGCTTCCCTCAGCAATCTAGGCTGCATCCCATCTGGACCGGGTGACTTGTTAACTTTGAGTGATGCCAACCTCTTTAGCAGCTCCTTTCTATCTATTTTCATACATCCAATATGTCTATTCGCCATTTCTCTACTGTGACATTAACTTCATTCTCTTCTTTTGTGAAGACAGATGCAAAGTATTCATTCAGTCCCTTGGTCATGCCCTCCACCTCCATAAGAAGATTTCCTCTTCGTCCCTAATTGGCCCCACCCTTCCTTTAACTATCCTTTTACTTTTTATATGATTATAAAAGATCTTAGGGTTCCCTTTTATGTTACCTGCTAATCTTTTCTCATACTCTGTCTTTGTCTTTGCCCTTCTTATATCCTTTTTCGATTTCCCCCTGCACTCTCTGTATTCTGCCTGGTTTTCTACCAATTTTCTCCTGATAATTGTCATAAACCTCCTTTTTCTGTTTTATTTTAACCTGTATTTCCTTTGTTATCCAGGGAGCTCTAGCTTTGGATGTCCCATCTTTCCTTCATATGGGAATATGCGTGGTTTGAACCCGAACTATCTCCGCCTAGAAGGCATGCCATTGCTCATTTACTGTTTTCTTAGCCAATCTGTCCAGTCCACCTGTGCTGGATCCCTTCTCAAATCGCTGAAATTGACTCCTCAAGGAAGTGTCCTCAGTTGAACTATCTTCAGATGCATCATCTGTCCTTTGTAGTAATTTCAGGAATGGGGCTGTTAGCTGATGATTCCAGTGTTCAGCTCCACTCACAACTCCTCCAATAATGAAGCAGCCCATGTGGACCTTATAGCAGGACCTGGATAACATCCAAGCTTGGCCTGGCAGGTAACATAAGTACCAAGTAATGACCATCTAAAACAAGAGAAAGCCTAGCCATCTCCCCTTGCTCTTCAGTGGCACCATCCTTACTGAGTCCTCCACTATCTAAATTTTAAGGTCACCATTGACCAGAAGCTCAATTAGACCAACAATATAGTGGCTACAAGAGCAGAGTACTCTGCGATGAGCGACTCACCTCTTCAATCCCCTTACAGACTATCTGCTGTCTACAAGGCTCAAGTCAGGGGTGTAATGGAATACTCGGAATGGGTTCAGCCACAACAGCTGACAAGAAGCTGAAATGTATGATTTCTGAGAATGTGATTTCATTAAGGGGCCATTGATCACAGAGAAAACAGACATTCTCCCACTTCTTGCCACTCTCCATTCTGCTAATTCTTTGCTGTATGTGACCTGCTCCCACAACACAGCTGAGATTGGGCAACCTACAATGTGGAGAATCATGGATACAAACCCAAGTGTTGCCATTTCATGGCATAATGCAAGGCACAGAAAAATGCTGTGTTGGCGCATACCCCTCCACATCAGTTTTGATTCTGTTGATTCCTTACAATAACTTTTTAGGCTGGTCTAATATGTACCACATCCATGTAGCTGCTCCATCCTCTCTGCAGGATAACCCACAAATTTAAGGATTTGGTTTGGTTCATCATAATATGGGAACGTAGGAAGAGGAATAGGTCATTCAGCCCCTCGAGCATGATCGATTAGATCATGGCTGATCTGTATCTTAATTCCATCTATCTGCCTTGGTTCTGTCACCCTTAATACCCTTGCCTAACAAAAATCTGTCAATCTCAGTTTTGAAATTTTCAATTGACCCCCAGCCTCAACAGCTTTTTGGGGGAGAGAGTTCCAGATTTCCACTACCCTTTGTGTGAAGAAGTGTTTCCTGACATCACCCCTGAACGGCCTAGCTCTAATTTTAAGGTTATGCCCCCCTTGTTCTGGACTCCCCCACCAGAGGAATTAATTTCTTCATCGATCTGCCATTTCAAACCCTTTAAACATCTTAAACACCCCAATTCTATAGGCCTCTGGTGAAACCACACCTGGAGTACTGTGTACAGTTTTGATCTCCTTATCTAAGGAAGGATATACTTGCCTTAGAGGGGTTTCAACTAGAGAAAGTTCACTAGATTGATTCCTGGTATGAGAGGGTTGTCCTATGAAGAGAGATTGAGTAGAATGGACCTATACTCTCTGGAGTTTAGAAGAATGAGAGGTGATCTCATTGAAACGTATAACATTCTTAGAGGGCTCGACAGGATTGATGCAAAGAGGCTGTTTCCCTGGCTGAAGAGTGTAGAACTAGGGATCATAGTCTCAAGATAAGGGGTCGGCCATTTGGGACCAAGACAAGGAAACATTTCTTCACTCAAAGGGTTGTGAATCTTTGGAATTCTCTACCTCAGAGGGCTGTGGGTGCTCAGTCGTTGAGTATATTCAAGACTGAGATTGATGGATTTTTGGACTCTAGGGGAATCAAGGGATATGGAGATAGAGCGGGAAAGTGGAGTTGAGGTCGAAGATCAGCCATGATCTTATTGAATGGTGGAGCAGGCTCGAGGGGCCACATGGCCTACTCCTGCTCCTATTTTTTATGTTCTTATTGGATCACCCCTTAATTCAGTTGTAATATTTAAAATAATTCCTGCACCCTTCAGTATAGCATGGCTGTCTCCCTTTCGATTTTATATTGGTGCTAAGAGCTATATTTGAGTTTCAAAGAACTGTAACTCACAACAGAGCATGTCCCGCCATGTGCTGCATGACACGATGTCATAGAGAAAAAAAACTGCATTTACATAGCATTTTTAGATGATACAGATATTGCAGAACCTTGTGTTAATCTATCTTACCAGGTTTGAAGAAACGCCCTATTTTATAATTTATATATGTAAAAAGAAAAATTGATGTTTTTTTAATGGTATTTAAAATGGAAAGCAGACGCTTGCTGATTAAGGGCGTGCAGGTGGGGAAAAATACTGCACTGATTCAGAATATGTGTTGTTATCAAGAAACAGCTGTCTCCTAGTTGATCACCAGATTTGTTTTATGACTTACACCCGCAATGTCGGAGCAGGCGAAATATCTCCTTTTCCATGCAACATCTCGTAAGCAGAGCAAAGGATAACTAGGAGAGCGTCTTAAAGCAGAAACACTGCAGATTGGTTCAGATGAAAGTGGAGCTCAGACGGGGTTGAGTTTCCGTTTCTTTCCGCCAGTTATATCAACGCAATCTGGGGGGAATCGGCCAAACCACTGCAAAAGATCGGGGAATTTTAAACGTCAGTGAATTATGCCCAAAAGCACTTACGCTCGTGTATTCCCGCGATCTTTCACATTAGGTTAAGATACAATTCACCTGGATCAGGCCCCGCCCATAAAACTGGCCATGCCCCCAGGTCCAAATTGTGAGATTCCGGAGATCCCGCTGATTGCTGTAGTTCGGGAAGGCTCTTCAAATTACGCTCATTTCCTTCGGCGTACAGGCAATAGTAGGCACGTTTTAGAAGATTTTTCACACCAAAAATATTTAATTTACTAAGAAACTGACTAGTGTACACCAATGAGATGAGAGTGACTGCCCTATTTGACCGAGTGTGGCACCAAGGAGCCCTAGTAAAATTGAAGTCAATGGGAATCAGGGGGAAAACTCTCCAGTGGCTGGAGTCATACCTAGCACAAAGAAAGATGGTAGTGGTTGTTGGAGGCCAATCATCTCAGCCCCAGGACATTGCTGCAGGAGTTCCTCAGGGCAGTGTCCTAGGCCCAACCATCTTCAGCTGCTTCATCAATGACCTTCCCTCCATCCTAAGGTCAGAAATGGGGATGTTCGCTGATGATTGCACAGTGTTCAGTTCCATTCGCAACCCTTCAGATAATGAAGCTGTCCGTGCTCGCATGCAGCAAGACTTGGACAACATCCAGGCTTGGGCTGATAATTGGCAAGTAATATTTGTGCCAGACAAGTGCCAGGCAATGACCATCTCCAACAAGAGAGAGTCTAACCACTTCCCCTTGACATTCAACGGCATTACCATTGCTGAATCCCCCACCATCAACATCCTGGGGGTCACCATTGACCAGAAACTTAACTGGACCAGCCATATAAATACTGTGGCTACTAGAGCAGGTCAGAGACTCGGTATTCTGCAGCGAGTGACTCACCTCCTGACTCCCCAAAACCTTTCCGCCATCTACAAGGCACAAGTCAGGAGTGTGATGGAATACTCTCCACTTGCCTGGATGAGTGCAGCTCCAACAGCACTCAAGAAGCTCAACACCATCCAGGGCAAAGCAGCCCACTTGATTGGCACCCCATCCACCACCCTAAACGTTTACTCCCTTCACAACAGGTGTACCATGGCTGCAGTGTGCACCATCCACAGGATGCACTGCAGCAACTCACCAAGGCTTCTTCGACAGCACCTCCCAAACCCGCGACCTCTACCACCTAGAAGGACAAGGACAGCAGGCACATGGGAACAACACCACCTGCACGTTCCCCTCCAAGTCACACACCATCTCGACTTGGAAATATATCGCCGTTCCTTCATCGTTGCTGGGTCAAAATCCTGGAACTCCCTTCCTAACAGCACTGTGGGAGAACCTTCATCACACGGACTGCAGCAGTTCAAGAAGGCGGCTCACCACCACCTTCTCAAGGGCAATTAGGGATGGGCAATAAATGCTGGCCTTGCCAGCGACGCCCACATCCCATGAACAAATTTTTAAAAAATGGAACTATTAAATAGTTCAGTATAGTTTTTGTTTAAGTCATTTTCAGTGATTTTAAATCAGGTTACTCACAGGTGGAGGACTGGACACCCTTATAAAAAATGCTTGTTTTTGCTGATAAACCCATTTTCAGCAATATTAATAAAACTGCACCAGATTACCTATCTTAAATACATCAAGGTATTCTTTTTAATGGAAAGGGGAAAAAAAGAAACGATTACGTTCTACTACTCTGCCAGATTGCACCGGTTCATGGAAGATTTGACGTTTCTGATTATGCAAATGAATTTTAGCGGAAGCTTGAAGCCTAACCTAACCCGCCCAATTTCAAGTGCATTTTGGGCACAATTTGCCGATTGCGCCCAAAGCACAAACTCTATCCCCTTGTGTTGCTTTTAATTCCTTCCTGTTTGCTGTTCCTTTCTATATTTTTGATTTGTGGATATTGAAAACTATTGGTGGATTTGCCAGTACGCCAGATCTTTGTGTTGTGAAAACTTTGCCAAGCGCACAGTTTACAGTTAAGTCAATGACTGCGCATTTACAGACATGACAACTCCTGCATTTTGCACTTATCACACGACTGAAACCAGACTTGCCCTCCCACTCGTATGCACACACACTGGCCTGACCTCCTGTTAAGTTGTGACCTTTGGCATCATACTATTCAGCATGCTCGAAATGAGATCATGTGTGATGGTACTACCATACCACACAGTTGTTGTTTGTAGCGAGATATCTAATTTTTCTTGATTTTAAGTGGGCATAATTTTCCTTTATCGTAAAAGTTCAAAGGCAATTATTTTTTGTTTTCTCCTCTGTGGAGAAGTGTCTCCAGGTCTGGCCTCTTGCGTATACCCGATTTCCTTCGTCCCACCATTGGCGGTTGTGCCTTCAGCTGACTAGGCCCCAAGCTCTGGAATTCCCTCCCTAAATCCTCTCCTTCTCTCTACCTCTCTCTTCCTTTAAGTTGGTCCTTAAAACCTACCTCTTTGACCAAGCTTTTGGTCACCTGTCCTAATATCTCTTTATGTGGTTCGGTGTCAAATTTTGTTTGATAATTACACCTTGGGACGTTTATTATGTTAAAGGTGCTATTTAAATGCAAATTGTTGCTGTTATGTAGTGATGATTCTGATGTTGTCACTGTACAGAAAATTATAGTCCTCTGTCAGTCACTTGTGCTATCTGCATACTGTTGGGAATTCCGTCTAGTCATCATCAGGTGGGATGGTAGAAATGGTGGACATTGTGGGAGGTGGGTGCTTTTTATAGTTTTATTTTTAGCAAATAGGCTTTCGGCCTATGTTCCCACTGATAGATTCTTGGGTGGGGGGGCGGGGTGATCTTTCACGTGGAGTTCACCCCCTCGCTTCCCGTAACATTGGCGGAAGAGCCACAGAAATTCTGGGAAAAACTGAAGTAAAAGGAGTTTACATTGTTTTTCTGGGGTTCATCGTGTTCTGCCGAATGATCAGGAGACACCCACCCCGCCCACCACCTGTAAATTCACCCCTTTGGTGTCTAATTTCAGGTAAGGCTTTTAAATCGTGATATAGTTTCTACCAGCGACACTGTAATTACACAGACAACAACAACTTGCATTTATATAGCGCCTTTAGTAAAATGTCCCAAGGTGCTTCACAGGAGCGTAAATCAGACAAGACACATAAGGAGATATTAGGGTGGGTGATCAAAAGCTTGGCCAAAGAGGTAGATTTTAAGGAGGAGAGAGAGATAGAGAGGCGGAGAGGTTTAGGGAGGGAATTCCAGAGCTCAGGGCCTAGGCAGCTGAAGGCACGGCCGCCAATTCTAACTCTGGGCAGGTGAGGCTCTCTGACAGAAGCACAAAGTCAGGAAATGACCCCTTAGGTGTGAACCTCACACTTGTATAAGCACATACCAGTAAAGCAGCATGCAAATTATGACCAAAAGCCAGATACTGTGGATGCTGGAAATCTGAAATAAAAACAGAAAATGCTGGAAAACACTCCGCAGGTCAGGCAGCATCTGTGGGGTGAGAGACAGAGTTAATGTTTCAGGTCAATGATCTTTCATCAGAACTGGAAGATGTTCAGAGATGAACAGCTTTTGAGAAATTGCAGAGCCAACGGAAAGGGGGAGGGGGGGGGGGTGGGGGAGGTGGACCAGAAGAACAAGGGTGATAGGGTGGAGGGTAGGAGTGATTAAATGACAAAAGGGATGATGGTGCAAGGCAAGGAGGGTGGTAATAGGACAGGGAAAGGAACTAAAGATGGGTCCAGAGGAGGTGTAAATGGTTACAGCTGAATAGCAGAGAGAGTTGCCAAGGCCCGGGAATGTGGCGGAAGAAAGGCAGATAGACCCCAGGGACGTAGACCACCCCGCCGATCGTGTACCGATAGAGGATCCCCACCCCAAACACCAACCCCCACCTCCTCCACCCCGCCGATCGTGCACCGATAGAGGATCCCCACCCCAAACACCAACCCCCACCTCCTCCACCCCGCCGACCGTGTACCGATAGAGGATCCCCACCCAAACACCAACCCCCACCTCCTCCCCGCCGACCGTGTACCGATAGAGGATCCCCACCCCAAACACCAACCCCCACCTCCTCCACCCCGCCGATCGTGTACCGATAGAGGATCCCCACCCCAAACACCAACCCCCACCTCCTCCCCGCCGACCGTGTACCGATAGAGGATCCCCACCCCAAACACCAACCCCCACCTCCTCCACCCCGCCGACCGTGTACCGATAGGGGATCCCCACCCCAAACACCAACCCCCACCTCCTCCACCCCACCGACCGTGTACCGATAGAGGATCCCCACCCCAAACACCAACCCCCACCTCCTCCACCCCGCCGACCGTGTACCGATAGAGGATCCCCACCCCAAACACCAACCCCCACCTCCACCCCACCGACCGTGTACCGATAGAGGATCCCCACCCCAAACACCAACCCCCACCTCCTCCACCCCGCCGATCGTGTACCGATAGAGGATCCCCACCCCAAACACCAACCCCCACCTCCTCCACCCCACCGATCGTGTACCGATAGAGGATCCCCACCCCAAACACCAACCCCCACCTCCTCCACCCCGCCGACCGTGTACCGATAGAGGATCCCCACCCCAAACACCAACCCCCACCTCCTCCACCCCACCGATCGTGTACCGATAGAGGATCCCCACCCCAAACACCAACCCCCACCTCCTCCACCCCGCCGACCGTGTACCGATAGAGGATCCCCACCCCAAACACCAACCCCCACCTCCTCCCTGCCGATCGTGTACCGATAGAGGATCCCCACCCCAAACACCAACCCCCACCTCCTCCACCCTACCGATCGTGTACCGATAGAGGATCCCCACCCAAACACCAACCCCCACCTCCTCCCTGCCGATCGTGTACCGATAGAGGATCCCCACCCAAACACCAACCCCCACCTCCTCCACCCCGCCGACCGTGTACCGATAGAGGATCCCCACCCAAACACCAACCCCCACCTCCTCCACCCCACCGACTGTGTACCGATAGAGGATCCCCACCCAAACACCAACCCCCACCTCCTCCACCCCGCCGACCGTGTACCGATAGAGGATCCCCACCCCAAACACCAACCCCCACCTCCTCCACCCCACCGACTGTGTACCGATAGAGGATCCCCACCCAAACACCAACCCCCACCTCCTCCACCCCGCCGACCGTGTACCGATAGAGGATCCCCACCCCAAACACCAACCCCCACCTCCTCCACCCCGCCGACCGTGTACCGATAGAGGATCCCCACCCAAACACCAACCCCCACCTCCTCCACCCCACCGACCGTGTACCGATAGAGGATCCCCACCCCAAACACCAACCCCCACCTCCTCCACCCCGCCGATCGTGTACCGATAGAGGATCCCCACCCCAAACACCAACCCCCACCTCCTCCACCCCGCCGACCGTGTACCGATAGAGGATCCCCACCCCAAACACCAACCCCCACCTCCTCCCTGCCGATCGTGTACCGATAGAGGATCCCCACCCCAAACACCAACCCCCACCTCCTCCACCCCACCGACCGTGTACCGATAGAGGATCCCCACCCCAAACACCAACCCCCACCTCCTCCACCCCGCCGACCGTGTACCGATAGAGGATCCCCACCCCAAACACCAACCCCCACCTCCTCCACCCCGCCGATCGTGTACCGATAGAGGATCCCCACCCCAAACACCAACCCCCACCTCCTCCACCCCACCGACCGTGTACCGATAGAGGATCCCCACCCCAAACACCAACCCCCACCTCCTCCACCCCGCCGATCGTGTACCGATAGAGGATCCCCACCCAAACACCAACCCCCACCTCCTCCACCCTACCGATCGTGTACCGATAGAGGATCCCCACCCCAAACACCAACCCCCACCTCCTCCACCCCACCGACCGTGTACCGATAGAGGATCCCCACCCAAACACCAACCCCCACCTCCTCCACCCCGCCGACCGTGTACCGATAGAGGATCCCCACCCAAACACCAACCCCCACCTCCTCCACCCCGCCGACCGTGTACCGATAGAGGATCCCCACCCCAAACACCAACCCCCACCTCCTCCACCCCGCCGATCGTGTACCGATAGAGGATCCCCACCCCAAACACCAACCCCCACCTCCTCCACCCCGCCGACCGTGTACCGATAGAGGATCCCCACCCCAAACACCAACCCACGATTCCTCCACCCCGCCGACCGTGTACCGATAGAGGATCCCCACCCAAACACCAACCCCCACCTCCTCCACCCCGCCGATCGTGTACCGATAGAGGATCCCCACCCCAAACACCAACCCCCACCTCCTCCCTGCCGATCGTGTACCGATAGAGGATCCCCACCCCAAACACCAACCCCCACCTCCTCCACCCCGCCGACCGTGTACCGATAGAGGATCCCCACCCCAAACACCAACCCCCACCTCCTCCACCCCGCCGACCGTGTACCGATAGAGGATCCCCACCCCAAACACCAACCCCCACCTCCTCCACCCCGCCGATCGTGTACCGATAGAGGATCCCCACCCCAAACACCAACCCCCACCTCCTCCACCCCGCCGACCGTGTACCGATAGAGGATCCCCACCCCAAACACCAACCCCCACCTCCTCCACCCCGCCGACCGTGTACCGATAGAGGATCCCCACCCCAAACACCAACCCCCACCTCCTCCACCCCACCGACTGTGTACCGATAGAGGATCCCCACCCAAACACCAACCCCCACCTCCTCCACCCCGCCGACCGTGTACCGATAGAGGATCCCCACCCCAAACACCAACCCCCACCTCCTCCACCCCGCCGACCGTGTACCGATAGAGGATCCCCACCCCAAACACCAACCCCCACCTCCTCCACCCCGCCGACCGTGTACCGATAGAGGATCCCCACCCCAAACACCAACCCCCACCTCCTCCACCCCGCCGATCGTGTACCGATAGAGGATCCCCACCCCAAACACCAACCCCCACCTCCTCCACCCCGCCGATCGTGTACCGATAGAGGATCCCCACCCCAAACACCAACCCCCACCTCCTCCACCCCACCGACCGTGTACCGATAGAGGATCCCCACCCAAACACCAACCCCCACCTCCACCCCACCGATCGTGTACCGATAGAGGATCCCCACCCCAAACACCAACCCCCACCTCCTCCACCCCACCGACTGTGTACCGATAGAGGATCCCCACCCAAACACCAACCCCCACCTCCTCCACCCCGCCGACCGTGTACCGATAGAGGATCCCCACCCCAAACACCAACCCCCACCTCCTCCACCCCGCCGATCGTGTACCGATAGAGGATCCCCACCCCAAACACCAACCCCCACCTCCTCCACCCCGCCGACCGTGTACCGATAGAGGATCCCCACCCCAAACACCAACCCCCACCTCCTCCACCCCGCCGACCGTGTACCGATAGAGGATCCCCACCCCAAACACCAACCCCCACCTCCTCCACCCCGCCGATCGTGTACCGATAGAGGATCCCCACCCCAAACACCAACCCACGATTCCTCCACCCCGCCGACCGTGTACCGATAGAGGATCCCCACCCCAAACACCAACCCCCACCTCCTCCACCCCGCCGATCGTGTACCGATAGAGGATCCCCACCCCAAACACCAACCCCCACCTCCTCCCTGCCGATCGTGTACCGATAGAGGATCCCCACCCCAAACACCAACCCCCACCTCCTCCACCCCGCCGACCGTGTACCGATAGAGGATCCCCACCCCAAACACCAACCCCCACCTCCTCCACCCCGCCGATCGTGTACCGATAGAGGATCCCCACCCCAAACACCAACCCCCACCTCCTCCACCCCGCCGACCGTGTACCGATAGAGGATCCCCACCCCAAACACCAACCCCCACCTCCTCCACCCCGCCGACCGTGTACCGATAGAGGATCCCCACCCCAAACACCAACCCCCACCTCCTCCACCCCGCCGACCGTGTACCGATAGAGGATCCCCACCCAAACACCAACCCCCACCTCCTCCACCCCGCCGACCGTGTACCGATAGAGGATCCCCACCCCAAACACCAACCCCCACCTCCTCCACCCCGCCGACCGTGTACCGATAGAGGATCCCCACCCCAAACACCAACCCCCACCTCCTCCACCCCGCCGATCGTGTACCGATAGAGGATCCCCACCCCAAACACCAACCCCCACCTCCTCCACCCCGCCGATCGTGTACCGATAGAGGATCCCCACCCAAACACCAACCCCCACCTCCTCCACCCCGCCGACCGTGTACCGATAGAGGATCCCCACCCCAAACACCAACCCCCACCTCCTCCCTGCCGATCGTGTACCGATAGAGGATCCCCACCCAAACACCAACCCCCACCTCCTCCCTGCCGATCGTGTACTGATAGAGGATCCCCACCCAAACACCAACCCCCACCTCCTCCACCCCGCCGACCGTGTACCGATAGAGGATCCCCACCCAAACACCAACCCCCACCTCCTCCACCCCGCCGACCGTGTACCGATAGAGGATCCCCACCCCAAACACCAACCCCCACCTCCTCCACCCCACCGACCGTGTACCGATAGAGGATCCCCACCCCAAACACCAACCCCCACCTCCTCCTCCCTGCCGATCGTGTACCGATAGAGGATCCCCACCCCAAACACCAACCCCCACCTCCTCCCTGCCGATCGTGTACCGATAGAGGATCCCCACCCAAACACCAACCCCCACCTCCTCCCCGCCGACCGTGTACCGATAGAGGATCCCCACCCAAACACCAACCCACGATTCCTCCATTTTGGGTCTTTGTCCATACTCGTCTCCAGTGTTCAATATGGCAGGAAAGTTTCTTTTGACCTGCCTATTGAGCTGAGCGTAGGAGAATAAAACTGCACAAGCAGTACTTCTGTATTCCCTGTCGTTCTCCACGTTCTGGATAAAAGAATCTGTTACCTTCAGAGTGGGGGGAGGGTAGGGGGAATCTTGTGAACGAGGGAAGAAAAGGACATTCATTTTCTGCAGCACAGAAGATGAACTGAATAATGTCATCCATGATTTAATTAGTAAATTCCCAGTTTGCTGACAGTGTAAGTTTGTGATTGGAGATGTGCTGCTTTCTGTCACTTGCCCACAATGGATAGGGTGAGCTCGGTTTTGTTAATAGTAGATGAACAAAACAAACTCACCAAAATTCAAACAGTACATAAATCATGGTTATTGTGGTCTAAATTTTGGAAAATAAGGGGATTTGAAGACATCGACATCATTGATATCTGTGTCGGGAGAATGTATTACCTTCCTGAGTTTTTTTTTCATTATTAATACTGAATGCATTCAGTTTCCAAGCACTTAATGAATGAGGAGAAGTAAACTAGAAGATTGAGGAATGATTGTCTGGTCCCATTGTGAATTCTGCAGTTCACTAATAACGTGCCAGGGCACAGGGAAAGTATTTGAAGAGTTGTATTTTGCTTATTCTTATAATTTCCACACCCCCCCCCCCTCCCCAATCCACACTCACTTCAATAAAGGGTTAGGCCTCAGCTGGCGTATTGTGTCTAATTCTGGACAGCACACTTTAGGAAGGATGTCAAGGCCTTAGAGAGGGTGCAGAAGAGATTTACCAGAATAGTAGCGGGGGTGAGGGACTTCAGTTATCTGGAGAGACTGGGCTTGTTCTCCTTAGAGCAGAGAAGGTTAAGAGATTTGATAGAGGTGTTCAAAATCATGAATGGTTTTGATGGAGTAAATAAGGAGAAACTGTTTCCAGTGGCAGAAGGGTCGGTAACCAGTGGACACAGATTTAAAGCGATTGGCAAAAGAACCAGAGGCGACATGAGGAAAAAACATTTTAGGCAGTGAGTTGTTATGATCTGGAATGCACTGCCTGAAAGGGTGGTGGAAGCAGATTCTAAAGTAACTTTCAAAAGGGAATTGGATAAAAACTTGAAGGGAAAAAAATTACAGGGCTATGGGGAAAGAGCAGGGGAATGGGACTAATTGGATAGCTCTACCAAAGAGCCGGCACAGGCATGATGGGCCGAATGGCCTCCTTCTGTGCTGTATCATTCTACGATTCTATGTTTCTTTTCTAAGAAAAGGGTCGAATGTTCAGGCCAAGCACGTTTTGATGAGCAATGTCAATGCTGCCGGAAGTTGTGCTTGAAGAATACGGACTTCATCCAACCAGGGCGTAGGTACTCATAACTTACCACAAAGGCCACTTGCAGCCCACTTCACCATTCATTTGTGGCCTTTTGCTGAATTGTGACTCCGCATAGCTTTGGGCCTCCAGTCATGGATGGCCTCCTTGGCTTCGGAATGTCATGGCTGGAATTCAATGCTGTTCCCCCTTGCTCTCCGCGAAGAGAAGGCAAGGGAACGCTGTTAGCAAACAGGGCTATCCACCTATAAAAACTACAGTTCTCGGGGAGAAAGAGAAGATAGAAAGACTTTCATTTATATCGCACCTTTCACGACCTCAGGAGCCATTAGTCCTATATCATCACCCACTGCGAGAAGCAGCTACTCTCTATCACCCCTTGCTGTGGGGGTGTTGCTGGCCTCTATTCGGCCACTTTGGCTTGATTAAAAGGAGAACACCACGCTGTAATCTTTTTTAATACTGTTTTAAGGTGCTACTTTTTTCTTTTTCTTTCAATCATGTAGAGCCATATGCCATCCCTTCTTGGTGCGCCATGTTGAGGTGTCACTTAGAGTGGCTCTCAAACATGATACAGGTTGGGATTGTGACCCTCAGAAAGAAAGTTAGTGAGGAGTACTGCCTTAGGGAAAGTACAATATTGAATATTAGTTGAGTTTCGAATTTGAACTTGATCGAGGGTCCAAGTCTCTAGTGTGTGAGTGACTGGCCTGTCTTACTTCCTGTACATCATGGGCATTTGGCCATTTACTGCCTACAAATATAATGGGTGCTGTTTTGCTTTTATTTTAATTTTACCCATTTTATCTTTAGTCGTAGCTTTGCTCTTTTTTTAAAAAAGAAAGCTCACCTTACACATTTGTACAAACAAATTTCCCTTCCTTATAAACTATTATTCAAAATGAGAAGACGTTGCTGCCTTGCTGATTGAAACAAACTGGTGTTGATTGCTGATCAGCTGCCTGGAACAAAGGGCATCTTGGAAAGGATACAAGCTAATGAAAAGAATGGACCTGACTGGAAAGTGTCCTGCACTTCCTACAACTTGCACTGCACCTAATGGTAAAAGACAGTCAGATACAACGTACAGGCTGAATATTCAAGGTAAGAATGTTACACGCTTGTTGTCTATTAATTAGAACACTCATGTACAAATTAAATTATTCCATGTATCAGATTGTGCCCCTAAAACTACACTCCCATCAGTACTGATTTAAACATAGTCCACTTCAATCTGTACGTAGAATCACAGAAAGAAGGAGGCCGTTCAGCTCATAGAGTCCGTCTCACTCCTTCACCTTATCCCGGTAGCCCTGCAAATTTTTTCCTTTCAAGTGCTTATCCAATTCCCTGATGAAGGCCCACAATTGAATTTGTCTCTACCACCCCTTTTGGCAGTGCATTCCAAATCTCCTCTGCACCCTCTCTGAGGCCTTCACATCTTTCCTACAAGCTATACAAAACCCTGGTTAGACCGCACCTGGAGTACTGTGAGCAGTTCTGGGCACCGCACCTTCGGAAGGACATATTGGCCTTGGAGGGAGTGCAGCGTAGGTTTACTAGAATGATACCAGGACTTCAAGGGTTAAGTTACAAGGAGAGATTACACAAATTGGGGTTGTATTCTCTAGAGTTTCGAAGGTTAAGGGATGATCTGATCGAAGTTTATAAGATATTAAGGGGAACAGATAGGGTGGATATAGAGAAACTATTTCCGCTGGTTGGGGATTTTAGGAGTCGGGGGCACAGTCTAAAAATTAGAGCCAGACCTTTCAGGAGCGAGTTTAGAAAACATTTCTACAAACAGAGGGTGGTAGAAGTTTGGAACTCTCTTCCGCAAACGGCAATTGATACTAGCTCAATTGCTAAATTTAAATCTGAGATAGATAGCTTTTTGGCAACCAAAGGTATTAAGGGATATGGGCCAAAGGCAGGTATATGGAGTTAGATCACAGATCAGCCATGATCTTATCAAATGGCGGAGCAGGCACGAGGGGCTGAATGGCCTACTCCTGTTCCTATGTTCCTATGTTCCTAAAGTGCGGTGCTCAGAACTGGACACAATACTCCAGTTGTGGCCGAACCAGTGTTTTATAAAGGTTCAGCATAACTTCCTTGCTTTTGTACTCTACGCCTCTATTTATAAAGCCCAGGATCCTGTATGCTTTTTTAACCACTTTCTCAACCTGCCCTGCCACCTTCAACGATTTGTGCACATATACCCCCATAAGACAGGATTCCTTATATAAAAGACTCCGATCATAAGCCATGTTCCCATCAATTGTTGTCACTTTTATTAACATTGTGTTATCAATAATCCTTCTTTCATGACTAAATAAGAGCTCGATAGAATTGGCATAACAAATGTAGTGACCAGTGCTTTGTGGGTTAATTCTCCTCCTGTAAGATGTTACTGTCTCCGTGAGATTTTACTTAGTTTGAGGTGCTTTTTTTTTCTTGAAGACTTGCTTTATGAAGCATTATGTTCAGTTCGTACAGCAGCCAGCATTTGTTTGCATCTGTAAATTTCAAGCACTGGACGATAGAATCCAAGAGCGTTTACAATATAAAGAAACCATTGAGAAATTGTCCATGGTGATTATAGTGCACCGGTGGGAGAAAGTACAATTTTATAAAATGTGAGGGAAAGAAAGAGAACCAAGAAGGAAAATGAGGCATCAAACCAAGGGGTGGGGCATCAGCAAGCAAGAAAAAATATTTGTGTTGCGGGATTTAGTGAATAAAGCATTTGGCGTAATTTATTTCAAAGCCAAACTATTAACTGTTGAATTTAATATCATTATTAATTAAATAATTAATTATTGTTTTTGAGGCATAGTATCACCAGCAACAGGCTTGAATTAGAAGTGACTCTCCACAAACTGATAGTAGGAACATAGGAATAGGAGGAGGCCATTCAGCCCCTCGAGCTTGCTCCGCCATTCGACTGGACCATGGGTGATCTGTACCTCAACTCCCTTTGATCCATATCCCTTAATAGCCTTACCTAACAAAAACTATCTGTGTCCTTCCCCAATAATTCAGTTAACAATCAATTATTTCAGTACAGGATCACGTATCTTTCACTCGCCGATTTGATAATGCAATGTTTCAGAAAGAGTGACATCAGATCCGTGTTGTTATTTTGCAATAGTTGACGCAAACTGTTGGTGAGTCTGTACAATTACACGTCTGTACATCATATCTCTCAAACGTGTCACGTGTTAAGGCTACGATGAGGTCTGGAGCCTAGTGGTTCTGACAGTGACCGAACTGAGCATTGGTGAGCAGGTTAATGTGAGTAGATGATGCTCAATGGCACTCCTGGTGATTCTTTCCATCACTTTACTGATGATTGGGAAGTGGCTGATGGAGGTAGTAATTGGCCTGTTTAGATTTATGCTGGACAATATCCCACGTTGTCAGGTAGGTGCCATTGCCGTAGCTGTATTGGACTAGCTTAGCGAGGGGCCTGAGGCTTGAGTTGCGTTTTTGTCCCACTTGGGCGCTTGGAAGTTCCATTTCCTGTTGACAAATTGCGTGTGTGTCTGTGAAGGAGAGAGAGAGAGAGAAATGCATCATGGGAGTTGTAGTTGTCACCCTGCTCCCGTGGAACTACAATAGATGAGAGCACCGTGACTGCAGGTTCCACATAATGAACAGGTGGGGTCGCCAACTCTGGTTGGACATATTCCTGGAGGTTTCATCACATGACCGCCTGCCTCCAACCATCCCACTCCCAGGCTCCCACCATTGGTCGCCCAACACATCCATCCTCATGGTGCCCCGCCTTCCCACAGCCAATTGGAAAGCGAAAGGACTCTTCATTACCCAATTGCATGACTGTCATTCGAACAGTCTTTTTCCCTCATCTCTAATATTTTTATAATTACTGAACATAAGTGTTCAAAGAAAATGAAAATAAAAGTATCCTGGAGATCAATCTTTAATTCCTGGAGACTCCACCACAATCCTCGAGGGTTGGCAACCCTGGATAGAACCTATGATAGAGTGAATTGCACATGATGGCCCTGCAGTTCCTGGGGTCACTGAGGTTGGTTCCCTTCCCTCCTCCACCACCATAGATTCCACCCCGTTTAGACCAATCCTTTAACTTCTCCTGGGGAGGGAGGAGGAACACGGGCAGGTCTTCCACTCATCCCTCTACGTCAAGAGGGTTTGTCCAGGGGAATTCCTGGGTGTCCCAAGGAAATTCCACCCTTTACACTGACAGCCGGTGTAAGCACTGAGAATTACATGGGACTATAGACATTGCAACCCGGAAACTGGCCCTTCGGCCCAAGCAGACCATGCTGGCGCTTATCCTCCGTCCTAATCCCTTGTGCCTGCTTTGTTCCCATAGCCCTTTACCCCTCTTTCCTTTAACCACCTACCTACCCTATCCTTAAATGTTGACATGGGTCTCTGCTTCAAAGACTAACTCCATTCATGCATTCCACACTCTCACAACCCTCTGTGTAAAAGAAATATTCCCCCTGCCCTCTGTCCTAAAGCTCTTACATTTAATCTTCTATCTACGTCATGATTGTTCTAGGCCCCCCTCAATCACTCAAAACACTCTGTTTCTATCTACTCTGTCCCATCCCTTCATCAAAAACTTCAATCAAATCATCCCTTAATCTTCTCTTCTAACAGAAACAGTCCAAAACACCTGAGAGAAAGGAAATAAGAATCTGGTATCGGTATAAGTGACCATGAAGCTATCGGGTTGTCGCAAAAACCCAACTGGTTCACTGATGTCCTTTAGGGAAGGAAACCTGCTGTCCCTACCCAGTCTGGGCCTTTCTGTGACTCCAGTCCTGCAGCAACATGGTTGACTCTTAACTGCCCTCTGAAGTGGCCTAGGAAACCATTCAGCTGTATCCAGGGCAACTAGGGATGGGTAAATAAATGTCGGCCTCGTCAGCGACGCCCACACCTGGAGAATGAATCGGAAAAACATTTCAGAGGGGATAGGGACATAGAAACAGGAGCAGGCCATTCAGCCCCTTGAGCCTGTTCTACCACTCAGTTAGATCATGGCTGATCTGTATCTTAACTCCATCTAGCTGCCTTGGTTCTGTAACCCTTAATACCCTCGCCTAACAAAAATCTATCAATCTCAGTTTTGAAATTTTCAATTGAACCTCAGCCTCAACAGTTTTTTTTTGGGGGGGGGGAGGAGGGAGGGGAGTTCCAGATTTCCACTACCCCTTTGTGTGAAGAAGTGCTTCCTGACATCGCCCCTGAACAGCCTAGCTCTAATTTTAAGGTTATGCCCCCTTGTTCTGGACTCCCCCATCTGAGAAAATCGTTTCTCCCTATCTACTCTATCAAATCCTTTAATCATAAACACCCCAATTAGGTCACCCCTTGATCTTCTCTACTCGAGGGAATACAAGCCTAGTATATGCAAGCTGTCCTCATAATTTAACCCTTTTAGCCCCTGTATCATTCTGGTGAATCTGCACTGCATCCCCTCCAAGGCTAATATATCCTTCCTGAGATGCGGTGCCCAGAACTGAATGCATTTCACCAGATGGAGTCTAACCAGAGCTCTGTACAGCTGTAACATAAATTTCACTTGCTTGCTTCAGTGATGTCTTTTTGTTTTCCAACCAGACATGTCCCGATCTATCCTCCCTCAGACAGAGGGTCTTCTCAGAGGTGGACAACAGTCTTTTTATAACGAAAAACAGCTATCGATGCCAAGTGCCGTCTTTCAGATGAGACATTAAACCGAGGCCCCGTCTGCCCTCTCAGGTGGATGTAAAAGATCCCATGCCACTATTTCGAAGAAGAGCAGGGGAGTTCTTCCCAGGGTCTTGGCCAATATTTATCCCTCAACCAACAACACTAAAACAGATTATCTGGTCATTATCACATTGATGTTCGTGGGACCTTTCTGTGCGCCAATTGATCCATTTCCTACATTAAAACAATGACTACACTTCCAAATTACTTCATTGGCTGTGAAGCACTTTGGGACGTCCTGAGGTCATGAAAGACGCTATATAAATGCAAGTCCTTTCCTTTCCTTCCTATACTTACCACTATAAGCTTCAATCTCATTCTCAAACCAGGTATTTGCTCAAGCCCTTTTTGAAGTAATTCATCGACACAGCATCAACTGCATTAGCTGACAGTCTGTTCCACAAATCTGCTACTCTGTGGAAAAAAATTAATTTCTTTGTATTTATTGTCTTGCTGGAGGCTAATTAATTTTGTACTTGTGTTCTAAAGTTCTAGGCAGGCCGTTTGCTCCATTGCACTTGCACCGTTGGATTGGGCTCTTGGGGATTTCAGGGCCTGTTTGAGAGAGGAATGGACTTGAGGGCTGGAATGCCTTTTTTCTCAGCCCTTACGAATGACTGGCATTGCAATGTTTTGGCTTGAGGGGCACTGTGAGCATGATCTGCTGATAAAACAGCACAGTATAAATCAACTGTGATTCCTGCAGCACTTCTTTTAGAGAACAGGTAATCATCAATGCTTAGATGTTGATTTGAGATGGAATTGCAGCTGTAAAATGAGGCTAAAGACATACAGATGTTTCTGCAGTGCTCACTAATGTTTGGTAAAGAAGAAGGAAAGGAGGAGCTTGCATTTATATGGTGCCTTTCACAACCAGAGGTACAACCCAAGGCGTTTTGCAGCCAAAGCACTTCTGAAGTGCAGTCACTGTTGTAATGTAGGAAATGCAGCAGCCAATTTACGCACAGCAAGCTCCTATAAACAGATAATCTGTTTTTTCAGTGATGTTGGTTGAGGGATAAATATTGGCCAGGACACTGGGGAGAACTCCCCTGCTCTACTTTGGAACAGTGCTGTGGGATCTTTTACGTCCACCTGAGACGGCAGACAGGGCCTCGGCTTAACGTCTCATCGGAAAGACGGCACCTCTGACAGTGCAGCACTGGAGAGTGCCAATTTAGATTTTATGCTCAAGTCTCTGGAGTGGGACTTGAACCCACAACCTTCTGACTTAGAAGCAGGACTGATCCGCAGCTGAGCCCTTGATGGAGGGGGTTTCATGCCCTTAGTCTGGAAGGAAAACTATATAATGAAAGAATTGCATTTATAGAGCACTTTTTATGACCTCAGGACGTCCCAAAGCGCTTTACAGCCACTGAAGCACTTTTGAAGTGTAGTCACTGTTGTAATGTAGGAAACATGGCAGCCAATTTGCACACAGCAAGCTCCCACAAACAGCAATGAGATAATGACCAGATATTCTGTTTTAATTATGTTGTTTGAGGATTTCATTTCCAAACGTCATATTGGTGAACTGCTGATTATATAAAATACTAGGAAGCTTTTTCAAAAAAAAATAATCCAGCTAAAATTGCTCAAACTATCAGATTTGAATTGCACTTTCTCGACTGCCATCATCACATGCTAACGGAAATGATGGGATTATGCCCATCAGGGAAAGTATGTCACGGTAACAAGAGTACAACTAGGCTGGAAAATGTATTTTCTACTAACTAACCTTAGAAGATTCCTCATGCATAAATCGAGGTCATAGAGCAGTCTGCACAGCTGACCAGTGCATCCTTCTTAGGGCTCTGGAAATAAACAAGGTCTGCAATGGGGAAAGTCTAAGAGGTATTTATTTGTTGGTACATTTTATATTTTAGAAGTTATAATTTGTCAAAAGTCCTAAAACATGTGGTTATAAATTCTTTTTTTTATTTGACATGCATTGTGTTTCTTCTCCACCTCTCTCTTCTTTAAGATGCTCCTTAAAACCCACCTCTTTGAGAATTTTTGTTCCCCCCCCCCAAGTTATAAATTGGATAGCCAGGTGGTGAAGGATAGAATTCTATTGCCTGATCTTCAGTTGCTTCCAAACCTTTATTCACAGAGCTCCACATTACACACATCACTACCTAGATCAGCTCTCTTATAAATGGATGCAAGAGAGTTCCCAATTGGTACACACCACCTGAATACAATTCACACCAATTGATATAAATCGCATGGATACAATTAACACCTTATTGTGACACTCACGTTCAATCATCCCATTCTGTATTTTTTCTCTTTCGCCTTTAGTTTGCTCTTTAAATCCGTTTCGAACTTACACCTCAAGTTAATCCAGGAAAATCGGGTATAAAGAACCGGCCTACATTTCAATCACCAATAGATATTCTAGTGGTAATGATGACAAAAGAAAATTTTGAAAAATCTAAGCTACTCACCCAGGATTGAGCTCAGCTGTGGTGCCCCTTGGTGTCGAAGAGCTCACAGCACTCGCTCTGAGGAGGTCCACGTATAAGAAGCGAGGCACGAGAGAGCTCCTGGTAGTAGCGCCCAGCGTGAATGACAGCTTTTGAGGGGAGGTAAATGGGAAAACAAGTCATGCTAAGGCGTACTAGCAACATGCCACTGCGTTAGGGGGAATCACACTCCTTATTCAGACGAACTGTTGCTCCCTCTCCGTTTGTAGCTAAAAGAACTGGTTTGAGGGACAGGTTGAAAACGATTCACTCGATCACACAGCTAGTGTCACTCTCGGCAGCAATTTATTATCACTATTAAAAATGAGTGCACACCTAGTCAATTACTGATCAACATCCGGTGTGTTTGTAGAAGAGATCATTTCTGCCAAGGAATCTGCAGAGCATAGTGACTGGAAATGGCACGTGGATAGGAATGAATCTGCAACTTAGCTTGGGGGAGGGGGGTGGGAGATATCAGCTCTGAAGCTTGTTAATTACAAAATGCATTAATATTTTATTAGTCTCTTATCAGTAATTAATCAACCACTTTGATGTAAAGTTCAACTTACAAAAGCACTATGAAATTGTCCCTCAGAAATTAGCCAGCTTTCAGCAATAGGTTGAAATTCACAAGATTTGGGTTAATCCCTTCGAGTATTTAGGATTTTTTTTGAAATGACACTGTGTAGAGACCTTAGCAATGTGAACCTGAGCTAATACTGTTCAGGTGCACAATTCAAATGAAAATGCAAAACAGAATGCTCTTGTACAGTAAATATTATCATCTTTATTCACTCATTAATTAAGTTGCTTAATTGCTGCTGTCAAAAGACCCTTGAGTTAGCAATTGGGGTTTGTTGCGTTGCCTTGATTCTGGCTTGTGGAGAAATATTGCTTCATTTGCTCTTCCTCTGCTGGGTAGAGAGAGAGAGAGAGATAGAGAGAGGCACATACACACATGGCTGCCTCATGCAAAGCTTTTCATAAAGAAACCAGGAAGAGTTTACACAAGAAAAATCATTGACAATAAAAAACAAAATGACCAATTTTATGAAACCCATCACGTTTTATTTCATTGGCTGATTGATATGCCTTCAGCTGTGTATTATCATTTTAGTCACTCGACGAGCCGTTGCTGTATGAAATCCATTTTTATGCAAAGCAGTTCTTTTTTAATGTAGTTCCCACGAGGGGCCTGTTTAATGGAAATAGACTCAGCCTTTGTGAAACCTCTCCATTATAAATATTTTTACTTTCTTTTTTATAGGATTCTATTATTTGTACATTTTTTTTTTTGTCTTGTGTGTGTGTTTTTTTTATTTGTGTCGGAATCCTCTTGGGGAAAAGTGCGTGTTTAGAACAGGCCGTTCTCCCCCCTGTACCTACAAGTAGCAGGCTGCCCGGCTAACTGAACTTACATGTGTAGCTACACATGGCAGCAGTAGGGGTCAGATTGTGTGCTCGATGGTAACCTCTTACTTCTGTAGTTGAGGTGATGGGAGGCCTCACCGACAGGCCCCTACAGTTCACACTTTAACGTTTGCCTGGGTTGAGACAAAGGTCAGCGGGTGAACCAAAGTTCAGAGGGAAGTTGACTGATTGCCACCGTAAGACGTCTAGACCCAGGAAAAGTCACTTGAGGTTCAGGCTGCCGTACAAAATGCCTCTCAGCAGCAGCCAGCCATTGATGAATTGGCCTGTGCTCTCTTTGGACAGACTGGCAGTGCTTGCTCATTTGCACAGCTGCTGCTGAAATATGGTCTTTTCAAACAGATGTGCTGCCAGGTTAGCTGCTAAAGACCGGCAGCCACCCAGTGTGAAAAAAAACTATTGTACCTGGAAGATAAATGAAATACAGTGAACGTTGTTGAAATGACTTGTGTTTTTTTTTCTATTACTGGAGAAAGTAAATTAATAATTGAACCTGCTACTTGGCAGAAGAACGACGCTACGCGATGGAAAATAAAATGCAAACCTTTTGAATAATTAAAATGTTGATTAAATAGTGACTGGGACTGAGAACATACTGTTTCCAATATCTGTAGGCTTTCTGTTGGGCCTACTTGTTTTTTGTAGATAAGCTTTATACTGGGATACGACAGGAGCTAAAAATCTCAGTGCAGTGTGTGTAGATCAAGCGCGTTATAGTTGCAGTGATGGAACACTAGGCCTTGTACCTCTTTGGCTTCAGAGTTTATATCAATGCTGAATAGAGTTGCTAACCCTCCAGGATTGGCCTGGAGTCTCCAGGAATTGATTAATCTCCAGGACACTGCTGCGAGCAACACCTGGGCGCAAAATCATAGGGTCATTAAAAAAAATGGTGTGTTTTTCTCATTTTCTTTGGGCACTATAAAAAATTATTGGAGTTGGGGGGGGGAAAAAAGGCTGTCTGACTGACAGTCAAGAATCATCCAATTGGGTAATGAAGAGTCTTTTCACTTTCCAGTTGGCTGGGTGGGTGGTGCACAGTGAGGATGGACGTATTGGGCGACCAATGGCGGGAGCGTGGGGGCAGGGCAGTTGGAGGCAGGGGGTCATGTTATGAAACCTCCAGGAATATGCCCAACCGGAGTTGGCAACCCTAGGGCTAAAACCTAGACCAGAGTGCTATCAGATATGCAATGTTTTTGTCAGTGCTTTTCTTCTCTCTTAATATTGTGTCAGCTACCATGGCTGGGGGCAGTGTGTTTTAGGATATGTACAGTTGCAGTGACTCTAATAGAAGCACATATTCACATTAGAACAGAATCAGACTACAATTGTGAAGAAATTCTCCTCCATGCGTTAATTTAAGAAAAATCCTTTTACTAAACTAACATTGATAGATTTTTTAAAATGACATGCATTTATATAGCATATTTTATGGCCTCAGGATGTCCCAAAGCACTTTACAGCCAGTGAAATAATTTTGAAGTGTAGTCACTGTTGTAATGTAGGGAAACACGACAACCAATTTACACACAGCAAGGTCCCACAAACAGCAATGTAATAATGACCAGATAATCTGTTTTTTTAGTGATGTTGGTTGTGGGATAAATATTGGCCAGGAAACCAGGGAGAATCCCCTGCTCTTCTTCGAAATACTGTTATGGGATCTTTCACGTCCACCTGAAAGGGCAGACGGGGCCTCAGCTTAACGTCTCATCCAAAAGAGGGCACCTCCGACATTGCAGCACTCCCTCAGTACTGCACTGGGAATGTCAGCCTAGATTTTGTTCTCAAGTCTCTGGAGATTTCCTTATCTTTACATACAAAGGGAAATATATACTCTGTGTAGTCATGTTGATATTGCGCACAATAAGATCACTGCAACGAATATGGCACATGATAAAAGGTGAAGAATGGTGAGATCAGGTACTGAAACTAGAACTCACTGATGAAGTGAGCTGGTTGGGTTCAGCAGCATTTTCCGATTCTCACGCATTCTTATGTAGTAAGAGGTGATGGTGTTTGTTGATTAACATCTGATAACAACCCAGCCAGAACGCAGGAGCCGTCAAAGCCAGGAACTTTAAACATGTTCAGTGGCATCGCAGGACAGCCTCTTCATGGTGAACATTGCAAAAAATGTACAGAATAGCAGTTGGGTTGGAATGCATTTTACTTCAAGGCTGTAACCCAATCATGGGACTTCAGAGGAGGTCACCAGAGCGCAGGCCTCCGAATGACCTCTGAATCCTGGGATTAAGTTACAACCCATAATTCACCTTAATATGACTGCTCTTTTTCTGCGATGTATGGTGGTTTTTGTTATTTTTTGTGCTTCTGAGCAGTAACCGGGCTATAAAGTCCACCGTATCTGTGGAATCTGCCACTGACCCCTCACAACAGGAAGGACAGCCATGATTCTGCCACATAAAAGGGACGAGGGGGGCACGGCAAGACTATGATGAAAGACCTAAGCCACACACTTACATGATGTGAGCAGAAGAGTCAGTGATGTAGGAATACTGCTCATGTCCGACTGGGACAAAAAGAACCCCAACCGCAACATATTTCAGTATATTACGTCAGATGAAAGACCTCACCGAGGCCTGATGTTATGTTAAATATGTTTATAAAAATACGGAGATTTCAGTGCCGTAATGAAGAAATAAAATCGCTCCTGTTTAGACGGCAGCGCAGGCAGGTTTCACTTACACAGGTCCAGTAGGTACTTGCTCTTAACGTTCACATTTCTTTGTGAACCAAATGATCAGATTTAAACAGAGCTTACATCAAGCAGCTGGTTGTTATATAGAATTACCTAGAATGTACAGCATAGAAACAGGCCATTTGGCCCAACTGGTCTATTCCATTGTTTATGCTCCACACAAGCCTCCTCTCACCACTCTTCATCTAACCCTATCAGCATAACCTTCTATTCCTTTCTCCCTCATGTGTTTATCTAGTTTCCCTTAAATGCACTATTATCCTCTTAAAAACGTGTGTTTTTTTTCCTGAATTGCGAAAATAGATGAGCTTTTTATTGGAGAATGTCTACCTTCCTGTTCTATATGATAGCTATGTGGAGAGTATACTTGTTCCCCATGACAACTTTACCCGTTGTTAATGCATAGAAACATCAGCACTAACAGAGCTTTTGGAGTAATCACCTGCAAATACTTTCCAGATATGATCATTGGTGTGACTGACAAATAAATTGGCATTTCTGTGATGCCAAATGTGTGACTGTAGGAACCTTTATATTTTTTTGTATATATCTGTCATAAAAACAGATTTACTCACCAAATAGCTTGCTGTGGATTACAGTTTATTCCTTAATTTAGTTACAAGCTTATAACATCTGCAACATTTATTCTAGTGTTTACTGTAATTTTTGTATTTTAAATTATTCCAAAATGCTACTCTATCCAACTCACCGTGAAGATTTCCCCTTAAACAGGCAATGAATTTGCTTAGCATTTCTGTTTCTCATCCGTGCTTTTGTCATCTCAACTATTCCAATGCTCACCTGGCCAACCTCCCATCATGCACCCTCTGTAAACTTCAGCTCATCCAAAACTCTGCTGCCCATATCCTAACTCGCACCAAGTCTCAATCACCCATCACCCCTGTGTTCACTGATCTACATTGGCTACTGGCCCGGCAACGCCTCGAATTTAAAATTCTCATTCTAGTCTTCAAATCCCTCCGTATCCTCGCCCCATAACCTCTTCCAGCCCTACTACCCTTCGAGATCTCTGCGTTCCTCCAATTCTGGCCTCGTGCGCATCCCTGATTTCCATCGCTCCACCATTGGCGGCCGTGCCTTCAGCTGC
The DNA here is from genome assembly GCF_035084215.1 of Heptranchias perlo. Classification (NCBI taxonomy): domain Eukaryota; kingdom Metazoa; phylum Chordata; class Chondrichthyes; order Hexanchiformes; family Hexanchidae; genus Heptranchias; species Heptranchias perlo. The sequence goes on from NC_090327.1 coordinate 123,558,407, forward strand.
CTGGGCCCTAAGACCTGGAATTCCCTCCCTAAACCTCTCCGTCATTCTACCCCTCTCTCCTCCTTTAAGACGCTCCTTAAAATCTAATTCTTTGAAAAAGCTTTTGGCCACCTGTCCTAATACATCTTATGTGGCTCAGTGTCAAACTTTGTCTGATAACGCTTCTGTGAAGCATCTTGAGACATTTTACTGTGTTAAAGGAGCTATATAAATGCAAGTTTTAGGAAAGATGTGAAGGCCTTAGAGAGAGTACGGAAGAGATTTATTAGAATGATTCCAGGAATGAGGGGCTTTAGTTATGTGCATAGACTGGAAAAGCTGGGGTTGTTCTCCACGGAACAGAGAAGGTTGAGAGGAAATTTGATAGTTATTCAAAATCATGAAGGGTCTAGACAGAGTAGGTAGGGAGAAACTATTCCCATTGCCAGAAGGGTCAAGAATCAGAGGACATCGATTTAAGGGATTGGCAAAAGAACCAAAGGTGACATGAGGAAAAACTTTTTTCCAGGCGAGTGGTTAGGATCTGGAATGCATTGCCCGAGGCGGTGGTGGAGGCAGATTCAATCATGGAGTTCAAAAGGGAACTGGATAAGTACTTGAAAGGAAAAAAATTGCAGGGCTACGGGGATAGGCGGGGGAGTGGGACTAGCTGGATTGCTCTTGCACAGAGCTGGCACGGACTCGATAGGCCAAATGGCCTCCTTCTGTGCTGTAACCTTTCTATGATTCTATGATTCTAAGTTGTTAGGATGACTTGAGGAATCTGCACTGGCTCATGGCTTGTTTTTTTCTATAAGCTGCTCATCAGGTATTTTCAGTAAAAAAAAATCAAATGGTGGAAATCTGAACTAAAAACAGAAAACTCTGGAGATTCACAATAGGTGTATTGAGGGGAAAGCGAGGTCATGACCTTTTGGGCACCTACCCTTCATTGCAACCGAACAGGCTTCAGTTTGAATGAAGAGCGCCCACCTGAGTCGTCATAACCCGTCTTTTCTCTCTTTACAGACTTGCTGTATTTCCAACATTTTTCTCTTATAGCACGGCCAAATTCAGAGTAAAGCTGCCTCTTTATTTGCTTCAACCAAGCATTAACCCCCACTGTGCCCATGTTGACATTTGTATTGTCTACGGCAGCAAATCACGTTGGCTCCCTGAGTAAGATTGTTGACTTGGTGCCAATTTGTGGTGAATTAGATACGGGTGAATGGAGTTAAGATACAGATCAGCCATGATCTAATTGAAAGGCGGAACAGGCTCGAGGGGCCAAATGGCCTACTCCTGTTCCTATGTTCCCAATTGCTCAAACTCATTTCATTCCATCAGTCAAGGGTAGATTCAATCACAAATGAAACAGAAGTTCTCATCCAGTATTGCATCCAGTCCCCCAAGTTTATTGAAATTTTGTAACTATGTTCCTACTTCTCTCCCTCCTCCTTATTGGAGCCCATCAAACCTGGCTTTCATCCCACCATAAGAACATAAGAACATAAGAAATAGGAGCAGGAGTAGGCCAATCGGCCCCTCGAGCCTGCTCCGCCATTTAATAAGATCATGGCTGATCTGATCCCAACCACAAATCTAAAGAACACAAGAAGTAGGAGCAGGACCCGGCCACTCAGCCCCTGGGCCCTCTCCGCCACCCACAGGGCATTGACCGATCCAAACTCAGCTTCATGTCCAATTTCCTGCCCGCTCCCCATAAGCCTTAATTCCCTTTACTTCTAGAAAACTGTCTATTTCTGTTTTAAATTTATCTAATGATGTAGCTTCCACAGTTTCCTGGGGCAGCAAATTCCACAGACCTACCACCCTCTGAGTGAAGAAGTTTCTCCTCATCTCAGTTTTGAAAGAGCAGCCCCTTATTCTAAGATTATGCCCCCTAGTTCTAGTTTCACCCATCTTTGGGAACATCCTTACTGCATCCACCCGATCAAGCCCCTTCACACCAACAGTATTGAGGCTGCACTGGTAAAAGTTAGAAATAACATCCTGTGAAAGTGTGGCTTCCCCATCTCTCCTCATCTTCCTCAACCTCTTTGTCATCCTTCTCCAACATTTCTTCTCATGTCCACATTTGGGGCCCTGCTTTCTCTGGATTCTACTCTTAATCTAGCTCAATACCAGGCATTACATTGCTGCCAACTGTTTCTCCTCTTCTACCCATCCACCACCCTAAACATTTACTCCCTTTACCACCGGCGCACTGTGGCTGCAGTGTATACCATCCACAGGATGCACTGCAGCAACTCGCCAAGGCTTCTTCGACAGCACCACCCAAACCCGCGACCTCTACCATCTAGAAGGACAAGAGCAGCAGGCACATGGGAACAACATCACCTGCATGTTCCCCTCCAAGTCACACACCATCCTGACTTGGAAATATATCGCCGTTCCTTCATCGTTGCTGGGTCAAAATCCTGGAACTCCCTACCTAACAGCACTGTGGGAGAACCTTCACCACATGGACTGCAGCGGTTCAAGAAGGCGGCTCACCACCACCTTCTCAAGGGCAATTAGGGATGGGCAATAAATGCTGGCCTCGCCAGCGATGCCCACATCCCATGAATAAATTAAAAAAAACTTGCACAGTCTTCTCTAGTGCATCTTGGGGGCCTGCCATTGGCTCTCTTTTCTTTACTGTCTACATATCAATCTTTAATAACATTATCCAGAAGCATGTGGACCATTTTCACATGTATGATGACACCAGCTCTTTTTTGCTGCCTTCTCCATTGACCCAAAGGTTGTTGCCACACTCCTAAATTGCCTAATTTCATCACCCGAATCAACCAAAATGTCCTCCAGTTGAATGTTGGCAAAACTGAGTACATCCTCTTCAATGTCAGCCCCTCTGACCTATAGTCCATTGACCTCCTCAGCTGCTGTCTCAAGCTGAGCTAGAAAGTCTTGGAATCTTGGTGTCCTAGTTGGCTCCACACTCGTCTTCCTCCACCGATATCCTCTCCATTGCCTAAACCATTTTCTTCTACCTCTGCGGCACTGCCCGCTTCTGCCCCTGTCCCTGCTATTCTTCCACCAAAACCCTAGTCTGTGCCTTCACCAACTTCATGAATTGACTTATCTAATTTCCGTGCAACTGGCCACCCTACATTAACACTTCACAAGCTTCAAATTATCCAGAACTGCTGCAGTCAAATTCTCACCTGCTCTAAGTTCCACATTCCCCATCGCCCCCATCCTCTCCAAGCTCCATTGGCTCCCAGTGCACAGGGTTACGACCATACGAATTAAGAGCAGGAGTAGGCTATTCGGCCCCTCGAGCCTGCTCTGCCATTTGATAAGATCTTGGCTGATCTGATTGTGATTTCAATCCTACTTTCCCGTCTACCTACTAAAATCTTTGACTCCCTTGTTAATCAGGAATCTATCTAACTCAGCCTTAAAAATATTCAATGACCCTGCCTCCACCACTCTCTGGGGAAGGGACTTCCACAGACTCACAGCCCTCTGAGAGAAAAAAATTCTCCTCATCTCCATCTTAAATGGGAGACCCCTTATTTTTAAACAGTGGCCCCTAGTTCTAGTCTCTTGATATCTATTCTCATCCTTGTTTCCAAATCACTCCATGGCCTTTGCTACAACCTGACCTTAGTGATTTCCTTCTGTCTGTGTCCTTGCCTGTACCTTTCCTCATTTGTCGCTCCCTCCACTCTATCGGCAGTTCTTTATTCAGCCACTACACTCCTGCCCTCCAATTTTCCACCTGCCTCCCTGCTTTCAAAAACCTAAAATTCTTCCTCTATGACCTTGCCTTTGGGTTCACCTCCTAGGTTCTCTATTCACCTTCCCCCCCTTTCCCCATACAACCCAGCGTCCATCTACATCCCTGCACCCAAGTGCTCTGTGAGGTCTTCATAAACATGAGAAGTTTACGGAACTCCCTACCTAACAGCACTGTGGGAGAACCTTCACCACACGGACTGCAGCGGTTCAAGAAGGCGGCTCACCACCACCTTCTCAAGGGCAATTGGGGATGGGCAATAAATGCTGGCCTCGCCCACACCCCATGAACGAATAAAAAAAAAGTGTAGGGTTCATGACACAAGTAGGGTTTTGATAGAGTAAATAAGGAAAAAACTGTTTCCACTGGCAGGAGGGTCTGTAATCAGAGGACACAGATTTAAGGTATTTGGGAAAAGAACCAGAGGGGAGATGAGGAGAAATTTTTTTACACAGCGAGTTGTTATGATCTGGATTGCACTGCCTGAAAGGCAGATTCAATAGTAACTTTCAAAAGGGAATTGGATAAATACTTGAAAAGGAAAAAAATTGCAGGGTTATGGGGAAAGAGCAGGGGGAGTGGGACTAATTGGAGAGCTCTTTCAAAGAGGCACAGGCATAATGGGTCGAATGGCCTCCTTCTGTGCCATATGATTCTATGATTCCAAGTGCTGTATAAATGTGGGCTGTCGATAATTGTTAGTGTTGTTGCTTTTTATTTCTGCGCTTGTCATACTGCAAACTGTCAATCGTAATGTCATCCACGTCGAGGGATCTGAACCAGCAGTTTTATTTTTTAAACTGACTGCCGATCATATATTGTATTTTCCTGCTCTGCGATCTCTGTGAATGGATTACTGTCTCTCAAGTAATTTTATTTTTGGAGGAAAGGCGTGCAGCAACATTCCTGACTTTAAAAAAAGATTATTAAAGCAGCAATTTTGTTCAACAATTTTTTTGTTGCTTAAAAATAATTTGAATTTAAATTTCCTTTTCTTTAAAAATGTTTAATTTTAAAAAATGACAATTTTTTTCCTATGTTAATTAACTTCTTCTCATTGGATCAGAGGTCAGAAGTTTTGAAAGAGAGCAAAGTGAAAATGAATTGAGTCTTACTCTGATTTTTTCTTTAAATTCTACTTTTTCTTTCTCTCTCTCTCCCTTTCCCCTTGGGGAGGGTTTGTAATCCTGCTCAGTCCCCTTCCAAGACAGTCGGGACAAGATTCGGAATTGAATGTGTGGAGAATCCATGGGGGTTAAATTGGTTAACCCATGAAACCGGGCGCGGGGGTCACGGTGCTCGATTAACCCACGCCTGGTCGTTGAGATGCTGGCATCACGTGAGATTTGTGCTGCCTGATAATCTGCATGATTGCTGCCTGCAGCCAGCGCTACCTGCTCTGTTGAGTGTCTGCACGCACCAGCAGGGGGCCCGATATGGGGCATGGCCAGCACTACTTAAAGGCAGCCTGCACCTCTTAAAGGGGAGGTGCACTGTCAATGCAATCGGTGGTGGAAGAAAAATCTAATGGCTGGACCTGCGAGAGAGCGTGCACCGAGGTTCTCCGATGATGCACTGGAGGCCTTGGTGGATGAGGTGGATGCACGGAGAGCCCGCAGGATGGCAGGAGGCCCTCCAGACACCAGCTGTGGAGGCAGTGGGAGGAAGTGGCCCTGGAAGTGAATGCCAGGAGCATTGCATCACGGACGTGGACGCAGTGCAGGAAGATGTTCAATGATTTGACACGAGTGGTCAAGGTGAGCGAATGCAAGTGTCAAGTGACACATCCTACCAACTGCACCACTGCTCCATGCACAATAACCCCCCCCCCGAACCCGTCACCTACCCACCAACAAACGCTGCCCATCTGTACACAACACTGCACTTCAGATGCTGCACCTCACCCTTACATAGTAGCACATTGCAATCCACACACCCATCGCTCACAGGTCACACACACTGGCAGCTATTCAACCATGACGACCACATCACCCAGACACTTTGCCGGACACTCACTGACACACTTCCCTCTGCCTTGCAGGAGAAGATGGCGCACAACAGCTGGCAGCAGCAAAGACCTGGGGGAGGACAGGCACTCCTACACATCCTCACCCCCTGCTGGGCAGTGGTTGGGCCATCGCTGCAGCTGTGGCCACCGCTGGCACTGGAGGTCTCAGTGATGAGGGTCTCTGCAGACCTAATCCTCCTTCTCGTTCCCCACATCACCCTCATCCAACTATCTTTATTGACTCTCGTGCTGCAGATAGTGTCAGTACGCACATCTTGCTTTCTCCACCTACACTCCACAACTCAACCCATCTCCCTTTGTCATTGCAGACACCCAAGAACTGGAGCCGGCACCGTCCGAGGTGGAGAAGGAGGAGGACAGTGATAATGAAGCCATATCATCACTCGATCTGAGACTCGCATCCACCAGCTCAGAGACTGACACTGTGCATCCGTTAGAGGCTGGGTTAGAGGAGGGACCTGCACGTGGTGAGACACCGGGCGCAAATGCGCAGGAGCCGGGGCGGGGGGATCAGATACCACAGGTACCAGCTCGCCGGAGGGCGAGGTCGCTCAATGGTTCTGCTGCCGAGGTGTCAGATGAGGACTTTGATGAACCAGGCTACAGAAGATGGCTGATGGCCGTATACTGCCAAATGCTTGGTGCACTGGAAAGCCTGCCAGAAAGCCTACGCACAATGTCAAGGGGCATGGAAGAGTCCACCTTGAACCTGGCACAGGACTTTGCACAGAGCTTGGAGCCCATCCTTTCCCACATGGTACAGGAGGGCCCCTCCGTCAACACATCTGTGGAACCCACCATGATGCAGCGTCTGATGACTGATGTCACAGCTTCCATTGCAGCACAAACATCTGCCACCCAAGTTCTGACTGCTGCCTTGGAAGCTCAGACTGCTGCTATTGTGGCTCTGGAGACCACTGTGGAACGGGACTTCCAGGGCATCATAGCACTTCAGCAATCTGTTCTCCAGCAGATCACCAGGATTGCTGAGGCACCGCCCCATGCGAGTGGCAGTGGCGCCTTGGCAGTCAAATCTTCTGCCCTCTGTCCGGACGACTGCAATCCTGCTCTCACCCCGCCATCCGCCAGTGCCCTTGCTGTTGCCTGTCAGCCATCAGGTTAGACTGCTGCAGCTCCTGCCAAGGTGATGCAGTCTGAAGCCGGGCCCTCCCGGACCAGAGCTACTTGAGGTTGTCCTTCAAGGCCGTCTGCACACTCCTCCATTGAAGGTCAGCAGCCTTCCACCACACGTGCTCCATACATTGGGGATACACCTCGTAGGACCACAAGATAGGTAAAGGCACACGAACAACAGGCACTAAGGGAATGCACAAGGATGAATAGTGTAATGTTGTATACATGATTTCATGTGTTAGTTTCTAAATTTGTATTTGAAGTTGCAGTTGGTGGTGGTTTTTATTTATGCGATGCCTCCTCCTGCAGCTTAATGTGTAATCATAAGGGGGAAGATTGGATGGTCATATGGGAGAGGAAAGGTGAGGAGTGTAGGACTGTTGGTGACTTTGGAGGTATCGTTGAGGTTACTGATATCGCTTGTTAATAAGGTGAGCACGCAGAGCCCTGGCAGACAGGGCCTGTGCACATGGTTACTTTGTTGCCTCCTTGCCTCCTCCTCCTCCTCCTCCTCTGCCTCTGACTCAGGGTCTTGCCTGATAGGCGGTGGCAAGGGCTGTTCCCTCATAAGGGCGAGGTTGTGCAGCATTCAGCATACAATGACGAATCTTGACACCTGCTCAGTGGAGTGCTGCAGGGCTCCACCAGAATGGTCCAGGCAGCAGAAGTGCTGCTTTAGGACGCCTACGGTGTGCTTAACAATGTTCCGTGTGGCTGCATGGCTCTCGCTGAATGCCTGCTCTGCACGTGTGCATGTGTGCCTGACCGGAGTCATGAGCCACCTCACGAGGGGATAGCCCTTGTCACCCAATAGCCAGCCTCTGACTTGCCGAAGATAGTTGGGACATTGGACTGCCGCAGAATGAAGGTGTTATGACTGCTCCCAGGGTAGCGGGCATTGACCTGCATGATGCACTACGTGTGGTCGCACATCAGCTGCACATTGAGGGAGTGGAACCCCTTTCTGTTCATAAAGATGGCTGAGTTGAGATGTGGAGCATGCATTGCAATATGCGTGCAATCAATGGCACCCTGCACCACGAGGAAGCCTGCAATGCGAGCAAACCCTCGTGCTCGCTCGTTCTGCTTCTCTCTGACAAGAGAGAACGTGATGAACCTGTTGTGCAGCTCGTACAGTGCCGCAGCGACCTCCCTTATGCAGCAGTGCACTGCACACTGTGACACGTTGCACATATCACCAGCAGAGGCCTGAAAGGATCCAGAGCCGTAGAAATTCAGCGCCACGGTTACCTTGACAGCCACAGGCAATGCTGTCCTTGCCCCGCTCTGAGGCTGCAGTTGTGGCTGCAGCAGTTGACAAATCTCCATCATAACCAGTTTGGCTGAACCACAGCCGTTGGATGCACTGATCTTCACTCAGGTTGAGGTAGAGGTATTGTTCCCTGAAGGCCCTCATTGGATATGGCCTCCTGCTCAGTGCCCTGTGCCTCCTTCTCCTCCCACTCCTCACAGCCTGACCTGCTCTGCATGGCCTCTCTGCATGCTCCCAGTCATGTTCAATATCCAGCGGGAGCCCTAGCAGGTCACTCATGGTTGGCAGAAACCTTGTTCAGCACACTGTTTTAAATGCCACCAACGGTAATGCAGGACCTGCCAGACCACTCTCTATATAATATTGTAACTTTCTCCAAGTATAGGAATCTTCAACAAATACGTACAATTGTACCAGCAGCCAGAAGCAATAATCCATCAACTAACCTGCAATACCTGCATGTTCCCTTTAAATAGCGCTGGTGGGGGGGTCCTCCAGGCCGTCTACAAACCTCTTCAGCTGTGTGTGCTTAAGACAGTGCATTGGCTGGAGTGCTGAGTTCCAAAATCACATCTGTCCCTTTAAATCAGCATTGCACACCGATCTACCACATATTCTCCCTACTTCACATGGTGCCGGTGTTCGTTATCCGTGTGTGCGCAAACGCCTTTACCAAGATGGCGTCCGCCATACGTCACACTAGAAGTGTGCGTGTGCATTCTGGATGCCATTTTGGGTCCTTAGGAAGCGACGTAGCACTTACACAACGGGTAATTTATAGCCCTATGTTTCTATGTATATAATATAATCTACCCATCTTGAATTATCCAGGAAGATTCTGGCTCTCCTGCGTTGGTAGAACCAGCTCCATCCTTTGTACATCATCCTTCTGACTGCACTGACTGTTTGGCAGTAATTAAGACTTATCACGCCTTTGAAAAGGGTACTTAGACTGAAAAGGACAAGCCCTAACTTTCTGTGGTGGGTTTAGGTTGTGTCTACCGCACAAATACAGGAACTTCACGCCATTCAATGCATTTCAATGGTGAGTCAGACGGCGAGATCCTGTTTTCACAAAGCTAACGGCGGAGCGGTGCAACTCGGACAGCAACTTCCGGATTATCGCATTTAACCGCGCACCTGCCCCTCGCCTGAAGTTGCTGTGCGATTTGCTGTCAAAATAACAGTGAGTGCTCTTAGCCTCACCGTGATTTCGACAGCAAATTCTGGCCCTGTGTTTTCAAGGCTGGTTCAGAAAAGTGGCAGTAAATGAGAGATAAAAATACAAACCAAGAAGGGAAGGGATTTCAGCCATCGTGCATTTTCTTTTTATCTCTGCCGTGTTTGTTCTTTGCAGTGCACATTTCGAAGATTTCCTCAGAGATACTTTCTGTATTAACTGTCATAGTCATTAGAGTAATATTTAGAGCAGGATTGTTTAGGTGGTACTTTTCTTTCAAAGCACAGGGGAATTATAGTTGTGAAAAGCTGTTTACTATCTTTCACCTGTCTTGGGGATGTCTAGGCCCTTTCCATCAGGACCAAGTCTGAACTGCAGGCCCTAAAAATACATGTTTTTTTCCAAGCCCAGTGTACTAGAGTTCAAGGAACACATAAAGTTATCGTTACTGAAGGAAGCAATAATATAATCAAACCACGAAAGAACTTTTGCGCAGTCTTAAAAGACAACAAATTGAATTTGGAACACATAACATGTAGCAAAGAATCAAAAGTGATGTTTTTTGTTATTAATTATGCACACAATATTGGTTATAATCCACTTAAAAAGTATATATACCAACAGGAAGTGAGTGGCTAAAATTGTTGTGAGCTAGGCTTCCAGCCAGAATGCCACGAGCTAGAATTGGAGCTGCTGGTGATTGGGAGCTGCTAGTCTCAGGAGATGAGCAACAACAACATGCATTTATATAGTGCCTTTAACACAGTAAAACGTCCCAAAGTGCTTCACGAGAGCGTTATTAAACAAAATTTGACACCGAGCCACATAAGGAGATATTAGGACAGGTGAGCAAAAGCTTGGTCAAAAAGGTAGGTTTTAAGGAGCGTCTCAAAAGGAAAAGAGAGAGAGGTAGAGAGGTTTAGGGAGGGAATTCCAGAGCTTAGGGCCGAGGCAGCTGAAGGCCATTGGTGGGACGAAGGATATCGGGGATGCACAGAAGACCAGAATTGGAGGAATGCAGAGTTCTCAGAGGGTTGCAGGACTGGAGGAGTTTACAGAGATAGGGAGGGGGCGAGGCCATGGAAGGATTTGAACACAAAGATGAGAATTATAAATTTGTAAAGAAGCAAGGCAGTCCATCTTTATAAAGAGCTGAGTGATGTTGAGAATATAGATGTCAACATCCTTTTTAATTGGGACTGTGAGTGTAGAACTTTAGGGCACAAGTACAAAATTAATTAGCCTCCAGCAAGACTATAAATGCAAAGAAATTAATTTTTTCCACATAGTAGTAGATTTGTGGAACAGACTGTCAGCCACTGCAGTTGATGCTGTGTCGATGAATTCCTTCAAAAATGGGGTTGAGCAAATGCCTGGTTTCAGGGTGAGATTGAAGCTTATAGTGGTAAGTATAGGAAGAAAGAATGGAAAGGACTTGCATTTATATAGTGCCTTTCATGACCTCGGAACATCAAAAGCGCTTCACACCAATGAAGTACTTTGGAAGTGTAGTCACTGTTGTAATGTAGGTAACAGATCAATTTGCACACAGCAAGGTCCCATGAACAGCAATGTGATAATGACCAAATAATCTGTTTTAGTGATGTTGGTTGAGGGATAAATATTGGCCAGTACACCGGGGAGAACTGCCTCTTCTTCGAAATAATGGCCGTGGGATCTTTTCTGTCCACCTGAGAGGGCAAACAGGGCCTCAGTTTAATGTCTCATCCAATAGGCGACATTTCCAACAGTGCGGCACTCCCTCATTACTGTACTGGGAGATAGACAGAGATAAGGAAATACTTATTGTCAATGCTGCCGGGACCCATCTGTGAAAAGTGACCAGTGGGTTTCAATGATATGTGAACATTAAGATGTTTTTGGAGTTCTGCTTGTTTACAGCGAGTGTGAGAAATTCTGCAGGAAATTAAATAAATGGGATACAGTCCCTGATAGATAGCTCAATTAAAGGAGGATTGGTGGGCCAATGACCTTTATTTGTTCCAGACTTTCTTATGCTTTTGCCAGGGAAAAATTGTCAGAGTTAATTTGTCCCACTTTGTCGGCCTAACAGCGGTTGCTGCACAGCAAGGGACCATGGGTGGGAAATTCCTCCGCCAGTGTTACTTCAGGTGTAAACGGGTTTCCGCCACACTTCCCGTGAAGTAATGCAGGTGGAGCAAGGAGCAGCTCAGAGAAACGTCCCGTGTTTACGAATGTAAGTGCAGCAAGGACTGCTTGGACCATTGGAATCATGGCCGTTACAGGCTGGTCGGATAATGCTATCGATAGCAGCTTTTCTTTTTAAAATAACTGTTGTCCAGGCAACTCTGAGAAGACCCTCTGTCTGAGGAAAGATAGATTGGGGCATGCCTGATTGGAAGCAAGCTAGTGGAAATTATGTTCCAGCTCTACACAGCTCTGGTTAGACTCCATCTGGTGAACTGCATTCAGTTCTGGGCACCGCACCTCAGGAAGGATATATCGGCCTTGGAGGGGGTGCAGCGCAGATTCACCAGAATGGTACCGGGGCTAAAAGGGTTAAATTATGAGGACAGCTTGCATCGACTAGGCTTGTATTCCCTTGAATATAGAAGATTAATGGACGAACTAATCGAGGTGTTTGAGATAATCAAAAGAATTGACAGGGTAGATAGAGAGAAATTATTTCCTCTGGTGGGGGGAATCCAGAACAAGGGGGAACATTAAAATTAGAGCTAGGCCGTTCAGGGGTGATGTCGGAAAGCACTTCTTCACACAAAGGGTAATGGAAATCTGGAACTCTCTCTCCCCTAAAAAGCTGTTGAGGCTGGGGGTCATTTGAAAATTTCAAAACTGAGATTGATAGATTTTTGTTAGGCAAGGGTATTAAAGGTTACGGGACCAAGGCGGGTAGATGGAGTTAAGATACAGATCAGCCATGATCTAATAGAACAGGCTCGAGGGGCTGAATGGCCTACTCCTGTTCCCATGGTTCCTATATCCTTTTATTCTTGTGCAATTAGGCTTTCAATAGAAAGCCTCACTGGCAAAGTCGGCAAGTCGAAACTCCCAAGACTTCCTGTCCTCAATCTATTAAATTTGATCAGTTCACAATCGGTGGTGCATGTTTAGCACAGTGCATTTGGGATTAATCCAGGGCAGTCACAGGGATAGATCTCTCTGCTTTGTGCTGGACTAGCAATTCACTAGACATGATTTGATCCACACATCTGCCACACATAAACCATGTGGCTTCACGGTTCTTGTTTTGAATTGAATTGCCAAAAACTGAGCGCTTGAGAAATGTTAGGCAGAATACATGCACTCCTGCATCAATTCCACAATGCTTTGTGTCAGGGCAATTCTACTTATGTCTATTTTGATTTGTACTTAAAGTGAGGAGAATAAAAAAAAGGAAAAGAAATAAGACAAATAAAAAAACAAATTGTGGAAAAGAATGTACCATTAGATCTGAATTACAAATTGCCCTCCTGTCTTACTTGGTTGGTATTTGAGTAAATTTGTTTTTAAGTCACCGCCCCTATATTTATAAGAAAGAAACAAATATGAGTGAAACAACACAACACAAAACAATTGGATTTTACAATAATTGTCCAGGTTTTTTTGAGGGGGAAGGATTGTATTTTGTGCTAATCAAAAGCAGGGTTACCAGTACTGCGAATCAAACTTTTTATTATGGAATCTTACAGCACAGAAGGAGGCCATTTGGCCCATCGTGCCTGCGCCAGCTCTTTGAAAGAGCTATCCAATTAGTCCCCATCCCCAGCTCTTTCCCCAAAGCCCTGCAATTTTCTCCTCTTCAAGTATTTATACAATTCCCTTTTGAATGTTATTATTGAATCTGCTTCCACCACCCTTTCAGGCAGTGCGTTCCAAATCATCATAACTTGCTGCATTAAAAAAAAATTCTCCTCATCTCACCTTTGGCTCATTTACCAATTACCTTAAATCTGTGTCCTCTGGTCACTGACCCTTCTGCCAGCGGAAACAGTTTCTCCTTATTTACTCTATCAAAACCCTTCATGATTTTGAACACCTCTATTAAATCTTCCATTAACCGTCTCTGCTCTAAGGAGAACAATCCCAGTTTCTTCAGTCACTCCACGAAACTGAAGTCCCTCATCCCTGGTACCATTCTAGTAAATCTCCTCTGCACCCTCTCTAAGGCCTTGACATCCTTCCTAAAGTGTGGTGCCTAGAGTTGAACACAATACTCCAGCTGAGGCCTAACCGGTGATTTATAAGGGTTTAGCATAACTTCCTTGCTTTAGTACTCGATGCCTCTATTCTTTAAATTCTCGTGACAACGTCAAATTTTCTTGCAACTTCAGTTTTAGAAGAGCCCTCATCGCTGTACCAGTGTGCCCATTTCTAACTCCCACACAATGTATCCTGCTGGTGGCCTCTTAGAGCATGTTTGCCTAATTAATGCCACTCTAGTGCAGCAGAATTAAGAGCAGTTTGTGCTGTAGAGTTATGTTCAATTGGAATTGCATTTGAGGCAAATGAAACTCTTCTGATTCAGGACCCTTAACAGCTGTACAGGAGGGCAGACACTTCCACTCCATCTGCCTGGGTTGCCTCTGAAGTCATTAGTAACTCCTTGAGAGATGCAGTAACATTTCTACCTCGCCTTGCAAAAATAATATTCAAACAACCTCGCTTTTATGTTGTCTCAGACTCCGTTACAAATGATAAATTGCCCTTTTTTATCTTTAAGGTTGAAAATTATTAAAAAGTAATATGGGATGCGTGTGCTCTTTAGAAGCTGACGAGTGCCTTTTGGCCCTCGAGAAGTTTTCAAGCTGATAACATAAACTAACTTGGCAGAGGAATCATGCCAACATTTTTAATTTACTGTTCACTACACGGCAAAAGAGATCTATTTAGTGAAATCTATGAAAAAGCATTACCGTGGAAGAGGGAAATTGCATTTATATAGCGCCTTTCACGACCTCAGGACATCTCAAAGCGCTACACAGCCAGTGAAGTACTTTTGAAGTGTAGTCGCTGTTGTAATGTAGGGAGACGAAGGAAGCATTCCACATGTATTATAAATGATTTGAAGAACCAGTGGTTTTAAAGTGAAAAAACACAGGGCGGTAGTTAAAAATAAATGTACAAATTGCAGCAGAATATTCAGTACCAAGAGGGTTAATTGCATATCAAACAAATATTCTACTTACTTTGAAATTTCCCCTGCTAGTAGAAAATATAATAAAAGCCCTGGAGTATACAATAGCATTTTGAAAACATGAATTTGTGACTGCTGTGAATCATCATTCACAGCATGAAGACAAAAATGGGCATTCTGGGAGTAGTGTATTGTGGCTTTTTCATGTTTGTTTTTTATTCTCCGCATATTAGAGAGCTGTTTCATCTGTAATATTTTGATTCTGTCAAACACGACTGAATTGTAGAGGGTTTGCCTTGTGTTTCTTTTTTTTTTGAAGAACATTTGTTGCTGTGTGTCTCTCTCTCTTTCCTCCAGAAAATGATCAGAGTGCCAGTTGTGTTAAACAAACTGTTGTGTCATTTCTGAAACCTGTCAGTGTGTTTAAAGTTAACTGCCCCTTCCCTTCCTGCCACCCTCAAAAGAGCGTACTTGGGTAGAATAGAGGTCACTACAAAGCATCCAGTATAATCAAAATCACATTTAAACTTATTTTTTTATCATCCTTGTATTTATTTAGTGCCTTTCATGCTGAAACAGCTCAAAGCGTTCGGCATAGTGAGTTACTTGTAATATTTTAATGCAGTTTCCTCCACAGTAAGACAAAAAAAAAATCTCACTGTTAACTATGTGGGAAAAAGGGGACTAGATTTCACCTGTTTGATATATGGGGTGAGAGGTGTAGCCTACTAACTGTTAGAATTTATTGCAGTTATTTTTTCACTGCTCCCAGTGCTGCGACTGTTTCACTTTGGAATCCACAGATTCTAACTTAAGATCATAGAGAATCTTACAGGTAAAAGGAGTTTTAAGTATCAATCAAAATGGACATAAGCAGAATTGGCCTGAATTAATTTAAGGAGTGTCTTAAAGAAGGAGAGAGAGAGGTAGGGGGGAGGCGGAGAGGATGTAACCTCCCACTGACTGGTGTTTTGAACGCAACGAAACTCATCCAAATTCTGCAAATCACACTGGCTCTAAATCACGTGAGTCAACACTCCTGATTTCGGATGAGCTGAACCCCCCCGCTCTGTCACACTTTCAGCTGGGATTAAATCCAGCCTAGAGTGAAAAAGCAATTTAAAAAAGGAAAGTTTATTTTGTGGTCTATAATCCACTCAAAATTAATTTGGCTTTATTATTAGGACTGTACATAGAGCTGAAAGATTCTGTAAAGTTAACTGAGTCAACTATCGTAAGGTTAATTGAAGTCAGTTTTTATTCTCGGTCAGGCCTCCGAAAAAAGTATGACTTCATGTCCAGACATTGGAAGTGAATTATAAAACATCAAAGAGCATCCAGTAATTCACTGTCGGCTGACATTTTTTATTATTTTATTTAATGTAATCCATTAATTCCTTTCAAACTCACAAGTTTGTGACAGTAGGAGATCACAGGGGTTCAGAGTGATGGCCATCTTGAGCTGTTGTTGGTTCCAATCAGCTCATCGTTAACAATGACCTGCGGACTGACAGGTTGGAGCACAATTGACCACCCTCATCCAAGGACCTTTTCCTAACATTGAGAAACCAAGGTGAAGGGTCAGGATACACAGTGCAGATGTCACCGTCACCAAGGTAGGAAAGAGTAGGAGAAAAGATTAGGTCAATCGAGAGGCAATGATTAGGTACCAAATTTGGGGGGGTATAGTTAATACTGAGGAAGAGGGCGACAAAATATAAGACGACTTTAGTAAACTTGCAGAATTGGCGTGTGATTGGGAAACAAATTTCAATATAGGTAAGTGTGAGGTGTTGCATTTTGGTAGGAAGAATAAGCTGACTACATGCTGCTTGGATAATAACAGTCTAAATGGGGTAGAGGAGCAAAGGGATCTCGGGGTACAGATACACAAATCACTAAAAGTAGTGACGCAGGTTAATAAGGCCATAAAAAACAGGCAAACAAAGCACCTGGGATCATTTCTAGAGGGATAGAATTGAAAAGCAGAGAAGTTATGTTAAACCTTGGTTAGACCATACTTAAGATTACTGTGCATAGTTCTGATCTCCATATTATAAAAAGGATATAGATGCACTTAACGCAATGCGCACCACAAGTGCTTCAGTCACTTAAAGCCAGCACGTACGTGCAAAGGCTCGTTAAGGGCTCAGAAACTATACCAGTTAGGCCTAAGAGCCCGTCTGCATCTGAAGTACCCGGGCAGCATTGCAGACATTAGTCCCTCATATAGAAAAGATGCTGCAGGTGAGACCCCTTCAGGCATGTTGGTTCTTTGCTCTTAAAGGGGCTTTGTGTTGCAGAATGGTGCTTGGATTAAATCCAAAATTTAAAGCTGGTTTCCTGTGCAATTGTTTAGCTGCTTTGGTGGCCAGGAGTTTTATGTAGGCGGCTCTTTAAAGGTGCATTCCACCTGCTAGCTCTGCTCGTTTCCTGAGGCACATTTCTTACTGAGCTGCCTATGTGGGTATCCCTGTGGGAATCCCTCTGTACCTGCAGGTTTCGGAGGAGGGGGAGTTCAGAGGAGGGATGCTAGACAGGTGCACCTTAAGTGCTCAGTTCGCTTCTACCTTTGTGCTGTCACCACCGATCTGTACAGTTCCATACATTCATGTATGAAGTAAGGTTACCAACCCTCCAGGATTGTCCTGGAGTGAGTCTGCAGGAATTGAAGCTTGATCTCCTGGACACTGCTGCGAGCAAACCCTGGGAGAAAAATCATAGGGGCATTAAAAAAAAGGGTTTTTTTTCATTTTTTTTGGAACACTTTTGTTTATTAGTTATAAAAATATTAGAGATGAGGAAAAAAGGCTATTTGACCGGGTGGGGTGGTTGGAGGTGGAAGATCATGTGATGAAACCTCCAGGAATACGTCCAACCAGAGTTGGCGTCCCTAATCTGAGGAGTCTCACATGCGGAGACCACAGGAGTAATTTTACAAGAGCACACACCCAACGCGGGTCCTCGCCTGGTGGGAGCATACATTGGGACTTTGGGGGCTTGCTCTTCATTATGGACAGAAAATCATGGTGGGAGCATCCCCAGATTCCGAAGGTGCTCTCCCGGTGGGGAAAGTTCCGTGCTAGGGACGTGATATTTGTAAAATCACCCTTTGCAAATCCCGGAAAGAGACTGTCAAAAAACTGTGCGTGATCCAGCAAACGGACCTACAAAGCAATTCCAGGACAGGGTTGATTCTGTCGGTAGCTGTCGAACTTACAGCTGCTCTGTGCCACTGGGTCCTTGGGAACATAGAAACGGGAAGAGGCCATTCAGCCCCTCGAGCCTGTTCTGCCATTCAATTAGATCGTGGCTGATCTGTATCTTAATTCCATCTACCCGCCTTGGTTCCGTAACCCTTAATACCCTCGGCTGATAAAAACCTATCAAATCTGTTTTGAAATTTGTAATTAACCTCCAGCCTCAGCACCTGTTTGGGGGAAGAGAGCCACAGCTTGAGAAATTTGTCAAAGCTCCAAACCTGGAGTACGCAGTTGCATCTTGCAGGTCACACGTGCCTTGTTTGCCTGGGCCACTCGATGCCTCTATTTCCCCTGTGCAAAAACACGTAGCAACAGGAGAGAGCACCAAGAATTTACCATCTCTTTGGATTTCCCCCAAAGTGCATGGCAGTGTTGATGGCCACGAAGGTCTCTATCGCCAATGCCTCCCCTCTCAGGAGCCGAAAGGGGTCCCGTTCCATGAGTGTGGCAGTTGGACTGTCCCCACGGGTGCGGAATCATGTGCGTGAATCATGCTAATGTGCCCACCTGAACCCCCGCCCCCTCAGTCTGCCATACATTTGTACACAACTGCTGCACCATCCCAAGTGAACTTTCCAGATACATCACAGTAACCATTTAAACCAAATTTTTATTAACCGCAACAGGGTTTGGGGCAGGTATGTTTCTCCCTGGTGCAAGTGTATGGTGTATGTCGTCTAGTTCTCATGGGCATGCACCTTCTAAATGGTTTCCTCAGAGTGGGAGGAAGTGAAGTGAGCATCGCTGTTTGCCCGTAGGGATGGAGGAGTCTCCTTGTGCTGGGTCAGTAGATGGGAATTGTTGTAGAGGCTACTTGGACCTCTAGGCTGTCTAACAGATGTGTGGTTATTTGAGTTGGGTAACTGGTTGTTACAGATGTGAATTCAATGCGAGAGACACCTCCATTATTCACGCCATCCCCTGCCATTCTCAGCTGGATATGCCATCTCTTGTAAAGTGCAGCCTTCTCATGCAAGCAGAGAGAAAAGGAACATATGACGGAAAGAGGGATGTATGAGAAGATGAGCAGAAATAAACATACAGGATCGTGGGCTTTATAAACAGAGGCATAGAGAACAAAAGCAAGGAAGTGTTACTAAACTTTTATAAATTGCTGGTTAGGCCCCAGCTGGAGTATTTTGTCCAATTCTGCGCACCATACTTTAGGAAGGATGTCAAGGCCTTAGAGAGGGAATTAGAATGGTACCAGATGAGGGATGTGGAGAGACTGGCGAAGTTGGGGTTGTTCTCTTTAGAGCAGAGAAGGTTAAGAGGAGATTTAATAGAGGTGTTCAAAATCATGAAGGGTTTCCAGCGGCAGAAGGGTCTGTAACCAGAGGACACAGATTTACGGTAATTAGCAAAAGAACTAGAGGTGAGATGAGGAAAAATGTTTTTACACTGCAAGCTGTTATGATCTGGAACGCACTGCCTGAAAGGGCGGTGGAAGCAGATTCAATAATAACTTTCAAAAGAGAATTGGATAAATACTTGAAGGGGAAAAATTTGCAGGGTTATGGGGAAAGGGCACGGGAGTGGGACTAATTGGAAAGCTCTTTCAAAGAGCTGGCACAGGCACGATGGGCCAAGTGGCCGCCTCCTGCACTGTAAGATTCTATGGGGGGTGATTTTAACCCCAAAGAACGGGTGGGTTGGGAGCAGGTGCACAGTAAAAATAGTTGATTTTTGGAGCGGGAGCACATCCCGGCTTGAATGCACCCACTTCCGGGTTTAACCCAGTCACATCTGGATGTGCAGCGCAACAAGAACCTGGAAGTCCTGTCCCCACTTAAAGCTGACGCGCCGATACATAAAGGGGCAATGTACCTCATTGCGATAGTTGAGGTACTTAATTTTTTCTGCATTAGAAATGTAAAACATACTTAAACTTTCCTGTTTGGGTTTCCCATCGCTTCGGATTCACGTTAGGTGAAAGCAGGCAGGAAGGGCCGGAGGTGAGTGCCTTTTATTGCAATGCTTACAGGAATGCTTCATCCAGGCCCAACAAGCTCATCTGGTGCAATAGGAACCCCGTGATCGGCCGATTTCCCCCCCCCGCTCCGATTTCTTCCACGGGCCACGATCCCTCTCACCCTCCCTCCCCCCTCTGACTTGCGGCTCTTTTCCCTCCCGAGAGACAGCCAGCCTGTGAACCTAGCTGCCTGGCCCTTGGGAACACCGGAAGCTCAAATACTTACTTGCAATTGAGTTGCGATCGCAGATTGTGACACACTCATTTGGCTTCCGGGTTCCCCACGCGGTTATGTATGGACGGACTGGGTTCCCAGCTCCCAGCTAAAATCATGCCCGATGATTCTATGTGTGCCACCCAAGTGTCCAGACCACCAACCACCTTATTTGGGTGTGTGAATCTTGGACTTGGTGCTTGTTGCTTGCCATATTTAATAGGCCACAGATAAACAAGTTGATTATGGCAACATTACCCAGTGTACAACAATAATACAACAATTAGTATGTCTGTGCATTTAGAAAGTATGTGAATAGTTGGCAAAGTGCAGTGCATTCTCCCCCTGTGTTAATGGTTTAGAGTGAAATATCGTTAAGATGCATTGTGATGCAACATTGAGTCACATCAAGCCACTTGTCAACACATTTATCTTGGCAACCTTGCGTAGATGTCTGCCAAGGCTCAGCTGGTAGCGTTCTCGCCTCTGAGTCAGAAGGTCGTGGGTTCAAATCCCACTCTAGACACATGAGCACAAAATCAGGCTGACACTCCCAGTGCAGTACTGAGTGGGAGCTGCACTGTTGGAGGTGCCGTCTTTTGGATGAGATGTTAAACCGAGGCCCCATTTGCCCTCTCAGGTGAATGGAAAAGATCCCATGGCACTGTTTCGAAGAAGAGCAGGGGTGTCCTGGCCAATATTTATCCTTCAGCCAACATCACCAAAGAACAGATTATCTGGTCATTATCACAGCTGTTTGTGGGACCTTGCTGTGCGCAAATTGGCAGCCGCGTTTCCTATATTACAACAGTGACTACACTTCAAAAAGTACTTCATTGGCTGTAAAGCGCTTTGGGACGTCATGAGATTGTGAAAGGCACTATTTAAATGCAAGTTCCATCGTTCTTTTTAGCTCGATAATTTACTTACTCATCTGCTCCCACTTTTGGGCCGCAGGTGAGACGGTGTTCATTTGCTCCGTCGCCTTCGTCCATACGGCTCTGACGCTTCTCCTTATTGCAGGGTGGCCCTCACCCTCATCTCACCAGAAGAGCCACCCTGCTCTGCAGAACCTCCTGCAGCAAGATGTCCAAAGCAGTAAGCCTGAATGGTGCATTTCAGCTTCCCTTGTTTGCCATCGGCCATTTTTCCCCTCTCAGTCGCCGGATAGTTCTATGTGCGACCAAAGCTAAACTGCGACTGATAGGAAAATGTATTCTCCCCTGGGTGCCGGCACTGGACAACGCACCCTCTGACCCAATGGTGCGCTCCCAGTGCCACGTTCTCTGTATGCCAGGAGCTGGCCTTGCATTGTAACACCAGATCGGCAAGAAGTATGGTGGGTGGGCAATGCCTGAAGAGCAACAGTCTTGGCACCAATGTGCCAGGGCCCCATTATCATCCCCAATAATCTCACAGAACTGTTTAGTTGGTGCATGCAAGTTTGTTTTAAGATTCGTAAGGTATTAATTTTCAAATCTCATCAGTGTACGCTTGGACATTTTAGTTATCGTGAGTTAAATGTAATTCTGCAGTTTTTTTGCATTAAAATTTTTAAAATTTTCCCCTCTGCCCTCTTTTCCTGAGTCTCTGAGTCTTTGACCCCTTGGTAGGCTGTGGTTCTATTGGCATCAGTTGCCCGAGTGGCATTATTCTTGTGATTGAAGCCAGGCTATTTGACAGTGAAGCAAGTCCAATCCTGCCCTCACCTGACCATCGCACACTAACAGCACAAGCGCACACGCACACGCACATATGTGTCTGTGTAATGATCAGGAGTTGGAACCCTGGCTGATTATCCACTGCCTATTTCAAGCCCACTGAGGAGAATTGTGGTGCCCATACTTCCACCTCAGAGGGAATCAGCTAACTCAGTATAGATAGAGCTGTTAGAGTTCAGGCTTTAGGCCTTTTCCCAATACATACTCTTGTGATTCCCCTGCTCCAGCACTCACTTCTTGAATCCACGCTTCTCTAGACTAAAGCTGACCTCCAGGAGAATGTTGGGAGGGAAAATATGGACAGGGACAGTGCTTAATTCTGGCTAACACTCAGCAAAAGAGGGTTTTGGTGGAGGTCTGGCAATAGATTGTCGGCCCATCCTCTCGGCAAAAAAAATGAGAGTACAGGAGGATTTAAAGACCAGGAAAGAAATGACAAGATCTGAAGATAAATGAAGATGATGGCCATGCTGGCTGACCCAGTTCATTGCTGTGGTTCCTCCATTACGGCATTTAACTCTTTCTTCAGTGATTCCAGAATGTTTGCCTTCACTTCCTCACCTAGAAGTCCATCTCATGATTTGATTGCTCTGTGTGAGGAAGACTGTGCTGCCATCAGTCCTAAATTTGTCTTTCACCAGTGCCCTCATATCCTAATGGTTTAACTTTAAAAAAAAAAATTCTGTATTGAAAAGCTAAGAACATTCCATGGCGGCGTGCGTTATGCTTACTATGAACTCGCTCAGTTCAGTGTTTGAAAGGCACATGAACCTATTAGTGTGTATTTCATAGAGCAGAAAACTGATGAAATGCAACCAGGAGTCTTAAGCTGAAGTGCTCCTGTTAGGCATTCCCTGAACTTGCACTAGTTTGTGCAGTTTTGTTTGAGATTCGCTGATTGCAACTCTTCTTGCCAGAATTCTACCTTGGAGCTCTGACCCACCTCTCAGCCTTATTGATGTCTTCAGGAGGGAATCCTGTAATCCTTTATAAAGAAAGAAAGACTTGCATTTATATAGCGCCTTTCACAATCTCAGGATGTCACA
This sequence comes from Heptranchias perlo, assembly GCF_035084215.1. Classification (NCBI taxonomy): domain Eukaryota; kingdom Metazoa; phylum Chordata; class Chondrichthyes; order Hexanchiformes; family Hexanchidae; genus Heptranchias; species Heptranchias perlo. The sequence continues at coordinate 123,581,121 of NC_090327.1, forward strand.
AAGCGCTTTACAGACAATGAAATACTTTTGAAGTGTAGTCACTGCTGTAATGTAGGAAACGTGGCGGCCAATTTGCACACAGCAAGGTCCCACAAACAGCAATGAGATAATGACCAGATAATCTGTTTTAGTGATGTTGGTTGAGGGATAAATATTGGCCAGGACACTGGGGGAGAACTCCCCTGCCCTTCTTCGAAATAGTGCCATGGGATCTTTTCCGCCCACCTGAGAGGGTAGATGGGGCCTCGGTTCAATGTCTCATCAGAAAGACGGCACCTCCGACAGTGCAGCACTCCCTCAGTACTGCACTGGGAATGTCCGCCTGAATTATGTGCTCAATTCAGTGGAGTGGGACTTGAACCCACAACCTTCTGACTCAGAGGTGAGAGTGCCCTAACTTCTCCCCACCGCCATTATTACCCTTCTAGGAATTAGATCATAGAATGAAATAGGGGCTGAGTAGAAATGGCACTTACCCCTTCACAACCCAAGATTGCCTTCAATTTGCCAGTTGACAGCGAAATCAATTATCTTTCTTTACTACGGAGACGATGAATGACATTTGATTTCGCTTTTTCACAATATGCCCGTAATGCCACTGTAACTACAGCTGTAATCTGTTGGGGGTTGGCAGAGCAGTATAACTCATGAGGACAAAGGGTTAACAGAGTGAATCCTGTGCTTGTCCTATTGACACCCAAAGCAGTAACTGGCCTACTGTATTAGGATATATCTGGACGCCCCCCCACCCCCCCCCAGATTATACTGTGTATCTACAGGTTAAGAAAGCAGAATCTGTGCTTATCATATATCAGTTGGCTGTGTGGCAACTGTAAATACAGACACTAATGGCCCTATTAATCTAGTGCATACAGCAGGAGCTGTTTTTCTTCAACAAGTATAATTTGAAAATACGCAGGCATGTAATAAGGTTATTTGTACTGTCTGCCTATTTTCATTAGGCACTGTTTGAGAACCCCATGTTCATAATCTGGTGGAAAGTGACCATTTATATATATCTAAAAAAAAACATACATATGCACACATGCAGCATGTATACACATTTTGTGCAGAGTAGGTACACAACATGACCAATCAGTGTTAACTCTGTGTTTATGACTGGAAGTACTGAACTTGTTGTCATGCCTCGATTTTAAAATTCTCATCCTTGTTTTCAAATCCCTCCATGACCTCACCCCTCCCTATGTCTGTAACCTCCTCCAGCCCTACAGCCCTCCGGGATCTCTGCGCTCCTCCAATTCTGGCCTCTTGCGCATCCCCGATTTTAATTGCTCCACCATTGCCGGCCGTGCCTTCAGCTGCCTAGGCCCTAAGCTCTGGAATTCCCTCCCTAAACCTCTCCGCCTCTCTACCTCTCTCTCCTCCTTTAAGACGCACCTTAAAACCTACCCCTTTGACTAAGCTTTTGGTCACCTGTTCTAATATCTCTCTATGTGATTCGTGTCAAATTTTATCTGATAACGCTCCTGTGAAGCGCCTTGGGACATTTTACTATGTTAAAGGTGCTATATAAATGCAAGTTGTTGTTGTTTTAATTAAAATGTTAATTGTATTCTATACTGTAATTGTCATATTCTGGGCAACCCACCATAATAGTAAAAACATTTCTGAAATTATAGATACAAAATAGAGCTAGATCTATATGTGGATGTAATATATAGCTATATAGAGAGATATCTGTATTAATGGATAAAGACGGGTGTATAAATGTAGAGATCTCTCCATAAGTCGAGGTGTTTATATAGAATTACATAGAATGTACAGTACAGAAACAGATCATTCAGCCCAACTGGTCTATGCTGGCGTTTATACTCCAAACGAGTCTCCTCCCACCCTACTTCATCCAACCCTATCAACATAACCTACTCCTTGATCCCTCATTTACTTATCTGGCTTCCCCTTAAACGTAGCTGTGCAATTCAGCTCAACTACTCCTTGTGGTAGCGAATTCCACATTCTAACCACTCTCTGGGTGAAGAAGGTTTCTCCTGAATTCCCTATTGGATTTCTTTGTGACTATCTTATATTTATGACCTATGTATATATTTAGATCTATGTGGATGTACAACTTGTAGATTTAGATATAAATGTAGAGATAGCTATAGAAATACGTATATGCCTGCAGAGCCTGATAGGGGGGTCTGGTTCTTATTTCACGATCAGGTGGATAACAGGGAGGATGAGCACCACATTCTCCCTTTGCACTGCTCCTCCGAGTTTAGAAATAATCAGTGCAGGCCGAACGGCGGTCGATCATTTTGTATATTCATGAAGCTGCTCATCAGCCGTCAGAAGAATGTGCAGTAATCCTTGGATGAAATAAGGCCAATCAGTGGAATAATGAGCAAGGTAATATCTCCCAAGAGGCCTGGCGTGGGTTTTCATATATAAAAAAAAAGCCCCTCTGACTGCAGCTCTCCAACCTTTTGCTTTACAAATTCAGCCTCAGATCCTTGATTTGGGAAATGGGGTGAGGCATTGTCCGGCCTGAATGGATTACAAACAGAGACATTCACTGCAAGTGGGTGTCGCTTTTTCTTTCACACAGAGAGAGAGAGAGAGAGACCGCATAAGGGCTGTTTCTTCTTTTATTACTTCTCCCTTCCCCTTCTTGCCTTTACATGACAATGAGTGAAGTCTCTACAGTGAGATGGGGGGGGGGAGGGGGTACAAAAGAGGGCTTCAGGCGTCAATGCTTTCTTCCAGGTGTCTTTGCCTGCATGATTTCATCTGTGAACCATAATCAACTTCCTTAATGAAATACGTAATTAACATATTATAATTGTGGTAAAGATGATTTTGACAGAAATCATTTTCCATATCTAATACTATGCTAATTTAATCTGTTCCTCACTCCCCGACATGACCTTTCATGATTAAGTTTCATGGAGGAATTTTTGATGGATTGATTTATCCACGGTGACTAGAATCCCAGCACTGCAATGGCTGTCATTTTTTTTTTCACAGAGAGCAGAGTGATGAACAGGCAGATGGCAGTGAGAGAGGAAAAAAAAAATAAATAAAGACGGCATCATATCCGATCATCGTTCTGTGTGGCCCAGGGAAGACAGTGTAATTAATAGAAATCTTAAAGCTGCAACACCGCTCTTATAGGCCGCTGCTCGTCCGATCTGAGTTAAAGCCATTCCTTTCCCCTTGCACCGTTTGTATCCATTTTGAATCTCGAATATTTTTGGGGGGTGCGGTTGTGGAGGTTATCAACACGATTAAACCCTATAGATGACAAAAATATTAATACTCCTTCCCCCCCTCCCCCTTCAAAGTCCATTGAGAAAAAAAAGGAGGAATTTAATAAAATGCCTTTTTTTCTAAAGCAATTCACAGAATCTTACGGTAAGATTGACATGTTTATGGGGATACAGTGTCAATCTGAACAGCAGGTACAGTAAGTATATGCACACAGGCTGCTCTGTAACAAAGAGAATGAAACCTATATTTAAGGTCACCTGCATTAAGCCCTACCTGTCTTAAATAGTTGCTTTTCCCATATCCACTGCACTTTGAATTAAGGAGCCATCTGTCACTTCAAAGATTGACTGCTTAACCCTTCACTCTCAGAATTGTTTGACTAACTTTTAAAAACCAACTCGATATACATGTCATTTGAAGCACCCCTCCCCCCTCCAACCCTACCTCCTTACCCAACTTGAATGTAGAGGGTTAGGAACCCATAGAAAGGAGGCCATTCAGCCCCTCGAGCATGTTCTGCTACTTAATTAGATCGTGGCTGATCTGTATCTTAACTCCATCTATCCACCTTGGTTCCGTAACTCTTAATATTGTTACCTAACAAAAATCTACCAATCTCAGTTTTTAAGTTTTCAATTGACCCCCAGCCTCAACAGCTTTTTGAGGGGAGAGAGTTCCAGATTTCCACTACCCTTTGTGTGAAGAAGTGCTTCCTGGCATCGCCTCTGAATGGCCTAACTCTAATTTTAAGGTTAGGTCCCCTTGATCTGGACTCCCCCCACCAGAGGAAATAATTTCTCTCTATCTACCCTATCGAGTCGTTTAATCATCTTAAAATGATCAATTAGATCATCCCTTAATCTTCATAGGGTTAATGGACATCTCACTCGATTGAAAATTCTTTGAATCTGGGCTATCAAAAAGGACTTAACCTTTTAGAGACTGATTTTCTTATTCGGCTCACCAGGAAGCAGTTGTGTATTTTTTAAAACATTTTTTGCTATGGCTGATTTAGTTTAATGGTTGAATATCTGAACTCTCATTGCACGCAGAGCATTAAACCCAGGTGAGATGTGTGTGCCGCCAGAACAACTCAATAAGTCTTCACAGAATCGTTTGAAGAAAAGAAATACTCCTCTTCACTCCCCCCCCCGCCCCCCCCCCCCACTCACAAGTTACCATTTGTGCTCTTCACAGAGAATGGTACCTGGTATCGTAGATCACTTTTTTTGGATGGCGAGCATGTCATCTGTCAGTCTCAACGTAACCATAAAACTCTGCAGACTGCAGAATTGCTGCTGATTTAAGAATCAGAGCAGTATTCAAGAGCAATCAGCTCAAACTCACTCGTGTTACTTTATGGATTGGGTCGCAGGAACTGTGAGCCATCATCATTAACTTAGCGATCAAACCAATAAGCATCATTTTAAGGTATCCCGCATTAAACGCACTAATTGGTGATCCATTTTTTAACCACTTGACTTACATTCTTTGTATCTTTTTATATCCAACCCTAAACTAAGGTCATTTTAACTTGATCGTATCTTTATACTTTAAAAGTACAGGACCTGCAACATTCATTAAAAGGTGCCCTCTTTCAAATAAATCGTTAAACCCGAGGCCCGGTCTGCCCTCTAAGGTTGACGTAAAAGATCCCACGGTCCTATTTCGTAGAAGAGCAGGGATTTTCTTCGTGAGTGTTCTGGTCAATATTCATCCCTCAACCAACATCACTAAAACAGTGACCAGATAATTTTAATTATCTGTTCATTATCACATTGCTGTTTGTGGGACCTTGCTGTGCGCAAATTGGCTGCCGCGTTTCCTACATTACAACAGTGACTACACTTCATAAGTAGTTCATTGGCTGTGAAGCGCATTGGGATGTCCTAAATCATGAAAGGCGCTATATAAATGCTTTGTTTAGGAATGAAATGTTGCTGATAATCAGCAGATAGAGATACACAAATACCCACTTGAAGTCCTCTTTTCGAGAACACTGCACAAGTGGTATGAAGAAAGTAAAAAAAATAAATTTGCTCAAGTCGTGTGTATGTCAGTGAGTACTCTGGGTTGCAATGAATGTTTGCTAAGCCTATTCCTGCACCCCCCACCCCACATGCCACATGACATTTGGAGCCCTGTCTGATTGAATTAATCAACTTGGAGCAATAACAAATGGAAGTGAGGCTTTTCTAAAAACACAACAGAAATAAGGCCCAACCTAGATTTCCTGATCAGGGACACTGGATTTTTGAGCGCAAATTGGGCAGGCCCAATTAATTAGAATTAGATAGAATGTTACAGCACAGAAACAGGCCATTCGGCCTAACTGGTCTATGCCGGTGTTTAAGCTTCACATGAGCCTCTTCCCACCAAACTTCATCTCACCCTATCAACATAACCTTCTATTCCTTTCTCTGTTATGTACTTATTTGCTTTCCTTTAAATACATCTATGCTATTTGCCTCAATCACTCCATGTGGTAGCATCAGATAAATAACCATGAAAGTTGCTGGATTGTCATAAAAACCCAGTTGGACACAAAGTCCAGATTATCAGAGATCCAGATGCAGCTATACCATCTGTTGCTAGGACATTTGCAGCTAAAACTATCAGGAACAACTGAACAGAGTGGGCCTCTTTTCTTTAGGAAAGAAGACAGAGAGGTGACCTATGTCCCCTAGTCCTCGACTCCCAACCAGTAGAAATACTTTCTCTCTATCTACCCTATCAGTTCCCCTTAATGGCTTGAAGACTTCGATCAAATCACCCCTTAATCTTCTAAATTCCAGGGAATACAATCTTAGTTTGTGTAATCTCTCCTCATAATTTAACCCTTGGAATCCAGGTATCATTCTAGTACATTTTTGCTGCACTCCCTCCAAGGCCAGTATATCTTTACTAAGGTGGAGTGCCCAGAACTGAACACAGTACTCCAGGTGTGGTCTAACCAGGGCTTTGTATAGCTGTAGCATAACTTCTACCCCTTTGTATTCCAGTCCTCTAGATATAAAGGCCAGCATTCCATTAGCCTTTTTGATTATTTTCTATACCTGTCCATGACATTTTAATGATCTATGTACATGGACCCCTAAGTCTCTTTGGACCTCCATTGTTTTGAACTTTTCACCATTTAGAATGTACTCTGATCTATCCTTTTTAGGTCCAAAGTGGATGACCTCACATTTGCCTACATTGAAATCAATTTGCCACAGTTTTACCCATTCACTTAATCTATTAAAATATCTCTTTAATTTTATGCTCCCACCTACACTGCTTACAATGCTGCCTATCTTTGTGTCATCAGCAAACTTGGATATGTGGCTCTCTTTCCCGTCATCTAAGTCGATAATAAATACAGTGAATAGTTGAGGCCCAACACAGATCCCTGTGGGACACCACTAGTCACATCCTGTCAATTCGAGTACCTGCCCTTATCCCTACTCTCTGTCTCCTGCTGCTCAGCCAATTTCCTAACCAGATCAAAAATTTGCCCTCAATTCCATGAGCTTCAACTTTAGCTATTAGCTAAAGTCTGTTATGAGGGAATTAATCGAATGCCTTCTGGAAGTCCATATAAACAACATCCAAAGACATTCCCCTGTCGGCTACTTTAGTCACCTTTTCAAAAAATTCAATCGGGTTCATCAGGCATGACCTGCTCTTTACAAATCCATGTTGGCTCTCTCTGATCATTTTCAAGGTGTTCAGTCACTCTATCCTTAATTATAGACTCTTGTAATTTCCTGACAACAGATGTTAAGCTAACTGGTTTATAATTCCCTGGTTTCCCTCTCTCACCTTCCTTAAATAGCGGAGTGACGTGCAATTTTCTAATCTAAAGGAATGGTTCTTGAATCAAGAGAACTTTGGAAGATTACAGTTAGGGCGTCTGCAATGTTCTCACCTACTTCCTTTAAAATCCTGGGATGGAATCCATCTGGTCCTGGGGATTTGTCACTCTTTAGTACCATTATTTTCTTAATTACTGTTAATTTGCTTACGTTAATTATGGTGAGTCCTCGTCCCTGATTCAAAATTAGTTTCCTTGGGGTGTCCGGCATGCTATCCTCTTCCTCTACTGTAAATACTGACGCAAAGCAATTATTTAACATGTCTGCCATTTCCTTATTTTCATTCACAGTATCACCATTATCAGTTTTTAAGGGGCCCACATTGCTCTTGACCACCATCTTTTTCTTAATATAATTGTAAAAATTTTTTGTCTTGATTTTGATATCCCTTGCAAGTTTCTTTTCATACTCCCTTTTGGTAGCTCTTATTATCTGTTTTCTCACCCTTTGCTGTTCTTTGTATCTCTCCCAGTCACCAGGATCTGTGCTATTTTTTGCATTTTTGTATGCTTTTTCTTTTAGTTTTATGTTGCCCCTTACCTGTTTTGTTGTTCATGGCTTTTTTTTTTGGCAAGTAGAGCTCTTGCCCCTTAAGGGTATAAATTGGTTCTGTATCACGTTAAATTCGTGGGAAAGATAAAGGAGAATCTGAGAATTTAAGGGTGGGAGGTTCTGAGAAACTGAGGGAAAGAAATGTAAAATGAAGCTTTAAGACAAAGATAAGAAATAAATGATAAAAGTGGAACAGTGCATTGGACCAAGCAGCTAAGTTCCTGATCTCAGCCTCTGCTGTGGGAAACCTTTAAGGAGAGATCGCGTGCTTCTATGCAGGGAAGGAGTGAGGTTACTCGGTCCCCTCTTGCATCTTTTGATCAGTTCAGTGTGGGATTGAAAATGGACTAAAGCAGATCACCTGCAATCTCAGCTCAAGTATGCAGCCAAAGAAGAAAATAGAATGGTGGGGGGGGGGGTTCTCTTTGAATTAAATGGAAGCCAATGAGAAATTAAGTCAAATGAAAGAGAGAAAGAGATCAAAATGGATGAAAAAGTTGAAAAATGTTCCTTGAAAGGTGAACATGGTTCTCATCTACTTTCTTAACACTGCAGACCTAAATTAATTCTTTTTTTTTAAATAGGAAGAAATTCACTAATTTGGGGTGGGGGGGGGTAGGGAGGAGGGGAGGGAATGAGAGCTCGAGTGAGTTATAGACTGTTTCCACAGGCACATGCCCCTGATCTATTGCTTTGTGATATCGCCCATAGAAGGTCATTAGCTGCTGACACCAGTTAGCTGGCAATAGGAAGAACAGTTTGTAAACACGTGACGGTCTATATCCAATCACTTCCAGCATTCTTTTTTTGGCTAAGCACATAATACAAATTAACATTTCAGTAGTCTTTTTTGTATAAATTATGCATCGGCTTGAGTTGTATCCTAGGAGGATCTTACTTCCTCTTAGTTATTCAGCGCTGTGGATCACTAACTTACAAAATAGGTTTTTTTTACACGAGAAATACATGTGCCATTGTGTCTCTAATTTAACACCGAATTACCTTAACTATAGCAATAAGACTATAGTGGTTAATGACCGAAAGCCTTTCTAATGTTAATGACTAGAAATATAGGAGATTTTAAAAATCGCCATATCAAATTTTAGCAGAGATTATTTCTCCCCCCCCCCCCCCACACTTGGAATTTAAAGAGGATTTACGAGAAATATTTGCAGCATATTTGTTGTGATTTTTTTTTCTGCCCTCCAGAAATATTAATGGAAGTTCATTGCATTAACAAACGACAGCGATAGTGCGTGGAGGCACGTACTGAAATAGTTGTATTGGGCTGCATCTCACGGCGTGCCCCATTAGTTAGACTTGTTTGTGCACATTTAGGTTTTAGAAATTTTTGCCCACAGATTTGCTGGAAGTGCGAGCTGGTAACGGTGTGACGAGAGAGACAGGGCATCTGGGACCTGAGCAACCAACGAGATTAAAGGATTGGGAAATAAACAGGGGAAGGACTGAGAAGGAGGGTGAATTCAATGTCAAATCAGGTGCAGAAAGAGAAATAAAGAGAGGAAAAGAAAGATTGAATTAAGGGAGTCAGGAAAAAAAGAGATGCAACGGTAAAGTAAGAAATAAAATGTAAAAATTTAAAACTTGACATTTTTTAAATCACCTAAAACAATTCACAACCTGAAGGAATGAGACTCCATACTTTTAATTGTTCACTTTCTGGGCCAGAGGGGTTGATTGGCAGTCATTATCGATTATTACCTCATTGATACACCTACGCTGTTACTTACCAGACCTTAACTTTCTGTGATGAGTTTAATGGGCAATGAAATAAATGCAGCAACTCCATGAAACTCACGGGGAGGTTGAGGGCGAGATGCCGTTTTCGCGAGGCTAACGGCAGAGCGGCACAAATCGTCCAGCAGCTTGTGGTGATCCTCAATTGACAGGGGTATCTCTTCCTCACCACAAGTTGCGGGCTGATTTGCGCATTAATAACGGCCTGCGTTGTTGAGACACCGTCATTTCCTCAGCAAAAGGGTCTGGTTCCCATTTGTGATGGCTGAAACCTGCAGTTGCTCACCGCCTCCCGCGCTCGGCTTCTGTTTGAGTGACAGGTGTACGCAAATGCTGCACATGCATCAGCTGCCAGTATGTTATGAGACCACAGTAACAATCGAGCGTCTCCGGGGACCTGGGAGGCAACCGTTCCTTGCTATCAGACATGAAAGAAACAATTTCAGGTGCCAGAAAATGCAACGCTGATAAAAAAAAAACAAACATTTCAGATTTGGAGCGTCTGTGCAGCTCGCCAGAGGCAAGAGCTTTGATAAAAAAAGTCTCTTTTTTTTTACCTTCACAATTAATCCATGATTATCTGCAGTAAGCTGAAGCAGAGAATACTGACAGCTTTTTTTTGTAGTGTGTGTTCTGTAGATGAAATGACTGTCATTCCGGATCCAGCTGGCAAACAGCTTTTAATTTCTGGGTTTTTTTAAAATATAAAATAAAGAAATTTGTTTTTCTTTTAGATTTATGAGCATTTTTCCATCCAATGCAGTCACAATGCATCGGATACAAGGGGACGAAAATGTAAACTTTCGTCAGATTTTAGGTCGAATCGCTGACAGTTTGAACATTCTTATGTTGTTGCAATACTAATTTGTCCCATTTCTACAATGTCTTCGTAAAGCCATGCAGGCAGAGAGGCTACAGCTCTCCTTGCGTGCAGGAAGCGGGGAAAGAAATCAGGACAGTGTAACTGAATTGGCACTGCGAAGGATCGACAAGGGTTTATTATTCTGAGCAGCACTCAATCAAATCTGGCCCCTATGAGCAGAGAGTAATGTCAGCGAATCATCCTGGGGGCCTTTTTTCTGTGTGTGTGTGAGTGGTATCCATCTGTCAGCTGTCAGTGCCAGTGAGAGATATACAGAGCTGTCACTTCTCGTCAGGCCCTGTTTGTGAGGCCTTTTTGCAGCTGCTGTGTAACATACTGTCCCTTATTGAAGGCCAGCACGGAATTGAGCAACAACAAAAAAAAAACACACATCAAGCAGATAAAGGATACGAGGGAGGGAGAGCCGGTTATTTTACTCGAAGGGATTTACGTTTGAGCATAGGGCATAGGATTTTTGCAGGCACCGATGAGTGCATTCCGATTTTTGGAGCGAGTTGCTGGCGCGCTCCTTCAGCGGGGGTTAGCCTCAAGTTCTGAAAATTCGGATAAATAGACCAACTCTAAAAGTTGTTTACAATCGCGTCATATATCAATCTCCGAGGCTCCGCTTGCGAGGTCCATAATTATGAAGAGCCCAGCTCTTGATAATTGCTTTGCAGTCACTTTGAACAAGAAGGGAGCTGTCATTTTGGGGTCAAATGTCACTTAAAATGCCCTCATTATTAAACTGTAGAAATCTCTCATTGTGGGCGATTTCAGCATTCTTGTCCCAAATGAGGGATTAAAATATTTCTTTTTTTTTTGTCGGGGGATGTGTTTTGTTGATGTTGTTGTGTTGTGTGCGTGTTTTAAAAGCAACTCTATAAATATAAATAATGGACGTTTTTAATAAATCTCACTGTGAGAATTTTTGAACATCAAACATGCACTGCCGCTTGGAGGCAAAAGATGGGCATGTGTGATCTAGCTGGAAGAGAGACAAATGGTGATGGGAGAAACTCCATCTAGGGATTGCTGACAAGAAAATGGCATTCAGAAGCTCACACATCTGTCGGGGAGGAGAGTATTGGCACCTGTCACGCAGTTTCAGTCATGACTTTTAATAAATCTGCTTTCCCTTAGGTAAAATTGGAACTATGTGTAATATTAGCTGTAAGCATATCTTGTTTTCCCTTCAAAGCCCTCGATGTACGTGAGGTGCTTAAAATGAATATAAGGAAAGATAATATAGTGTTGGGTTCCATTTCATCTGTGCTGTTTGCGATGCTGAGCATTTTATTTCCGATTTAGGGAGGGGGTGGGGGTGTGGGTAATTTTTATTTTATATGGGGTTTTGTGAAATGTCTCCCCTTGCCTGCAAAAAACAAAATCAGTTGATGCCAACGTATTGCTGAGAGAGCGAGAGAGAGACTGACTGTTGTTAGAGTAAATTTAGCCTAGGGAAGTATGAATGTCATAAAAAGCTGGGTTGGGATTTGTTGGTGTCAGTCAATAAATCAGTCAGAGTTTAATTACCAGGCATGTGATGGGGAGCGGTGACAGGAACCAGGTCTGTGGGATAGCATTCCTTCTGGGCCAGGCTGTACCAAACAAAAAAAACCATTGGGAAAGAAAAGGATGGGCACGGGATTGGGTTGGGGGGGTGGGGGCGGCGGGGAGGGACCTGTGCAGGGTTTGCATTTGCGAGATTTTTTTATAGCCCCCCTTTTTTTTTGCTTTTTCCAACAATACTTTTACTAGTCTGAAGTCAAATTTGTGCTCCTGACAGCGTTGCTTCATCCATAAAAGGGCAGAGAAAAATGTAATAGTCTGCATAATTAACCTCCGAACCAGGCCACCTTCATTGTTGGCTCCCCGCCCCCCAACAAAAAAAGAAAATCTGCTGTCAGTGTAAGACTGTAGATCATATTTGCTAATCGACAACCTCAATGAAGTAACTGTTGGCACCCTGTCCGGCAGTGCCTCGATTATAAAATTCTCATCCTTGTGTTCAAATCCCTCCATGGTCTCGCCCCTCCCTATCTCTGTGACCCCCTCCAGCCCTACAACCCTCCGAAATCTCTGCGCTCCTCCAATTCTGGCCTCTTGCATATCCCTGATTTTCATCGCTCCACCATTGGCGGCCGTGCCTTCAGCTACCTAGGCCCTAAGCTCTGGAATTCCCTCCCTTAACCTCTCCACCTCTCTCTTCTCCTTTAAGATGCTCCTCAAAACCTACCTCTTTGACCAAGCTTTTGGTCACCTGTCCTAATATCTCCTTCTGTGGCTCAGTGTCAAGTTTTGCCTGATAACGCACCTGTGAAGCGCCTTGGGACGTTTTACAACATTAAAGGCGCTTTATAATTGCAAGTTGTTGTATAAGGAAATAAACACTGACACAGGACGGGCAAACTTATGAAGTATAATCGAAAGTTTGGTCAAAGAGATTATTTTTGAGACTGTTTTTATAGATGGTGGGAGAGGCAAAGAGGCTTAGAGAGGAAGTGTAGGGTAAAGACAGCTAAAGGTTTTGCTACTGGTGGGGGCAAAGGGAGTGGAGGGATGCTCAGAAGGTCGTTGCAAGGGGGTTGAAGTGTAAGAGTAAGGAAGTCTTGCTGCAATTGTACGAGGCTTTGGTGAGATCACACCTGGAGTGCTGTGTACGGTTTTGATCTCCTTACCTAAGGAAGGATATACTTGCCTTAGAGAGGGTGGAATGAAGGTTCACTGGATTGATTCCTGGGATGAGAGGGTTGTCCTATGAGGAGAGGTTGAGTAGAATGGGCCTATACTCTCTGGAGTTTAGAAGAATGAGAGGTGATCTCATTGAAACATGTAAGATTCTTAGATGGGTTGATAGGGTAGATGCTGAGAGGCTGTTTCCCCTGGCTGGAGAGTCTAGAACTAGGGATCATAGTCTCAAGATAAGGGGTCGGCCATTTAGGACCGAAATGAGAAAAAATTTCTTCACTCAGAGGGTTGTGAATCTTTGGAATTCTCTACTCCAGAGGGCCGTGTATACTCAATCATTGAGTATATTCAAGACTGAAATCAATAGATTTTTGAACACTAAAGGAATCAAGGGATATGGGGATCGGGTGGGAAAGTGGAGTTGAGGTCGAAGATCAGCCATGATCTTATTGAATAGCGGAGCAGGCTCGAGGGGCCGTATGGCCGACTCCTGCTCCTATTTCTTATTTTCTTATGTCGGAGACACAGGAACGGAGTGTTCAGGAGGGATATAGACCCATCCTAATATCTCCCCATGTGGCTTAGTGTGAAATTTGATAGCACTCCTGTGAAGCGCCTCGGGACGTTTTGCTACGTTAAAGGAGCTATATAAATGCGAGTTGTTTATATTACATATATGATCAAATAGTCCATGCTGGCAAATCGTAACCTTTGTATTCATACTGTACATTTCCCCATAACAGTTCAACTTGCTATTGTTTTTCCAAATAAAATAAATGACATTAACTTGCAGCCACGTGGTTTATTGGGGGAGGGGTGGTGGCTTTGGGGTTGCCAATTAATTAATCTCCAGGACACTGCTGGGAGCAAACTTGGGAGAAAAATCATAGGGGCATTAAAAAAAATTGTAATTTTTTCTTTTTCCTTAATTATAAAAAATATTGGGATATGGGAAAAGTGCTGTCTAACAGTCAACAATCATCCCATCGGTAACGAAGGGGCTCGTCACAGTCCAGTTACCGCGGGAAAGGTTACGCTCTTCGCCTGAGTGAACGGGTCAGGGGATGATGGCAGGAATGTGGGGGCGGGGTGGTCAGGTGATGAAGCCTCCTCGAATACTTCCAACCAGAGCTGGCAACCCTAGGGGTGAGAGAGAAGCTAACGGAGCCCAGCTCTTCCGATATCTGTTAGCATTCCACTTCTGCTCAAAGATTTGTAAAAGAAAAAGAAGGCATCAGGCCTTTTGATTTCAAACTGGTATAAAGTAAACACATCAAGGCTGATTTCTTTAGAACAACAACATTTATATAGCATCTTTAACGCAGTAAAAGGTCCCAAGGTGCTTCACGGGAGCATTATCAGAGAGAAATTGACCCCAAGCCACATAAGGAGATAATAGGACAGGTAAACTTGGTCAAAGAGGTAGGTTTTAAGGAGTGCCTTAAAGGAGGAGAGAGAGGTTTAGGGAGGGAATTCCAGAGCTTAGGGTCTAGGCAGCTGAAGGCACGGCCGCCAGTGGTAGAGTGATGAAAATCGAGGATGCGCAAGAGGCCAGAATTGGAGGAGCGCAGAGATCTCGGAGGGTTGTAGGACTGGAGGAGGTTAAAGAGATAGGGAGGGGTGAGGCCATGGAGGGATTTGTAAACAAGGATGAGAATTTTAAAATCGTGCCGTTGCTCGGTCAGGCGTAGGTCAGCGAGCACAGGGGTGATGGGTGAACCGGACTTGGTGCGAGTTAGGATACGGGCAGCAGAGTTTTGGATGAGCTCAAGTTTATGGAGGGCGCAAGGCTGGGAGGCCGGCCAGGAGAGCATTGGAATACTCGAGTCTAGAGGTAACAAAGGCATGGTCGAGGATTTCAGCAGCAGATGGGCTGAGGCGGGGGCGGAGACGGGTGATGTTACAGAGGTGGAAGTAGGCCGTCTTGGTGATGGAGCAGATATGGGGTCTGAAGTTCAGCTTAGGGTCAAATAGGACACCGAAGTTGCGGACAGTCTGGCACAGCCTCAGACAGTGGCCAGGGAGGGGAATGGCGCTCTTAATCTCTTCAAGAGCTTCGCGTTTCAGATTAAAACACAGCGAGGTATTCGCGGACAAGAGGGGAACACAACTTTAATGTTGGACTCTGCACCCCATGAAATGTTACATTATAAGAGTTGATAAAATGATTTTAGCAGTTTTACCACTTTCAATGTGTCGAAATAAAAATAAGAACGAATTCATCCTTCCTAACAGTTTTACTCTCACTTTTTTCTTGGAGGATTTTGTTCAAGGGAAAGAAGTTAAATGGTCAAGGGCGAGAATGGGGGAGGAAGTGCGGGGGGGGGGAGGGGGGGAACGAATGGCGATCTGCCGTGACCTTAATCAGGAAGTCACATCCCACTGAGCTGACCTCGCTCCTTGTAATATGATTGGTTCAGTGTTAAAGGTGATTTGCTGTCAATCATGTGTGACACTGAATCTGCCCTTGGATGTCTGCCGAGTGCTTAGGGAAAGTGAGAACAGATGGAAATTGATTATTTTATTCTTTCTTAGGATGTGCTACGTTATATTAAAAAAAATAATAAAATAAACACCGAGAGTCACAAGTCCTTGAAAAAAGTTAAGGGACATTTCTTCGCCCTTCTAAGTATTGTATTTATCCAGTTTAGCATTTCTGCCAGCCATTATTTTATTTTAAATGCGACCAGTTCGTAATGCTGCACATCATATAGTAGGGGGATGTTAGACTAACCTATCAAAAAATACATGGTTGGGCAGGGGAGGGGGTGCGGGATATTCGTTCTGGCTCGCCATCTGGTCTGAACCAGGAGCTGGAGGCCTAACATTGGGTCTCAGACCTCATCAGCATATTGCCTCCCTTGCAGCAGCCCTCAGGTAGGTCCTGGGCAGGGGGGGTGTGGCGATAGGGAAGGAGGGGGCCATAATGAGGGAGAGAGGTGAACAGGAGAGAGGGGGGATAGAGGGAAGGAAGGGTGATGGGGGGAGACAGGGGGTAGTAGAGAGGGAGGTGGGCAATAGGGAGGGAAGGAGGGGCAATTGGTATGGAGGTTGTGCTAGGGAGGGAGGCAATTGGGAGGGAGAGGTGATCGGGAGGGAGAGGGCAATAGGGGGGAGAAGATTGGGAGGGATCAATGGGGAGGTAGGGAGGTGATCGGGAGGGAGAGAGGGGGAGAGAGGTGATCGGGAGGGAGTGAAAGGGGGAAGAGAGGTGATCGGGAGGGAGCGAGGGGGTGATAGGGGGAGAGAGAGGTGATCGGGAGGGAGAGAGGGGACGATAGGGAGAGAGAGAGGTGATCGGGAGGGAGTGAAGGGACGATAGGTGGAGAGTGGTGATCGGGAGGGAGAGAGGGGACGATAGGGGGAGAGAGAGGTGATCGGGAGGGAGCGAGGGGGCGATAGGGGGAGAATGGTGATCGGGAGGGAGCGAGGGACGATAGGGGGAGAGAGAGGTGATCGGGAGGGAGTGAAGGGACGATAGGGGGAGAGTGGTGATCGGGAGGGAGAGAGGGGACGATGGGGGAGAGTGGTGATCGGGAGGGAGCGAGGGGGCGATAGGGGGAGAATGGTGATCGGGAGGGAGAGAGGGGACGATAGGGGGAGAGAGAGGTGATCGGGAGGGAGTGAAGGGACGATAGGGGGAGAGAGAGGTGATCGGGAGGGAGTGAAGGGACGATAGGTGGAGAGTGGTGATCGGGAGGGAGAGAGGGGACGATAGGGAGAGAGAGGTGATCGGGAGGGAGCGAGGGGGCGATAGGGGCAGAGAGAGGTGATCGGGAGGGAGAGAGGGGACGATAGGGAGAGAGAGGTGATCGGGAAGGAGCGAGGGGGCGATAGGGGCAGAGAGAGGTGATCGGGAGGGAGTGAAGTGACAATAGGGGGAGAGAGGTGATTGGGAGGGAGCGAGGGGACGATATGGGGAGAGTGGTGATCGGGAGGGGGAGAGGGGGCAAGAGAGGTGATCAGGTGGGAGAGAGGGGGTGATCGGAGGGAGAGAGGTGATCAGGAGGGAGGGAGGTTATCGGGAGGGAGAGAGGGGGTGATGAGGGGAGAGCTGTGATCGGGAGGGGGGGGCGATAGGGGGAGAGCTGTGATCAGGAGGGAGAGGGGGCGATAGGGGGAGAGCTGTGATTGGGAGGGAGAGGGGGGGCGATAGGGGGAGAGAGGGGGCGATAGGGGGAGAGCTGTGATCAGGAGGGAGAGAGGGGGCGATAGGGGGAGAGCTGTGATCGGGAGGGAGAGGGGGGGCGATAGGGGGAGAGCTGTGATCGGGAGGGAGAGGGGGGGCGATAGGGGGAGAGAGGGGGCGATAGGGGGAGAGAGAGGTGATCGGGAGGGAGAGAGGGGGCGATAGGGGCAGAGAGAGGTGATCGGGAGGGAGAGAGGGGGCGATAGGGGGAGAGAGAGGTGATCGGGAGGGAGAGAGGGGGTGATAGGGGGAGAGAGAGGTGATCGGGAGGGAGAGAGGGGGTGATGGGGGGGAAGAGAGGTGATCAAGAGGGAGAGAGGGGGCAAGAGAGGTGATTGGGTGGGAGAGAGGGGGTGATCGGAGGGAGAGAGGTGATCAGGAGGGAGAGAGGGGGCGATGGGGGGAGAGCTGTGATCGGGAAGGAGGGAGGGGGGCGATAGCGGGTAGAGAGGTGATCGGGAGGGAGAGAGAAGGTGATGGGGGGAGAGCTGTGATCAGGAGGGAGGGAGGTGATCGGGAGGGAGAGAGGGGGCAATGGGGGGAAAGCTGTGATCGGGAAGGGGCGAAACAGCGGCTGGCTCCAATTGGGAGCAGGACTGCTGCTCCCTGCTCCACCTTTAGGTAAGTATTGATTAAAAAAAAATACCTATTTGACGGTGAACTCCAGCAGTCTCTTTAAGGAGCGCCGGTTAGGCCGTATGTAGACCACGGTTATCCTGAATGCCGTCGTGAAAGGGGGCCTCAACATGTGTTAAGCCCCCTATTTGCATATGCAAATACCCTCACCCGTGTTTCAGGCACAGGCCCTGGACACCTATACTGGAGCCTTTACCAATATGGCGGGTGGTGCATTTCCAGCGCGGCACGTGCGCCGCCCGCCATATTGGATGCTTAGTTGGCATAAAACAGGCACGGCATCAATGAATTTCTAGGATATGGCATCCAGTGATGGAAGTTGTTTAATTTGGAAGAATCCAATGTCATTACTTGAATGTGCTACCAGAGTCTACGATTTCTGTTACTGAGTAAGGAACTTTGCCAATCAACTTTGAAAACATATGGTACCATGTCAAAGTTTTATTTTTTTTTAAAAGAATCTTCCTTATTCTTAAACTGTATCATAATATAGAGAGAGGAAAATATACAAGTAGTGTTGAAGCAATTTTGTTATTATATAGGTTACATCCTGAGTCTAAAGTATGATTCACACCAAACAACAACAACTTGCATTTATATCGCGCCTTTAACATAGTAAAACATTCAGGTGAATAAAAGATGTACCGTGAGTTGCGAATTTCCAGGAATTGCTGGTCGATTTACACCCTCGCCCTTAGCCTCCCTGTTATTTTTAAGAACTTGCTGGATTTGCACATTAATTGTCCATTAAACTAGCCACAGAAAGTTAAGTCTAGTAATTAGTAGCATAAGTACCCCTTTGACGACGTGGTAATTGTTAATGACTGCCAATCAACCTCTCGGGCCCAGAAAGTGAACAATTTAATCTGTGGAGTCTCCTTTCTTCAGGTAGTGAATTGTTGCTGGAGATTTTAAAAATGTCAAATTTTAAAAGTTTTAATTTTATTCTTACTTTACCTTTTTCTGTCTATTTTTTCTCTTTCTCTTAATCCTGTCTTTCTTTCCCTCTCCTTATTTCTCTTTCTGTACCTGATTTGACTCTAATTCACCCTCCTTCCTCTTTTTATTTCTCAATCCTTAAATCTCATTGGTTAAGGAGATAGGCTGTTGGTCCTGCTGTTCACTGTGTTCCCAGATGCCCCGTTGGCCTTGTCGTTATCAGCTTGCACTGCCAGTAAAACATTTTCGAGCTGAAGGGTGCAGGAAAAAGTCAAACTCATGGCGCACGCCGCGAGATGCCCCACTCCAGCAAGATCTGGACCATTGTTACTGCTTCAGTGTTTTACAGTAGACTGTGGTTATGGCGCTTTTCTTTTGTATTTCTATGCAAAACTGTCATGGTCCAGCAATTTGCCATAATATTAGCTAGGGGAAGCAAATCCATGGCCATTGCTCTGTGCATTCCCACGCCAACATCCCCAGAAGGCTAACGGGGGCAGATTTCTAACCTGCTTGAAGACAGGTGTTAAGTTGACTGGCAAATAAAAATACGACCTGTAATATAAACCTCAGGTGTGTTTTAAAAAAAAAATTTTAGATTTGTGAAGAAAATTACAGCAAATCTGATCATGTCTGGAGGAGGGAGAAAGAATCATGACGTGCAAATAGTCTCGGTAATGATGCTGTCTAATGTGTATGTATGTGAGACAATGTTAACCGGTTAGACTAGCAGAGCTCATGTGGTGTTGATCACGCTGAATCAGAGGTTATGCCGTTGCTTAGTTACGAAGGTGCTGGGGTGTAGAACTGGGGAACGGGAGTACATCTCCTCTGAGACAGTGAAGTAAGCGATTTTGTTTGCTTTCTGTCAAATAAATGCTTTCCTTGGTTGTTACAGGTAAATAACAGAAGGTGTTTCCTTACGTAAGGTGGGGGAGGAGTTCTTCACTGTACGTCCATTTAAGGAGTGGCTTTGTACAGCAATGACCAAAAAAATTAAAGTTAAGAAAAGAAACCAATCAATGATTGCTCTCATCACCAAATATATCAGTACCTTGTGTAACAAAATAAACTGAGATCAATGCTCAAATTCAGGCCTTTTATTCAGAACCTCCCTCCGAACTTGAATAACAGTCCTTCCAGATTATATTCAGTTTTCAAAAATAATCTTTGTTCATCTAAACATAAAAAAAAATTGCCGCTGCTGTAACCTATCAGAATATATTACGAAATATGAAAGACTGCTCCAAGTTCTTCCCCACGTGTTGGTTCTCTCATTGGCCGGATCCGTGGTCCCTTCTCTTACTGTATCTGCTGACTGTAGTTGCAGGACATCAGCTGATACACTGGGGAGGTCCAGCGCCTTATGCTGATCAATGCAGCAAGTGCTAACCATCGCATTATCGCCCCCGATATGTGTGTGCTCTGTACCTTCATTTCTCTGTGTGTCCTTTTATTTCTGTGACTCCGTAACACTTCAGTAATCTGTGAGCGTGTGTCCTTTATCTCTCTTAACCAGTGCTGCTCTCTTTCTGTGAGTGACTCTGTGCTAACGTGAATGGCTCGGTGTCTGTCTCCTTTATTTGAATCTATTTTTATTATCGTGCGTATCTGTATCTCTATCCCTGTGGTCCTGAAATTACACATATTGGATACCAGTGTACCAGCCCTTAATGCACTCAAGTTCCTCCCTCTGCCATTTTAGCAGAGGCACTAACCTGTTTAAAACAAATGAGTTAACATCTCCACTAAAATAGCAGAGAAGGGGGGGGAGGGATTTCAAATGAACTCATTCAGCATTTGCATGCTGGTTACATGGCATCATTTCAGGGCCTGTGTCTGTCAGTGTCTCAATTACAACAACACCTTGCATTTATATAGCACCTTTAACATAGTAAAACATCCCAAGATGCTTCACAGGGGTAATTATCAGACAAAAATTGACACCTAGCCATATAAGGAGATATTAGGGCAGGCGACCAAAAACTTGGTCAAAGAGGTAGGTTTTAAAGAGTGTCTTCAAGGAAGAGAGAGAGAGGTAGGGAGGTCATTCCAGAGTTTAAGGCCTAGGTGACTGAAGGCATGGCAACCAAAGGTGGGGAAAAGAGAGTGGGCGATACACAAGGGGGCGGAATTGGAGGAACACAGAGTTCTCAGAGGGTTGTAGGGCTGGAGGGGCTTCTAGAGATAGGGAGGGGCAAGGCCAAGGAGGGATTTGAACACAAGGATGAGAATTTTAAATTGGAGGCGTTGGTGGACCGGGAGCCATTGTAGGTCAGTGAGCACAGGGGGTGATGGGGAACGAGTTGTGAGTTAAGATACGGGCAGCAAAGTTCTAGATAAGCTGCAGTTTATGGAGGGTGGAGGATGAGAGGCTGGTCAGGAGAGCATTGGAATAATCGAGTCTTGGAGTGATAAATGCTTAGATGAGGGTTTGGCAGCAGGTGGGCTGAAGGGGTGGGCAAAGACAGGCAATGTTATGAAGGTGGTCTTTGAAGGTGGAGAGGACATGGGGTCAGAAGCTCAGCTCGGGTCGAATAGGACACTCAGTTGCAAATGGTCTGGTTCAGCCTGAGGCAGTGGCCAAGCAGGGGGATGGAATTGTTGGCAAGGGATCAGAGTTTGTGGCGGGGGCCAAAGACATTGGCTTCGGTCTTCCTAAAGTTTAATTGGAGAAAATTATAACTTATCTAAGACTGGATATCGGACATGTAGTCTGACAACTCAGAGGCAGTCGGGAGGGGTAGGGTTGACAGAGGTGGGGCGAGGTGGAGCTGGATGTTGTCAGCCTATGTGTAGAACCTGATGCCTTGCCTTCAGATGATGTCGCCAAAAGGCAGCATGTAGATTAGGAAGAGGAGGGGGCCAAAGGGACGTCATTGGGCGATCAGAGGTGCTATCCTTTGGATAAACCATTGAATTATAATAGACTGCCTGTTCCAGTATTCAGGTGTGTAGGGAATTCCTTATTTTGTGTGATTCTTGGACACTGGACGAATAGTCAAGCAAAGAAAGTCACCCTCACTCACGGTAGTTTCGTTAATCAAAAGTAATTATTTAATGATGTTATCATTCATACGAGCATTCATGAAGCAAAATCAAACCATACATATGACTTTCCTCTATAAAATTAAATCATAACGTTATTATGTACTGACGTAACAATTCATACACATCAGGGAAATCATTAATACATATGCAACCTTTAAATCAAGGCTTTCACTCATCGGGCATGAAGATTGATCAGCTCTTCAGAACTCAAGGTCCTCTTCTTCTTTTGTGATGTTCAACTGCAGTGTGTGTTCCTTGTGACTGCTGGGTGGTGAAGAAGAGACTGGTCTTCTCTCAAAGTCTTCTTTTTATATTGTTTTTTTACCAATAACATACCTCAGTGATTGACAGTTTAGGCTTTGATCATGTGACTGGAGAACCTTTGATGTAGAAAAGACTACGGGCTCAATTTTAAAAGTGAAAAACGGGTGGGTTGGGGGCAGGGGGCATTGAAAATTGCCACCATTTCAGACCCGCCTCCGACCCACCCATTTCCAGTTTTCACTGGGGCGCGAAGAGGGGCGGGCGACCAACCCGGTCCCAGGAGGCGAGTCGGGCCTTAAAACCTTCCAAGGAGGCTTCGGGCCTCCATTTTTCTGGCCTTCCTGATTTCAACCCTGGGATTCCTGGGCCTTCTGTTTTACACCTCATGAAAGAAGGCGAGAAGGCTCGAGACTAACAGGTAAGTGCCTAGAAAGGCACAGCTTGTGGGCCCGGAGGAGCAGGAGTGCTTCCCCCAGGCCCAACAAGCCTACCTGCACCAACCCCCCAACGACTCCCGACCCCCAATCGCGGCTCCCTCACCCCGACTGCAGACCCCCGACCCCGATCCTCCTCCCCCCCGACTCTGATCCTCTCCCTCGACCCCTGACCCCATTCCTCCACCCCCACACTGATCCTCCGACCCCCAAATCCCGATCCTCCCCCTCAACCATCACGGACTGCCGCGATGACCCCTGATCCCGACACCCCCCACCTTGACTGACCCCTGATCCCTCCCCCCAGATTCACGACTCCGGTGCCAATCTATGCCCACCCACGCCAACCTATGCCTGTCCGTGCCAACCTATGCCCGTCCATGCCCCTGTGCCCACCCATGCCCCCCCCCTCATCCATACAAACAAAGACTTACCTGCAGACTTACCTGAATATGTCCTCTCCCTGACTGGCCTCCCGTCCGACTGAGACCAGCCTGTCAATCGGACGGGAAACCGACAAAAAAAAATAGACGACGTCCTTACATCAAAAACGTAAGGATATCCGGGAAACCCGTGCTAATGGGTTTCTCGTCTTCAATTGGACCCTCCCGTCCCCTTCCTGGCTCGGTTTTAACATCAAGCCTCATGTACTTGAACGATGGGTTGTAAAAGGCCCCTTTACTGTCACTGTTTAAAGCCTTTCATGTAGAGATAGCCACTTACATTTCTATGCTCAGACATTCTTAATGGTCCTTATGTCTCCAACTTTGATTTCTTCAATGGCTTCAACTCCATTCCTTATACCATTTGACCATATGCTGATGCAATACTATTTGATGTTTTACAAATCCCAGTTCTTTGAACAGATTACCAGATAGGAATGAGAGGCCCATGCTTTTTCACACCTATCATTGCTTTCCTGATCCGAAGCCTTTGATGTATGCCCTTGTTGCCTTTTCTTACATTACCCCCTGCTGTGTTGAAAAGCTTGTGCTTCCAAAAGTCTGTGTGTTTTGAAAACCTGGCAACGCTTTAAGCTCAATATTATCCATCGAGCTTATTTATTTAATAATCTAGATATCTATCCGCAGGACAAGGTCATCGATCCCGAAACTCAGACTTCTCCAATACCATCAGCGTCAGTGAGGGAGAAACAGAATGTGTGAGAACACAGTTTACCACATTACTGTGTTTGCAGGTTTTCAAATATCTTTGTTTAAAAGGGGTACAGTTAACCCTTTCCTTCAAATGTCTTTTGTTAAAGGGGTTTTGAACCCCACAGTTGTATGTTAAAGATCCCACGTTATTATACAAAGAAGGGCTGAGAATTCACCCAGCGTCCTTGCCAAGATCCTTCTCCAACTCGATACCAGCAGAAACAGACTAACTGGTCATTTGCCTCTTTACCATTTGTAGAGTATATCGGTGTACAAAATGACTGCTGCCATTGCCTGTACAAGACTGAAGTCAATGGTGAAGAGTATCACTTGGGACGTGTAATTAGTGACCAGTCCGCCACTGCCTGTTTTTCAGCCCTGCTGAAGTAGAATTTGACTCCCAATATGAAGAACCAAGTATCTCCCCCGGGACGAAAAATCTATTGGGAGTTCCAGCAGTGTTTAATAATGGGATTTCGAATGTTACATAATGTGCGATACCATAGTTACTGGTACCTGTTGTGAATCTTCTTAGTGCTTTTTCAATCACAGTTAGCCATGGCTCAGTTGGTAGCACTCTCGCCTCTGAGTGGTCCAAACCCTGCTCCAGAGACTTGAGCACAAAATCTAAGCTGACTCCCCAGTGCAGTACTGAGGGAGTGCTGCACTGTCAGAGGTATCGTCTTTCAGATATGACGTTAAACCGAGGCCACATTTGCCCTCTCAGGTGGGCGTAAAAGATTCCAAGGCATTATTTCAAAGAAGATCAGAGGAGTTCTCCCTGGTGTCATGACCAATATTAATCTCTCAACCAACATCACTGTAAACAGATTATCTGGCCATTATCACATTGCTGTTTGTGGGAGCTTGCTGTGCGCGAATTGGCTGCTACGTTTCCTACATCACAACAGTGACTACACTTCATTGGCAGTAAAGCACTTTGGGACCTCTGAAGTCGTGAAAGGTGCAATAGAAATGCAAATCTTTCTTTTTTTGAATTTCTTTTAAAAATTACACCATTTTTCCACCGTCGCAGTTATATAGAAACATAGAAAATAGGAGCAAGAGTAGGCCATTCGGCCCTTCGGGCCTGCTCCGCCATTCAAAATGATCACGGCTGATCGTCTAACTCAGTACCCTGTTCCCGCTTTTTCCCCATAACCCTTGATCCCTTTAGCAATAGAAATAGAAATAGATCCCTTTACCGCAGAGCAAGAACCCCCACGGAAATTCTATTCCTAGATATTATTATTTTACGATGGTCTTATGGCATTTTGAGTCTGCTATTTTAATGGAGGCATAAATCTATGGGTGTATAGCGTCTATGGGTTAACACCTGTGTTTAAATTGCGGACAAAACAGTATCTTACGAACGCATAAAAGCAGTTTGGCCGCTATTAACACGGCCAGTGATTTCTCCTCTTAAATACTTCGGTCGTGCCGAGCGCCTTCTGGGCATCTGATGGCATGTGACAGAATCTTTCGCAGTTGATGGGATGAACAGCGCGAATGGGCAAAGCAAAGTTGCATCTTTGTCACTGTGACCAAATCGCTTAGCATGTGATCACTCAACATGTCACTGACTGCAGGATGGATCTCTCTGTCGACTCGATCAAATTCATCAGCGCAGGACTCTTTCATCCCATAAGGTGACTGTGAGAGCCAGCCTGTGGTATCTACATTATTGTTAACCCTCGCTGCCCCTGTAATTCTCTAATATCGATGACACCTCTTTTTAAACAAAAATAGTTTTTAATGTTATTTTGTCAGTTTTTAATATTTATTTTCGTCAGTTTGAAACACAATAACAAAAATATGGCATCCACACAGCCCTGCGTATTGTCCAATTCAGTGACCAAACGTTGAGCAGATGCCCTGGGTTGAATAGCAGTTTTGCCAACTCTGGTTGGACATATTCCTGAAGGTGTCATCAAATGACCTCCTGCCTCCAACCGCCCCGACCCCACACTCTCCCACCATTGGTCGCCCGACATGTCCATCCTCACGGTGCCCTGCCAATTGGAAAGCGAACAGACTTCATTGCCCGATTGGATGATTCCTGACTGTCAGTCAAACAGACCTTTTTCCCATGTCCAATATTTTTTATAACTAATGGACAATAGTGCTCAAAGAATTTTTTTTAAAAGCACAGATTTTTTTATTGCCCCTATGATTTTACTCTCGTTTGCTCGCAGCAGTGTCCTGGAGATTAATCTTTCATTCCTGGAGACTCCAGGCCAATCCTGGAGAGTTGGCAACTCGAATACCGAGGGCGATCCCTTTTATAGCACAGTTGTTCCTTATCACTGTTGCTCGTGCACTTGATCTGTTTTCAGACCAAATTTGCTGTCAAGTTCTTGGTGGAAACTGAAAGATGGGGAAATAAAAGCTATTGGCAAACACGCCAATGACACTGATGCTGTCTTTAAGCTCCAAGGGGATCCGATGCCCGAATCTTCAGTATGTCTGCTCACTGCAAGAGGCACAGACTCCATGAAGGAGTTCTGTAACTGGGATTATCTGTTTAAAAAAATTAATTGTTGGTTTTCCAAAATACCTGTCAACTGATCTGGGAGTCGGTAATTACCATTTTTAGTACTTGCCCCTAGAGTTACCTTCCCTTCTAAGAAGCAAGGACACACTTACATGCTGCTTGTGCAAAAAAATCATGATCTACCTGTTTGATTAAATGTATATCTATATTTTCAATTTTATTTTCTCAATTTGTCATTATTTTTCTTTCCCTCTTCAGTTGCCTGACCAGGAGAGCAACCAGCTGACCTCTCATTACTTTCCCCATATCCCTTCACACTGGCTGTTTGGAGCAGAATGAGAGTGGCCTTAGTCAGCCCATTCCCCCTGCCTCCCTGTGGAAAAGCACTTCTGCTTGGCTTCCCTCTCTATAGCCTGGCCCAAGATCAGTAACTTTCTGTGGGGGGAATCTATTGTGTTGCGTGTTGATACATTGATGTGGGTTCACAACCTGAACGCTGGAGTGAACAATTGTGCAGTTACATAGAGTAACATAGAATTTACAGCACAGAAACAGGCCATTCGGCCCAGCTGGTCTATGTCGGTGTTTATGCTCCACACGAGCCTCCTCCCTCCCTACTTCACCTAGCCCTGTCAGCATATCCTTCTATTCCTTTGTCCCTCATGTACATACCTAGCTTCCCTTTAAATGCAGTGGGGTTTTTTTTGCTTATCTCCAGTGTTTGCAGCCTCCTACCATTTTGAGATGTTGTATCCAAACTCATGCCTACTTAATTTGTACAAATCTGAGCCCATCCTAGTTGATCCTGGAGCTGCACATACAACAACAACTTGCATTCATATACTGCCTTTAACGTTGTAAAATGTCCCAAGGTGCGTCACAGGAGCGATTATCAAACAAAATTTGACACCAAGCCACATGAGGAGATATTAGGACAGATGATCAAAGTCTTGGTCAAAGAGGTAAGTTTTAAGGAGGAGAGAGGCGGAGAGATTAAGGGAGGGAATTACAGAGCTTAGGGCCTGGGCAGCTGAAGGCAAGAGTGATTAAATGGTGGAGCGATGAAAATCGGGGATGCACAAGAGGCAAGAATTAGAGGAGCGCAGAGATCTCAGAGGGGTTGTAAGGCTGGAGGAGGCTATAGAGATAGGGAGAGGGCAAGACCATGGATGGATTTGAAAACAAAGATGAGAATTTTAAAATCGAGGCGTTCCCGGACCGGGAGCCAGTGTAGGTTAGCGAGCACAGGGGTGATGGGTTAACGGGACTTGGTGCGAGTTAGGATACGAGCAGCAGAGGTTTGATGTTTCTTAATACTGGGTTCCCATGACATTTCATAGAACTATATTTAAATCTTTGACAAAACCGAAGTGCGTTGACCCTTGTCTGAATTTGAATGTCATCGCAATTGTTTTTTTCTTTCAGAAGTTAGCTCAATGATACACTCGAGAAACTAACTGTACTTCCAGACAGGGCTGCTGTTTATTCAGTTTCATTGCACACAGATTGTGGTTTGCCTTGTGTTTTGACTTCAGTGACCCCAAACCTGAAGTTGACAACTAGTAGTTTGTTTGTTTTGTTAAAAAGAAAGCATGTCGCAGATTTAATTAACAATATGTAAATATTTGGCGCTCCTGCTAAAGTTCCTTTCAGCCGTACGTGAATAGCACTATTTTTAATTCAGACTCCCTGAAGACCATAAAAGGTGCTAACCTTTGGTCTACTGTGTGTTTTCCTCTGAGTTACCTTACACTAGTAAATAAGTAGAGAGAGAGTCAGTTAGCACAATCTATCTTTGGAATTTAGTTTGGAATGCCGTAAGCTACATATGTATGGTAGTGCTTTGCAAATATTCTGGAACTAGTAATCCCAGTCACCTAACCAACTGAATAACTGAATGTAAATCTACTGTATAAGCATAATCAATGGCCCTGATATTTATGGGGAGTCGGGGAGGGAGCAGGGGGATCGTGTCGGCGGCCGGGAAACGTGGAAATACCTGGAAGGCAGAGGTCCTCATTACAATTTTTCTACTCCGTTTCTCGCCCGGATGTTGGCCAGGTTGAGAGGCTGACCGGCTGCCGGGCAGGAAAGCCTGCTGTAGAAGGCCGCAGCCGGGGGGTGAGGGCGATCATCGGCAATCGGGAAGATCAAAGATTGTTGGGGGGGGGGGTGGGGGTGGTGGGGGCTCGGAATGCAGTAACAAGGAGGGAGGGAAAGTTTGTTGGGGGGGGGGGAGAGATCGCTGGGGGTGGGAGAGAGAGATCGCGGTGGGGGGGGGTTGCGGGGGAAGTCAGCCGAGCGGGGTGGGAGGGGAGAGATCTCTTCTTGGGTGGGGGCCGGGTGGGAAGCACTCTTGGTCTTCCTGGCCCACAGGCAGTGCTATAAAAATACAATTACCTGCTGGACCTGGCAGTTCTTGCTTCCGTTCAGCTGCTGGGTTTCCGCAGCCCTGGGAAACCCGGCCCGCAGCCATTAAGTTCAAATGGCTGGAAAATTCTGAGGAACACAGCCACCTTTAAATATTACAATCACTGATCCGCCTCTCCAAGCGGGTCACTCGGCTAACCCAAAACCTGCCTCGGTTAAACCGGAAGTAAGCGCGTTCGCGGCGGGCTGGGCTCCCCTGACCCTCTCCCTCCCATCCTGGGGGAGATGGGGGGGGGGGGGGTAGAGAATTCCCCCCCCCCATGCGTTAATATGGATGGCACTAATTGTAATTTTTTAGAACTACATAGAATTTACCGGTGTTTATGCTCCACACGAACCTCCTCCCACCTTACTTCATCTGACCCTATCAGCATACCCTTCTATTCCTTTCTCCCTCATGTGATTATCGAGCTTCCCCTTAAATGCATCTATGCTATTCGCCTCAACTACTCCTTGTGGTAGCGAGTTCCACATTCTCACCACTCTCTGGCTAAAGAAATTTCTCCTGAATTCCTTATTGGATTTATTAGTGACTATCTTATATTTATGGCTCCTGGTTGGTTTTTAAAAATCAGTTTATGGGCAATCCCACCCATTAATCTTAATTGGCTGCGGATGGAAGATATACCAAAATGAAAAGCTGGCTTTATTCTCTTCCTCGGAATGTTAGTTGAGCCTGTAAAACAGATTTTGGTTAGGTGGCTGGTTGGCACATTGAGTTTAAAACTGCCATTTTACCTCAGGAACCTTGGTTACAATTCAAATCTAGATGTACAGCACTGAGATTGATAGATTTTTGTTAGGCAAGGTTAATAAGGGATATGGAACCAAGGTGGGTGGATGGAGTTAAAGACATAGATCAGCCATGATCTAATTGAATGGCGGAACAGGCTCGAGGGGCTGAATAGCCTACTCCTGTTGCTATGTTCCTATGTTCCTAAAACAGCTGCCCTTTAAGAGTCCAAAGTGGAATGTTCACAGAATATTCAGTTCAGCTGTAAGTGGGTACAAATCTGGAGCATGGAATTTCTCTAGAATTTGCCACAGTTAGATCCAGTTTGGCAGTCGCCTGTAAGGGCCTAACTTACACGGTTTTGTTGGAGAGTCACTCTGGTCACATCTCATTGACTCTCTGATTTTAATCAAATAAACTGTAGAAATTATGACTTGCTGGACAGGTTTGGACTGCTCAAGAACTTGCAATAATATCAGTAAATTGTTTAACTTCAAAACATAAAATGTCAGTATTTTTTTTTTACGCAGCGAGTTGTTATGATTTACAAGGATGATACCAGAACTGAGAGATTTTACAAATCAGGAAAGATTGAACAAGCCCTTTTCTCTAGAAAGGAGAAGGCTGAGGGGTGACCTGATAGAGGTCTTTAAGATTATGAAAGGGTTTCATAGGGTAGATGTAGAGAAGATGTTTCCACCTGTGGGGGAGTTCACAACTAGGGACCATAAATATAAGATAGTCACTGATAAATCCAAGAGGGAATTCAGGAGAAACTTCTTTACCCAGAGAGTGGTTCGAATGTGGAATTCGCTACCACGAGGAGTAGTTGAGGTGAATAGGATAGATGCATTTATGGGGAAGCTAGATAAACACATAAGGGAGAAAGGAATAGAAGGCTATGTTGATGGGGTGAGAAGAAGTAGGGTGGGAGGAGGCTCGTGTGGAGCATAAACACCGGCATAGACCAGTTGGGCTGAATGGCCTGTGTTTGTGCTGTAAATTCTATGTAATCTGAAATGCGCTGCCTGAAAGCAAATTCAATAGCAACTTTCAAAAGGGAATTGGATATATACTTGAAAAGGAACAAATTTGCAGAGCTATGGCGAAAGAGCAGGGAAGTGGGACTAATTGGGCAGCTCTTTTAAAGAGGCAGCACGGACGCGATGGACTGAATGGTCTCCTTCTGTGCAGCATGATTCTATGGGGCAGAAATTGCTTGCAAAATAACGGAGATCTCAACAGTGCTGTCCGTTGTTAGTGGTGAAATGGAGGAGCAGGTTCCTGTGTTATCACATGCACAGTGAAACGGGGAAATCTGGAACTTGCTCCCAGTGGTTTGCTGGTGATATGACAGCTTCGAATGAAAGGGACATCGCCGGCTGCAATCAGGGAAATCATTGAAAAAGTGCAAACTTGCTCATCTGCACAGTTGGAAAGTAACTAATTACGCCACCAAACAGGTACGCTTAAAAATGCCAGGTCTAAACTAAGTTTTAACAGCGCAGTAAGTTTTAATGACTGCCAAACAACTAATAATTTACTTTTAAAAATGTGGGGTCTCACTGCTCCTTCTTTTAATAGTTTTTGGTCATTAAGAACATTTTTTTTTAAAAATTAAAAAATTCTCTTTTTTTTACTTTTCCCTTCTGTCTCTTTTATTTAATTCAATTATTTCTTACCCTCTCTTTTTCGTTGTCTATAACTGTTTTTACAAAGATTTTGATGTTGTACCTTTCACTTCCTGGTTTAATGTTCCAAACCTTTTTTTTTATTCGTTCATGGGATGTGGGCGTCGCTGGCGAGGCCAACATTTATTGCCCATCCCTAATTGCCCTTGAGAAGGTGATGGTGAGCCGTCTTCTTGAACCGCTGCAGTCTGTGTGATGAAGGTTCTCCCACAGTGCTGTTAGGAAGGAAGTTCCAGGATTTTGACCCAGCGACGATGAAGGAACGGCGATATATTTCCAAGTCGGGATGGTGTGTGACTTGGAGGGGAACATGCAGGTGGTGTTGTTCCCAAGTACACGCTGCCCTCGTCCTTCTAGGTGGTAGAGGTCGCGAGTTTGGGAGGTGCTGTCAAAGAAGCCTTGGCGAGTTGCTGCAGTGCATCCTGTGGATGGTACACACTGCAGCCTCAGTGCGCCGGTGGTGAAGGGAGTGAACGTTTAGGGTGGTGGATGGGGTGCCAATCAAGCGGGCTGCTTTGTCCTGGATGGTGTCGAGTTTCTTGAGTGTTGTTGGAGCTGCACTCATCCAGGCAAGTGGAGATTATTCCATCACACTCCTGACTTGTGCCTTGTCGATGGTAGAAAGGCTTTGGGGAGTCAGGAGGTGAGTCACTTGCCGCAGAATACCCAGCCTCTGACCTGCTCTCGTAGCCACAGTATTTATGTGGCTGGTCCAGTTAAGTTTCTGGTCAATGGTGACCCCCAGGATGTTGATGGTGGGGGATTCAGCAATGGTAATGCCGTTGAATGTCAAGGGGAGGTGGTTACACTCTCTCTTGTTGGAGATGGTCATTGCCTGGCACTTGTCTGGCGCGAATGTTACTTGCCACTTATCAGCCCAAGCCTGGATGTTGTCCAGGTCTTGCTGCATGCAGGCATGGACTGCTTCATTATCTGAGGGGTTGCGAATGGAACTGAACACTGTGCAATCATCAGTGAACATCCCCATTTCTGACCTTATGATGGAGGGAAGGTCATTGATGAAGCAGTTGAAGATGGTTGGGCCTAGGACACTGCCCTGAGGAACTCCTGCAGCAATGTCCTGGGGCTGAGATGATTGGCCTCCAACAACGGCTACCATCTTCCTTTGTGCTAGGTATGACTCCAGCCACTGGAGAGTTTTCCCCCTGATTCCCATTGACTTCAATTTTACTAGGGCTCCTTGGTGCCACACTCGGTCAAATGCTGCCTTGATGTCAAGGGCAGTCACTCTCACCTCACCTCTGGAATTCAGCTCTTTTGTCCATGTTCTTTTGTCCTGCAGAGACAGTGAACGCAGCGTGTCAAAAATGCTGCGATCTGATTGGTCGAGGGGAGAGCTCGCTCCTCTCGCTTCTCCCATGGGTCCTAGCTTCGCTTGAACTGACGCTGGGCTCTTCTCCACTTCCTAGTCGAGGAAGTGCCCGACGTAAGTTAGTGGGTTGGTATAGAGTGACGAGCACTGTTGGTTCGCCACTCCGAGCAATTTCTGCCCCTATGATTCTATGAATTATAGAAGGGGAGTTGACTAAAGATTTTGTTTTTCCAAATTATTTGTCCAGAATAAATTAACGGTGTCCTGAGGTGTATGTGCACTTAATGTCATCTTTGTTTTCGTAGGATCACGCCTTTCTGCTGACAGAATTTAGGGGGAGGGGGGTGGTTCTCATGTAAGCCGTTCAAAGTGACAGAAGTTCCATCTATTGCACCCTGACTCTGGGGGGACCAAAGCTCACTGCTCATTCTCATTGCTTTTCTGCGCCCACAGGGAAGGATTTAAATCGGGAGGCCTGCCTGAATAGAGTATCCAGTGGTGCACTGCGGTTTGCATTATGTGACTGAGGTCACCTGAGGCTGCCTGGACTGATCTGGTGGCACAGAATTGCAATGCTTTGGTCACTTACTGACAGGGCCACGCCCGTGGTTGAGGTGGTTTGCAAGTCTGTGGCCAGCTACTGGCTTAACTGTCCAATAGCCTCCAGGGGGAATCCTCATCCTTCTCATGACTGGCTCATGGAAAAATCAAGGTAGGACCTGAAAGGTCCATAAACCCTTCGGGAAGTGCTCCACCATTGGCGGCTGTGCCTTCAGCTGCCCTAGGCCCTAAGCTTTGGAATTCCCTCCCTAAACCTCTCCACCTCTCTCACCTCCTTTAAGGCGCTCCTTAAAACTTACCTCTTTGACCAAACTTTCAGTCACCTGTCCTAATATCTCCTCATATGGCTCGGTCTCAAATTTTGTCTGGTAATCGCTCCTGTGAAGCACTTTGGGACGTTTTACTATGTTAAATGCGCTATATAAATGCACGTTTTTGCTGCAATTGCCACTTTAGAGAGCCTTTAGACTGGGCTCTATATACAGATTAAAAATAACAGATCATTGATTAAGATGTAACTTTACAATTGCGGCCAGCCAAAGGGACCAACCATAGTAAAGGCCTACGGCCCTGCCCCCCCCAAGATTGTAGTTAGCTTCCGAAGTTTTAGGTGCTGGACAGATATTTTAAAGCATATTTCAGCCCTCGCTGAGGAGAAATAGAAGCACAAGTGCACATGTGAATGACAAATAGCCGACATATTAAAAATTCATATATAAATATAATGGATGGCTGACAGTGACAGTAGTTCAATGAAGCAGACCTGAAGAACTCACAATGGGCGAGAGCACGACTCAAATGGTTTATCAGTCGGACCAGGAGTTAGAATTGTTAAAGCCCCTACTGGGCATTTGTTATTATATATTTGAGATGTGAGCTGTGGCTCAGTTGGTAGCACTCTTGCCTCTGAGTCAGGAGGTTATGGGTAACTGCACACTATCCAGGCTGATGCTCCCAGTGCAGTACTGAGGGAGTGCTGCACTATCAGAGGTGCCATCTTTCAGATGCAGCAATAAACCACGGCTCCACCTGTCCTCTCAGGTGGGTGTAAAAGATCCCATGACACTTATTTGAAGAAGAGCGGGGGAGTTCTCCCCGGTGTCCTGGCCGATATTTATCTCTCAACCAACACTGAAAAACAGATTATCTGGTCATTATCACATTGCTGTTTGTGGGAGCTTGCTTACACCAATTGGCTGCCACGTTTACTACATTACAACAGTGACTACCCTTCAAAAAGTACTTCATTGGCTGTAAAGCAGTTTAGGACATCCTGAGGTCATGAAAGGCACTGTAGAAATGCAAGTTCTTTCTTTAGAGGCAGGAATTAGCATTTCATGCCTTCACCCTAGAACTGGGACTCAACACTTCAACAAAGGGCGGCAGTCCAGATCTGCAGCAAGAGCTGTGAACTAATGTGAAGCCGCCATTTGATCCCTACACCATACAGCAAGTCCTTTCATCTCCTGTTCCTCCACAATCTCACAAACATTCGCCATCATCTTTTTTTCTTCCAAATATTATTTTTCATGAGATATTTTCCTTCGACATCGTAACGACTGGAGAAAGCTACTGGAACAAGATGGTAGGCATAACAGAAAAAAGACCCGACAAGCCCCTGTCCCCAGACATTCATGCACCAAGACTGAAGAAAGAAAACAAAAACTTGGGGTGCTTAACATGATGGAGATAAACAATCTCCAATCAGCCTTGGACTACATCTCTTAACATCCCTAAAACTGTTCATTTGAGAATGCCATCAAATCCACAGATCCTTTAAAAAAAAAAATAATTGCAGCTATTAAATTCGGAGGCATCCTCATATTCTGGATCTAATAATTAGATCATTCCTAATAATGTTTAATTAGAAAAGAAGGCTGGAAAACCCCGGACAGCAAACAAAGAGTTAAACGTGTTAATATCTTCCCTGGCTTTTACCAGCATACCTGGCTCCCCCAGTAATTATAATAGGAGACAAATAATTAGTCAAAAGTAATGACTGGAAGCGTCACTGATGGTGTTGTTCAGACATATAATTGGCCAGGCACGGTGACGTTTCATTGTAATTAACGCATTATGCTGTAACTTCAAACCACTGGAGTCTGGATACCAAATTACTCTCAAACAATGTTCTGTGACTGGAGGCTTGACTGAGCAGAACATGTGACATTGCACTGGGCTCTCATCCTGGGGTGTGATGCATTGCGCGCAGGGATTAAAAAGCACCACCGCAGCATCAGGTAAAGCAGCCAGTGACCGCGCATTAATCAAGAACACTCTTCAAGAGAAATCAGCTACACGTAAAAGGAGAATTTGTAGCTTAGACTATAGGCCAAAACTATAAACTCATCTTTAAATTCACTTTTCTTATTGCGGGAGAGGGAATTTTGATTGATTTTAAGGGCATGAATAAAAACGAACAATTATTGCAGATTTTGGCTGCACGTTTTCGAAAACATTTCTTAATTCGCCGCCTTTGTTTTGTACAAAGCAGCATTTGCCTTCTCGCTTCCAGCATTGTGATTTAATGAACCTTTTTATTCGTTAATAGGTAATAACAACAAAGTACAGCACAGGTAGCCATGTACTTTTGAGTCTCAATTCACGAATGCGTCCCTGGGGCTGTCTCATAGGGCTTGTAACAACTAATTGGGCCTGTTAGGGTCAGCAATTAGCTTCCAGCTATTCAGAACTTCTGACAGCTCCGCCTTTATCAGCAAACCAGCTCCTACCAGCGAAACAATAAAGAAGGCAATCAAAATAGCAAAATGAATGGTATGCAATGGAGAACCTTCTGCTATTTTCAGTGTTTACTGAATGATTCGCTGCTGTGTTGATTAACCAAACTGACTTAAACTTGTTTCTTTTCCCTCCTCGCCTTGTCTCGAGTCGATATTTGCGTCTGAACTGAATATAAATTATTTTCTCGGAACTCTCTAAATTTGAGAAGCAGCATAGAGTGAACCACTCTGCTTAAAGAAGGGTGCACAAATAGCTAGACTGTCTATCAAATCATAGTTCAGGCAAAGAGTGGGTTAAAGTCAATGTTGTGCATGTTTGATCTCAACAACAACACCTTGCATTTATATAGTGCCTTTAACGTAGTAAAACGTCCCAAGGTGCTTCACAGGAGCGATTATCGAACACAATTTGACACCAAGTCAAATAAGGAGACATTAGGACAGGTGAGGGAGTCAATTTTAGGATGGCCGAGCGGGTGTGTTCGTGGCAGGGGGGTTCCTAAAATTGGGGAATCCTGGAGCGGGTCCGGAGCCTGGCTCCAACCTGCCCACTTCCAGGTTCCCCAATGACGCGAATCGGTGCGCGCGCAGCCCCCGCATGCGGGACTCCCACTGGCAATTAAAGCCGGCGGGATGACAGTTTAGATAGTTAGGGAGGTACTTGACCTCATCGGGAAGAGATTTTAGCAGGGATGTGATTTTGGACTCTCCTCAGCGTGTTTCCCATGCTGTGGGAAACACTTCCTGTTGTTGGAGACGTGTTTCAGTCAGCAGCCATTGGGAGATGCAGAGGATTCCTTGACAGTTGGGGGGAATACCTCATTCATTGCAGCAGGGCACTCTGTCACCTCAGACAAAGTTTTGCCTGCCACACCGTTGTCTCCACACTCAAAATTATTACATCATACCCTAAACTCTGCTGTCCAAACACATTTACCTACCTTGCGGACCCCCTCACACTCACACCGTCAGGAATGGGGGTGGGGTGGGGGGGTTCCATAGCTGCATTCATCACTCCAATGGAGGACGAGCAACATCACCAGCCTCCCCAGGCATGCCGTCCACCTCCGCCACGTGGAACTACACAACACAGTGCTGCGCAACAGGCACCTGCACAAAGTAGTCGGCAACTACACATACACCCACTGTAGGGTGACCCAATGGGTGGCATCAAGGGTGTTCATGGAGAACCTCATTAAAGGGTCTTAAGGCACAAGCCAGTCAAGAATGGTCAAGACATGGCAGTGGTGGTGACAATATAATATGTAATGTGAGTTGATCAGAAATCAAATATAAGTATAAACCATGACAAACCCTCAAACACCCTTGTGCATCCCCTTCATGCTCACGACACGTTTGCCTTACGCTTCCTACTGCACATATGTGATGCATGCCCTGTGGATGCAGCACAGGTAGTGGCAGGTGGAGGTGAGGCTGACCGTGAAAGAGATGCATTAGAGGGTGAGTATGAGACAGAGCCATGAGATTGTATGAGGATTGGGTTGAGTGGTAGTGGTGGGATGAGTACTGGGGAGGTGAGTAAGTGCAGGTAAGATGAGGATGAGGGTTCAGTGAGTGTAAGGAGTGATGTGATAGAGTAGTGTTGGCAGTGCAGAAGGAGATGTGGGGTGGGGGCGGTGATGTGGCAGACGGAGTGTAGGGTAATGAGTAAGTGTACTCACTTTGGCTGACCTACTTAGGTCATTGAAGCGCCTCCTGCACTGTATGCAGGTGCGTGATATGTTGGTGGTGCAGGTGACCTCCTTTGCCACCTCGAGCCAGGCCTTCGTGGTGGCAGAGGCAGGCCCACTTCCTCCCGTCCGCCGGGTGGAAGATCTCCCTCCTCCTCCTCCTCTTCACCCCATCCATGATGTGGAGATGCCGGTGATGGACTGGGGTGGACAAATGTAAGGAGTCGTACAACACCAGGTTATAGTCCAACAGCTTTATTTGAAATCACAAGCTTTCGGAGCTTTGCTCCTTCGTCACCTGACGAAGGAGAAAGCCTCCGAAAGCTTGTGATTTTCAAATAAAACTGTTGGACTATAACCTGGTGTTGTAAGATTCCTTACATTTGTCCAGTATATATGAGAAGGGCAGTCAAGATGGAATGTTAAAATTTGCCCATTCACACTAGGGCAACATGATGTAGCTGTAAATAGAAGGAAGAAAGGTTGTCATTACTATTTTATATATTATATTTAATTACCAATTAACTGAGGGACTGATGTGATTAAAACCAGATCCACAATAGTGAGACATTTACTGCATTTCTTCCTGCGATGCCAAGGTCTGAAGAAATACAAAAGGGCTATTATTGATTCAGCACAGAACTAAAGTTAGTTAAGTTTAAAAAGCAGTGGATTTGAACAGCTGAATAAAATAATGCATTGAATTGAAAAAAAATTAACTGAAAATGAAACAACAGTAAAAAGGATAAAGGGACTGAAAATGAAGAACAAAAACAGAAAGGGCAAATAATTTTTAAATGATTCACTTCCTTTCCGTATCCTTCTTTCGGGTGAGATGTTAAACTGAGGCCCCGTCTGCCCTCTTAGGTGGACCTAAAAGATCCCCTGGCACTATTTGAAGAAGAGCAGGGGAGTTCTCCCATGTGCCCTGGTCAATATTTATCCCTCAAACAACACCTAAAAAACAGACGACCTGGTCATTTATCACATTGCCGTTTGTGGGACGTCACTGTGCACAAATTGGCTTCTGTGTTTCCTACATTAAAACAGTGACTACACTTCAAAAGCATTTCATTGGCTGTAAAGCGCTTTGGGATGTCCTGAGGTCATGAAAGGCGCTATATAAATGCAAGTCTTTCTTTTTTCTTTCTAACCTGCACTTAGGTAATTTAGTTTTATAAGCGGACATGTAACATTTAGTGCCAATCATAATATTGGAATAATGTGGGACATGACATGAGTTCTGCTCGATCTTCCAAGGCCCAACAATCCCATGCCTACCTCGCTTTTCCTTTCAAACAATCTGACAGTAGCTTCTTTATAGGGTAAGTGATTTATAATGTGGGGGTACATCCCGTGTTCCATCCTGCTCCCTCCAGCTATGTGAAAACTCTCTTATAAAAGCAGTGAGGAATCAAATACGGTAACTCCTTAGCCATTGGGTGCTAAGGATTATTTGTTCCATCCTCTATAATCCCTCAGTAGTGCAGTGTAACAAGATTGTAAGAGAAATGTTACATAGAATTTACAGCACAGGAACAGGCCATTTGGCCCAACTGGTCTATGCCGGTGTTTATGCTCCTAACGAGCCTCCTCCCTCCCTACTTCATCTCACCCTATCAGCATATCCTTCTATTCCTTTCTCCCTCACGTGTTTATCTAGCCTCCCCTTAAATGCATCTATACTATTCGCCTCAACTACTCCTTGTGGTAGTGAGTTCTACATTCTAACCACTCTCTGGGTAAAGAAGTTTCTCCTGAATTCCTTATTGGATTTATTAGTAACTGTCTTGTCGTTATATGTGTGTGGCTTTAAATTAGCTCCATCACGACATAACGCAGGGTAAACTCTGGAGCAAGGAATGAAAAAAACTTGCCACAGAACCTTTGCAGTGGCCCCTCTCTCCAAAAATCCCCTTTTGACCATCTCTTCTCTTGGTGATTTTGCATTGCTGAGGATAGAAGCATAGGTGTCATGTAACTGGGCTGCTGGAACTGAACCAAGCTCATCCCGAGAACTTGGGCTCTGAGGTCGGCAAAGGGTGCCTAGGATTTTCCACCGTTAAAATGAACAAAAGTAAAATCCCACGAAGCCCGTTGACCTTGGCACCTAAGCTCCCAATGTGAAGCTCCACGCCAGGGAAATACAGTGAAACTTGTAAATTACAGACACCTAAGGGACTGGCATCAGCTGTCCTTTTTTTGCAGGTGTCCTTATCTTCAAGATGGTCGTTGTGTGTACTGACAGCGGCTGTGGTGGGTGGTGGGAGGGCGGTGGATTCAAATCCCGATATCGGCATCGACAAAAAGCAATCCAGTAACAATCCATCGGTCATCATGATCTTCAGACTCCGATACAGTACATACTTTGAACATTTTAAGGTGTGACATCAGGCTGTGTATCGTATTTTAAGGTGTAAACGGGCTCGGTGCACTGAAGGCTGCCTGTAGTTCGGAATTTGCGAGTGTCCATAAATTCAGAGTGCCTCTTGTAACTTTTACAATGTAAGTTAATCGGCATCGTCAATAAGTGTCCGTTTATTTGCAGGTGTCCACTTTTTTGGGGAGTGACCGTTGCTACAGGTTTCACTGTACACTCCACATAATAGGCTTATTAGCAAAATGAAAGCCCATGGGATTAAAGGGACAGTGGCATCATGGATACAAACTTGACTAGGGGACAGAAAGCAGAGAGCAGTGGCAAACGGTTGTTTTTCAGACTGGAGGGAAGTATACAGTGGTGTTCCCCATGGGTCAATAATAGGACCACTGCTCTTTTTGATATATATTAATGACCTGGACGTGGGTATACAGGGCATAATATCAAAGTTTGCAGAAGTCACGAAACTCGGAAATGTAGTAAACAATGTGGAGGATGGTAACAGACTTCAAGAGGACATAGACAGACTGGTGAAATGGACAGAAACATGGCAGATGAAATTTAACGCAGAGAAGTGTGAAGTAATGCATTTTGTTCAGAAGAATGAGGAGAGGCAATATAAACTAAATGGTACAATTTTAAAGGGGGTGTAGGAACAGAAAGACTGGGGGTGTACGTACACAAATCTTTGACAGTGACAGGGCAAGTTGAGAAGGCTGTTAAAAAAACAAATGGGATCCTGGACTTTGTTAATAGAGGCATTGAGTACAAAAGCAAGGAAGTTATGCTAAACCTTTATAAAACACTGGTTAGGCCTCAACTGGAGTATTGTTTTCAATTCTGGACACCACACTTTAGGAAGGACGTCGAGGCCTTAGAGAGGGTGCAGAGGAGATTTACTAGAATGGTACCAGGGATGAGGGTCTTCAGTTATGTGGAGAGACTGGAGAAGCTGGGGTTGTTCTCCTTAGAACAGAGAAGGTTAAGAGGAGATTTGATAGAGGTGTTCAAAATCATGAACGGTTTTGACAGAGTAAATAAGGAGAAACTGTTTCCAGCGGCAGAAGGGTTGGTAACCAGAGGACACAGATTTAAGCTGTTCGGCAAAAGAGCCAGAGGCGATATGAGGAAACATTTTTTTACACAGCGGGTTGTTATGATCTGGAATGCACTGCCTGAAAGGGTGGTGGAAGCAGATTACACAGTAACTTTTAAAAGGGAATTGGATAAATACTTGAAGGGAAAAAATTTACAGGGCTGTGGGGAAAGAGCAGGGGAATGGGACTAAATGGACAGCTCTTTCAAAGAGCCGGCACAGGCACGATGGGCTGAATGGCCTCCTCCTGTGCTGTAACATACTATGATTGCACAGGCACCCAGAATCGTCCCATGTGAGCAAATAACCAACAGAGACTTTTGTCAAAGTCTACAGTCTTTCAGAGGCAAAACCCTGACATTCCTTGCAGTTACCAACAAGAAGCTAGCACTTATATTACTGCTGGATTTGTGCTCCAACTTCTATTGGTATTCGCACTCCAAACTACAAAGGCATGCTTCCAGCAAATAGCTCAGATTCTTGATTATTGGAGTATGCATGTCAGTATCGCTGTGCTTGATGCGGCTAATGTCATAAAAAGGTCCGATTGGTTTCAACGAGCTGCAGCCAATTTTTATTCCCAGTCTTGTGCTTACTTCTCCTTTAATCAGAAATCTTTCTGTAGCTTTTCATGAAAATTGTTGTCGTTTTAATTTGCTCAGAAACGGAAGGTTTTTAATTGAATTATACGTCGCCCAGGTTTCAGCTTGTATACCGAGTGAAGCCAATCTTGTCGGGCAATGTGGTTTTTTGTGACCAGCTGTGGAACCTGTGTTGAGCAGAAGGAAAGCAGATAGAAAATAATAAAAATGCGAGAAATGCACAGCAAGTCAGTCAGCATCTGAAAGAAATAGATTAGCGTGTCAGATAAGATCATCAGAACTGGTTACGTTCGAAACGTTGTCCTTCCCCTTTCAGTTACTGATCGACCTGCTGGGCATTTTTAACATTTTCAGTTTTTATTTTGGATTTGGAGCTTGTCTCTTTTTTTTTGCCTTGACTAATAGAAGCTGTTCTGCTTAGTTTGCAAAACCTGTCACAAGCACGATCGTTTAAAAAAAATTCTCGTTCCATTCTTTCCTATGAATACAGCTACCAAAGTATTCAGTGGTGAAAGGTGTCGATATACAATTGTTTTAAAAATAATGTGTTCCTTTTTTTTGTTTTTGCTGTGAAGACTGGATAATAACAACTTGCATTTATATAGCGCCTTTAACATAGTAAAACGTCCCAGGAGTGATTATCAAACAAAATTTGGCACCAAGCCACATATGGAGATATTAGGACAGGTGACTAAAAGCTTGGTCAAAGAGGTAGATTTTAAGGAGCGTCTTAAAGGAGGAGAGAGAGCTAGAGAGGTTTAGGGAGGCAATTCCAGAGCTCAGGACTTATGCAGCTGAAGGCTCGGCCGCCAATGGTGGTGTGATGAAAATCAGGGATGCGCAAGAGACCAGAATTAGAGAAATGAAGATATCTCGGAGGGTTGTAGGGCTGGAGGAGGTTACAGAGATAGGGAGGGGCAAGGCCATGGAGGGATTTGAACACAAGGATGAGAATTTTAAAATTGAGGTGTTGCCAGACCGGGAGCCAATGTAGGTCAGCGAGCACAGGGGTGATGGGTGAATGGGACTTGGTGCATGTTCGGATACGGGCAGCAGAGTTTTGGATAAATTGAAGTTTACGGAGGGTGCAAGGTGGGAGGAAAGGATACACTGTGTATCTTTCTCTATGTGTACTGAAAATAAAGATTATTTAGTGCTGCAGCTGAACCTTTTGGTAGTTTCATTCTTGAAATCAGTGAGGCGCTCATTTTAAAAGGGCTGAAAGGCAACCTTCTGTCACGTGACCTTTGATTGGAATTACAGACAGGCTGGGAGGAGTTGGAAGACAGTAACAGTAATGATGTTATCCGAAATGTGTTAATTCTATTTTAACAATCTGTGTTTGTTAACACGCAGTATATTGATTTGTACGGGCAGCAGAGGTTTGGATGAGCTCAAGTTTATGGAGGGTGCAAGGTGGGAGGCCAGCCAGGAGAGCATTGGAATAGTGGGGTCTAGAGGTAACAAAGGCATGGATGAGAACAACCATCAACAATGTACAATTGTGATATTAAATCTTCTTGGACTTGATTTTTGCATGTCACTCCGCTTTTTAAGAAAGGAGAGAGAGGGAAACCGGGGAATTATAGACAAGTTAGTCTAACATCTGTTGTGGGGAAATTGCTGGAGTCTATAATTAAGGATAGGGTGACTGAACACCTCAAGAATTTTCAGTTAATCAGAGAGAGCCAGCATGGATTTGTGAAAGGTAGGTCGTGCCTGACAAACCTGATTGAATTTTTTGAAGAGGTGACTAAAGTGGTGGACAGGGGAATGTCAATGGATGTTATTTATATGGACTTCCAGAAGGCATTTGATAAGGTCCCACATAAGAGACTGTTAGCTAAGATAGAAGCCCATGGAATCGAGGGAAAAATACGGACTTGGTTAGGAAATTGGCTGAGCGAAAGGTGACAGAGAGTAGGGATAATGGGTAAGTATTCACATTGGCAGGATGTGACTAGTGGAGTCCCACAGGGATCTGTCTTGGGGCCTCAATTATTCACAATATTTATTAACGACTTAGATGAAGGCATAGAAAGTCTCGTATCTAAGTTTGCTGATGACACAAAGATTGGTGGCATTGTAAGCAGTGTAGATGAAAACATAAAATTACAAAGGGATATTGATAGATTAGGTGAATGGGCAAAACTGTGGCAGATGGAATTCAATGTAGACAAATGTGAGGTCATCCACTTTGGATCAAAAAAGGATAGAACAGGGTACTTTCTAAATGGTAAAAAGTTAAAAACAGTGGATGTCCAAAGGGACTTAGGGGTTCAGGTACATAGATCATTGAAGTGTCATGAACAGGTGCAGAAAATAATCAATAAGGCTAATGGAATGCTGGCCTTTATATCTAGAGGACTGGAGTACAAGGGGGCAGAAGTTATGCTGCAGCTATACAAAACCCTGTTTAGACCGCACCTGGAGTACTGTGAGCAGTTCTGGGCACCGTACCTTCGGAAGGACATATTGGCCTTGGAGGGAGTGCAGCGTAGGTTTACTAGAATGATACCCGGACTTCAAGGGTTAAGTTACGAGGAGAGATTACACAAATTGGGGTTGTATTCTCCAGAGTTTCGAAGGTTAAGGGGTGATCTGATCGAAGTTTATAAGATATTAAGGGGAGCGGATAGGGTGGATAGAAAGAAACTATTTCCACTGGTTGGGGATTTTAGGAGTAGGGGGCACAGTCTAAAAATTAGAGCCAGACCTTTCAGGAGCGAGATTAGAAAACATTTCTACACACAAAGGGTGGTAGAAGTTTGGAACTCTCTTCCACAAACGGCAATTGATACTAGCTCAATTGCTAAATTTAAATCTGAGATAGATAGCTTTTTGGCAATCAAAGGTATTAAGGGATATGGGCCAAAGGCAGGTATATGGAGTTAGATCACAGATCAGCCATGATCTTATCAAATGGCGGAGCAGGCACGAGGGGCTGAATGGCCTACTCCTGTTCCTATGTTCCTATTATATGGTTACAATTTTGAATGTATTGCAATAACACAATACACTTTGAAACATCATTGGGGTCTGTAGCTAGCTCCTGACCTCCTAACATTTAACACCCGATCAATTGTTTTTAAAGAGGTTAGATCCCTTGAAAACTGGAAAATTCTTTCAGTATTGAAAGGGTTAATCGTCCCTGTAACTGTAACTGAAACAGAGGACAGTTACCCCATTGCAGTATGTAGGCTACACAGAAAAAAAAGTAATAAAAAAAATCAAGCTTATGCAGCATTTTGGTTAATTATTGCTGTCTTTTCATGATTTCAAGTT
Source organism: Heptranchias perlo (assembly GCF_035084215.1). Classification (NCBI taxonomy): domain Eukaryota; kingdom Metazoa; phylum Chordata; class Chondrichthyes; order Hexanchiformes; family Hexanchidae; genus Heptranchias; species Heptranchias perlo. The sequence continues at coordinate 123,625,779 of NC_090327.1, forward strand.
ACCGCATTTATATTTATATAAATTTCAATCAGAGATTGGGGCATTAGTAGTGCACGCTGCCATTCTTTTGAAAATCTACGAGTTAATTGTGCTGTAGTCCTTTTAATAAATTGTGCAGGACCTTTCCAGAAGGCTGGAATAGGTTCAAAGGTGTGTTTTGCACATCTATTTTGCAGACAGTTCTCAGGCTTCTTGCTCAGCAGGGTTGCAAGAGATGGCACTGTAGTAAATAGACTTGTAAAGTGAATATATAAACATCTACAGAGTAATGAGAGGAGCTGTATCACAAACTACCGCATTTGCACAGCGTTCTACCATTGCAGCCTTATGATTTTTTTTTTCTTTAGCCAAGGCAATCATTTTACAATATTCCCACTGTTAGGAAAGCCATCTGTGTTACGACTTGCTAAACGTGCTGTAGCTTACCTCATAAAAAGAAATGGCTTTTATTAGAAATGTGAAGTGATGGCACAGCCTTTTCTGAGCCTACCCAAGTTCTTCAATATTGTTCGAAGGCAAATTTGTATCAAACCTACTTTTCAATATGTAATTTGCTCAATGTCTTCCAAATTCGGTTTGGATGTTGCAGTCTTTTTTTTTCTCGTAGTCCTCCGTACAAAGATGGTGGGCATTCTCCACAGCGAGAGCTGTTCGATCCTTTGACTACATTTGAATCAGAAAACCTTGAACTTTGTGACAAGGATGGAATTAGCAATATTGAATGCGCGGCAGTACAGTAAGGTTGTAATTGAGAAGAGACAGCTCCTTCAATCAGCCTGTCTGTCTGTCCTCAATTATAACCTACCAGACGACTATTATTAATGCTCGATTATCATTTTAGATTGTTTAAAATACTTCTTGTGATACAAGGCACTGTAGTAACGGAGTGGTGTGATACATCTTTTGGCATGATGTGTCTTTCCACTGGAAAAAAAATAATGCTACTTTACATGAGGTAAAGCAGGACCAATTTTTGTTGTTCTGTTTAATCGTTTCCTCCTTCTCGTGAAAGATAAACCATCACAAAACTGTGCTTCATCTCACTGATGCCCTGTGTGGAAATTCCTGATGTTGATCATGACGTTGAGAGAGAGGAAAGAGTGGAGGCAAAATATTTCTCCAATAGAGGGGGACAAAAATCAGAGAGAGAGTCAACCTGGCATATTTTCATGCATGAAGCCAACAGATATTTATGAAGCGCATTGGCAGAGGCCTGAGAGCAAATTTCTTGTCCAGCTGGTCCTGCTTTTGTATTACAGGACCCCTTCAAGTAGATCAAAATCAAAGTACTGCAGATGCTAGAAATCTGAAGTAAAAACAGAAAATGCTGGTAATACTCAGCAAGTCAGGCAGCATCTGTGGAGAAAGAAGCAGATTTAACGTTTCAGGCCGATGACCCTTCATCAGAACTGGAAGAAGTTGAAGATTAAACAGTTTAAGCAAGTACAGAGTCTGGGAACGGGAGGAGGAAGGGGAGGGGAGGAAAGAACAAAAGGGAAGGTCTCTGATAGGGTGGAGGGCAGGAGTGATTAAATGACAAAAGGGATGATGGTGTAAGGCAAGGAGGGTGGTAATGGGACAGGTTAAGAAACAAAAGATGGGTCTAGAGGAGCTGTAAATGGCAACTTCAGAACCATTACCAGCACCTGCTGTCCGAAAAAATGGGAGCAGTGTTTATGATCTGAAGTTATTGAAATCAATGTTGAGTCTGGAAGGTTGTAAAGTGCCTAATCGAAAGATGAGATGCTGTTCCTCGAGCTTACGTTGAGCTTCATTGGGAGCAATGTCGGAGGCCGAGGACAGGGAGGTCAGAGTGGGAGTGGGACGGGAAATTAAAATAGCAAGTGACCAGCTGGTCAGAGTCACGCTTACGGACTTGTAATAAAGTGGATGATGCTGAATGGAATTGCAAGTGGCTATAGCTACTTTTGCCTGATATATGGTCTAAAGTAATTACTTTCTACTTTCTGTGTTATATCTTAATTTCTTTACCTAGTCAGGTGTCAGCCGTGGCTCAGTTGGTAGCACTCTTGCCTCTGAGTCAGAAGGTTGAGTCAGAAGGTTGTGGAAGATGCGTTAAATAAATATTTAGTATCTGTCTTCACAGTAGAAGACACAAAAAGCCGACCGAAAATAGTGGGGAAGCAAGGGGTAAATGAGAATGAGAGTAAATATCACTAGAGAAAAAGTACTGTACAAACTAATGAGACTAAAAGCCAACAAATCCCCTGGACCTGATGGCCTACATCCTAGGGTTCTAAAAGAGGTGGCTGCAGAGATAATGGATGTACTGGTTATGATCTTCCAAAATTCCCTAGATTCTGGAAAGGTCCCAATGGACTGGAAGGTAGCAAATGTTACCCCGCTATTCAAGAAGGGAAGGAGAGAAAACAGGGGACTACAGGCCAGTTAGCCTGACATCGGTCGTCGGGAAAATGCTGGGATCCATTATTCAGGAAGTGGCAACAGGGCACTTAGAAAATCATAATATGAGTAGGCAGAATCAACATAGTTTTATGAAAGGGAAATCATGTTTGACAAATTTATTTGAGTTTTTTGAGGATGTAACTAGCAGGGTAGATAAAGGGGAACCAGTGGATGTATTATATTTGGATTTTCAAAAGGCATTCAATAAGGTGCCACATAAAAGGTTGTTACACAAGGTAAGGGCTCATGGAGTTGGGGGTAATATATTAGCATGGATGGAGGATTGGTTAAAGGACAGAAAACAGAGAGTAGGGATAAACGGGTCATTCTCAGATTGGCAGGCTAGTGGGGTACCGCAAGGAATGGTGCTTGGGCCTCAGCTATTTACAATCTATATTAATGACTTAGATGAAGGGACCGAGTGTAATGTATCCAAGTTTGCTGACGATACAAAGCTAGGTGGGAAAGTAAGCTGTGAGGAGAACACAAAGAGTCTACAAAGGGATATCGACAGGTTAAGTGAGTGGGCAAGAAGGTGGCAGATGGAGTATAATGTGGGGAAATGTGATGTTATTCACTTTCGTAGGAAGAATAGAAAAACAGAATATTTTTTAAATGTTAGTGTTCAGAGAGACTTGGGTGTCCTCATACAAGAAAAATGAAAAGTTAGTATGCAGGTACAGCAGGCAATTAGGAAAGCAAATGGCATGTTGGCCTTTATTGCAAGGGTGTTGGAGTATAACAGAAGGGAAGCCTTACTACAGTTGTACCAGACTTTAGTGATATCTCACCTGCAATACTGCGTGCAGTTTTGGTCTCCTTATCTAAGGAAGGATATACTTGCCTTAGAGGCGGAGCAACGAAGGTTCACGAGATTGATTCCTGGGATGAGAGGGTTGTCCTATGAAGAGAGGTTGAGTAGAATGGGCCTATACTCTCTGGAGTTTAGAAGAATGAGAGGTGATCTCATTGAAACATATAAGATTATGAGGAGGCTTGACAGGGTAGATGCTGATAGATTGTTTCCCCTGGCTCGAGAGTCTAGAACTAGGGGGCATAGTCTCAGGATAAGGGGTCGGCCATTCAAGACTGAGATGAGGAGGAATTTCTTCACTCAGAGGTTGTGAATCTTTGGAAATCTCTACCCCAGAGGGCTGTGGATGCTGAGTCATTGAATATATTCAAGGCTGAGATCGATAGATTTTTGGACTCTAGGGCAATCAAGGGATATGGGGATTGGGCGGGAAAGTGGAATTGAGGTTGAAGATCAGCCATGATCTTATTGAATGGCAGAGCAGGCTCGAGGGGCCGTATGCCTATTTCTGCTCCTATTTCTTATGTTCAAGTCCCACTCTAAAGACTTGAGCACAAAATCTACGCTGACACTCCCAGTGCAGTACTGGGGGAGAACTGCACAGTGGGAGGTGCCGTCTTTCAGATGACACGTTAAACCGAGGTCCTGTCTACCCTCCCAGGTGGACATAAAAGATCCCACAGCACTATTTGAAGAAGAGTTCTTCTCAATGTCCTGACCAATATTTATCCCTCAACCAACATCACTTAAAACAGATTATCTGCTGATTATGTCATTGCTGTTTGTGGGACCTTGCTGTGTGCAAATTGGCTGCTGCGTTTTTAATGCGTCACGACAGTGACCACATTTCAAAAACAACTTCATTGGTTTTAAAGTGCTTTGGGATGTCCTGAAGTTGTGAAAGGTGCTATATAAATGCAAGTCTTTTTAATCCACTAGAAGTATTTTAGGACATTTTGAATTGTCATTCTGCCCATCAATGATGGTCAACTTGTCACCTCAATGAATTGAAAACAATTCACCAGAATTTTAGCCAACATTTTAATCTTCCCTCCACAAACAGAAAAGGAGCACAATGTGAGCTGCCCGTATCAGCCCATTCTCACATCTCTCAGATGTGTTGCCTCAGTAACGTTAAAATTATTTCGGAATTTTCATCAAACTTGATCACGAATTCAGGCTCTTCATTTTCTGATTCTTAGCTTGTTATTAAGAAAATTAATATTATCTGTCTGATGTAATATGGTGTCTGTGAGCATGCTGTAATTGAGCAGAAGCTTTACACCTCAGTAACTTGACATATTTTGGGACTTTTAATGCTCTCCTGAACGGCCTCCCACATACCACCCTCCGTTAACTTGTGCTGATCCAAAACTCTGCTGTCCGTATCCTAACTTGCACCAAGTCCCATTCACCCATCACCCCTGTGCTCACTGACCTGAATTTACAGCATAGAAACAGGCCATTTGGCCCAGCTGGTTTATGCCAGTGTTTATGCTCCACTTGAGCCTCCTCCTACTCTACTTCATCTCACGCTATCAACATAACCTCTATTTCTTTCTCCCTCCTGCACTTTAAACTTCCCCTTAACTGCATCCTGTATTTGCAGGATTACTAACCTTAATCCTTAAAAATTGCATTAAAGTTTAGTCAGACTAAAAATGGCTAACCACTTGGTACTATACAAAATTTGTGCATTTAAAAATGGCGCTCATGCACAAATTTATTTTGCCCCTATAAAAAGTGCAATAACTCATTGGTACTAGCACATCATAAATAAAATGAGCCCCTTCAATTTAGATTGGCATTTGCATGTCTGTATGTACTTTCTCCTCATGGTGCTTTATTAGCTCTTTGAATGATTTCCACAACCTTCTTTATTAACAATTTCCGTTGTTGGGGGAAGGTGGGGGGGCGGTGGGGGGTGGGGGAGTGAGGGGGAGGAGAGGAAAAAATAGACTGTTGTGGACATTACTCTAGTTTCCGTTAGGAAAATCTCAAAACTTGGCCCCAACCTCAACATACTCGAAGAGGCTTTCCATTAAATATTGACTTCTTAGAGTGTTGTTAGCCGTATTGTGGACAGTTGTTTAATGGAACTTTATGAGGTGGCAGGTATTGCATGTGGAACCGAAAAAAAAAACCTGGAAGACAAGTAACGACTTGTAAAGGGATATTTGGTGGGTGAAGCTTAAGTCGAGTTCTATTAATGTGAATACCATGGTCCGTTGAAATCTTTAGGTTACACACTTGAATTTCAGTAGTTCTCGTCCCATGAACTTAAATCTGTCAACACTCCCTTATATCCCCAAGTGGTTTGAGTTTACTCCATAGTCAGCCTGTTAACAAACATCTGCTGTTGGCACAAAACACCAGGGATTTTTGCTCTTGTGATATTCATTTTTTTCACAGCTCTCCATACTTCTTAATTAAAAGCAAACTTAAGATGTAATCCAAAGTGTCAGGGGAAAAAAAAAAATCTGTAAATTGGAAGAAAAGGTTTACCTATTTTCAGATGTTGTAATGAAGGAATGATTTGAAAACTGCACGCTCAAAGTGAATCTTACTTTGGGTCCCTCTGCTTTTACATATAATTATAATTGAAATGTTCGTTAATTCACACTAAGTATGTTCAAGCTGAGCTAATAATTATACACAACAGCATGGGGTATGGTACTGGTAGAAAGTTTTTCATCCACTGATGCATTACCCATTGCTCTTGTACTGCCCTGTAACCCATTACAATAACAATTCTGTCTGTCTGGCTTTGATTGTCACTGTGTTAAGTGGAAAATGTAACTGAATTCATGACTAAATGCTGGTACTTTCAGATGATTGTATTTCCAGTTTATCAAATAAAAAATACCCTTCATTCCCTCAATCAGAAATTGCAACATGTACTGTAAATCGTTGCACCCAAACATAGGAAGATTCATAGTTAGTCTTGATAAATAAATGACTGATCCTCTGCATTATATATCACCCAAGTCCTCAAGGATTCAAATTATGTATAATACATAGCCCGTGTAATTTATTTATTAAGACAAAATGCGAATTTCCTGTGTTGGGGTTTCAAGCACAATTTGTCACACAGCTAAATGATGTATTCTTATTAGTCTCACTCAATTACAAAGTCATCCCTCTGTGTTCTGTATGTTTGTTAATGAACAGAACATTGTCTGTTAGTGTAATAATGGTGCTGTTGCTGGTGATGTTCACTAACAGTAATGACTTCTTCAGATTGCAGTGAGTTTTCTAGCCACTTGACAAAATGTGAAAATTATAAATTAACACATTGTTGTTTAATGCACATTTTCACATATGCTAGTGGATGGGGGGTTTTCATATTTCTCTTCCATGTGTTGTACTATTTTGTTCACCATAAGGCTGTATTGAAGTAGGCACTGGTGTTAAGAAGAGTCGTAATGTACTCTCAAGAAAGTGTGTGACAGGTTGCCTTTCTAAAAGTAATATTTAAGGGAAAATGCCTTTAAATGTAACTCATACAATTCTTCCAGCTAGTAAGAGTATGTAATGAGTCTTTAAGAAATTAAATTAAAAACCCAGCATATTTAACCATTAACACTAGAATCGTACACTCTTGCTTGTAGTATAATTCAGTTGCCCTCAAACATGATTAAGGGCTGGATTTTGCTTTGCGCGGCGAACAATCGGTGCCTGCCGTTCGTTAGACTCGCACTTGCCCACGCACTTTCTGTGAGCTTTTGTGCTGGAAGTTCCTCTAAATTCGAGATCCAAACGGCGCGGCCCCCTCTACAGGGCATCTGGAACCTGTGTGAACAGGGCAAGCAACTGTGTATCTCCTTAACCAATCAGATTGAAGCATCGTTAATAAGCTGCGCAGAGTCAGAACTAGGAAGTGTAAGTTAGAATAGTGATTTGAATGTCAAATCAGGTACAGAAAACGAAATAAAGAGAGGGAAAGAAAGATTGAATTGAGTGAGAGAGATAAAAGAGACAAAAAGAAAAAGTAAACAAGATGTATTTTTTAAAAAAAATTTTAAATGTCCAACAACAATTAAAATCTGAAGGAATGAGACTCCACGCTTGTAAAAGTTAATTTTCAGTGCTAGAGAGGTTGTTTGCCAGTAATTGAAACTTACCACACTGTCACAAGGATACTTAGACTTGAAATGAGTTGATTTAAAGGCGAGATTAGTCCATATCTATCTGGTAAGAACAGGAACTTCATGCCATTCAAAACGGGGAGCCAGCTGGTGAGATGACATTTTCGTGCAGTTTTGGAGGAGTGTCACATCTCTTCCGGATTTCCGCAATTAACTGCACACGTGCGGTCGCGGAAGTTGCTGTCCGATTTGCACGTGAATTATGATGAGCACTGTTAGCCTCGCCATTATTTTTACAGCAAAATCCAGCCCTATGAATGCTGCGAAGTATTGATACTATATAATGACGATTGAGTTCAAAAAAATAATAAACTCACTGCGTTAAAAAAAATTCTCCTCATTTCCCCCCCTGAATTTTTTGCCAATTACCTTAAATCTGTGTCCTCTGGTTACTGACCCTCCTGCCAGTGGATACAGTTTCTCCCTATCTACTCTATCAAAACCCCTCCTAATTTTGAACTCCTCTCCCCTTAACCTTTTCTGCTCTAAGGAGAACAATCCCAACTTCTCAAGTCTCTCCACATACCTGAAGTCCCTCATTCCTGGTACCATTCTGGTAAATCTCCTCTGCACTAGAAATATATTTATGTTTGCTGTGACTGATGTAATCTGTTCTTTATTTGCTACTCGGCTAGGCAAGAATAATGTGGCTTGTGATTATAAGTCCTAAATACTTGTGGGTTTGTACATCTTTGATCGATTCAGTGTATTTTTTGGAGTTATTCGAGAGTGTCTAGTTGACCAGATAGTGTAGATGGGATTTAATTTCCTCAGGTAGTGTGCTGGATAATTGATTAGTGTAAAATTCCTTAATGGCCGCGTTAAAATAATGCCCGAATAAGTTTACATGAGCACGATGATCAGTGCACTAAGAGATTAAACCCTCTAGAGAGTGCAATCCCACAAGTGGCTTATTATTGATGATTATTCTGCGTTCTCAGTGTCCCAACTGATTGTCAACCAAACTATGTTATGCTAGTATCGTAGTGTAATTAGTGTAATCTTTTCTGCCCTGTACTCTAAGTTATTAAAACAGGGCGTAGTGTATTAATGATGGAGCCCTAACTTGGTGATGACATATTAACGGTTGTTAGCCTTCAATGAATTGTAATATTTTTGTGACATTCAAAATTAAGGAAAAAATGAGAGAACTGTTTGCTTTAAAGCCCATATTGTGCTGAGCCAATGGAAATTCTCTTAGCTCAACATGTTAAATGCTGAGGGAAGCACTTTAATGGTTGATAGATACTATCTGTGCTTTTGCATATCTTTTTGCAGGTATCGTGAGTTTTTAAAAAGGCAGGTTTCTTGATCAAATCCTCCTTTTATTCCAGCGCCATTCTGGAGGGAAAAAACAATGACAGTTTCTCTTTGCTACCATTACCTGCCACCAGCAAAATCCTCTGTGTATCCCCCACCCCTCCACACATTCTTCATTCTCTTCTCCAAATCCCTACATCTTCTATTCTCCTCTCTGATTCAATGTGTGTGTGAGCCGGACTTGCTTGTTTTCAAAATCAAAGCCATATCCTCGGCCACCTCTGCCCTGGTGTTGTCCAGCCTACCACTACACCCTACCCCTTAACTTGATCGAGTTTTTTGATGAGGTAACAGAGAGGGTTGATGAGGGCAATGCGGTTGATGTTGTGTACGTGGACTTCCAAAAGGCGTTTGATAAAGTGCTACCTAAAAGTCTTGTCAGCAAAATTGAAGCCCATGAAATAAAAGAGGGAGTGGCAGCATGGATACGAAATTGGCTAAGTGACAGGAAACAGAGAGTAGTGGTGAACGGTTGTTTTTCGGATTGGAGGAAGGTATACAGTGGTGTTCCCCAGGGGTCAGTACTAGGACCACTGCTTTTCTTGATATATATTAATGACTTGGACTTGGGTGTACAGGGCACAATTTCAAAATTTTCAGATGAAACAAAACTCGGAAGTGTAGTAAACAGTGAGGAGGATAGTAATAGGCTTCCAAGAGGACATAGACAGGCTGGTAGAATGGGCAGACACATGGCAGATGAAATTTAATGTTGAGAAGTGCGAAGTGATACATTTTGGCTAGAAGAATAAGGAGAGGCAATATAAACTAAATGGTGCAATTCTAAAGGGGGTGCAGGAACAGAGATCTGGGGATATATGTGCACACTTTGAAGGTGGCAGGACAAGTTGAGAAAATAGTTAAAAAAGCATACGGGATCCTGGGCTTTATAAATAGAGGCATAGGGGTCAATTTTCAGATGGCCGAGCGGGTGCGTTCGTGGTGGGAAGGCTCCTAAAATTGGGGATTCCCGGAGCGGGTCCGGAGCCCAGCTCCAACCCGCCCACTTCTGGATTCCCCAATGACACGAATCGGTGCGCGCGCAGCCCCCGCATGCGGGACTCCCACCGGCAATTAAAGCCGGTGGGATCCCACTTAAGATCGTTATCTGGGTACTTAAGGTCGTATACAGAACTCATTAGTTGGAGATTTTAGGAGGATTCGGATTTTGGACTACCCAGAGCGTGTTTCCCATGCTGGGGGAAACACTCCCTGTTTAAACAGACGTGTTGCAGCCAGCAGCCAGTGGCAACTGCAAAGGTCCATTTAACAGGTGCGGGGTAAACCCTCATTCATTGCAGCAGGGCACTCTGTCACCTCAGACAAAGTTTTGCCTGCCACACCGTTGACTCCACACTCAAAATTATTAAATCATACCCTAAACTCTGCTGTCCAAACACATTTACCTACTTTGTGGACCCCCTCACACTCACACCGTCAGGATGGGTGGGGGGTCCATTGCGCATTCATCACTCCATTGGAGGACGAGCAACATCATCAGCCTCCCCAGGCATGCCGTCCACCTCCGCCACGTGGAGCTACACAACACAGTGCTGCGCAACAGGCACCTGCACAAAGTAGTCGGCAACTACACATACACCCTCTGTAGGGTGACCCAATGGGTGGCATCAAGGGTGTTCATGGAGAACCTCATGAAAGGGTCTTATTGCACAAGCCAGTCAAGAATGGCCAAGACATGGCAGTGGTGGTGACAATATAATATGTAATGTGAGTTGATCAGAAATCAAATATAAGTAAAAACCATGACAAACCCTCAAACACCCTTGTGCATCCCCTTCATGCTCATGACACGTTCGCCTTATGCTTCCTACTACACGTATGTGATGCATGCCCTGTGGCTGCAGCACAGGTAGTGGCAGGTTGAGTGAGGCTGACTGTGAAAGAGATGCATCAGAGGGTGAGTATGAGATAGAGCCATGAGATTGTATGAGGATTGGGTTGAGTGGTAGTGGTGGGATGAGTACTGGGGAGGTGAGGAAATGCAGGTAAGATGAGGATGAGCTTTGAGTGGGTGTGAGGAGTGATGTGATAGAATAGTGTTGGCAGTGCAGAAGGGGATGTGTGGTGGGGGCGGTGATGTGGCAGACGGAGTGTAGGGGAATGAGTAAGTGTACTCACTTCGGCTGACCTACTTAGGTCATTGAACCGCCTCCTGCACTGAGTGCAGGTGGGCGATATGTTGGTGGTGCAGGTGACCTCCTTTGCCACCTCGAGCCAGGCCTTCGTGGTGGCAGAGGCAGGCCGCTTCCTCCCGCCCGCTGGGGAGAAGATCTCTGTCCTCCCCCTCCTCCTCACCCCATCCAGTAGGACCTGGAGTGAGGCATCATTAAACCTGGGAGCAGCCTTCCCCCTGGGCTGCTCCATGCTGTAATTTTAGCTCCTTTCTGCAACATCAGTCAGTGGAGAACTGCCCCTTTAAATAGGGCTCTTCCAGCTGACAGCCTATGATGTGGGTGTACAGTCTGCCCGCTGCGCTGCTTTCCAGCGTGAAACCTGTTAGCCAAGGTAAGTGGCTTTCAATTTACTTGCGATCTCGGGGGGAACCCACCGATTTTACTGGGTGGGTTACCCACCCGCCCAGTCGACCCCCTGCTGGCAACCCGCCTCCCTCCTAATATCGGGCCCATAGAGTACAAAAGCAAGGAAGTTATGTTGAACCTTTATAAAGCACTGGTTCAGCCACAGCCAGAGTATTGTGTCCAGTTCTGGGCACCGCACTTTAGAAAGGATGTGAAGGCCTTAGAGAGGGTGCAGAAAAGATTTACTAGAATGATTCCAGGGATGAGGGACTTCAGTTACATGGATAGACTGGAGAAGCTGGGATTGTTCTCCTTAGAGCAGAGAAGGTTAAGAGGACATTTGATAGAAGTGTTCAAAATCATGAAGGGTTTAGATAAAGTAAATAAAGAGACACTGTTCCCATTGGTGGAAGGGCCGAGAACCAGAGGACACAGATTTAAGGTGATTGGCAAAAGAACCAAAGGCGACATAAGGAAAAACATTTTTACGTAGGAAGTAGTTGTGATCTGGAATGCTCTGCCTGAAAGGGTGGTGGAGGCAGAGTCAGTGGCTTTCAAAAAAGAATTGGATAAATACTTGAAAGGAAAAAATTTGCAGGGCTACGGGGAAAGTGCGGGGGAATGGGACTAACTGGATTGCTCTTACAAAGAGCGGCACGAGCTCGATGGGCCGAATGGCCTCCTTCTGTGCTGTAACCATTCTATGATTCTATAATTCTATGATACTCCTCCTAGACCCTCCAGCAAATCAGCCCAATTCTCCGACACTTTACTGTTTCTTCTCCATCTCACACCCCCACTGCCCCAGCCCCATTAAGCTTTATTTCCGTTATGAAGCCCACCCTGAATCCACTTCTGACCCAAATTGTGTCTACGCAAAGTTCCCATTCTTGGACTCCTGCTTGCTAACATTGTCAACCTCTTCCCTTCAGGCATTTTACTTTTTAAACCGCTGTCACCACCTCCTCCTTCAATAGCCTACTATCAATCCCCCTACTCTCACAAACTACTGTTCTATTTCTCTATGGTTCTCCAGTGGATCATTGCTTCCCAACAATTCACCTTTCTCACCAGCCCCCTTTAAGACATTTTCAGTGAAGGCAGTGTAATTAAATGCAGTTTCTTGGTGATGGTTGGTGAGGAGAGAGAGAGTGAGAAATAGAGACTTGCATTTATACAGCAGTTTTCATGAACTTAGGATGTTCCAAAGCGCTTTACAGCCAATGAAGTAGTCTTTGTTTGAGTGTAGTCACTGTTGTAATGTAGAGAGCGTGGCAGCCAATTTGCACACAGCAAGCTCCCATGGACAGCAATTTTTAAAATGACCAGATAATCTGTTTTAGTTTTGATGGTTGAGGGATAAATATTGGCCATGACACCGGGGACAACCCCCGGCTCTTCTTCGAAATAGTGCCTTGGGATCTTTTACATCCACCTGAGAGGGCAGACGGTGCCTCGGTTTAACGTCTCATCCGAAAGGAGGGAGAACAGTTTTTTAAAATCACATCACAGGCGAACGATGTGAAGTTGTTGCGAAGCAATTAAGCAATTTGCCTCATTGCAATTTTGACTAACAAGAGTAAAGGATTTGACACACACTTTTTTGTAAATACAATACCCCTTTAAAAATATTAGGGAGATATAAGAAATAATCAATACTCCTGCAATTTTACCAACATTTAACAATTATAGTGTTCTTGGGGGAAAAATCATAATATGCTATACTTTGATTTAGAGATCTGAAATTATTTCATTGTAATTCAAAGTTTATTACACTAATCCAGTTACTGATGGGCTCCCTCATCAATCAACTGGAGTAGACAAAGTTGATGGATTGGTTGATGTTGAATTAAATAAAAATGACCTAAAGTGTGCTGTAGATTGTCGGTAAGAGCTACTGCAGCTTATCTGTTTGTGCTGTGCCTCCTCATTGTCCTGTACAGTGTTTAACTTAAGCATTTTGCCAAAGGCAAAGGCTTGGTGATCCAACACTGTATAAGCTATACCAGGATATAGCTCTCAACCCATGATTCTTTAATGCAGGAGATCTCCATCAGAGTCATTGAAGAGAGGCAACCAGTAAAAGAAAAACTTGCATTTATATAGTGCCTTTCACGACCTCAGGATGTCCCAAAGTGTTTTACAACTAATGACGTACTTTTTGAAGTGTTTTCACTGTTGTAATGTCTCTGCTGCTCTTCTTTGAAATAGCGTCACAGGATCTTTTACATCCACCTGAGAGGGCAGATGGGGCCTCGGTTTAGTGTTTCTTTTGAAAGGTGGCACCTCCAACACTGCAGCACTCCCTCAGTACTGCACTGGGAGTGTCAGCCTCGAGTTTGTGCTCAAGTCTCTGGAGTATGGCTTGAACCCATTACCTTCTGACTCAGAGGCGAGGGTGCCACCCATTGAGCCGCAGCTGACTCCTGTGAGTAGAGTGGAGGTTCTCCCCTACAGGGTGAGGGGCAAGTTTGGAGGGGAGCTCACCACTGGATGCTCTTATGTTTTAGTTAGTTAGTATAGCAGAATTGGCAGAGATTCAAGAGCAGTTTGCCACTTGGTCAGGGAGTGGTGCTCAACATGCAGAGAGTGAAAGAGAGAAGAAAATAACCGTTTAACAATGGTACTTTTACACAAACTGATTGATTTGTGTGCATGTCAAGTGAAAGCAGGCAATTTGTATCACACTACCCATGAAATATATACTTGCTCTGCAGTGTAAAAAGAGTGGGGGGAGCTACATTCTCAGCTTTAGTTAGATAAGTGTATGACAATACAGTATATAAACGTCTTCAGGAAATGCATGTTCCATGATATAAAATTATCAGCACTTAATTCAGACTCAAACGATGACTGAGTGATTGTTGGAAATACGAGTTACTCGATTTAATACTGTACCTGGAAACTGCCTTACATTATTTAAAAGATAAACTTTGAAAGTTCTAGGGAAAGAATTATCTTTATATTTATCCCTTCTCTTTCATTCAGTTCTTTGTGTACAAATCTTCCACTTAATGATTTCTCCTTTTGATTTTTTTTTTACAGAGAGAAGAAGCGAAAAGAGCTTTCTTGAGATTTTGCCCACATTGTGGCCTGTCCTCTTGATGTCCTCTGCTAGGCCCCCAGTCATGCATCACTCTTTTTGTCACATTGAACTCCAGATGCTCCTACCCCAGAGAATGCTCCCGACTCCTGCAATTCTTCTTCATTCTCACTAACAATTTGGTAATGAAATATTGATTTTTAGTTAGATTCATATTGATGCTATTAGGTTTGCATTGATAAATCATGCTGGCCTCCTGCGTGAGCAGATAGAAAGCACTGCACTGAACCCTAGAGATTACACTCAAGTACACTGATGTGTTAATTTGATGGATTTTTCACCATCAAAGGGACGGGGTGGGGGTGGGGGGGTGGTGGTGGGGGAAGAGAGAGGAAGACTTTATTTTTTCCCAAGCCTTCGTTCTGAAGTTTTTCCACAGAGAAACACCTAACTGATACATTCATTACTGGCTAGCGGGCTGCTCTGTTGTGTGGACATGCAAATATTCTATGAGTTACAGTGGCGGCTGCTAATCTGATCAGAGTGAAAGAGATGAGCACGAGGGAGGAATGAACACGCTCTTCGTAACCCGTACACTCTGGACTCCTTGCATCTGGCTGCGATCTCAGGGCTGGTTTGATCCCGACACAACACCAAACAAAAAAAAAACAAAACTAAAGGCTGTTCTGTATGACGGACTGTCTTCAAAGCACCGTGGAAAGACAGTTTTTCTTCACTGCCGAAGATGAGTATTGATTGAGCACCATCACCGAAACCAGTCTTAAGCCACTGTAGGGTTGACTCTTTAAAAAATAATACTCCCGTACTGTAAGCAGTGGATTAACAGACTCCTAAATGTCAGTGTGAGAACTGCTTGAGATGGGGTTTCTTTTGTATCATAAGATATCCGAACAACTGGACAAAACTGGCTGTTTCTTCTTCCCCAATGTGGGATACCCATCTGGCCTGCTGTCAAATGGACACTCTGCATACCTACATTGTTAGAATATGGTGCAATTCCTCATAAAGATGTTCTTCATTAATGTACTAGGAGAGTGCAACATTTTACTGTCCATGTTTCACCACAATAGACATTAAAGTATAGAAGCAACAGGTTGTTGTTGGTGGGAGGGGACGGGGGGATGGGGGGGGGAGTGGGGGATGGGGGGGGGTGAGGGGAGGGGGCAATGTTGAGTTCCAATACATCATAACATAATGTACATTATGATAGACTGGCCCTAAAATGTGCTACTTTGTCCTGCACCAATCCATTTTATGTTCAGCACTGTGTTCTGTCAAGTCATCAATCTTGCGTTGTGGTAAGACATGTAAGACAAACTCAATTGATGATTTATGGCGCCAAGTGTATGAATAATGCATATTTTAGGGGGGAAAATTAAAAAAGGGGGCGGGGAGACAGGACCTCTGAGTTGGTGTGACTGCAGGCATGCTGATAAAGAGATGTGTACCTGTCAGCCCTGTGGTGCCAGTACAGGACTGGTATAGTACGTGCCACGCCTACACTGAGACGAGCTCACTGTATCTGGATATAACTACTGAACACACGTCATTGAGCCACTATGACAAAAGCCCTAACAACTATTTGTGTGTGATTTTCCACACAGAAAGATATGTTAAACTTGTCGATAGACAACATGGACATTAAAATGAGCATCTCATTGATGAGCAATCTAGATTCACAGATTCTGGTAATTTTTTTTAAAATGGTTTGTGAATGTACTGAATGTTGAATTATAATGCCCTTATGAATTCTGATGTTATTGGGTATCCAGCAGTAAATTGTAGCAGAATGACACTCAATAGGTTGGTCCAGGTCAACATATCAGGCCTAAAAAAACAAAAATTGAAAGTGTGTGTTCTGACACCAGGGTAGGTTCTGCATAGGCTCCAGTCAACACAAGGGCAATGTCTGAGCAATGACAGTTTTCTGTCAACAGTAAGGTAGTTGGTACCTCATTAACACAGCTCACCTGCCCTGAGCTAAACTGGGAAAATAATATCTATGGTTTCCCTCCAAGGTGTCAATTCATCCTCTTGCTGAACGTAATAGCAATTGGTCGATTTTCTTCATAACTCACGTAGGAAGGCTCCCTAACAATGTACACAGGCTCTTGGTAGAAAGGAAGACAGCACAACAGTCAAACATTTCAGGCATGCCATTCTGGGGTAATGAAGCATGGCAACAAAATATACCTGTACAACACTTGATAAAGATGAGCTGACACACCAGTCCAAATAGGTTCTTTTGTGTGCCTGCATATGTCTATCCATCAAGGCTTTAGCTAGGATAGGCAGGTAGCAATAATAGCAGCAGCTGGTAAGGAAAGGGGAAGGTGACAATTAAAACCTTCTCTGTACATCATCGTAATTGAATCAAAATTGTAAGCTTGACTCATCTTTCTTTTGAGTTGATGGTTTTTACACAAGTATAAATTCATTTCATTATCTGTCTGTTTAATCGGATGACTCAAAACGGTAAACCACTTTATCTGCCCCCGGGTTCCATGCATCTAGCATTCCCAATGTCATACATGTGATAACTCAGTTGTGGCTAGCAGAATGGACTCAGTCATGTGTCTGCTCTTTGACATGACCAATATCTCTTCGATATTAAGGCCGGCTGGTTGCTGTTTATATTAAAAGAATGTCAGAACCGGACTGTAAGAATTCAATGTGTTAACCGAGTTTAATAGGTTCTTGTAGCAGTCCTGACACAGCCACAAACATACTACAAAAAAGTAATAATGTGAAATTTTTCAAGATCAAATTACATCATTCTGCAACATGGATGATTAATAATGCCATGGTGTATCTGCAATTTCTAACAGATTTGCGGGTAGTGTTCACACAGTGAGGAAAATAATTAGCTACTTTGTGTTTTTGGTTTCCAGTCACTTGTTTTGGGACTAAACGAGTTACTGCTTGATGATTACATTTTGTTCGCTTTCAGTTGGTTTGTTTTCATTTTAAGTCTCAATGTGCGGCAATGAGTCCCATTTTTTTTCTATGAAGGCATGTTGTACATTTACATTCCAGGTACTGTTGGTATCAAGACACAACAGTATCTGCTGTACATAGATTCAGGTACAATATGTGTTTCCTTACTTGATCTTTTTTAAAGTCGAGGACGTTTAGTGTTGCACTGCCCCCTTTCTGGGAAGACTGTATATATGTGTAATATATTCAAACATGTGATAACTTAAAGCATTGATTGTAGATTCTATTGTGTTTGCTGGGATTCTTTTTATTTTGTCCTTTGTTTCTATAGTTCTCCCATTGATGGTTATACACTTTACTCTAGTCCATTGGTTTCCCGTTACATGAAGTCATTTTGTGGTTTCCTGCCCGAGATGCCCTTTGACCCAGTCGTTAAAAAAAGGAAAGGGAAAAAAAAATTGCAAAGTGGGGGTAAAATTTTCCGTAAAGAACCTTTTCTGCAACTCGTTCCGTTTGTTCTACCGATATTTGCGATCGCACAACGTGCCCTTGCTTCTTTAATGACCGCTTTGTAAGGTTCCGCCCTCGATCCGCTTTAAAATTTACCCAGGAGTTGTGTGGACAACTTCTTTTTTTTTTTAGCTGGCGGGGCTCCTCTGAAGATGGCGATGCATGTAGAAGGTGGATGCGTTTCAACAACTGGTGCACTTATTTACGAAAAAACAAAAAAAAACAAAAGAAAAAAATCATTTGTATGATAAAAAAAAATATATATTTAGATTTTCCAAGCACAACTCTTGAAAAAAAAAATGGCTCTTTTTATGTTTCATAAAGATGTTACTACCATTATGGATCTTTTTTGCTACAGCGGGCTAAATAAACACTGTAATGATATTTAAGTCACTGTGAATTGTTCTTTGTGCCTTCAAGTGAGTGAGTGGATAAATGTCAGAATATCCCATGCAGTTCTTTGAAATGTCATGTCGAACTCCTAAATGGTGTGGTTGTAGGCTGCCATCGATGGCACAAACATGCTCAACTGACTCCTGCCACTTTTATTTTAATGATGTGTGGAGCTTGCACTGGTCTCTGTAACGGGGTGGTAAATTCATCTTTAATACCTAATATCACTACTTTCAGCTCGGTCTTCTTCAATTTTCTTTGAATGTAATAAGGTAGCACATTGTGTCACTGAGAGATACATTTGATTAGGATTGTGGGGGGGGCGGGGTGTTGGGGGGAGTGGTTTGTAACAAATCAGAATGTGTTGAATATTGGAGGGAAAGAATCAATTTATTCTCATTTTTTCATTTTTGGAAAGGTTTCAATACGGCACTTAGTTTTGTAAGGTTTTTTTAAAAAAGGCTATTTACTGTGGACATCAATTCTTATTGCTAGCCTTTAAAAGTAAAAACAGCAACATCACAGGATCTTACAGAACAGAGGGAGGCCATTCGGCCCATCGTGCCTGTGCCGGCTCTTGGAAAGAGCTCTCCAATTAGTCCCACTCCCTCTGCTTTTTCCCTATAGACTTGCAATTTTCTCCCCTTCAAGTATTTATCCAATTCCCTTTTGAAAGTTACTGTTGAAACTGCTTCCACCGCCCTTTCAGGTGGTGCATTCCAGATCACAACAACAATAACTTGCATTTACATAGCGCGTTTAACGTAGTAAAACATTCCAATGCCTTCCACAGGAGCTTAATCAAACTAAATTTGACACCGAGCCACATAAGGAGATATTAGGACAAGAAGTTTGATCACAGAGGTAGGTTTTAAGGAGCGTCTTAAAGGAAGATAGAGAGGTAGAGACGTGGAGAAGTTTAGAGAGGGAATTCCAGAGATTAGGGCCTAGGCAGCTGAAGGCACGGCCGCCAACAGTGGAGCGATTAAAATCAGGGATGCGCAAGAGGCCAGAATTGGAGGAGCACAGAGATATCGGAGGGTTGTAGGGCTGGAGGAGATTACAGAGATAGGGAGGGGCAAGGCCATGGAGGGATTTGAAAACAAGGATGAGAATTTTAAAGTCGAGGCATTCCCGAACCGGGAACTAATGTAGGTCAGCGAGCACAGGGGTGATGGGAGAACGGGATTTGGTGACAGTTAGGATACGGGCAGCAGAATTTTGGATGAGCTCAAATTTATAGAGGGTAGAAGATGGGAGGCCGGCCAGGAGAGCATTGGAATCGTCCAGTCTGGAGGTAACAAAAGCACGGATGAGGGTTTCAGCAGCAGATGAGCTGAGGCAGGGGTGGAGAAGGATAATGTTACGGAGGGGGAAGTAGGCGATCTTGGTGATGGAGCGGATATGTGGTCGGAAGCTCATCTCAGGATCAAATAGGATGCCAAGATTGCGAACGGTCTGGTTGAGCCTCAGACAGTGGCCAGGGAGAGGGATGGAGTCAGTGGCCAGGGAACGGAGATTGCAGTGGGGACCAAAGACAATGGCTTCGGTCTTCCCAATATTTAGTTGGGGGAAATTTTGCTCATCCAGCACTGGATGTCAGACAAGCAGTGTGACAAATGAGAGACAGTGGACGGTCGAGGGAGGTGGTGGTGAGGTAGAGCTGGGTGTCGTCAGTGTACTTGTGGAATCTGATGTTGTGTTTTTGGATGATGTCACCGAGGGGCAGCATGTAGATGAGAAATAGGAGGGGGGCCAAGGTTAGATACTTGGGAGGCTCCAGAGGTAACAGGGTGGGAATGGGAAGAGAAGCCATTGCAGGTCATTCTCTGGCTACGACTGAATTGATAAGAATGGAACCAGGCGAGCAAAGTCCCACCCAGCTGGACGATGGATGAGAGGTGTTGGAGGAGGATGGTGTGGTCAACCGTGTCAAAGACTGCAGAGAGGTCGAGAAGGATGAAGAGGGTTAGTTTACCATCGTCACAGTCACATAGGATGTCATTTGTGACTTTGATAAGGACCGTTTCAGTACTGTGGCAGGGGCGGAAACCTGATTGGAGGGATTCAAACATGGAGTTGCGGGAAAGATGGGCACGGATTTGGGAGGCGGCAACACGTTCAAGGACTTTGGAGAGGAAAGGGAGGTTGGAAATGGGGCAGTAGTTTGCAAGGACAGTGGGGTCAAGGGTGGGTTTTTTGAGGAGGGTGTGATGATGGCAGATTTGAAGGGGAGGGGGACAGTACCTGAGGAGATGGAACCGTTAAAAACATCAGCTAACATGGGGGCCAGGAAGGGAGGTTGGGTAGTCAGCAGTTTAGTGGAAATAGGGTCGAGGCAGCAGGGTGTGGATCTCATGGTCAAGATGAGCTCAGAGAGGGCAGGAGGGGAGATAGGAGAGAAACTAGAGAAAGATGCAAGTTCAGAGCTAGGGCAGGGGGGAACTGTAGGGGAAATTTGGCTTGGTGGGCTAGGGAAGGGAGGGATGAGGCAGAGGCAGCTGAATGGATGGTCTCAATCTTAGTGACAAAGAAGTCCGTGAGCTCCTCGCACTTTTCGCTGAGTAAAACAATTTCTCCTCATCTCCCCTCTGGTTCTTTTGCCAATCACCTTAAATCTGTGCCCTCTGGTTACCGACCCTCCTGCCAGTGGAAACAGTTTCTCCTTATTTACTCGATCAAAACCCTTCATGATTTTAAACACCTCTGTTAAATCTCCCCTTAATCATCTCTGCTCCAAGGAGAATAATCCCAGTTTATCAATCGCACATTCATTATTTTAATATATTTTTCCCTCTTCAGCTTTTGTACCACACAACACCATTAAGATTGTGGGCAACTGCAGGTTAATGCCACTCTGAAACCAGAGGATAGGATGTATGCAAGGGCAGACTAAGGTGACTCATTTGCCTGTCTATTTGGCTTCTCCCTGGGATAGTCCAGTTGACATTGGGAATCATTTTCCATAATTTACCAAAAGGCAACTGGTTAGAACCACTTTTATCCCCAGTGATCAGGTTAACGAGAGATCGATTTGTAGCATCTACTTGAACTGATCATAGGGGGAAGGAAATTCCTTTATTTGAAAATAAACAAACGTATAGCTTTTAAAATTTAATTTAAAATTCAAAAAGAAGGAATGAAGATACCACAAAAATTAATGTTTTTCATTTAACTATTTAAATAAACATAAACATATCTGGAGCATAAACACCGCATAGACCTGTTGGGCTGAATGGCCTGTTTCTGTGCTGTAAAATTCTATGTAATTCTATACAACAGGGATTGTTATTTAATGAATGACACTTTCATGAACTTAATATTCTGTGTCGAACCTAAACCTGGAGCACAAGTATAGAATGGTCAGTACTTTTTAGAAGCAAATTTAGTTAATACTTTGAACCCTCACACCCTAACCTACACAAGTAATATTAAAAGCTCTCATTTAAAGAATAACTAAACGTTTGCAATAAAGGACCCAAACACTTCACGCAGTACTTCAAGCAGTTCACAACAGAGAATATTAAACCTAATAAGGTCTAACATCCTTGACAGAAATTAACTTCAGGGTCAACTTACTGTGAACCTCATTAATTGAACAAGACCCTAGGTTCACGATTGAACACACTTTCAAACCCTCACAACCCTAACCTGGACTGCTCCACCAACAATATTGCTGGCTCCTTTTTATCTCTTCCCTGGTCTTCCTTCTCCTCCTCCTCCTGCCCCATGCCCATGCACCAACTCTTCCCTATGATATTCAGTTGGTATGGCAACCAACCAATCCCTTTCCAAGAGTTCATCCCATGATGTGTCCTTAGTGATTTCTACTGAACGATAACTCTGTCATTTAGAACTGCCGTCTATATCTTAAAAATAATGCGGGGGGGGGGAGGGGGGGAGGAGGAGGAAATGGCTCATTGAATTACAAAAATACTAATGACAAATGTCTCAAAGAAGATGTCTAACAAATACATGATACACGATAAATTGCACTCACAAGGAGGTGCAGAAGAACAAACTTGCACATGTGTTTCTTGTGCACCTATAAACAGAATATGGATTCTAAGATGCCTTTACGAGGCAGTGCCCTCTATCTAAATTGCAGATATGGGCAGGAATCAGTATTTTTGTTCCGGTGTTCATTTTTTATTACTGCATTTCAAAATTGTCGCATTGACCAATGGCAGTGGGCGATTATTTAAAAAATGGCTGTCGTTCAAATCATTGGTACGTGAAATTTAGAGCTGGTAACCACTGTTTCTCAATCCGAATGTAATTAATCCTCGTACTCCTCGAAACTTCAGGAATTTCCATTATTTACAATTGAAATTGACCAACCAGTTTAGGCCTAAATATGCAAGAAAAGGGATATGAAATACTAAATTTCACACATTCTTGGCATCAGTGCCACATCTCAATTCTGTTAGTAATGAACAGGAATAGTATTAATTCGCATCCATGATATCAAAATTAAGTATCATAATTCCAAACAATTTACACGTTATAAACTGTAATGACAATCACAACAAATCATGTTCACATCAAAGTTCCAAATGGTGTACAGCTCTACTACCTCTCTAGGTAGAATTTTGACTTTCCAACCAGAGGCCTGTGAGTGAGCTCAAATTACAGCCTTGACTGGTGTTTAAATTCACGTATTATCACTGTGCGATTTTCAGTGGTTTTTGACCAAACCACCAGGTGGCACTTTGCAAGGGCCCATGCCCAGTCTCAGGGTAGCAGGACCAGTATGTCCATGAGAAATGAGCCTCCTCTCAGCCGACCTAGCTTAATGTCTAGAGTGAATGTGGGGACAACTGCAGTGGGGAGAGGCCGCAATGGGGAAATGTTGTGGAGGAGAAGCGATAATACTTCAAAGATAAGGGTTAGGATAGAGGAAATAAGGAGAAACTGTTTCCACGGGCAGGAGGTGTGGGTAAGCAGATTTAAAGATTTAAAGAGATTGGCAAAAGAACCAGAGGGGAAATTTTTTTACGCAGCAAGTTGTTGTGATCTGGAATGCACTGCCTGAAAGGGCGGTGGAAGCAGATTCAATAGTAACTTTCAAAAGGGAATTGGATAAATACTTAAAAAGGAAACATTTGCAGGGCTACGGGGAAAGAGCAGGGGGAGTGGGACTAATTGGATAGCTCTTTCAAAGAGCCGGCAGCGGTATGATGGGCCGAATGGCCTCCTCCTGAGCTGTATCATTCTATGATAAGAGCTGTACGGGGCAACAAGTTATTTGCTTTGAATTTTCTTTTCCTGCTTTCTCTTGCGTAAATGGCATGACAGAGAAGTACAGACCGAGCACCAAATGGCATGGATATGAGAGGCATTGTTAGATCTACTGTTCACGCTAACTAATGAACCAGCTCAAAATTGACACATTTTCATTATTAAAATGTCATCAATGCAAAGATTTTTTTAAAAAAAAGTTTTAAATTCGATGCGCAACTGGTTATGAGTGGTTCGTTTAAAAAAAAGCCCGTGTAAATGGAGCTACAGGGTTACGTGGTCTGACATCACTCAAAGAGCAGCTAAGTCTACATTAAAGCTTTGATTGAGATGATCGTTCTGTAACCATTGTAGTCCATTTCTCTTCATGTCCAATTGAGTAATGCTTTTGGCATCAAAAACCACCTGCAGCTCACACAGGGTTTTTTTTTAAAACTAGACTGTGTCACCGTTGGGGATTTATTTTCATAGAGGGACGATAACATGATAAAGGACAAGAGATTCAAACTACAAACATTTTCTGTGCTGTTCAAAGAAATAACAAAATCAAAAGCAGATTTATTTTTCTATATCTTAAAAACTTAAATTGATATTTTCCTCTGTAAGGCTCTCCATGAAATTGAATGCAATATGGGCCCAGAATTTGCTGGAATGGGGCATCTCGTGGAGTGCTCGGTTAGTTTAGACTTTTTCCTGCACCCTTCAGCACAAAAGGTCGTTCGCACGCCCTTATTTTTTTCAGCAAATTCCGGCCCTTTTTTTGTCCCTTGGCAGGTGTTGTTGTGGAAATTGAAGGTAACCATTTCTAATGATCAGATTGGATTGCAGAACATTCCCTGCGGTCATCTCTCTCCAAAACAGGTACACCGTTTTGGATACTGTTGGGAGAGATGGCTCACCAGGGGAAGGTGACAGCGGCCAGGTTCATGGCACCGTGGCTGGCTCTGCTGCACAGGAGGGCAGGAAAAAGAGTGACAGAGCTATAGTGATAGGGGACTCGATTGTAAGGGGAATAGACAGGCGTTTCTGCGGACGCAACCGAGACTCCAGGATGGTATGTTGCCTCCTTGGTGCAAGGGTCAGGGATGTCTCGGAGTGGCTGCAGGACATTCTGGAGGGGGAGGGTGAACAGCCAGTTGTCGTGGTGCATATAGGTACCAACGATATAGGTAAAAAACGGGATGAGGTCCTACAAACTGAATTTAGGGAGTTAGGAGTTAAACTAAAAAGTAGGACCTCAAAGGTAGTAATCTCAGGATTGCTACCAGTGCCACGGGCTAGTCAGAGTAGGAATGACAGGATAGCTAGGATGAATACGTGGCTTGAGAGATGGTGCAAGAGGGAGGGATTCAAATTCCTGGGCCATTGGAACCGGTTCTGGGGGAGGTGGGACCAGTACAAATTGGACGGTCTGCATCTGGGCAGGACTGGAACCAATGTCCTAGGGGGAGTGTTTGCTAGTGCTGTTGGGGAGGGTTTAAACTAATGTGGCAGGGGGATGGGAACCGATGCAGGAAGTCAGTGGGAAGTAAAGTGGTGACAGAAACAAAAGGCAGTAAGGGAGAGTGTACAAAACATGACCGGACAGATGGTCTGAGAAAGCAGGGCAAAGACCAAGGGAAGTCTAGATTAAACTGCATTTATTTCAATGCAAGAAGTCTGATGGGCAAGGCAGATGAACTCAGGGCATGGATGGGTACATGGGACTGGGATGTTATAGCTATTACTGAAACATGGCTAAGGGAGGGGCAGGACTGGCAGCTCAATGTTCCAGGGTACAGATGCTATAGGAAAGATAGAGCAGGAGGTAAGAGAGGAGGAGGAGTTGCGTTCTTGATTAGGGAGAACATCATGGCAGTAGTGAGAGGGGATATATCCGAGGGTTCGCCCACTGAGTCTATATGGGTAGAACTGAAAAATAAGAAGGGAGAGATCAATTTGATAGGATTGTACTACAGACCCCCAAATAGTCAACGGGAAATTGAGGAGCAAATATGTAAGGAGATTACAGACAGCTGCAAGAAAAATAGGGTGGTAATAGTAGGGGACTTTAACTTTCCCAACATTGACTGGGACAGCCATAGCATTAGGGGCTTGGATGGAGATAAATTTGTTGAGTGTATTCAGGAGGAATTTCTCATTCAGTATGTGGATGGCCCGACTAGAGAGGGGGCAAAACTTGACCTCCTCTTGGGAAATAAGGAAGGGCAGGTGACAGAAGTGTTAGTGAGGGATCACTTTGGGACCAGTGATCATAATTCCATTAGTTTTAAGATAGTTATGGAGAATGATAGGTCTGGCCCAAAAGTTAAAATTCTAAATTGGGGAAAGGCCAATTTTGATGGTATTAGACAGGAACTTTCAGAAGTTGATTGGGAGAGTCTGTTGGCAGGCAAAGGGACGTCTGGTAAGTGGGAGGCTTTTAAAAGTGTGTTAACCAGGGTTCAGGGTAAGCACATTCCTTATAAAGTGAAGGGCATATGACATGCATAGACAGCTGGGATCAAGTGGATCCCTTGAAGAGTATAGAGATTGCCGGAGTAGAGTTAAGCGAGAAATCAGGAGGGCAAAAAGGGGACATGAGATTGCTTTGGCAGATAAGGCAAAGGAGAATCCAAAGAGCTTCTACAAATACATAAAGGGCAAAAGAGTAACTAGGGAGAGAGTAGGGCCTCTTAAGGATCAACAAGGTCAACCACAAGAGATGGGTGAGATCCTAAATGAATATTTCACATCGGTATTTACGGTTGAGAAAGGCATGGATGTTAGGGAACTTGGGAAAATAAATAGTGATGTCTTGAGGAGTGTACATATTACAGAGAGGGAGGTGCTGGAAGTCTTAACGTGCATCAAGGTAGATAAATCTCCGGGACCTGATGAAATGTATCCCAGGACGTTATGGGAGGTTAGGGAGGAAATTGCGGGTCCCCTAGCAGAGATATTTGAATCATCGACAGCTACAGGTGAGGTGCCTGAAGATTGGAGGGTAGCAAATGTTGTGCCTTTGTTTAAGAAGGGCGGCAGGGAAAAGCCTGGGAACTACAGACCGGTGAGCCTGACATCTGTAGTGGGTAAGTTGTTAGAGGGTATTCTGAGAGACAGGATCTACAGGCATTTGGAGAGGCAGGGACTGATTAGGAACAGTCAGCATGGTTTTGTGAGAGGAAAATCATGTCTCACGAATTTGATTGAGTTTTTTGAAGGGGTAACCAAAAAGATAGATGAGGGCTGTGCAGTAGACGTGGTCTACATGGACTTTAGCAAAGCCTTTGACAAGGTACCGCATGGTAGGTTGTTACATAAGGTTAAATCTCACGGGATCCAAGGTGAGGTAGCCAATTGGATACAAAATTGGATTGACGACAGAAGACAGAGGGTGGTTGTAAAGGGCTGTTTTTCAAACTGGAGGCCTGTGACCAGCGGTGTGCCTCAGGGATCGGTGCTGGGTCCGCTGTTAATTGTTATTTATATTAATGATTTGGATGAGAATTTAGGAGGCATGGTTAGTAAGTTTGCAGATGACACCAAGATTGGTGGCATTGTGGACAGTGAAGAAGGTTATCTAGGATTGCAACGGGATCTTGATAAATTGGGCCAGTGGGCTGATGAATGGCAGATGGAGTTTAATTTAGATAAATGTGAGGTGATGCATTTTGGTAGATCGAATCGGGCCAGGACCTACTCCGTTAATGGTAGGGCGTTGGGGAGAGTTATAGAACAAAGAGATCTATGAGTACAGGTTCATAGCTCCTTGAAAGTGGAGTCACAGGTGGATAGGGTGGTGAAGAAGGCATTCGGCATGCTTGGTTTCATTGGTCAGAACATTGAATACAGGAGTTGGGATGTCTTGTTGAAGTTGTACAAGACATTAGTAAGGCCACACTTGGAATACTGTGTACAGTTCTGGTCACCCTATTATAGAAAGGATATTATTAAACTAGAAAGAGTGCAGAAAAGATTTACTAGGATGCTACCGGGACTTGATGGTTTGACTTATAGGGAGACGTTGGATTGGCTGAGACTTTTTTCCCTGGAAAGTAGGAGGTTAAGAGGTGATCTTATAGAAGTCTATAAAATAATGAGGGGCATAGATAAGGTAGATAGTCAAAATCTTTTCCCAAAGGTGGGGGAGTCTATAATGAGGGGACATAGATTTAAGGTGAGAGGGGAGAGATACAAAAGGGTCCAGAGGGGCAATTTTTTCACTCAAAGGGTGGTGAGTGTCTGGAACGAGCTGCCAGAGGCAGTAGTAGAGGCGGGTACAATTTTGTCTTTTAAAAAGCATTTGGACAGTTACATGGGTAAGATGGGTATAGAGGGATATGGGCCAAGTGCAGGCAATTGGGACTAGCTTAGTGGTATAAACTGGGCGACATGGACATGTTGGGCCGAAGGGCCTGTTTCCATGTTGTAAACTTCTATGATTCTATGATTCTAACATGTCAGTTTTGCTTCATGTAGAATCCAGTTCTTTGTTTCAACCCTCTATCAAGACACGTCCCACAATGTGAGGTCATCATGCTTAGCCTGAACTTCGACTATCCACATCGCTGTACCAACAGTCAATGGACTCCACAGCGCCACCTTTGGTAGGAAGGAGACTCCCTTGTGTCCTATTGGAGAATTGAGGAAACTTCCCGTCCTCTGTTACAATTGTTGCATTCAAACAACAAGGCATGATGGTGACGGCTTCAAAGAAACACTCAGTTGAGCTTCAGCCACTTTCCTGCACAAGTATAACATTACGCATTCAGAAGCATGAAAAGTATGCCATTATGGTATCCCAAAGAGTGATAAAAATGTGGATCACGCTACCACAAGGAGTAGTTGAGGCGAATAGCATAGATTAAATGCATCTATGTACTTATCTAGGGGAAGCTAGATAAGCACATGAGGGAGAAAGGAATAGCAGGATATGCTGACAGGGTGAGATGAAGAGGGGTGGGAGGAGGCCCGTGTGGAGCATAAACGCTGGCATGGACCAGTTGGGCCGAATGGCCTGTTTCTGTGCTGTAGGCTATATGTAACTATATGGTAATTGGCTTTTTAGCCCACAAACACAAATTGGGCTAAGGTTCTGAGTATTTTCAAATCAACTATCAGTATTCCCCACAGATACCCTCAAATGGCATTGTATTATTAATTTAACTACTGATTTTGTCTTTCCAGCATGAAAAAACTCCAGGAAAAAATATTGGGGAAACTGTTAAAAGGTTAAAACTGCTAGAATAAAAACATAAATCTACATCTCGGTTAACACAACCTTAAGCTGAGACTAATGTCAGCGATAGAGGTGTTTACTGATAGCAAACTGTTGATGTGATAAATTCAAATTCCCATTGTTCTCATACCAACACTGTAAAGTTTCTTTTTACACAGATAAATGGAATCCTTGAAATGGGTAGCACAGTGGATTAGCACACCAGAACTTGGCTTTCAAGCCAGCTCAGATTGTTAAGATGAAAATTTCCTCTTTGCCCAGCTGTGTGGGTTCAATATGAAGGCCCAGATTTTGCTGTCAAAATAACGGTGAGGCTAATGGCGCTCGGTGTTTTTTATGCACAAATGCTAACTTTAGGCGAGGAGCAGATGCGCGGTTAAACACGGAAATCCAATAGTTGCTGCCCGAGATGCTGTCCACTCCACTGTTAGCTTCGTTAAACTGACATCTCGCCGTCTGACTCACTATTGAAATGAATTGAATGGCGTGAAGTTGCTGTATTTGCGTGGTAGATACACACTAAACTCGCCACAGGAAGCTAAGTCCAGTCCATTTCAGTCTAAGTACCCTTTTAACGACGTGCTAAGTGTTAATTACTGCCAGTCATCCTCCCTCTCACTGACAATTATCTATTACAAGTGTTTAAATTTTACATTTTTTTTACTTTTCTTCTGTCTCTTTTTTCTCCCTCTCTTAATCCAGTCTTTCTTTCCCTCTCTTTATTTCTCTTTCTGTACCCAATTTAACATTGGGCCAGAATTTACTCACCTGAGGACGCTGCTCCAGAACAGCGTCCTCTCCAACTGCCGGTGAATTGATGGAGTAAGTTTGCGAATACGCACATGCGCAGTAAAACCCGAAAATCGCGAACGTGCCCTCTTTGGTTTGCTGTCGGTTTGTCATTAACGAATTAAAGGGCCACCTACGCTACAACCAATACAATCAGGAAACATTCGTAAACTTACCCATCTGCCCAGCTGGAACGAAAATACGCCACCAAAAGGCACGCTGAAAAATACCAGCCCTACACTACTTTTTAAAAGCGCAGTGGCTGTTAATGAATGTGAAATAACCAAAAAATTAAATTTAAAAAATGTGGAATGTCAAATCACTCTTATTTTAATATTTTTTGATCATTAAAATTTTTGTTTAAAAAATGTAATTTTTTTTTACTTTTAACTTCTGTAAGTTTCATTAAATTAAATCATTTGCTTGACTTTTTATAATAAGATATGTTATATTTTTATTTACACTAACATAGACAAGTTCGCTTTAAATGAATGAGTTTTACTTGCCTGCTTGTGGGCGGGGCTTCTCATCTTGACAGATTCTATGGGCGTGGCTTCCATTCCCACAGAGTCTATCGGTATGAAGGAAGATGTGCTGGAATCACAGCTCTGAACTGAGAAAAAACTTGAACTGGAGCAAGTGGAAGTCGGAGACCGCGAGGTAAGTTTTCTCATAGTGTTTGTCCGCAAGATGTGCGGACAGCCTTGCCATGCTGGTCGGAGCAAGTTCCGGCTCATTGAATTCACCCACTCTAATTTACACTTCCTTCTCAGTCCTTGCACTGTTAATTTTGCAATCCTCAATCTGATTGATTAAGGAGATACCCGGTTACTTGCCCTGTTCGCTCAGGTCCCGGATGCCCTGTTTCTCTCGCTGCGCCATTATCAGCTCGCACTTCCAGCAACTTGCCACGCAAAAAAAAATTTAAACACCTAAACGTGTGAGGGCACATCTAACTAATGGCGGACGCAGTTCGATGCCCTGCTGCAGCAAAATTGTGGCCCCCTGTCACTTTGGCCAGTCAGTCACCTTTGAGTCAGATGATTGTGAGTTCCATCCTCACCTTAAGCTGCAAGCACACAGCATAGGCTGACACTCTGGTGCAATACTGATGTGGTAATGATAAGATGAGAGGCGCCTGTTTTTTGGGCGTAAAACGGGTGCAAAGCAGGCCAATTTAGCAGCGGGAGGGCCTGCATCCAATCTGCACAAGCGTTGGGCCCACTGTTAAACTCGTGGGGCCCGTTCTTTAGGCATTTCAGACAGACACCTAAAGCGAGTGTTAGGCCCCTTGAATATGTAAATGAGGAGGGGGGTCTAGCACCTGTTAAGGACCCCTTTTAGAAATTTGTCTCCGATGTGTGGCGGCAGGTGTTGAGGCCTAGGCTCGATCAGGGATCTTCAGCGGCTGCCAACGAAAGGTAGGTTTTGAAAAATCTTTCCTGCGGAGCTGGAGGAGCAGGATTGCTGCCACCCCCCCACCCCCCAACCTCATGGGGATTCACGATCGGCAACTCCACCCTTCCCCAGGACTTACCCGAGGGCCGAAGCCAGCGAGGCAGGCAGTCCGAAATTGAATTTGCTCGGGTGAGCTGCTCTGTGGAGCTGATGAGGCACAAGGATCAATTTGTGTCGGTCCATGGGATTCTTGCTTAGGGTTGGCGCTGATAGCGCAGAGCCCAGTCTGGACCCGAAAACAGGCCCAGGCTAATTTCTACTCTGGAGTTTTCTCTCTCCCTCTGCCAGCTGTAAGTTTCCTGTGTGAAATGTTTTTGGGCAGTCTCAACCCAATGGATGTTTGTCCAAATTGCAGTACAAAATGGCCCAAATTTGACACAACTATGACCATGGAGCCACTTTTGAGTCATTGCCACCTCAGTCTTTCTGTGTCAGCTGTGATTCCGTTGGTATCACTCTTGCCTCTGAGTCAGAAGGTCATGGGTTCAAGTCCCACTCCAGAGACTTGAGCACAAAATCCAGGCTGACATTCCCAGTCCAGTACTGAGGGAGTGCTGCACTGTTGGAGGTGCTATCTGTTGGATGAGATGTTGAACCGAGGCCCCGTCTGCCCTCTCAGGTGGACATAAGAGATCCCAGGGCACTATTTCGAAGAAGACCTTGGTGTCCTATTTGACCCTTCTGATCCCATGTGCTCACCATCATCAAGACTGCCTACTTCCACCTCCGCCTGTGCCTCAAGCCATCCGCTGATGAAGCCCTTATTCATGCCTTTGTCACCAATGCTCTCCTGGCCAGACTCCCATCTTCCACCCTCCGTAAACTTGAACTCATCCAAAATACTGCTGCCTGTATCCTAACTCACACCTAGTCCCATTCACCCATCACCCCCTGTGCTCTCTGACCTACATTAGCTCCCAGACCACCAACCCCTCAAATTTAAAATTTTCATCCTTGTGTTCAAATCCCTCTATGGCCTCGCCCCTCCCTATTTCTGTAACCTCCTCCAGTTACCCGACAAGAAGCTGGCATCGAGATCTCTGCACTCCTCCAATTCCCGATTTCCATCACTGCGTCATTGGCGGCCGTGCCTTCAGCTGGCTAGGTCCTAAGCTCTGGTATTCCCTCCTTAAACCTCTCCGCCTCTCTACCTCTCTCCCCTCCTTTAAGACGCTCCTTAAAATCTATCTCTTTGACAAAGCTTTTGGTCGCCTGTCCTAATATCTCCTTACGTGGCTCAGTGTTAAATTTTGTCTGATAATGCTCCTGTGAAGCGCCCTGGGACGTTTTACTACATTAAAGGCACTATATCGTCATTGCTGTTGATTGGGAAAGTCGCAACGGCTTGCAGATGAGGCCCGAGAGTTAAAATACCATGGGCTTCAAACTGAGGGCAGCGAGTGTGCACTTTACTCACTGCGGCCCCTCCAGAGGTAAAATCGACCCCTCCAATGTGGTTCCCACTTCATGAGTGTCTTTTTTTACCTCTATCAGGTATTTGTTCAATTTGTGACATTGTTGTTTGCATGATATTTATAAAACAATCTGTTGACAGGGTGGTGAAGACAGCAAGGATTCTCCACATGGTACATTCCCAATCTCAGCCACAACACACAGTGGGAAACACGAAGAGAAAGTGGCAAAGCATTTCCTCACTGAGGTATGAATGAGACTCTCTGGCTTGTTTTCATACAGAACCTAGCAACTGGTTTCAAAGAGGCTTTAACAAAAGCCTCCCTTAGCCAAGGAATGGTGATGAGAGGAGATAATAACTAAATAATAGAGTAGAGGGGGCGAGGGGCGGGAGGTAGTGAAGTAGCAAATAAAGTTTATTTTATGTCTACACCTATTGGTATACATAGAATTTACAGCACAGAAACAGGCCATTCAGCCCAACTGGTCTATGCTGGTGTTTATACTCAACACGAGTCTCCTCCCTCCCTACTTCATTTCACCCTATCAACATATCCTTCTATTCTTTTCTCTTCCATGTACTTATCTACCTTCTCCTTAAATGTATCTATGTTATTCGCCTCAGGTACTCCATGTGGTAGCAAGTTCCACATTCTCACCACTCTATGAGTAAAGAAGTTTCTCCTGAATTCCTTATTGGATTTATTAGTAACTATCTTATATTTATGATCCCTATTCTTGGATTCCCCCACAAGTGGAATCATCTTCTCCACATCTACCCTATCGAACCCCTTCATAACTTTAAAGACCTCTATTAGTTCACCCCTCAGCATTCTCTTTTCTATGATGTGGAGATGCCGGTGATGGACTGGGGTTAACAATTGTAAACAATTTTACAACACCAAGTTATAGTCCAACGATTTTATTTTTAATCCCACAAGCTTTCGGGGGCTTTCCCCTTCCTCAGCCGCCTGAGGAAGGGGAAAGCCCCCGAAAGCTTGTGGGATTAAAAATAAAATCGTTGGACTATAACTTGGTGTTGTAAAATTGTTTACAATTCTCTTTTCTAGAGAGAAGAACCCCAGCCTGTTCAGTCTTTCCAGATAGTTATAACCTCTCAGTTCTGGTATCATCCTTATAAATCATTTTTTGCACCTTCTCCAGTGCCTCGATATCCTTTTTGCATTATGGAGACCAGAACTGTGCACAGTGCTCCAAGTACAGGGTATAAATCTTCCGTTACAATCTGTTCCTCCTCTATATGCTTTAGAATGCCTTTCTTCTATTAGCCTGCCGTATAATGTAATTTAGAGCTTTTCTTTTCTCTATCTGTTAAATTGAAAACTACTGTGCAAATGTGAAAAAAATAAAAGCAGGATCTGGACAACTGCTAGAATGTATTTATTCACATTTGCAAGGTCTGAGTAAGCTTAATTACACTGGAGCTCTGCAGAGATTTGTACACTAAGGTCACAGAAACAAATTATCTTAACTTTGCAAGAGAATAGTTAGAAACTCTTTTTTTTAATGAGCGGGATGGCATTTGCACACAGAGCAGGCATTTATCTGCCGATGTTAACATCGTTTGATAGGGCGGCAGGCGTTTTATGGTTTCAATGCTTGACTCTTGTCAACGAGCACAAGGGTTCAATCACTCTGAGGCCAGATACATCAAGAAATGAAAAATACTACAGGACATGTGTGCTACTTGCTCAGTCCTTTACTTGAAGGAAAGACATTTCCTCATTAAGCAACTAACAAATAGTATAACATTTTAATGGAAAGCCTTTCTGCAGAAGATACCCAACACTTGCTATCATCACAGAGGGTAATTAGAATTAGATGTGTAGTAAGCACAATTTCAACGAGCAAATTAATCAGGAGCCATGCTTTTATTATCCATGATGTATTTATTTTTTAAAAACTTCCTGCAGCTCTTATTAACACAAACTTATTTTCTGCGGCCAAAATTATCTTTGGGTTGTCTTGTTTTTAAGAGTGTGATCTAGTGCCTTTAACATAGATTGTTGGTCTTTCTAACTAGAGAATCAAAGTCCCCCATTCCACCTTTGTCTTTCTGTAACTTGCCTGCAAGGATCAGGTGAGTAGTTTGTCAGTTCTTAACCAGGCGGTTAAAGAGGGCACTGTGCTCGCACAGTCAATGGACTCTGGAGGAAGAGAAAACTGACAGCACCTTGTCCTGTCCTGTGAAGTACTTTATAGGAAAAGGAAGAAGAAACCACAACAGCAACTTGCATTTAGATAGCGCCTTTAACATAGTAAAACCTCCCAAGGCACTTCACAGGAGCGTTATCAGACAAAATTTGACACCGAGCCATGTAAAGAGATGGTACATAGAATTATATAGAATGTACAGCACAGAAACAGGCCAGTTGGCCCAACAAGTCCATGTGAGCCTCCTCCCACCCTCCTTCATCTAATCCTATTCAACATATCCTTCTATTCCTTTCTCCCTCTTGTGTTTATCTAGCTTCCCCTTAAATGCATCTATGCTATTCACCTCAACCACTCCATGTGGTAGTGAGTTCCACATTCTCACCACTCTCTGGGTAAAGAAGTTTCTCCTGAACTCCTTATCAGGACAGGTGGCCTTAAGCTTGGTCAAAGATGTAGGTTTTCAGGAGCATTTACATAGCATTTCATCGCATCTCTCAGAAATGTCCCAAATCACTTCATATGTACAATTAATTACTTTCAAGTACTGTGCCTGTTGCTAGGTAGATAAACATGGCAGCCATTTTCCACACGGTAAGATCCCACAAACAGCAGTCTGTTTTTGGATGAGGGAGAAATATTGACCAGGAAAACTCCTGTCCTTCTGTAAGACGGTGCCATAGGATCTATACTGATAGGAAAAAAGCAGCCAGAGCCTCAGTTTAACATCTCATCCAAAATGACAGCACTTTTGATAATGCAGCTCTCTCAATGTTTCTTCGGAGCGTTAGCCTAGATTTTGCGCTGAAGCCTTGGGTTTTAAAATTCTCACCCTTGTTTTTAAATCCCTCCACAGCCTCGCCCCTCCCTATTTCTGTAACCTCCTCCAGCCCTACAACTCTCCAAGATCTCTGCGCTCCTCCAATTTTGGACTCTTGCTCAGCTCCAATTTTCATCCCTCCACCATTGGCGGCCGTGCCTTCATCTGCCTAGGCCATAAGTCCTGGAATTCCCTCCCTAAACCTCTCCGCCTCTTCATCTCTCTCTTTTCCTTCAAGACGCTCCTTAAAACCTACCTCTTTGACCAAGCTTTTGGTCACCTGTCCTAATATCTGCTTATGTGGCTCGGTGTCAAATTTTGTCTGATAACGCTCCTGTGAAGCACCTTGGAACGTTTTACTACGTTGAAAGCGCAGTACAGATGCAAGTTGCTGTTGATTTGAACACACTAGTTTCTGACTTGAGCAAGAGTCCTATTAACTTGAGCTAAGCTGCCACACGCTACTGTTAATGGTGGCGATGGAAGCCTGCAGCCGTCTCTGCTGAATGAAGAAATGCAACAGTGCAGGAAACTTCAAAAAGGCAGGAATCATTGCATTCAAAAAAACCAACAAAAATAAAATCTCTTGTTACAACTTTACAGAGTAAATGGAATTTTCCTGTCACCCAGAACTTACTATGAGACAACAGCAACAACTCGTATTTGTTGGTAACCAGAGGACACAGATCCAAGGTAATTGGCTAATGAGCCAGAGGGGAGATGAGGAGAATTTTTTTTACGCAGCGCTGTGTTATGATCTGGAATGCACTGCCTGAAAAGGCGGTGGAAGCAGATTCAATAGTAACTTTTGAAAGGGAACATATGAACATATGAACATACGAATTAAGAGCAGGAGTAGGCCATTCAGCCCCTCGAGCCTGCTCTGCCATTTGATAAGATCATGGCTGATCTGATTGTGACCTCAACCCTATCTCGTCTACCTACTATAACCTTTGACTCCCTTGTTAATCAGGAATCTATCTAACTCAGCCTTAAAAATATTCAATGACCCTGCCTCCACTGCTCTCTGGGGAAGGGAGTTCCACAGACTCACGACCCTCAAAGAGAAAAAATTTCTCCTCATCTCCGTCTTAAATGGGAGACCCCTTATTTTTAAACTGTGGCCCCTAGTTCTAGTCTCACCCACAAAGGGAAACATCCTCTCAGCATCTACCCCTTCTAGTCCCCTCAGGATTTTATGTTTCAATAAGATCACCTCTCATTCTTCTAAACTCCAATGTATACAGGCCCAACTTGTCCAACCTATCCTCATAAGATAACCCCTTCATCCCAGGAATCTGTCGAATGAACCTTCTCTGAACCGTCTCCAAAGCAATTATGTCCTTTCTTAAATAAGGAGACCAAAACTGCACACAGTATTCTAGATGTGGTCTCACCAAAGCCCTGTACAACTGTAGCAAAACATCTCTACTTTTATATTCCATTCCCCTTGCAATAAATGACAACATTCCATTTGCCTTCCTAATCACTTGCTGTACCTGCACACTAACTTTTTGTGATTCATGTACTTGGACACCCAGATCCCTCTGTACCTCAGAGTTCTGCAATCTCTCTCCATTGAAATAATATACTGCTTTTCTATTCCTCCTGCCGAAGTGGACAAGTTCACATTTTCCCATATGATACTCCATCTGCCAAATTTTTGCCCACTCACTTAATCTATCTATATCCCTTTGCAGACTCCTTATGTCCTCTTCACAACTTACTTTCCTACCTACCTTTGTGTCATCAGCAAATTTAGCAACCATACATTCAGTCCCTTCATCCAAGTCATTGATATAGATTGTAAGTAGTTGAGGCCCAAGCACTGATCCCTGTGGCACTCCACTCGTTACATCTTGCCAACCTGAAAATGACCCATTTATGCCTACTCTCTGTTTCCTGTTAGCTAACCAATCCTTTATCCATGCTAATGTGTTACCTCATACAACATGAGCTCTTATTTTGTGTAGTAGCCTTTCATGTGGCACCTTCTGGAAATCCAAGTACACCACATCCACAGGATCCCCTTTATCCACATTGCTTGTTACTTCCTCAAAGAACTCTAATAATTTAATCCAACACAATTTCCCTTTCACAAAGCCGTGTTGACTCTGCCTGATTGCATTGAGATTTTCTAAGTGCCCTGCTATAACATCCTTAATAATAGATTCTAGCATTTTCCCTATGACAGATGTTAAGCTAACTGGCCTGTAAGTTCCTGCTTTCTGTCTCCGTCCTTTCTTGAAAAGAGGAGTTACATTCACTATTTTCCAATCTGATGGGACCCTTCCAGAATCTAGAGAATTTTGGAAAATTAATACCAATGCATCTACTATCTCTGCAGCTGCTTCTTTTAAGACCCTAGGATGAAGTCCATCAGGACCTGAGGACTTGTCAGCTTTTAGTTCTAATATTTTTTTCAGAACCCTTTCCCTGGTGATTGTAAATGTTTTAAGTTCCTCCCTCCCTTTCACCTCTTGATTCACAATTATTTCTGGCATGTTATTTGTATCCTCTACAGTGAAGACGGACGCAAAATATCTGTTCAATTCATCCGCCATTTCCTTATTCTCCATTATTAATTCCCCAGACTCACTCTCTAGAGGACGAACGCTCACTTTACTTACTCTTTTCCTTTTTGAATACCTGTAGAAACTCTTACTATCTGTTTTTATATTTCTAGCTGGAATTGGTAAATACTTGAAGGGGAGAAAATTGCAGGGCTATGGGGAAAGGGCAGGGGAGTGGGACTAATTGGATGGCTCTTTCAAAGGGCCAGAACAGGCACGATGAGCCGAATGGCCTCCTGTGCTGTAAGATTCTATGCTTCTACATGATTCACAGTCATACAAAGTCGCTTTGAAACAAAGATGACTACATTAGCACTGGAGAGAGTCATAATCCAGGATGTTTATGAGTCCAATGGACCAAAGTGAGATGCACACTGGTTGGCGTATGATAAATTCATAGTTGTCCACATGCCAACTGTTGCTGGGTGATGGCGCATCAACACAGATACACTTTGAATGAATATCGGCTGGCTGCATCCAAGTCGCTGGCTGTGACTGTGATCACTTAGGAAGGAAGTTTCTTTATGTGCTTAAGGACAGATGAAACTTTTCTTCCCCTTTTTTGTGTTAAATCTGCTTCGCAAAGCTCCGAGAAGCTGCCGAGAGACTGGACGCCTGCTTCGTGGATTTTCCAAAGTGGCCTGCGGTCAAGAAGGAAAGAGTCAGAAATGTCAAGACTGTCATTCAGTGTCCCAATTTGCAGTCAAGTAACGACAGAAACACACTTTCCATTTTCCTTCTGCTGCTTTCACCCGAATAACCAACAAGAGGAATTTGACTATTTACACTCATAATTATAGTCAAACCAGCTTGCGGTGCTGATCCAGACACTACAGAGCAAAGAAGTAAAAAAAAAACATTTGCTTCATACTTTTGTGACATCTCCCTGGTTGACACGCAGAGTCAAACCAACATGGTTTTTTGATTAGAGAAATGGCGTGAACAAGAGCGAGGAGTATAAGCAGTCAGACACAGAGGCAGCTGAACCACAGCTGATTTATGAGCATATTTCCAATGTTCCGCGCAGAATTTCTTGGCCTTTTTGCTGCATGAGCGCAATAATTCGAAAGAGTGCTTCTGTTTTCAGGTTCGAGTAGAATTATCCCCTTTTACCTAGTCTAATCCGCCGAAAACAAATGAAATTCTCGCCAAATTGACTTTAAATCAATAGTTTCATTTAAGAATTGTGAGGCTTAATAAAAGACAAAAAAAAAGTAACCGGTCTGAACAATTTAAGAAGAAAATAAATCATCGCCTCAAGAAAAAACAAAACTGGCGTCTATGTCGATCTCAGAGTGGCCAGTGGGTAATAGTTGTCAAGTGATGGAGAGGTTTGTGACTTCCCTCACCAATTTCTGTAGATCCCTTTAATTTAGCTCTTGCAATAAAGATACTCAGTTATTGCCATTACAACAAGTGTTTCATTTTGCTCAGGAGTGGTATTTTTTTATTAACAATTAATACAGGATTGGGTGTCAGAGCACCAGGGCCCCTTGCCTAACTGAATTGAGGATTGCTGTTTTCTCTTTAATTGAGATTTGAACGATAGAGAGAGAGAAAGCTGTAAAATATTCCCAAACGCTTGTACTATATAACACTTCACTGAGGATATCTGTAGAACTTGTGTTTTTTTTTGCTATCTGGCAGTAAGACCCACTGGATGTGATATACATACAATAGGGTTGCCAGCTCTGGTTGGACGTATTCCTGGAGGTGTCATCACGTGACCTCCTGCCCCCAACCGCCTCCCCCTCAACGTTCCCACCATTGGTTGGCTGACATGTCCACCTTCACTATGCACCGCCTTCCCCCACCAATTGCAAAGCGAATACACTATTCGTTACCCGATTGGATGATTCTTGACTGTCAGTCAAACAGCCTTTGTGGTGTGGCTCGCCATATTGGATCGGGCCGCTCCATAGGGGTTCAGGGTACCGCCAGAAGCATTTAAAAGCCTCATTATAATATTTAAATAAGACTCCTATACTGGTTGTAGGACCTTTTCGTGAAATTCGCCTGCCTCAGCACCTGATACGCCCCGTGATAAACTTGCTCAGCAGCTCGTGGCACTAACAGGCAGGAAGGACCCTGCAGCATCGCTATTTAAAGGGCTCATCCACTCCATACAGGTTAGTGGCTGGTTTGTCCTCTTAGGCTGCTGATTAACTTCTGGGCGTCTTTCTTGTGGGCTATTTTCTGCATTCCACTGCTGAATTCCGACGTCCGGGAATAACTATGTGGTGGCACTGGACTGCTGTTTGTCTGTTTTGTAAACAGTTATATTGCAGTCGTGGGTGGTCTGGTAGATCTGCTTTGGGGGCTGGCGGATGAGGGGAAGCAGCCAAGAAGACAGGAGAGAGCAGGAGGAGCTGGGAAAAGAGGGAGGAGGAGGGCACTGTGCAGGAGGCCATACCCACAGCGGGTCTTCAGGGGGAACTTCCACTACCTGAACTTTACTGAGG
The DNA here is from genome assembly GCF_035084215.1 of Heptranchias perlo. Lineage (NCBI taxonomy): Eukaryota > Metazoa > Chordata > Chondrichthyes > Hexanchiformes > Hexanchidae > Heptranchias > Heptranchias perlo. The sequence continues at coordinate 123,666,084 of NC_090327.1, forward strand.
AACAATGTGCCAGGCACCTTGGTGGCATCACCATGGAGGCTGTCACCGAGCTATGTCATCTGCTGCAGCCTCAATTGGAGCCCCAAATCAGGCCAAGGACACTGCCTGTGGCAGTCAAGGTCACCATGGCCCTTAACTTTTATGTCACGGGCTCCTTCCAGGCTGCAGCAGGTGACATCAGTGACATCTCCCAGTTTGTTGTGCACTGTTGGTGTACCAGGAAGGTCTCCGAGAATCTCTACGCGAGGAGAAACAGCTACAGCACGTTCCCAATGGACAGAGTGAAGCAGGATGAGAAAGCACCAGTCTTTGCCCACATTGCAAGCTTTCCCAAGGTCCAAGGTGCCATGGACTGCATCCACATTCCCTTGCATGCTCCCCTTCATCAGCCTCATTATCTTTTTCAATAGAAATTGATTACACTCCCTCAATGCCCAGCTTCTTTGTGGCCGCAGGCAGCGCATCATGTAGTCCTGTGCCTGGCACCCTGGTACCAGTCATGATTCATTCATCCTATGCCCCAGCCCTCTATTCTGCCTTTATTCCAACCAGACTGTCAGGTCACCGGCTGGCTATTGGGCGACAAGGGGTATACACTTCAGACAAGGCTCATGACTCCTGTCAGGAACTCGGGCACAGCTGCAGAGCTGGCCCACAATGAGAGCCAAGCTGCCACCAGAAATATCATCGAGCAGACAGTCGGTGCGCTCAAGCAACGCTTCCACTGCCTGGGCCGTTCCGGAGGAGCTTTGCAGCACAGCCCTGACCGTGTATCCAGATTTGTGGTTGTGTGCTGCATGCTGCAGAACTTCACCATACTGAGGGACCAGCCCCTACCACCATCTTAGGCAGCAAGAAGTGGAGGAGGAGGGAGAGCAGGAGCAACATCGACCACTAGTCCCCTGAGCTGCCAGAGCTCTTAGCGAGCAGCTCATCCAAGAGTGCTTCACCAGAACCATCCCTTCCCTCCCCAATACACCAACAGTCTCACCATTCCTCAACACCACCGTCCTTACTACCACCATCTGACTGCCTTCCTGCAGTTCAGCCTCATAGGACTTGCCCTCTCTTGACTACAAATATTATCACCAACACCAAGTTCAGAAAAAAAATGTACTCCAACAGTTCAATTGCATCTGTGTATAATTGTTAGAAAGGATAATTAAGAATTACCCTTGTGCAACCCTTTAGCGTCTGTCTTGTGTGCTCATTTTCCTATCCTAGTACTCCTTATAAACATTTTAAAATTGTAGTTTTGACACTTATTAAATGCAGTAATCTCCTCAAACATGTTCAGCTCTCTCACAACAACTTGTATTTACATAGTGAAACGTCCCAAGACACTTCACAGAAGCGATTATCAAACAAAATTTGACACCGAGCCACATAAGGAGATATCAGGACAGGTGACCAAAAGCTTGGTCAAAGAAGTAGGTTTTAAGGAGCGTCTTAAAGGAGGAGAGAGAGAGGTGGAGAGACCGGAGAGGTTTAGGGAGGGAATTCCAGAGCTTAGGACCAAGACAGCCAGTGGTGGAGCGATTAAAATTGGGGATGCACAAGAGGCTAGAATTAGAGGAACGCAGTGTTCTCGGAGGCTTGTAGGGCTGGAGGAGGTTCAGAGGTTCTCTTGCCAGTGCGAGTCTTCACGCTGTGAGCCTTCTCCAGATGTTAGAAGTTGCCAAGCCGCACACCCCTGTAGCCAGTCCATATCCCTCCTTGTATGAGCACAGCGCGGCCTGGATATCGATTCTGTTGGCAGTGCTGGTGCGCAGCAGACTTTATAGGGGCAGGCAGCATCCGGGGAGAGAGAAAAACAGACTTAATGGTCTTGATATTAACCACCCCCCACAACGATGGATGGGAGAGGGTCAGATGGGGCGGGGTTTAAAATTAAATATCGGGGAACGCGGCCCCAACCCGCCATGCACGTGCCCGTTGCCGTTGTTACAGCAATGGGTTGCAAGGCATCTGTGTGTTCCGTCTTCGCGAGGCAGGAAACTTCATTAACATATTTACATCAGGCTCCCACAGTGCAGTCGGGAGCCTAATTTAAATTTAACAGCTGCCGGTCAGGTTTCCCAGGGCTCGGGAAGCCCGGCAGTGAAATGAAGGCAGGAGCTGCCGACTCCAGTAGGTAAGTGCCCTTTACAGCACTCCTTTTGGGCCAGGAGGAGCAGAAGTGCTCACCCCTGGCCCCTCAAGGGAGCTTTCGGCCTTCTTTCTGTCGATCACGGCCCCTCTCTATCCCCTGCATCAATCGCCGACCGTCCCCTCTCCACCCTCGATCTTCGGCCTGCCCCACGATCGGCCGAACCCCCCCCCCAAAACCTTCTCCAACCCCTGATCCCGATCTCACTCTCCTAATTGCCGGGCTCTCTCCCCACCCCCCTCCCCCCACCAAGCCCCAACTCTGCTCTCTGATTGCCAGTCCCTGGCTGTGGCCTCCTGCTGCAGGCTTTCTTGCCCATCAGCCGGCCAGCCTCTTGATCTGGCCGGCTGCCAGGCAGGAAACGGAATTAAAAAATTACAACGAGGTCCTGCTGTTAAATTTGGCAGTTCCTCCATGTCCCCCGGATTTCCAGAAATCCCCCCTCCCCCCCACCGTTACCGTGCTCCCCGCTTCCACATAAATATCGGGGCCAAGTGTCACGGCGAAAGTTATTTCTGCATTCCTGAAAGTTTGCCCTATATCGTCTCTGCAATTAAAAAAAAAAGTCTGCAAGCTACAAACAGGAGGGTGGCAAATCTCACATGTTTGGTTTGGCTCCTGCAATGTGTGCCCTCATGGTAAAATGATGTAAGCAAGAGGTGGGTACATTTGTTTTTTGGCACTCCTCCTGATACCACAAAACTTCTTCCTCACTTTCTCCCAGATGCTATGGACCTGTGTTTGTGTTGCTGTTTGTGGGATCTTGCTGTGCGCAAATTGGCTGCTGCGTTTCCTACATTACAACAGTGACTACACTTCAAAAGTACTTTGTTGGCTGTAAAGCACTTTGGGACGTCCTGAGGTTGTGAAAGACGCGATATAAATGCAAGCCTTGCTTTCCTTTCAAACACTTTTAGATACACACAGCTGCCTGTCTTGTATCTGGTCACTCTTCTCCTGCAAGCACAGCCTTCGTCACAACAAAAAACTCCCAACCTCCTTTAATGGCAAGCAACAAACCTTTAAGAGCTGCTGCTCCACCGATCTTTACTGTCCCCTACCCGACCCACAGCCAATCACACTGCTAGCCAGGCTTCCTGTGCCTATTTGCCATGCACAGGGAACCTAGTAAAAACGAGGAGGAGACAACAGCGTTGAAAATACCACAAGGACGGCTCTCTGAAGCTCTGGAAAGGTGCAGTCCCAATTTTGCCAGTGTTGCAAGGTTTGGGTTCTTGGTCTCCAATTTGCATTCTTGATCAATGTATGACTTCATGTTTATTAGTATGGGTCAAGTGCCTCAACAGTAATGTATAGAATATTTTCTCCAGTGCAATAATCTCCCAAAGGACTTTTGGAATACGGAGGCACAGTAAGAAGCAAAGAGATGGATGCGGATATTAATCAAAACTGATAGGATCTGCAAGATTAATAGAATAACCAATGGGGATGCTGGGAAGTAATTCAAGTGATATCAAGAAGGTGAGACAGATTAAATATTTCCTGTGTATTCTACCCTCGCAGGTTATTTAATCTATATTAGTGGTAAAACTAAATTAAAAAAACAATAAATTAAAAATTGCTGCTGACAGATTTCTGGTAACATCACCTTGTTTTTATAGATATGCGCGAAAGTTGCTGCATTCTTGAGACGCCTTCCAATTGCTCCTTATTCTTGAGAGATGGCCGTTGGCAATGGTGGAGAAATACTCACCTCTAATAAAGATACCTCCTCACCTAACAACAGAGAGCTCCATAACTACACAATGTACAATGAGAACTCAGCCTCTCAGTGTAGTCTGGCCTAATCTGCGCGTCTTTTATGGGGGCGAATTTTGTGCTCACCAAGGTGAAGAATATTAATGCTGACCAACTGAATAGTTTCCACTTTGTGTGAATCTAAACACCCTCACCCTCAACAACAACAACAACTTGGGACGTTTTACTACGTCAAAGGCGCAATATTGCGGTACTCTCCTCAAACGTGTTCAGCTCTCTCACAACAACTTGCATTTATATAGCGCCTTTAATGTAGTAAAACGTCCTAAGGCACTTCACAGGAGCGATTATCGAATAACATTTGACACCGAGCCACATAAGGAGATATTAGGACAGGTGACCAAAAACTTGGTCAAATAGGTAGGTTTTAAGAAGCATCTTAAAGGAGGAGAGAGAGGTGGCGAGGTTTAGGGAGGGAATTCCAGAGCTTAGGGCCTAGGCTGCCAATGGTGGAGCGATTAAAATCGGGGATGTGCAAGAGGCCAGAATTGGAGGAAAGCAGAAATCTTGGAGATCTCATATCAGATGTAACATGGTTAGATGCAAATTAAAGCTCCCACTTCTCAAACTCAAAAATGTGCCTCAGAAGACTGTACCTACTCAACCAGTATGACATTTCTCTTTCCCACACCAGCCATCCTGTGTGCCTATAACTTAGATTGAAAATTGGATTCTGAGTTATGGCCAGTTTTGTGGCGAGGGCCCATACTTGCTGGGAAGGGTATTGAATCTGCCGCACACTCATTCCACGTAGCTCCTTACAGCTAGCAGACAGGGAAGACATGCATCCCATCAGTCCGGGCTGGCCTTTCATCCAAGTCTGAGAGGTGAAAGACCAGTACCTAAGCTGCTGCATCACCCAGTTCCCAGCCTAAGCCACTTTTCTAGTTGCTTGATGCCTCTTCCAGTGTGGACTGGCACTTGAGTTTGGCAGACACAATGATGTTTACGGGATGCAGCAAAAGATTTCTAGATTAATTTAAGTAGACTATACAATTGGGCTGACAAATGGCAATACAATTCAACACATATAAATGCAAAGTTTTGCATATTAGTGGAATGTGCATCACAATTGTATAATGCATGACCTCCAATTGGCAGATGGGGGAACTTGAGAGGGACCTAAGAGTACTAGTTACATCGAAACTACAGCATAGAAACAGGCCATTCGGCCCAACTGGTCTATGCCGGTGTTTATGCTCCACACGCGCCTCCTCCCTCCCTATTTCATCTAAACCTATCGGCATACCCTTCTATTCCTTTCTCCCTCTTGTGCTTATCTGGCCTCCCCTTAAATGAACCTATGCTATTTGCCTCAACCAATCCTTGTGGTAGTGAGTTCCACATTCTCACCACTCTTTGGGTAAAGAAGTTGCTCCTGAATTCCCTATTGGATTTATTGGCAACTATTTTATATTTATAACCCCTAGTTTTGGACCCTCCCAAAGTGGAAACATTTTCTCAAATCTACCCTATCAAACCCTTTCATTATCTTAAAGACCTCTATCAGGTCACCCCTCAGCCTTCCCTTTTCTAGAGAAAAGAGCCCCAGCCTGAGTCAAGTTATCATTTTGAATATTTAGATAATATGGCAAAGAAATTAAAAGGCAAGTGGAATGCTGAAATATATAGCCACGAAGCTTGGGACAAAATGCTTGAGGGCATTTCATTGCATAGGTAAGCATCCTCCGAGGGAGACTCCATATTGGTTGTGGTAATGACTTCAGTGATATGCAATAAGTAAAGTAAATACAATCACTTTAGTAATAGTACAGAGGAATAAGCAAAACGGTATTACCCACTTCTCTCGGTAGAGATGTAACTTCTGCCTCTTCCCGGTGTTCTTCCTTCGATTCTCTACCATGAGTTCGATCTTTCCCCCACTTTCTATCCTGCTCCCTTCCTGCCATGTAATTTGTTCACCCTGTGGCCCAAGTTCAGCGACTCCACTATCATGTTTTTCTTGTATTGTTCACTTTACTTTGCATGCAAACCCACTTAATTAGTATGCAAACTTGCCTTTGGATTGTGTAAAGATCGTGTTCTCAGCATCTGTCCTTACTTCTCTTGAACAATAGCCCTTACGCTGTGGTCAAATGGTCAGCAGCCCACGCAAAATGGTCCTCTTATCAATACCGCAAACAATATGATCAAACAGGTTTCAGTTTACTGTTGAATCACACACAACTCATTCTAGCTTAATATTGTGCCTTATTCAAATGCGCTGCTGGCCAGCCTCCGATCTTCCACCCTCCATAAATTTGAGCTCATCCAAAACTCTGCTGCCATCTGCTAACTCGCACCAAGTCCCGTTCATCCATCACCCCTGTGCTCGCTGACCTGCGTTGGCTCCCGGTCTGGGAACACCTCGATTTTAAAATTCTCATCCTTGTTTTCAAATCCCTCCATAACCTCGCCCCTCCCTATCTCTGTAACCTCCTCCAACCCTACAACCCTCCAAGATCTCTGCGCTCCTCCAATTCTGGCCTCTTGCGCATCCCCGATTTTAATCGCTCCACCATTGCCGGCCGTGCCTTCAGCTGCCTGGACCCTAAGCTCTGGAATTCCCTCCCTAAACCTCTCCGCCTCCCTACCTCTCTCCTCCTTTAAGACTTTCCTTAAAACCGACCTCTTTGACCAAGCTTTTGGCCCTAATATCTCCTTATGTGGTTCGGTGTCAAATTGTTTTTGATAATCGCTCCTGTGAAGCGCCTTGGGACATTTCACTATGTTAAAGGCGCTATATAAATGCAAGTAGTAGTAGTAGTAGTAGTAGTAGTTGTTGTTGTTACCAAAATTTATTAACCCCATGTTTGAATTCTACCATTACCACCCTCCTTCCTTGCGCATATTATAAATGAATGTATAAACAAATGTCTAAAAGGAACAGATATCAATCGAGCAGCCAGCCTGATTTTAGGTCATGCTGTAGCATTCTACTGGATTCTTGTGGACAAAGGTGATCCAGCAGATATGATTTACTTAGACTTTCAAAAAGCATTTGAAAAGTTTTGTCATGTGGGACTAATAGGGGAGGTTAAGGCTCGTGGAGTATGTGTCAAATTGTCTGGCTTTACTGAGAATTGACTCAGCCACAGGTGGTGATAAGTGGAAAATAGCCTGACTGAGAAAAGTAACCAGTGATGGTTCTAATAGATCTATTCTGGAACCCCTACTCTTCAGATATTTGCCAAGGATATAGAACAGGTGTCTGTAGCAATGTTATTACATTTGCTAATGAGCTGAAACTATGTGGGTGGGTAATGAATCAAAAGAATGAAGGGTTGCACCCAAAACATTAACTTATCGTTATCACATTACAGATTCTGATGTACTTTGTGTTTATTTCTGGTATTTTCTGTTTTTTGTCTCAGATTTCCTACATTTGCAGGTGTTTTTTTCTGAGTGAAAAATGAGATTGTTTATCTTCAGAGAGACGTGAATCAATTATTCAGATGATCATAATAAATTTGAATGTGGATCAACATAGGGTAATGCCGATAGGATACTGTAAATGTGAGAGGGTCTCCACTGGATTAAAGGAAAAGGATTTGGCATTGTTCATTGATCATTTCCTGAAAGCATCTGTTGAGTGTGAAACAGTTATCAATAAGGCAAAATGTTTTTTTTTTGGTGCATCTGGAGTACATTGGATTATAAGTCAGTATACTGACATTGTACAAATCTATGGTGAAACCAATTCTTGAATATGGCGGATAGTTTATGTCACCCTGCCTCATGGAGGATATAGATGCTTTAGAAAGGGTTCCGAAAAGAGTAATAATTCCAGAATGATTCCAAGCCTTAGGCCTTATGGAAAGGTCAATTGACTATCCTTATTTATGTTGGAGAAAAGACTAAGGGTAGATTTAGATACAGTTCTTCAAAATAATGAAAGATAGATAAGGTTGAAGCAAGAAGACTATTTAACTCACCTCGTGCAGCGTTAGAGAATTCCCAGAGAATAGTGAGCATGTGGAACAGAATTCAAGAGAAAGTAATTCATTTGGGATCTGTTGCCACCTTTTAAAAGGGAACTTGATTGATATGCGTTGACTGTTGTGTAATCACTACTCGTTTAAAGTAAGGGAGGTGCTGTATGAGGGAAGCCCATGATAGAATATTCATATGTGGACGTTGACTGGAATAGGCCTGATGGGCCAAATAATCCTTTTCTCACTCTGGACTTAATGGGGTTGAATTTCCACAGGGATTCTCCCAATTGTCTGCCGTAACTTCGATGGATGGTCCACAGAATCCCCGATGCCGTTTCTCAAGTTTTCTGCAGATCCTGCGCCCATCCGGCAGTCGATTGGGAGACACCCCGTGGAAATTCAACCCTTATCAGAGGAAAACAAGACGACAGAAGTTATGCCGGGGCTCTACGATGCGCTGGGTCGGACCACACTTGGATTATTTTGTTTAGTTCTGGTCACACAGCACCACAAAAAAATAGAGAATTGGAGAGGTTGCAGGGAAGAGTACCAAAACTGATCAAGGGTAAAGGAGATGAGCCATGAGGAAAGATTAGCAAAGCTTCAGTTCTACAGTGGAAAGAAGAAAGTTTAAAGGGACTTTACTGAGGCATATGGAATATTAAATATCATACAGCGGGTAAAAAAAAGTATGATTTTAATTTAAGTCAGGAAAGCAGTATATGAGAGGATATCAATTTAAATTAGTAAGAAATAGTTTTAAAACAGTAATTAGGCAGGACTTCTTCACTCAAAGCACAATAAATGTTTGGAATAATCCGATAGATGGAGTATTTGAGAGGGCAAAAAGATTGAAGATGTTTAAAATAAGGCCGGTGCTATTCTGAGAGAGTTAGGCTACTGGAGAGATGAGCTTAGAAGAACCTAATGGAGGTCTTTAAAATTATGAAGCAGGTTTGATAAGGAAGTTGTAGAGAAGATGTTTCCACTTGTGGGGGAGTCCGAAACCAGGGGCCATAAATATAAGATAGTCACTAATAAATCCAATAGGGAATTCAGGAGAAACTTCTTTACCCAAAGAGTGGTGAGAATGTGGAGTGGTTGAGGCGAATAACATAGATGTGTTTAACGGGAATGCAGAACAGCACAGAAGGGAGAAAGGAATAAAATGATATGCTGATAGGGTGAGATAAAGAGGGGTGGGAGGAGGCTCGTGTGGAGCATAAACGCTGGCATAGACCAGTTAGGCCGAATGGCCTGTTTCTGTGCTGTAAAATCTATGGAATTCAATGATTTTTTTTGGCCTTCCTTTTTATTCAAATTTTTGTCTGTATGGAAGGAATCCTTGTGAAACAGCAATTCAGAACTGTTAATACCTTTGGTGCAGATGTGGAGGCTCTGGCTGCTGTAATGATGCAAGTGCTGAAGAAACTCACACTGCCACCAGAGTCATGTCAGAGTTACAGTGGGAATGTGCTGAAGGGCCGAGCATTTTTAGCCTAGGAAGTAATTTTTTTTCCTTGGAAGTCAATTTACCTAATGCTAATGGTTTTTAACCATGCAACTCGAGAGCAGGACATTTTACCCACAATAAGCGGAATCCTACTTACTGAGATTTATCGATCCGTTGGTAAAAAGCTGCAGATTTGGCAGATGGATACAAAGGCACCGTTGTCAGTGTTAAAGAAAGCAGTTTGCCCCTTGATCAGAGAATCCTTTTTTTTTCTGTTTCCCACTTGATTTAAAATTTGGCTTTGTTGATTCAAAATTAGGGTGATGGTGAATCTAACCAACCGCCGACAGAATTTGTTAACTTCTTCACTCGGAGAGTGGTTAGAATGTGGAACTCGCTACCACAAGGAGTGGTTGAGGTGAATAGCACAGATGCATTTAAGGGGAAGCTAAATAAACACATCAGGGAGAAAGGAATAGAAGGATGTGTTTATAGGGTTAGATGAAGTAGGGTGGGAGGAGGCTCATGTGGAGCATTGACCTGGTGGGCCTATGTAATTCCATGTAAACCAGTTGTAATTCATGAATGAGTTGGTCACAGGTTTAGATTTGCTCCTTAGGGTTTTTATGTGCGATGCCTAATTCAGATCTTCATTCTTTCCCTGCATAAAACGTAAGAAACAAAAGGATTGTCAGAGATGTGGAAAAGCCCTTCAGTTCTCTGAAACTCATTTTCCCCCAGTATTCTTGCTTTCCCAACCAAGCCTCCAACTGTGTTTTGAATGCATTTAGAGTCTAAGTTTCACTGGCAGATTTTTCCAGACATTTACTGCTCTTGGCAATTACCCTTCTTGATATATCTGATTTAAATTTATCTTTCACTTTTATGCTTATCCTTGTCCTACTACCATGTCTCATTTTAAAGTCATATTCTGGATTTACTTTATCCAAAGCATATACTTTAACAAAGCCATTGCGAGCAACAATTGTATTTCACTAGCGTAGGTTCACCAATTCCTCATTGCCAAGGGATTGCTGCACTCAAAGAGGGCACAGGTCAGAAATAGGACTATGTAACTAGCATTGATTCTCTGACCCATGCTCCTTTCGAACACAACCTTCCCCTGGGAGTGCAGGAATACTGAAATTATCCTACTACTCCTCCGTCTTTCAGATGAGACATTAACCGAGGCCCCGTCTGCCCTCACAGGTGGACGCAGAAGATCCTATGGCACTATTCCGAAGAAGAGAAGGGGACTTATCCCCAGTGTCCTGGTCAATATTAATCTCTTAATCAACATCACTAAAACAGATGTTTGTGGGAGCTTGCTGTGTGCAAATTAGCTGCTGCATTTCCTGCATTACAACAGTGACCAAACTTCAAAAATGTACTTAATTGGCTGTAAAGCTTGGGTCATCCTGAGGTCATGAAAGGCGCTATATAAATGCAAGTTGTTCTTCTTCTACATAGTATAACAATTTTCAAGGCAATCCTAGCAAACAGAACACTGGTTTCAGAATTACAATAACTGTGCTTTAGCTATTCAATTTAACAGTAAATTCAATTTCGAGGATTACAATATGTGTTTGACAAAGTTAGCCTCCAATTTAGATAACAATGTAACAAGTAATAATTTTGTACCTAGGATCACAGTAGTATAAAAGTATACATCCTCTTTGATTAGGTAGCATTTTAACTACTATATCAAACAGTTCCATCTTCTCCTGTGGCATGCTGGGCTACAACTTCAGTGAATCTTCAGCTTCAGCTACCTAGGCCCTGTGACCCTCTGAGATCTCTCCGTTGCTCCAATTCTGGCCTCTTGCGCAGCCCCGATTTCCTTCGCCCCTCCATTGGCAGCCGTGCCTTCAGCTGTCTCAGCCCTAAGTTCTGGAGTTCCCTCCCTAAACCTCTCCGCCTCTCCACCTCTCTCCTTCTTTACGACACTCCTTAAAACCTACCTCTTTGACCAAGCTTTTTGATCACCTGTCCTTAATATCTCTTTATGTGGCTCAGTGATAACGCTCCTGTGAAGTGCCTTGGGATATTTTACTATGTTAAATGCACTATATAAATGCAAGTTGTTGTTGAATCAACTATAGCCCTCTTTCTTCAGGGTTCTTCGGCAGTCTTCTTTTCCGA